>NC_134704.1:220521220-221157053 GCF_043290135.1 Rhipicephalus microplus
GTGGGCGAGGGAACTGTGAGTCTCTTGACAATACGCGCATACTGTACGTGAGCAGTCAGTTTTGCTCCAACGATGAGCTCGACATGGCCACAGCAAAGCGAAGCGGCACACAAGACCTCATGCAAGGCATAGACCTACCCGACGAGAGCGAGCTGGATGTCATAGTTGAGGATCTCGCTGCAGTGTCTCCGTACCTTGGAAACGTCGTTGGTTACATCGCAGGGTTTGTTTGCCGAATGGTCAAACGTAAAATACCTTGCGCAGTATGCTACTCGGCCACCATTGCCGAGACATGTGGTTCGGCACTCCTGAACAGAAAAAACCATGGAGGTCTTTCCAAGCCGTCGTCATCGACAACATACATCTGTCAGCTGACTGAAGAAGCTGTTCAACTGCAGGAGAAGGTTCACGACGGAGGCCTTCCAAAAAAGAATGCAGCTGACAGTGTGACAGCCAAGGTTATGGCAGAACTTTCGGGAGTGCTGAGCACGAACAAGCTCTATCCGGAACTGCATGGCCATATGTTCGAATCAGCAGTTGACTCCAACCACTTTGTGCGTCTTGTTAAATGTGTCATCGGCTGCTACGTGAAGATCAGGATGCATCATGCCGCGAAGCAAGCTACTGCAAAGATAACAGGACCAAACATCCGCAAGCGACTTGCAAAGTTGATTATTTTCAGTCACCAGTGAAGTGACGTGACGTGGCATTTCTTAAGTGCTTCAAGCGACTTGCAGAGTTGATTATTTTCAGTCACCAGTGAAGTGACGTGACGTGGCAGTTCTTAAGTGCTTCGAGTACAATAAACACGTGAAATCCATCTTTGTACATGTATGCCTGTTTTGTTTTCAATGGCGAGGCAGGAAGCATACTTAAATATTAACCTGCATGCACTATTGCCAACCATCTCCAGGCACTGCATTGTCAGTAACAAGGACACGTGCCCAAACGTTCTGAGTAAACGAGTTTTTCGTACAATTGCAGGCCTCTCAATTCGAATGAAGCAGTTCCACGCGTCCTCCTTTATCATTCTTTAAGGGTTACACTAAAATGTCCAATTGAAGCCGTAACCACTAGGCAAATCTAAATCTGGATAGACCAGTTTGCATTAGGCACTGCGTGTGCGCAATGGGTGGGTGTCCCTGAAAACTAGCAATAAATGTGTTCATAAGCTAGAAATTTCCCTTCAAGAGAAAGGGCGATACCTTTTGTCAGGCAATGATGAGAAAGCGCGTTTTAAAAGAATTTACTTTGACCTGCTGGTTACACACATATGCTTGAATTCATATTGTAAAGGGTTCCGATGTACTAACCTTCAAAGGTAAAACAGGAGCAAGCTGCGCACAGCCATTTGAGGATTTTTTTTTTTTTTGGCCGGCACGTAGCAAACATCAAATTGGTTATTCTGTTTCAGGCGGCTTCCTCCGCGTTGTAATCGAACTCGCTTAGCTAGCTGATTTTCCGATAATCCAAGGCCTTTCACGGCTGTTGATTTATTGTTTTCGACTAATACAAGCCCCTTCATGACTGTTAATTTATTGTAAGACGTGCATCCTAACACGAATCATAACGTCCACTCGCCAGCATAAATCCCGTTCGAGCTGCGTCGTCTCCTCTCGAACCGATACCTAAGTGACATTTTCGTTCTCCTTCGCAATTATAAACTGCTTCATATTAACGTCGCATGTTTCGGTATAGCATAAGTTGTGATCTGAACGCGATGTGTATCACCAAAATGCAATTAAGTGAGAACAAAATGCAAAATGCGTCAATGGGAACGCTGATCAGCGGTTGAGAAGCGTAGCAGACGCTCAACTTCCGGGACGAGCCATTGAACTTCCGGTGGCCGTGCGCGCGCCAGGCCGCGACAGCGGCGAAGCGCCATTCAGGTACTCTAGTGAAGATCAGTGGTTAAACCCCTTTATAAGAGGCATGTTTCAGGCAGCAATTCCTGTCTATTATACGGGATGTCTCTTATAAGCAGGGTACCATGTATGCATTTTCTTATCAATCCATATGCTACCGTAGGCAGACCGGTGTCTCTTATACCCATTAGTCTCCTATATCAATGTCTATTATAAAGAGGTTCGACTGTATTAGTAATAGTTATGCGTCTTCGTGCAGGAGGTTTCAAACTACTGATGTAAAAGGTATGACTGATCAATAACATTGGGAGTTACATAATGCAATGCCAGCCTCATGACTACGGACTATATTATAGGCAAATGCCTATCCTGTTTCTTGCATTCCTATCGTGCCACTTTGATATATGAGCATGAATTAGACGAGAACAGGGCTTTTGTGGTGTTCTTATAGTGCCTATGAATGCCTATTTTCAAATATCAATGCCCACATGAACACTATTTAATCTCAAATTTTATTTTTGAGAACAGGTAGTCATGTTGACGTGAAAAATTGAGCTTTCGGGACTCTATGGGCTACAACCTACACTCCATGTCGGAAGTTCCTTTTCTCACTGTGAAGGCTACAAGTCCCCTTAGCCAAGAGAAGGCCGATTAGCCTCTACTCATATATTAATCCGTGTCATGTCGTCTGCTCGGCATCTCTGCGACGTCTACTCGCAGGCGTTGGGAACCGGAGGTGCTTTTGTGCAGCCCGACGACGATGGTGAACGAATGTGAAAACGTGGAGTGCAGAAGGGGAAAGTAGAGAGTAGATTAAAAAAAAGACAAAGACATGTCCTAATGGGTTTTATTTTGTCTGTCATTTACTTCTTAAAATGCACTTAACAGTTCACATGAGAAATTTTAGTCAGACACTGAAAGTTGTTGTGTGCCCAAGAAAAAGCTTTCTACCATAAGAACTTCTTTAATTGGTTCATTATGAGCCGCAAAAGCATATTGCGAGGAACTGAGCTTGAAACCTTTGCTGCTCGTCCCGTGTGTTCTTTGCAAGCGCTATTGTTTTTCTGCCCTCTTCGGTATCGAAGTAACTCGAAGCCCCAGGACCACATGACCCAGACAAATCAACACGTCATGCGCACACAAGGTTACGTTCGCATGACATACCCAAGCCAGGTCGTGCACACAAGCGGTGTTGAGTCGTTTCGGCGTACTCTGTGTTGCACTGCCTCTTTCTGTGGGATGAATCCTTCTATGCACGTACGTTTGTGAAGGCTGGTATGGATCGTATATTCTTACCATATTAGGCAGCGTTACACTGTTGGAACTGATCCAAAGAATGATACACCAAAAACGCGCCAAGCGTTGCGAGGACTAGCACCGGCACGATGCGAGAACGGTGAAACGCCATGCAAACTAAATGAAGGCAGCTTAGTCTCCCACTTCACACGATATGAAATTTTAAAGAATAAAAAATAAACTGTGCGTGCATATTCCATTTGCATGTTTTATTATTTCTATCTACCTATCTTCCCACCTCTGTTCAAACACATTCACATGTGAAGCAGCGCATGGAGACAAGGCACGAAAAGGCCAAACAACCACTTCACTCGCAACTAGTTTATTTCTCGAAAAACATGGTCAATATATACAACACGACAGCGTACTAGGTACAACAATGACGTTCAAGTTAAAACAGTGTGCGGTGATCTTCCAAAAAGGACATGTCACAATTGCTTAGAAAAACCAATGTTTGACTGATTCCTTCTATATCATTTAAAGAAAAAGATGACTGCATCAGCCAAGCATCAGTTGTTTTAACCAATCACAAAATGTCCTTTTTAGAAGATAACCGGACACTACAACGTCATTGTCACACGTAGTACACTATCATGTTGTATATTAACCATGTTTTCTGTGAAATAAACTAGTTGCGAATGCAGCAGTTGTCTGTCTTTTTCGTTCCTTTCGTGCCTTGTCTCAGTGCGCTGCTGCACAAGTAAACATTAACTATTACCAACTTGCCCCCCTTTAACGTTGCTGAATTTTCTATTCAAGCAACAGATTACAAAAATTACACATGTTGCCTCAAATCACTGTTGCAGTGTTACGTACTACTTTGATGTACGCAGGACCAGCGTTGTAGCACAAAGTTTTTTTTTGGGGGGGGGGGGGGGGTGCGGCATACGCTTTGCCTAAAGAGGGGGCATGGCACGCAAAAAAATATTTTCTGGGTGGGGGAGGCACCTGCGCAGGACTATTCCTTGTTGGATGTCACCTACACCATGCAGAGGCACGCGACCGTTAGATGAAGGGCAAGTGGCGTTCACTCTGACATTTCACCTCTTTCCGGGGCCCTTGGCAGTGCAAACCTTGGCAAACGAGATCGTGAGTGCCAGTGCATTGATTTTTCTATGTAGCTTGAAAAACTCAAACCAGATGAAAGGCCCTTTAAGGGGTGCACAGGCAGAGGAGAAATTGATCCTGCACTCGGTAAATACGAGGCTAAAATAATCTCCTGGCCTACTTATGGCCCAGCTGTTTGCCCCTCTAGTGATGCCCTTTTCAGCCATGCCAAAAAGAAAGAGACCCACCCAGGAGGGTGTTTATTCGGCGGTGCTCACCTAACTCGCCAAGGTGAACAATAAAAGGGGAGAACGTATTCTGCAAAAGCGAAAAAATGCATGGCTACGCTAAACCATTGGCACCTTTCTACCATCATAAACTAAAAACTTTATTATTGCTTTCCTGTCCTATGCACAGGTCCACCATGTATTTCTCTGAAATCTGGAATTTTCATAATACTTTATTGTGCCTATTTTTACGATTTTAGGGGCCTAGAACTCTGTTTTGTCTGCCTATTTTTGGCCCCTAAAACCCGATATTTAGTACCTATAATTACGGCCTCTACTCAAGACAGTGGTTGATACAGTCACGTGGTTGTGACCTCTGCAGGTGACGAGTCCAATAGGAAATTCCTTATTTGGCCGAACTCGTGGCCGGGACATGAAAAGTTGGATTAAAGCAAGCAATGATAGCGGTGAATGGGCCTTCAAAAAACTGACAAGCTGTGATGCGCAACAGCATTTATACACGCATTGTCGAATATTCCAGCATTATTCCCGATGATGATGTTTGATGTATTGTGGCACAAGGGCCATTTCACGGCCAAAGAGCACCAGTTTACCCAGCATTATTCCTAAGGGGCACGTAAGTTCCAGAAAAATCTGTAATATTCCGGTTAAGCACATAATTGCATCGAAAAGTTCCAAGATTATATCGATAGTACTAAGTCAATCAGCACAGTTTGCTCAAGGCAGCATTTACACATGCAGTGGGTCAATAACAAAGCTTCAGAAAGAAATACGGCAATTTGCAACATTCACAACCTATAGGTGGCGCAAATGTACATCCAACATAGCGGTCGTTGAGATGATCGCCCCGAGAGAGATGGTACCAGAAAGTACACTTTTGGTGAAGAGTGCAATTTTTCGAGCTTCAGTAACCGTTCGATTCACGTTTTTCAAAAGGTAGGGGAGCGCTAACATACTATATTAATTAAATAAGTGTCGGGTAGCACATTGGGTAGGAAAATAAGCGCAAAATTATAAATAAGGCCCATACGTACGCTCTTCACATTGCTGGCTGTACGTAATCACGCGCAAAGCCTGGTGTCATGTTGGAAAAGTATTATAATGGGAGCCTCAGTACAAATGTCTCAATAGTATCAGAAATATTTTCAGATACGTGCTTTATCTTACAGTTTTGCTTGCACTGCATTCTGCGCGAAGCTCAGCTGCACCTAAAAGCACGAAGTAAATAAGCAGACGAAAAAAAAAACATTGTTTGTGAATACCGAAGTACAAGGTGCCACCGAGGCATGTCATATTACCGGCAATATGATTTTAGGGTGCTTTCTTGTACAACAGAATCTTAGGAGGATGAAGTCTGCAAGCAGTGAACGAAACCAGTGGTAATATGCAATTTTCCCATTTAAGAGGTGACTTTCCTGTTACTGTTATATGGTTCGGTGTTTGAAAAGTATAAAAGATAGCATGGTGCGGGGCAGAAACGTCAAAAAGAAGCGTCCTCACCAAGTAAGACCGAACACAAATTGCGGTAGCTGTGAAGCAGACTTCGCAGATGCTTCAGATATGTAATGATGCGATTAACGTTTTAAAACCAGTCCTTTCATTCTATTCTAGAGGCGGAATGTATATCAAATTTAGTCCTGGTACTGTCCGCATAGTGACCGTGTCGAGCAGACGAAGTCAGCGCAAAAACTTGAGAAACTCAAAGGATTACAGTAATATCGAGGCTGTTCACAGCGTTGAAAAATGACCACAAACGTGGCAAAACAAGCAGCAAGATCTGCTGTTTGATACAGGTCCCAAACATCAATCATCTGAACAGACCTTCCTGCTGCCACCACTTAGCAATGCCACGGTACCTGGAAGTTTGCGAATACGATGGGATATGTACTGAATATAGTGGATATGTAGTTGGTTGTGATGGGTGGAATGAGGAAATAATTGGTGAAAAGTTGTCAAATGGGTTATTTTCTGACGGGATGCAAGAGAAGGAAGGCCTAGGCTAGATTTCATTGAAGATATACTGGCAATGTCATTAAAGTTAGAAAGTGTGAAACTGAGGGAGTTATTCAGAACAGCTTGCTAGAGTTGTGGCTTGGCAAGTTGGTTCATGCTTATAAGAGGGAAAAACAGTGCAAAATTCAGACAGACACAAGATGAAGGCACGACACGAGCGCCGTGTTGTGCCTTGTTTATCTTGAGTCTGTCAGAATATTGTGCTATTTTTCACTCTTATATTCCGTATATCTGTACCAGTTCAAGCTTGAAATGTATTAATGTCTTACATGCAAGCAGGTTTAGGCTTTTGAGAAGTTATGACCTATGTAGCCTGACATGCGATTTACATTCTTAGTAGTGTATTCAATGTAAGGTGCCCAAGATAGGCTTGATGGGATAACACCCAAGCATTTATACGAGCTGACCAGATCGGGCATGATGACCTTAAAGTATTATCTAGTTACCCACATGCCAATGTTTAAATCCATTTGCTATGTGCTGCACCAGGCTGCGACGGTGTTAGGATCAGACTGAAGAAATTAACTGTCATTACCACTGATTACTTCATGAAAAATGACGCATTCATCTGCAAAAAGATTAATGTTAGGTAGTTGATATAAATTATCAACAGAAGTGGACCAAGGTGTGACCCTTGTGGTACGCCTGAGTGGACCACAGCAGATGACAAATTGTGTTTGTTAGCAGTAACGTACTTGCACTCTGTGAAATAAAAAGAAAACACTAAATCCACTTGAGTAAATCGTTGTCAAGGTTTAGTAGGCTCAGGTTGGTGACCGACTCTGTCAAAAGCTTTGCTAAAGCTTTTAAAAATGCAGTCAGGACATTTTTAATGGTCCAAATTTTGACGCAGCTTGTGAGCCGTGTCTCGCATGAACAATGCTTATGAAAGCCACATTGTCCCGGCGTTCAAAAAAAAAAATTGAATTCAAGAAGGTAATGAGGTTGGTGAAAATTACCTAATATTTAAAGAAAGCCCTTGTTAGCGAAATAGGGCGATACTTATTACGCGAGTATTACCCGACACTAATACCGGAACCACCCTGCCGATTTTCCATTGCAAAGAAATGGCTGATGTATTCAAGGGTTGCTGAAAGATTTTTGTTTAGTATCAATGGAATGTAGGCCAGAGTTTAATGAAAGTTCGTCTGGTATGACACGTATGACAATACAATCATTGTAAAGGTGAGAGCTAGACGTTATAGAAGTCATACGGGTGCCGAAACATCTCCGCGTGTTCTGACTTGGTCAGTGACCGCATCGTCATGCCCCCAACCCCCAAGTGATTTCACTTTGTCTTACATACACAGGCACGCTGGGCTAACAGCTATCGCGGGCAACATGTGCGCACGTCAATGAGCCGCGGGAGAACAGGAAGTGGGCAATGATCGACATTAAATAATGAGGCATCTACAACCACTTAACGCGGAAATACCGCTGGCGCATGCTTCTAACTAAATGGGCCTGTCGATGCTGCCTTTCGGAAAGGACCACACGAGCTCCTTCCCACAGGTGAATTCGCTCTTGAGAAGCGTAAACATGGCCATTCCTAACGTGCCGCGGCAACGCATCGCGAACTCCTCCGGGACGAAAGATCTGAAGAAACAAAGTGTTTCCGTTTTAAAATCTGCACTTGCAGCCAATGTCTCTAGTGCCATGGCTTGGAATCAAACGCAGCTAGTAGACGCAACGAACTTCCAAAAGGACGTTCCGATCAATAGGGCATTCGGGCTATGCGATGAGTGTACGGCGGAAAACAGGGCGTCGCCACGCCGCTCACCTGAAGAAGAAGGCCCTGGAAATAGCCATGTTGTGTATGTGCAACAGATTGGTGCGGTTGGGGAAGACGGGGTCGATGTTGAGCCTCTGTATGTTGGGCACATGGGTGACAGTTTCGTTGGGCAAGAAGAGCTCGTTCACGTCCACCACCCGACAGTTGTCGCCGCGTACTTTGTCGATGCGCATACGAATGTCGTCGAAGTTGTCCCGCACGTGCCAGTTGAACTGTGCCAGCACGCAAGCGGCCAGCACACAGCAGTGCACAATCACAACACGCAGAAGGGCCATGTCGGTGGCTACTCGATTCACGTTTGATATAAGTCGGCTACAACGGCTACAACACAGTCATCTTAGGTGTGGGCGCGGACATGTTTAACTAGAAGCGTTGAGAGAGGCGTGCGTGCCTTTTCACCCTTTCTCTTTTCTCAGGAAACGCCTCCTGTATTAAGATGCCTGACGAATGGCTCGTGTTGCCAGCAAAGTGGTCTTACCTTTAGTTTTGGGCAGGCGCCGCGCAGTGCCGCTCACGACCGACACGTGTTGTGTCTATGTGCCTTCTCTTGTCCGTGTTCGTTGTCTGCGCTACCATCCATCATCGACACGTCTAGTTACTCGCGCCATAAATTCTATGACTCGCCCTACTTCCCAACGTTTCTAGTTTCTAGACTAGGTAAGCTGCAAAACTCAGTGATGTTGCGCATCGCCGCCGCTGCCAGCGACAAATATGGCGCTGCTGTCGCATTCAGATACACTCACTGCATGCTCGCTCACAGAGCACGTAGCCACAGAACTAGAGTGTACTAGAATGGGGGAGTGGGTCCACTGTGGCCGGCGGCAAGCGGTGCGGGTGAAGCAAAAACGGCGGAAAATTTGGTGGCGCTGCAGTAGCCTTCTCCTGAAGTGACGTCAGTTTCGGCGGGAGCGTGCGAGTCGTGCGGCGGTTCGGGCCGCACGACGCGCTGGCGGGGACGCTGAGCGCTCGATGTTGTCGTCTGCTCGACGCGCCGTCGTCTGTTCGATGCACCGTCGTTCGTGCGCTGTTTTCACAATTTGTCTCCTGGTTCTTTTTTTACACATTATTAGAGACAAAAACAAGTGACATGAAATAAAATGTATGCTTTTTTTCGTGAACGCGTAGGTTTGTATTTCCCTTTGAGCAAAGCCGTCTGGACAAAGAATACGCGGCAGACGGCACGTTTGCGTGCGCAGATATGTGTCTGCTGGTTGCATAACGGAGCGTTCCAAGCTGCTTCAAAAGATTAGAGGATGAGCACGTCTAGGCGTAGAAATTACTGTTGTGTCGTAGGCTGCCAAACCGGATACAGCAGAGTTAAAAACCAGCCCAAGCTCTCACTCTTTGGAGTACCTCAAGACGAAGAAAGACGCCGGCTATGGGACCAGAATCTCAACCGCGCTGATCGGCCCTTGCAAGTCACCGATGCCATTTGCGAGCTGCACTTCGAGCAAAAATACATACTAAGGCAATATGTACATATTATCGAAGGCCGAGAAGTATATATAGAGCGGGGAAAGCCGGAACTTCGCAGTGATGCTGTACCCATAATTATACCTCATCTCCTGAAGTGTCCTGACGAGCAGCCCACACCGGAGCAGTCAACGAAGAAGAGAGCGGCTTCACCACCAACCTGTGAAGACCAGCCGTCAAAAAGAACTGCGCTGCAATCAGTTGAGCCGCAACTGAGATTTGAAGATTGCGAAAGTGCGAGGCAAAGCGACAACGCATTTGAACTTGAAGACGTTGTCCGGCCAAACGACCACTGGGCAATGCACAAGTTTCGTCATTATGACGGAATTGCTTATGTTTCGGCCTCCCTAAGTCGTGAACTCGTAAGCATCGAAAAGACTGTGCTCATGAATTACGGTACCGACCGGAGTGAAGTGATTTGTCGGACATATGTTCGGAAGACGCTGATCTCCGAAAAGGTCGCCTATAACCTTGAAGATGCCAAACAAGTCCTGGACTGCGCAGAATCTCTTCACCCTTGCAGAGGAGCAGGTAGGGCGAAGGACTTCACCTATGACGTTCTTACGAAGAAACTGGAGCAGCAAATCTCTCATTCCGACGGCCTTGTCTTCAGTGTCACGTGCAAAGGAGCGGTTAAACAACAAGGTGAGTGCGGCAAACGTTTATTGAGACGTCACTTGTAATTGTACAATTAATCAATCAGTAACCTGTTTAATGCTAGAACATTTGTGTGGCCCCTAATTTTTGTAGTACTCATTAACATTTACGAAAGAATAGTTTGCCTACAGAAAGTGAAAGTGCATAAATTGCGTTTCAAACATGCATGGTAAAAAACTGGAAGCTCTTCATAATTTTTTTCTCGTATACTTCCAGGTTCTTCATGCATTTCATGCAAGTACGTGAGGAAAGTAATACTCACCAGAAAAAGCTACCTAAAACGAAAAGAGCGAAGAAACTCAGTCTCCACCAAACTGCGGGTCCTGAGTCAGAGAAACAAGCGGATGGCGACAAGGCTGTTGGACATTGCTGGTCGTCTCGAAGAGATGAGGGCAAACAATGCGAATGTCGCGGATAAAATACTAGAGGATAAAATATCGTCACTACCGCGAAAGCAGCAGGCAAGTGTTCGCGCTTGCTTTCAAGCTGCCAAACAAACCAGCAAGCAGGGCATGCGCTACAATCAGGAGTGGATCCTCGAGTGTTTACTCATGAAACTAAAGAGTCCCCGGCTTTATCAGCACATCAGAAAGAACGAAATTCTCATGATGCCCAGCAACACTACTTTGAAAAGATACTTGAGGTCATACGAGTCGGCCTTCGGTTTTAATCAAGCAGTAATGAACACTCTAAAGAAAAAAACCGCGAGCATGTCAGACCTCGAAAGACACGGCGGACTATTGGTGGACGAAATGAAATTGTCAGAACATTTCAATGTGACGGCGTCTGGCCAGATTCAAGGCTTCGTGGACCTTGGAGAATTTACGAAGCCCGAAGACAAGTACCAGCAATGTGATCACGGCATGGTCATCATGTTTGTGCCTTTCGCTGGAAAATGGAGCCAAATTGTGGGCGTTTTTGCGACAAAAGGAAATGTGAGAGGAGACATTTTATTGAAAATTCTCATGGAAGCTACCATCCTCGTGGAACAGGCGGGCTTGTTCGTCGACCACATCACTTGTGACGGAGCCCCCTGGAATCGAAAAATGTGGAAGCTAGCGGGGGTGTCGGCGTCATCGAAGAAAATAAATGGCGCCATACAGCATCCTGTCGACGAGATGAGGAAATTGCACTTTATCTCCGATTTCCCGCATCTGCTAAAATGCCTCAGGAATGGTCTTCTCCAGAAAGGCTTTGCAACACCAGACGGATTGGTACGTATAGATTCATGGTTGACATTTTACAAAGATTGTGTTTTTTGCATACATTGCATTACCTCAACCTATATTTCTAGGTGTCTGTGCATCCGGTTCGGGAGGCGTACCTTCTAGACAGAAGTGTTAGGACACTGAAAGTTATGCCCAATTTGACCGAGACGCATCTGGAACCAAACTCATTTGAGAAGATGAGAACCCCTTTCGCCTTCCAACTATTCGGTCCATATGTCCTACGGGGCCTGGCCTTCTACAAGGAGGACATCGAGAGAAGGTGTGGCAGCATCGAGGCAACTCAGCTGTTCTTCTCGTGAGTTGCGCCTACGTTCCAAATGAATTAAGTGTAATCGTAAACATCTCAAACGCATGATGAGCGCTCTTCTGACATACATTCTTTTTGTTTATTTTGCAGGAAGATCCAACGACTGATCACCGTGATGACTTCCAGGTTTCGGGCCGAAGCGCTGAGACCAGCTTCTACAGACGTGGCATTCCTGTCCAATTTTCTGGACTTCCTGAATGACTGGGAATCATTCAGTGACAACAAGCGGCACTTTCTCAGCGAGTCCACTGCCATAGGTTTTAGGGTCACTATAGCAAATACCCTTTCATTGCTGAAGTACCTGACAGAGAGCGTTGGATTCAAATATCTCATGACATCTCGACTTAGCACCGATCCCGTGGAACATTTCTTCGGCATCGTTCGCCAGTCAAGTGGCTGCAACGCGCACCCCTCTCCGGATGAGTTTCTAATAACCGTCAACTGCTTGTCCTTTTATAACTTGGCGCACAGTGTGGACAGCGCAAACGCAAACCCTGACATGATAAACGCTCTTGTCACTGTGCATGACAGACAGGGTCTAAAGGTCACGCACAAAAAAATTGATGATCTTATATCACAGGGAAAACTTGGCGAGGTCGAAAGCACGATTGCCACGATGCCAGAAAAGTTTGCTGACCACATCGATGTGACTTTGGAGAAGAGTGACTCGAGACTCATTTACTACACAGCAGGGTACGTGGCCAGAAAGTGTGTATTGAAGTTGGCATGCGTACAATGCAAAGAAGTGCTTCTGTTTGAGAAAGCTGTCGCGGTTGCTGAACAGCTCCCTTCGCAATTCACGGAGCAATGCGACTGGGGTGGACTTCTGTACCCCTCACGACAGCTGTATGATTTCATTGCCTCACTTGAAAACTTGTTTACTGAATGTTTCAGTGTTTCCATGTTGCACACAGATAGCATCTCTGACATCCTTTCATTGGTGAAAACTAATTTTCTGAACTCGAAAGCGGTCGGCTGTCCAGACCACAAAGATGCAGTGAGCACAAAGCTCGTTTCGTTCTACGTGCTCACTCGCCTTCACTTCTTAGTGAAGGGAATGAACAGGGAAAACGCTTCGAAACGAGCGAGAGCAAAACACTTAAAGCTTAGCAGGACAACATAGAGCCTGACGTTCCTTGAGCGACGGTGTCGAAGTCTTTCGATGATATTTATTTTGTTTTTTATATTTATGCGAAAAGCTTGCGCAGTCAATTTAAAATAAAATATTTTGCGCATATCACTTCTTTATTGGTGTCTTTCAGACTTCCTATCTATAGGTGAAAACACGTTCATGTTTCGAGCAAATGTTTGCATGGACACGTACCGCAGGCACGAAGAGAAAAGGTAAAATATAACATATTTCATTAATACCTACAACGTATACCAGCACTAGATGCCGAACAAAAACTCATCATAAAACCACCGCGACGGACGTGCGTCCGCCCTATAAGTCATTTCCTACGAATAGCACAGTTGCCGTCCGATGTGACTAAACTTCCTTTGCCAACACCCTCACGTAATCGCAACAGGACTGGTTCAGTTTTTCAATAATATCACGCGTCCCTAACGAATAGCTGCAAATTTGCAGAAGGGTTCGCATACTTTAGCTTTAATTCTCGTGATAACAGCTGGTAACTTTAGTCTTGCATCATATTCAATTTGCTGCCGTGAGTCTAAATTTGCACCAAACGCAAACTTACTTATATATCCCAGTTATATTGACATTTTTAAAAGCATCGCAGTTAATGCTCATATTACACTTTCGATGCGTACGTTTTCGCAAAAGCCAAATTCAACTTACGCTCTTGATTGTAAACAATTACCGTGGAAATCACGGTACTTGCGTGCGTGACTACCTATACGAGCAGGGCGTTTCGCAATATAAACATTTAGATTTTGTTGAACTGGCGCGGAAGCACGGTGCGACGCCGTTCACGGCCACGCACGCACGAACGAAGCAACAACGCTGCGAGACTGCGCCAGACGCGCGAGCAGCACGCGAACCGCGCGAACTATCAGACTACCCACCCGTCGCGAACCGCGTGGCAAAGGGGACTTGTAACCATGGCAACCACGGCTAAGTCTTCAGGTGAAGGCGATGGTAGCGCCACCTGGATTTTCCGAAAAAAACGCCTCAGCGTGGAGCCTTCAGTGGACCCACTCCCCCATTCTAGTACACTCTACACAGAACACCTACCACCTAGCTCGCTCGTGTCACTCCTGTAACCTCCATCGCTGTGCATGTTGCAGTGCGTCGATATCTGTGGAGGCTTCTTTCTGCGTGAACATTTTTTGTGCTTCAGCGCGCCCTGTTCTGCTTTGTATGTGTTGCGTGTTTTCATCATGCCCGGATGTTGCGTTCTCGGCTGTAGAGTAGCTGCAGGAAATAAGAGACACCACGACATTTCTTTTGTGCCCACGTGTACCTGAGCAGCGAGAGGTATGGGACCACATTATTCCTCGTGTAGATAAGACACTGCCTCAGCACCTCACGTGTGTGTGATATGCACTTTCATGAGAAGGGCATCCTGAAGACTTTCACTCACGTCATATGGTAAGAAGGTACAAATCGCAAGAGAAAAGTGGGACCACGTCGAAGGATGCGTACCACGAATATTCCCGAATTCGCCCGGTTACCTTTGTCGCGGGGCCCGCGACAAAGAAGCGAAAGCTGCCCGATAGGAGTGGGGTATTTTCCAGAATATCATCGCCGAAAAAGAATAGACTATCTTCGAGCACTGAGCTCGAATACAGTGAAACAAGTCTCGACATGCCGTCAACTAGTGGCGTCATTTCGCTTCAAGACATAGAAAACGTAATTTTGCATGCTGGCGGAAAGTTGTTGAGAACGGCGAGACAAGACGTCTTGTGGTGTTTCTAGGGCTCAAAGAAAAAAAAGAGCGCTATTTGTGGAGAAATGCGTTGTCGTCGCAGAAGACATGACAGTCACCATTAGCAGCCGTCACCATCACTTAGCCAAGTCGTCTGGTAATGGAGATACCATCACCCAATGGTCCGAACTTTTGGAGGACATAGAAAAGCTGCAAGTGTGTTGATGTCCCAATTGATTGATAAGTGGGGTTTAACGTCCCAAACCCACCATATGATTATGAGAGACGCCGTAGTGGAGAGCTCCGAAAATTTTGAACACCTGGGGTTCTTCAACGTGCACCCAAATCTGAGCACACGGGCCTACAGCATTTCCACCTCCATCGGAAATGCAGCCGCTGCAGACGGGATTCGATCCCGCGACCTGCGGGTCAGCAGCCGAGTACCTTAGCCACTAGACCACTGCGGCGGGGCATGTTGTCCCAATGCGCCAGCAGGCAGACTCGTGAATAATTACTACGGAGTGCTCACCGATACCCCAAAGTGCGGTCTCTGCTCGAAGCTTTGGCTGCAGCTGTGTTAACAGGTTTCATTAGAGGAACTCCAGAAGAAGCAGAGGGAAGACATGCTCAAGAAAATGGCCGCACGCGTAGCTTTTTGACGGTCTAAATTGCTAAAGAATGTGACTGACATGAAAAAAAAAAACTGACTACATAACCAGACAAAAGCCACAAGATTGCGCCACGTTGTTGTAATTTATTTTCAAGCCCGAAAAACACAGCCACAAAAGAGGATGCCAGACATTGTAATTGGGTTTTTCGCATCTAAAGATCTATTGCGAACGTACACCAACTAGCAACTAACCGACAGACCCGTATGTTATGCTATATATATCAAGCATTGTTTGTTGTGGGCAGTTCAGAAAAACATAATTATACTGTATTTGCCTTACACCACTAAATATTACGCAGTATTAAGTTTCTGCGGCAGCACAGCAAATCTCGATAATATACTGTTGGTAAGCTCTTTCAGAACGGCCGCCACGGCGTCTTGCCATGACGGCTACGCGTTTTCGTCTGCTAGCGGAAGCTTGTTGCGCCGCCAGCGCCACCAAACCAGAAGCTGTCTCGGCGCCGTGTGCCGAGTAGTCTGACGTGGGGAGTTTTGCAACTTACCTAGTCTAGAAACGTTGCTACTTCCGAGCGGCGCGGAGGTGTTTTCGCGCGCTCCACCTGTTCGACAGATTCAAGGTTGTGCAAGGTCAGTTGGTGCAGAAGCAGCGTGCAACGAGAGATAAGTTTTTCTTCATTGCTTTGTGATTGTGCACACCATTATTTTTTTTTCTTAAACAAATATTAGCGTTGCGAGTACTGTAGCTGCAGGACACAGGCAATGTTGTAGTGACGCTAACCACGTGAACGGGCTAGGCGGCTGTTTTGAAGAAGGTCGGGGCGCCCGGTTAGTTGTTAAAGAGCTAGACCCGAGCACGAAGGGGACCTAGTGAGAGGCTACTAGCGGAAATGAACGTGCAAGTGCGGTTTAGGCGGCAGCTTCAAACAGTTGTTGAGATAGGAGAGTTAACGGAGGCCTCTGGATAGCGGGATTAGGGTTGAACGTAGGCCTGTCGGGAACTCGGTCCGATGGTAGGGCGGGCGATGGCTAAGGATGCTAGGAAAACCACGAGCGAGAGTGAGCTGGTGCAGTGCGAAGAATGCAAGCGCTTGTGCTACTTAGATGAGACAACATTCACGAGTTCGGCCGATGCGCAGAAGGCGAGCTTCGTGTGCAGGCTGTGCGAGGCACTGCTGGCGGCCGTGCAGCGCATGGAGGCTAGCATCAAGGGGCTTCAGGGAAGCTTAGGGCGGAATGGGCGCAGAGAATAAAAATCCAAAAACAACTCGGAGCGTCGCGTGAGCGGGAGGAGGCTACCGCGAGCCTATTAGAGTAAATGAAGGGCGACCTTCGAAAAGACGGGAAGGGCGGACCGAGCTAGAGCAGCGGGTAAAGGAGCTAATGGCGCTTTGTCCCGGCCCCGAGCGGTGTGAGAAGGAAGGCGTGGGTAGCGGAGAAGGCGACAGGCGGGAAGGGACAGGCGAGAAGGGAAGTCAGGCGGCCACAGTGTTTGGCCACAGCACGGAGGCTCCGAGAATATACAGCTCGGTGGCGCGACAGTCTTCAAGCAGGGCAGAAACACAAGACAGATAGCAGAGAGAGAAACAGGTGAAGCAAACAGGGGCGCCATCACGAACAGGAAGCCAGGGATTGGCGCGTAGAAGGGTCCTAGTGGTGGGGGACTCTAACGTGGCCAGGGTTAGGGATGGCGTCTTCAAGACAGTGAAGGAAGATGGCAGAGTCAGGGAAGAGCATGGTGGATGCACAGGCCAAAGCTCAGGAGTTTGTAGAAAACAGCATGGAGGGCGAAAATCTAGTCATTATCCATGCTGGGCTGAATGATGTGTTGAAGGGCAAGGATCAGAACCTTCAGAGAAAGTTAGAGTATGGGATGCGTAAGCTCCGAGAAGCCTCTGGGAGTGTGCATGTGACCATATGCACAGTCCCAGAGGTCGGGGGCAGCCTCGTGGGATTGAAAGGAGGGTAGTGGAGGCCAATTGTGGGAACAAGTGTTTGAGCCGGCCACTCGGATACAGCGTAATGGAAGTTAACCAAGAAGTGTACGAGCCCGGCGCTCGCCCCTTTGCACAGGATGGCATTCACTACAGTGGTGCGATGAGCAGGAGGGCCGGTAACAGAATGGGTCGCCAAGCCATAGCTTTTTTAGGGAGACCCAGAGCCCTGAGGCCAATAGTGTAGCCAAAGAAGGACCTAAAGGGGCAATAATAAACAAGCCACACGAAGTCCGTGGGAGAAAAAATCGACGTAAGCGCAGGGGCCGAGCTAAATCAGACGTAGGCTATATTACGATGCAGGGTGGCAGGAGTCGGTTAAAGTGGGAAGAGATAGGAGAGCAGTTGAGGCAGGAGGAGCTGATGGTATATGGGTGCCACGAACTGTTGGCCACCGCTAAACAAGCGCTGCCAGTCTACGCTGCGCGCGCCTTCTCTCTTATCTCTCTCTTCCCCTTCCCTTACCTTTCGTTCTTATAAAAACCCAAGCCGGACAATAAACGCTCTCTTTTTGCCCTAGCCACTCTGTTCGTGCATTTCGGGGCGCGGTCCAGCCGCGGGGCTGGTTGTAACAGTGGCGACGAGTATTTCAACAAAGAACGAGACCCAGCTGCTTCCTGAAGGCGGGCAAGCAGCCACCCATCGACAGGCATGAATCACCGCCTCCCGGAACTCAACGACTACACAGATAAGTGGCAAGCGTACCTCGTGAAGGTTGAGGCATATTTTGAAGCAAACGAAGTCACTGACGATGCCAGGAAAAGAGTCCTGTTGGCTGTTGGTAGCCGCGCTTGGGTCGCGAACGATTGATGTGCTATGCGGTAGAGTGGCACCGCAGAAGCCAAACGCACTCGGCTACGATGCGGTAGTGAAAGTTCTAAGCGAGTATTATGACCCACGACCAAACGAAATTTCAGAAAGCTTCAAGTTTTTCCACCGAAACCAGCAGGAAGGAGAGTCTGTTCACGCATTCATTGTGGAAATACGGTGCCTAGCACATAACTGCAACTTCTCGTCCATGCTGGAGAGGATGTTAAGGGACCGTATCGTGGGCGGGGTACGTTCCAGAAATTTGCAAAAGCAGCTGCTCGCGAAACCTGAGTTGACGTTACAAGAAGCAGAGGCATTTGCGTTGGCGACAGAAAGTGCAGAGTTAGATGCGGAGAACATAAATCGAGAAACGCCCCCGGTAACAGTGTCGGCAATGAAGGAGCAACGCTGGGTGCCGCGAGGCCAGAAGAAAAACGAAGGCGGAAAGCCATGCGAGTGCTGCGGAAAGCGTAATCATAAGCGCGCGACCTGTTCAATGCGTGGGAGGCACTGTTACAAATGTGGAAAACAAGGGCACTTGGCACGCATGTGCCAAAGAATCGACAACGCGTTGAATGTAACAGCCCAAGCCGACGCCAGTGATAGCAGCGCGTCGCAACTTTGGTCCGTAACTTCGAAGAATTCATTGGTGCCACCGATTCAGGAAACGTTCACGTGGAACGGCGTAAAGCTGAAGATGGACGTTGATACCGGCTCGCCCGTATGCGTCATTCCTAGAGCAACCTACAAAGCCCACCGTCTTCAATGGCCGAAGTTGCAGGAGCCGAAGATAAAGCTGGCGTGCTATTTGGGGAAGCTACCCGTACTCGGAGTACTGTCAATGCGTGTATGTCACAAATCGGCGGAGGTTGATTGTAACCTAATCGTCTTGGACTGCGAAGGTCCTCTCCTGTGCGGTCGTGATTTGCTGCAGAAACTACAAGAGCAGGGCGCAGCAGTACTTCACGTAGCTGCGCCACAACTCGGGTCGAGCCCGGAGTCTCCGCCCGCGCCTGCTGTGTTGGACCGCTACTCCGACCTGTGCACAGAGGGCGTAGGACTCATGAAAGGCCCACCGGTGGGCCTTCACATCAAGCCTGGAGTGACGCCAAAGTTCTTCAAGGCAAGAAAGGTACCCTACGCTCGGTTGGATAAAGTTTCCGGGGCATTAGATTGACTCGTGGTAGCTGGCATTATATCACCAGTGACGCACTCGCAATGGGTTGCGCCCATTGTTCCGGTCTTAAAGAAAGACGGCACATGTAGTTCGCATTTGCGGTGACTTCAAGATTACTTTGAACTTAGTTTGCGAACTGGAACAATACCCGCTGCCTCTTATCGAGGATATTTTTGCGCAATTAGGTGGGGGGGAGCGGTTCAGCATTTTGGATTTGCGTGACGCCTACAACCAGATCCCGCTAGACGAAGAGTCTCGCAAATTGGCCGTGATAAACACCCACAAGGGCCTCTTTTGCTTCAACCGCCTCCCGTTTGGGATTGCTTCGGCACCGGCGATATTTCAAAGGCGGATTGAAACAATCCTACAGGGCTTGCGTGGGGTGCAAGCGTACCTAGATGACGTGTTGATAGCGGAAGAGGGTGACAGCCAAAACCGCAATCTGATGGCGTGCTCGAGCGCTTCCGTGAACATGGCATTAAGCTTCGTGCTGATAAGTGCCGCGTTAGCGAGCCCTCTGTTACATGTATAGGTCACCGTATTGACGCGAGCGGACTGCATTCCATGGAAAAGAACGTGGATGCTATCAGGCTAGCCCCCTCGCCACAGAACGTCTGCGAGCTACGCTCATTTCTGGGCATGGTAACCTTTTATAACAAGTTTATGCCCGACTTGTCTACCATTCTAGCACCGTTGTACAAACTGCTGGAAAAGGGCGCTAAGTGGACGTGGAGCACCAAAGAAAAGAAAGCCTTTGTCCAGGTTAAAAATGCGTTGTGCGCGGTACCCGTACTCATTCATTTTGACCCGAACCGTGAGCTCTTCTTGGAGTGTGATTCGTCCCCATACGGAGTTGGTGCTGCAATTTTTCATCACACCGAAGGCGAGAAGCGACCCGTAGGCTTACGATCGAGAACGTTGACAACTGCCGAAAGAAAGTACTCTCAGATCGAGCGCGAGGCGTTAGCCTTGATAGTTGGTGTTACTAGGTTTAGGGACTACCTGTTTGGGCGAGAGTTCACTCTGGTTACGGATCAACAGCCGTTGCTGGGCCTGTTAAGGCACGACCGTCAGACCCCCGTCATGGCGGCAGCCAGAATACAAAGATGGGTGCTACTACTTGGTGCATACAAGTATAAACTGCAGTACAAGCCGGGAAAATTTATGCTCAACGCGGATGCATTAAGCCGGTTACCACAATCTCTTGAACAGGAGCTGCAGGACGACGAGGATGCGGCCGAGTACGTCCTCGTCGTGGACCAGTGGGACGAGCCAGCGGCGCCCATGAAAGAGTTTCAAGCACTTACGCATTCAGACGGCGTACTGTCAAGTGTGTGCAGGTACGTCATCCAAGGTTGGCCACAACGCACTGCGGAGGAAGGCACAGAGATGCGGGAGTATCACAAAAGGCGGAACGAGCTGTCCGTGCAGCATAACTTGCTTCACTGGGGTCATCGTGTTGTGGTTCCGGTGGAAGCCAGGAAGAAGCTACTGAAGTTATTACATGGAGCTCATCAAGGAGTTTCTGCAATGAAGGCAGTTGCACGGTCAAAATTTTGGTGGCCTGGCTTGGACCACGATATTGAGTGCTTAGTCGCTGTGTGTCAGCACTGCGTACAGGCGTTGCCCATGCCACCCGCGCAAGCACCCATTCGCTGGCCAGAGACGCAGGAAAGATGGTCGCGACTGCATGTCGACTTCGCGGGTCCGATCCAAAACAAGATGCTTCTTGTCGTCGTGGACTCTCACAGTAAATGAATTGAGGCCATTCCCCTGGCTCACGCGACCTCGCGGAACACAGTCGATGCCCTGCGAACGCTGTTCAGTAGATTCGGTCTGCCACACAGAGTAGTGTCTGATAATGGCATGCCATTCACCGG
The DNA here is from genome assembly GCF_043290135.1 of Rhipicephalus microplus. Taxonomy (NCBI): domain Eukaryota; kingdom Metazoa; phylum Arthropoda; class Arachnida; order Ixodida; family Ixodidae; genus Rhipicephalus; species Rhipicephalus microplus. The sequence continues at coordinate 220,542,468 of NC_134704.1, forward strand.
ATGGGAGTTCAACGAGTTCTTGCAACAGAACGGGGTAGTTCGCGTGCGGGCACCCCCCTACCATTCACAGAGTAATTGACTCGCCGAACGTGCGGTGCGAACCATCAAAGACGGACTAAAGAAGTGTGGGGACGCAGACTTGTCAAAGACGCTGGCTAGAACACTCTGCCGCTATAGAAACACGCCGCTTCCGTCCGGGCGCTCACCATCAGAAATGTTGTTGGATTACCAGCTCCGCACCCGATTAGACATGTGTTTTCCTCCCAGGAGCCGAGCAACAGGGGATGTCCACTCCGCTGACAGCGCCGGGCGGAACTTCGCACCGGGAGATCCTGTGTACCTTCGCAATTACGGCCGTGGTGACAAGTGGACACCTGGGAAGGGCCGGTCAACCTCTGGTGCACGCATCGTGTCTGTCGACACGGAGAACGGGCTTGTTCACCGGCACATGGACCAGCTCAGGTGGAGAAGCATCGAAGAACCGTCGAGTCCAGAGGCTCTCACTAGCCCCCAGATAAGCCCGGACCCTCCAGTACAAGACTGCGAAGCTCCAACGGCTACTGGCCCCGGTCTTCCGGGCCACCCGCCCCCAGAGCTAAGACGTTCCACACGTATCAAGAAGCCAGTGGAGCATTATGGATTCTAAGGAAGAAAAAAATGCCACGAACTGTTGGCCACCGCTAAACAAGCGCTGCCAGTCTACGCTGCGCGCGCCTTCTCTCTTATCTCCCTCTTCCCCTTCCCTTACCTTTCGTTCTTATAAAAACCCAAGCCGGACAATAAACGCTCTCTTTTTGCCCTGGCCACTCTGTTCTTGCATTTCGGGGCGCGGCCCAGCCGCGGGGCTGGTTGTAACAATAGGGTTGTGGAGACATCTTCGGGACATGGAGCAACCACCCTGCAATACGGACTACTTATGGAAATATTGCAATAGAACAAAAGGTAGCAAAAGTGGGGTAGAATTGGTGCCTTTATACATAAGAGCATGGGTTGGCAAAAAGTCAAGCAGGGATGCATGGAACATTTATGGTTAAGAGGGAAGGTAGCTGGGCAGATGACACTCCTTGGTTTGGTGTACTTGTGGACGGGAGCAAAGACCAGAGAGGAAAACCAGGCAATGGTGGAGTGTATATCAAAGGACATTGAGGAGTTAGGAGGAGAAAGCGAGATAATTATACTAGCAGATATGAATGCACACATAGAAGATATAGATGGGTATACTGGCTCAGCAGGCAAAATGATCATGGATATGTGTGAAAGGCATGACTTGATCATTTGCAATAGTACCGATAAGTGTGAAGGGCAATTAACATGGGAGGTAGGAAGGCTGCAGTCAACGATAGATTACGCACTGGTGTCACATAGGATGTATGATAAGCTCAGGGGAATGCACATAGATGAAGGTGGCTTCAGAAGTCTGGTTAGTGATCACAAACGTATCAAGCTAAGTTTTGGAAGAGCAGCGAACGTGGGAAGGAGACAGGATGAGCAACTACAGGAAAATTTTCATTCAGAAAGGCAAATAGAAATTGCTACTAAACAATTCGAGAAAGTAATCACTGAGGATAATAAAACTGTGTGGACATACACAAATCTAATTAGACTGTTTGGACTAGACCTTGCTAAGGCACGTGACAAGTCACCCCAGAAAAGAAGACAAAAACCCAAAAGTTGGTGGGATGAGGAAGTTAAGAGAGCCATAGCAGAACGTCAGGAAGCCTCTAGGGAACACAGACATGCTAAGCAACGCGGTGAACCGACTGGTTATGTTGAAAGAAATTGGGAAATCTTTCTAAGCTCTAGAAGGGAAGCATCCCTCCTGATCAATAAAAAGATTAGAAGAAAGGGTGCTCAGTGGCTGGCAGAAGTACATAAAAAAGATAGAAAGGCAGCTGCGAAATTTTGGAACCATCTAAACTCCCTAAGAAATGAGACGAGCCTAGAGCAGAGTTTTATAACTACAGCCCAAGGTGCTAGGCTAGAAGGGGACGAAGCTATTGAATATATAAGAACGAGGGTGACAGAAAAATTTCAACAAAGAAGTACTTTATGCACCACAATAGACAAGGACGAATCAAGTGGTGCAATGGCTCCATTTTCACAACGAGAGTGGGAAAGGGCTGAGAAAAGGGTTCCTAGTAGTACATCAACAGGCCCAGATGGCATTCCAATTATGCTTATAAAGACTTTAGGTCCGAAGTCTAAGCAGGCTTTGAGAGAGGCAGTAAGCAAAACAATAATCGATGGTGAAGTTCCCGATGGATGGACATTTAGCAGGATGAGCATGATCTATTAAGGAAAGGGGGAAAAAGCTGACATAAACAACTACCGTCCTATAACAGTGACATCAGTGGTCACTGGTGGTCTGGCGATGCAGATTATAAAGGAAAGACTGCAGGCATGGATAGAGGATGAGGGGGTGCTGGGGGAACTGCAGAATGGGTTTCGAAACACAGGTTGGAAGACAATCTGTTCTTACTGACGAAGTGCATCGAAATAGCAGAAAAGGAACACAGGCCCCTGTGGCTAGCATTTTTGGATATCAAGGGAGCGTACAATAGCGTGGTTCAAGAGGAATTGTGGGGAATACTGGACACACTAGGCGTGGAACGTGTAGTCACTAATCTTTTAAAGGATATCTATAAAGGTAGCAAGGTAGTTATAAAGTGGGAAAAAAGGCATTCAAGCCTGCAGAGGTAAAATGGGGGCTTAGACAGGGGTGTCCCCTGTCACCCTTATTATTCATGATGTACCTACAAGGACTAGAGGCGAAATTAGAGGGAAGTGGACTGGGCTTCAACCTCTCTTTAGTCAAACAAGGAAAACTTATTGATCAGGCACTAACAGCATTAATGTACACAGATGATATAGTGCTAATGGCCAACAACAAGGAAGATTTGCAGAAATATATGGACATCTGCGGTAATGAGGGAGATAGGTTAGATTTTAGATTCATTAAGGAAAAATCAGCACTCATGATTTTCAATGACAACGAAGGTAGTGAGCTTAGAATACAGGAGGTTACGCTATAGATAACAGATAAATACAAATATCTGGGCGTATGGATAAACAATGGGACCGAGTACCTGAGGGAACACGAAATATACGTGACGACTAAAGGTAACAGGAATGCAGCAGTGATGAAAAATAGGGCACTGTAGAATTATGATCGGTATGAAGTTGTGAGAGGAATATGGAAAGGGGTCATGATTCCTGGGCTGACGTTCGGCAATGCGGTCTTGTGCATGAAATCAGAAGTTCAAGCAAGATTAGAAATTAAGCAACGTGGAATAGGTAGGCTTGCTTGAGGAGCTCACGGGAATACACCAAATCAGGGAGTACAAGGTGATATGGGATGGACATCATTTGAGGGCAGGGGAGCTAGTAGCAAAATAAAATTTGAGAAGCGATTGAGAGGAATCGGGGAGGAGCGTTGGGCTAGGAAGGTTTTCAGCTACTTGTACATGAAGAATGTCGATACAAAATGGAGGAAGCGAACCAGGAAATTGACTGGTAAATACTTGGAAAACAGAAGGTGGCCAAACCAGAAAGAACTATCGGTTAAGAAGAAAGTGAAGGAAACGGAGACTGACATGTGGAAAATGGGCATGATTAAGAAGTCCGCACTAGAAATCTATCGAATTTTTAAGCAGGAAATCGCCAAGGAAAGGATCTATGATAATACTCGGGGTAGTTTTCTACTGTTTGAGGCCATGGAGGATGGAAGTATTGCGAACCAAGACGTATCGGGCCAAACTCGAAGGGATCGACACAGTATGCAGTGCGTGTGGAAAGGAAGAAGAAACTGCCGAACACTTGATAATGTACTGTAAAGGGCTTCACCCTATAGTTTAGGATGATGGCACAGAGTTTTTCAAAGCACTGGGGTTTAGAGACAGGGAGGGCAAAATAGACTTGAAGCGGGTAGAAATAACTAGAAGGAGGTTATCTGATTGGTGGCTAAAGTCAAGGCACGAGTGAAAATTAAACCCTTCACTGCAAAGTACGAATCCTCAACCTCACTATTTAAAGGGAAAAAAAGATAAGTCTAGTGGTTAGTTCACTAAGTATACTACGGCTAGAAGGCGTTAGCCGCCGCCCGATCTAAAGGGTGCAGCCACATCTATCCATCCATCCATGGATGAATTTTGGGAAGAACGTTGCAGCTCAGCTGGTTGTGAGCTGGTCAAGTCCTGCAGAGTAACCGAGTTTGAGCCACGTTGTGTGGCTGTGGACATTGTTGCGCTGAGTTTTCGCCATCAGCTTTGAGCGTTACGCACCACGCAAGATGACAGTATGCTTTACAGTGCATACTGTAACAATGCCGCGACAACGGCAAAACTACTGTTAGGCGCTTGGGTGTCTAACAGGCAACGTGTTCGTGAAGAGTAAGCAGGACCTGTCATTGTTTGGCATCCTGAAGGATGAAAACAGGCCGAAAGAATGCGATAAGAACCAGCACAGAGCGGGCAAGCTTCTGGAAGGCACCAACGCAGTTTGCGAACTCCACTTGCAACCGCGTCTGTGCATATTATCGATGAAAAAAAAGTGCGCATACCTCACCCATTATCGACGCTGAGGCTGTTTTCAACTTGTTCGGCTGACCAACTGTTGTGACCGAGGGGGCCTTCTTCATCCCTCAAGTCAGCTGTACAGCTTCATGAAAAAGCTCGAGGATATTTTCACAGAATGTTTTTGCCAGAGTAAGCTGCACTCTGACAGGATTACGGACATACTGGCAATTGTTCAGCGCAGACTCTCGATTGAAGTTGGTTGCAGTGTGCACGCAGCTACCCCTAAAGCGAAAGTCATTACTTTTACGTTGTTACACGTCTTCATTCAATTTGAAAGGACTGAACACTGACAATTAGGCGGGGGAGCGGCAGAGGGCCAAGCAGCTGAAGATGAGCCGTCACACATGAAGTGAATAAGGTGTGTAAATCAGTGGCCAGATGGTGTGCTTCAGTTCTTGAAAATAAGAGTTTCATGTCAGGAGCAGAAGCTTCGTGTGTATATTTATTTAGTTTTTCATTATGTCCCTCTACATATGTCTAACATTCGTGTATCTGCATAATTATGATTAATAATAACCCGCAGAAAACTGTTGTGCCATGGTCTACAACTGAATCAGAACAAATATTATTTAAGCACTACAATTTCTATTTATAATAAAGGCGCAAACCCAGCCAGCATGCTTGCATGTTAAAGCTTTTCTAGGAAGTGAACGTGCACTGTTTTCTCATTATGTCGTGAAAGGGCGGGCATAATCTTGTTGCGAATTCTTTTTAGGTTCGGTCTACACAGCACGAACCGTACGTTTGGTCACTGTATCAAAACATATGATTTGTGGGATACATCATCCTTTTCGACAAGGTGTTATATTCGAGGAAACACGATGTGGCATGAACAAATATAGTGCTTATCAGGAATACTCTACTAACTCAAGCACACACACACACACATACATACACACACACACACACACACACACACACACACACACGCACACACACACACACACACAAACACACACACACACACACACACACACACACACACACACACACACACACACACACACACACACAGACAAACCGTTAGCTGCGTCGCACTAGAAAGGAGAATGCACCGGCTGCCATCGGACTAATTTTCGGGAAGCTGTATCGCAAAAGAAAAGGAAAACACTGTTAAGCGATAGCACCAGAAGCTCTTAATACATTCAGAGGGCAGTCAAAGCTTGCAAGTTTTTTACAAATATCGAATAAATGCACGTTACAACTTTTATTAGTGGTCATCAGCGAGCAGCTTCTGCAGGTGAAGCTTCCATTGAAGATGCCTGTGGCGCCATCTCTCTTATGTGACGCCAAAAGCGTCGGAGTAGCTTTAGAGTAAGCCCACTGCCCTCTTCTAGTAGGCTGTAGCCTGTAGCATGGTGCTTCAGCGAGCATGAGAATGATGGGTAGTACTAGAAGTTTGCGCTGACTGGTCAGCGCGCCGCCGCCAAGAGTTTTCGCCGCGTCGTCGCCGCCGCCTCGAACTCATCGGCGCGCCGCCGCCGACATGTTTCATCGGCGCAATCGGCGCGCTATTTCTGCGCCAGTACTGACTTTTCACAGATTTGTCTTCTTTTTCATCTTTACTTATAGCTTCTTTTCACATTTTAAATAGCCAGTAAAAACCAGGCTTCTTAGTTATATTCATCCAGCTTCAGAGACCCAGAGTACCACTATGAACAGCGGCACAAGTTCGGCGGCCACTGCATGAAATGACATACTGAACAAATTGACAAAAAATTAATGTAACAGTTACAGTAAAGCATAGACACTGCCATCCTAGGCTTAAAAGCAATTTTCGCTGGTTTTATATGTCGTAATTAGCAATGATAATTGTTATATGACGTTGAATGTACTGGCCCAGCGTTTTGATACGCGCGGGTTCACCATAGCACTATTCAAATATTCATACGGATGCAAAACGGCGTCATTATCAGTCCAAGATGGCAGCCTCTAATCGGGCCCGACACAGGGCGTATATACAGAAGAAATGAAGTGGTAGCAGTGCCGCACGAATGCAACGCGTTAGAGGAAAAACTACACAAAGCCCCGAAGGATGAAATCAAAAGGGAGAAGTTTAATGAAGATTGAAAGCGTCGAGGCATAATACATGCTCGAACCTACTCAGGGTATATCATTACCTGCCCGCGGTGTTAAAGTTAATAATTTTCGAGGATGAACACTTTGAACGTGCTGCAGAAAATATTCAGCGTCTGTTTTATTCTTTAACTTCTCGGTTTGTACTGGCCTTTTAAAACATCGGATATCCGGGATGAAGATGCCAAGGCAGTAAGATGGCAAGAGAGAGAAAGGAAGGCTGGAGGATTAACCAGATCTTGGCATCCGGTTTGCTGCCCAGCACTTGGGGTGTGGAAATAGGGGCAAGAAAGGGGGTGTAGAGAGACAGAAAATAAAACGCATGTGCACTCAGGAGTATGATGGCAAACTTAACAGAGGATTTATTACATTCTGTACAGACAGGGCAAGAGATCTCTTGCGAATGAGCTGGGTGGCTCACTATAAAGTGTGCGTTTTGACTTAATCAGGGAATGGGTCCAGAATGCGCTAATCACGGGACACACACCATTTCTGACGGTTCCGCTCACACTCGCTCAAGTCAACGTCCTTGATTGGGGCGTGGCCACCACACCGCACCTGTGACAATAAGAAACCATCGTGGTCGTCTCATCGAACGTCTTATGGTGTCGGAATGCCACCTCACTTCCCGGCTAAGATGGACAAAACAGGGCGGACAGCAGGCTGGCAGCCCTTTCGTGACTTGTTTGATGAACAAAAAACACCGCTCTTCCTCGTTGACCCAGCTGGCGCTGCACGTAACAACGCTCTCTAGTGGTGAGCAGAGGCGTAATATCTTGTCTGAGGCCACCAGTTTTAAAAAGAACAAAATAAAAAATTAAAAAACTTGCCAGCAGAAAGTTTACAAAAGACGGCGGGATTCGTCAATAATGCGGATACACATTTGAGTGACATGTCATATATGACATAGTCCAGCAAACAGGTTTTCGTCACGTAACTTGAGCGGGCCTATTGGCACTGGGAGAGGTGAAGAATGATTGTCGCTGTCAGATGTACTTCTGTTGCGAAGGTAATGTTCTGAATCAACCAAATAAATCTTAACATTATATTCAGGTCTTCATAAAAAAGTAAGTCAACTTAGAAAGCTCCCCAGGTGACCAAGTAATAGGTTACTTCACCATACTTTATGGAGAAGTAATTTGCAAATAAATAATGCAACCGCTGTTTAATTGCAACAGCGGTTGCATTTAATAATGCAACCGCTGTTTAACAGCCCTAAAGAATTCAAAGTATGACTTTCGTGTTGTCGCCGCTTTTGGCACACCTCGAGAGTGTTGACCCAGAACAAATCAGGGTAGGCTTAGCTGCTATCGTCCCCCACGTCAAAGCGGTGCCGAGCAAGGGAGGGCGATCTTAACATTTCTACATACACACGCACACAAGCACGCACAGTTTCACTCCGAGAGGGAATTGGTAGTGGTCGCAATGACGTACGTAACGTGCATCTTTTATAAAAAGGCGTGCAGTGTATGCCATAGCTTCTTTTCTTTGAAAGTCTTGGAATTCTAGTATATTTTCATAATATAGCTGGAGTATGAGGCGGTTGTTAGTCGCATATATTTGGGTTAAAGTACTACAAATATTTATTCGCCACGCATGACTTCTGGAAATGATACTCCAAAAAAAAAAAAGGAAATCACTCCAATATTTTTTAAACTAAGTTCGCACGTGGGAGTACTTGTTCTCTGTCTGCGCTTTTCCATGGTTCATGAGTGTTAAGTCCCGCTGCTTCTTCTATAGAATGGTGTACAATAAGCCGTATCAACGCAGTGACAGGATTTCCTACAGACTACCAAGCATTCGATCACCAGACATTTTCCCTCCGGCATATTTGGATTAAAAGAAGCGACATATTTTTGCTGAAAACCCGGGTTATGCACTGGAGCCCGGTGCACAGATGTTGCACACTACAACTCTTGACCATCGCGAACGCGAAGGCGGCAAGTAAAAGCCTTTATGCTATTGTCTGTACGGCCAGTGTAACGAAGCCCTCCTGTCTTGAGGGTGTTGGGTTAAACCATGCACTTTGCCCATTGCTATTTTTCATCATGGCATTTGTATATTAACTGAGTGTTGCTATGTGGAGCACGCGGCAGTAGTGCCGATGTGCTTTTTGGTGCTGGTACAAAAAGAACACTAGCTTGTATCTCCTCTTGAATGAGTCCTTCAATTAAACCTATTCTAGGGGGCTGCATAGAAGACTATACGCCTGACGCAGGTGGAAAAGTAAGGCACGTTGTAAGAGACCACTTCTGCTGATTGAAGGACTTGTATACCTTCACCATCTAGACTGTGGTGTTCTGCAGAAAGATGTTGAGCCAATGGCGCGCCGCATTAGGTTCTAAATTTAACATTGATGTGTCCAGACAGCAATACACTAACAGCGCATTTGCTAGCAGCCTGCCCTGGGTACCGACTGTAAGTTTTTTTTTTCAAGAAACGCTTTTTGTTTTTGTGAGTTAAATCATTTTAATTTGGCGTTCTACTGATCTCAGTCCTCGCATGTGTTTATATGAAGGTGGTTGGTTGCGGTGGTTTCTAGCATTAAGTTCAATCCTAGCATTAAGTACAAGCTGAGTGGACGGGAGAAACATCTAGACAGCATATCCAGCTCTCTAAGTACTTATTCAAATTATTTCCGCGCAAGTATTAGCTTTAGTCGTCGAGGAATTCGAATACCTTTAAAGTGCACCACGTGGATCTCTTGTGACACTGTGAAGGGATACCGACGTGTAAAGCACCTCGTTAATTACACCCGAAGATTCATAAATCGATAGACCACAACGAGCAATTGAGAATCCGTGAAAATAAAAAAAGGTATGCTTCGTGGCGGATAAGTTGCAATTATAAACCAACACATGATTACTGGTTAATTAAACATGGTCCCTCAAATACTATTCAGTTAGTTCATAACTTTGACTTCTTTGCCATGCAACATGTTTTTTTTTTATTTTCATGGATTCTTTGCTTTTGTCGCACAGGTTTGTATCACTTCCCGGTAAGCGGAGAGCTGCACGTGGTTTAAGTGCACCTGGGTAGAGTTCGCATTTTTTGTTGACTAAAGCTATAATAATGTAGCATTTGAAACGCCGAAAATTGAAATGACGAACTATTGGAATGCCGAAATTTAGAACAACGAAAAATCACAAAGCCGATTAAACAAGATACAGAAAGTGTGAAATGTCAAAGAATCAAAACACCTAACTATCGAAACGCCAAAATACAAAAATGTCTGCGTCACCTAGCTATACTGGAAGATGAAGTATTTAGCTGAATTTGAGGTTACGCCAGCACATTCTTTCACCCTCGTTTCCATTTGTCCCTTTAGATTTATCTCAAGCCTTCAGACAAATAGCCAACTATATACTTTTCCACCTACAATCGCACATCAGAGTGATTTCTTGCTTATCGCAATTAGCTTGTGTGCAATTCATTGTCGAAAACTTGAAACGTCGTCATTTTCCGGGTTGCAGCATCAAGCGATTTTGCGTAACCCTTGTTTCTTGCTTTGTAAGCGGTGGGGTTGTCGCTCCCTTGACGATGTCTTCGAGTCAATCTTGCTTCCTCTTCATGGTAGCAATAAGCTTAAAGTGCATGGCTGTCGTAGATCACTTTCTTCGAGATTTCCATGCGAGTACCTTCTACAGGAAGGTCGGTAGTCACTCTGGCGTTGCAGTCTCCTTACTTCTCGCACCTCCAATAGTGCCTAGAATACACCTTCCTGTCAAACACATAAACATAACCACAACTGCGGCAAAGTATTGGTTTTTCTATTTGGGAACACAAACCGCCACATCTTCGTCCATTTCCCCCCGAATCGGGGGTATTCGCGTGCATGGTTCAAGGGGTTTTCTTCAATACGTCTTTCCAGCATTTTGATTTTCCAGCATTCGTTGTTTTAGGTGTTTTGGTTTTATGGCATTTAATATTTTCAGCTTTTTCACATTCGACTTTTTAATAAATCGGTGCCTTGATTTTTGGCATTTCGATAGAGACCCAAGCTAATACTCCCTAATAAATCACTTCAATTAGCCTGAACAAAGCTGAATATATTCTCTAAATGCTCCTCGCTTCCACGCAGCTTGTACTTCATGCTAGGATCCATTGTTACAAGGTATGAACACGTGCAAGCACAGATAACTTACATAAGCCGAAGATAACTAGTAAACAATTTTCTCACCTAAAACAAAAAGTAAACAAAAACTTTCAGTCAGCGAGGCCAGGATTCTGGCTCACGAGGGGCTAGTTCCTTAAACGTCCACCACGTGGCGCATGAAGTTGAACCCCTCCCGCCGCTCGCTTTTTTCTCCTCCCACCACGACGCTGACGAGTTCCCTACGGAAATTGTTTTGCTCTTCAACCTGGTCTCGCCCGACCCTCATTGTGGGAACCAAAGAATAAAGCCCCACTGCTAGAGCATTCTTACCCCTGCGCCGTGCTCCCCACCGGGTTGCAAAAATTAGGTGCCTTTTCTCATCTTCTAACCACTACCACCACCGTTTAAACGCCGGCCGGTGTAGAGTACGCGAACATGTTCCGGACCGGCCATGAACGGTTTTTGAGACTGAGGACTTCTGTCTTTCTTTGGCTCGGTTGGGCTTGAGTCCTCACAGCTTTAATATAGTCATAGATCATTTATATACGAAGAAGCTACGACCAACCGCATTAGATTATTTAGTTTGTTTCTCGTCGTAGGTAATCTATAGTATTCCTAATATCAGGTTCAATACTTAATTTGTGGCTAAGCCATATTCTTTGCCGACCCGAACTTTTTCTAGCGCAGAACAAAGTTATTTAATCTTTTTTAGCTGATAGGTTATTGGAAAGCATGCAAAAAAATTAAAGATGTTAGTACAACTATTTTCTCAGGAGAACCATGTCCACATACTAAACACTGTTATTCAGTTGTTGAACATATAGGTAAACACATTCTGGCATTCTTTTTGAAAGAACACTGCTTTTGGCCCTGTTAAGTTAATAGCCTTATAAAACACAAGCGAGGTTTGTTTTGACCCAAGAAAAAGTTTCTCATGGTTGGCTGTAGCACATAGCGTTCAGCGCCACAAAGTAAACGATACGTAGAAGAGAGCGTGTCTATTTTGTCCTCTATTCAACTTCATCAGTCGCCGATCCCCCTCGTGCTTCATGCTGTTGATAGATTCCCAGCATGTCCCAGTTTAATTTTTCTATGAATGGGCTTGAAGAGTGTCACGTCAAGCCACCTCTTGTTTTCTTTCTTCCTTCTGTATTGAGCACGATGTGCACCAATTGCATCTTGGTGTCGAATGTACTGGACGTAAGCAATTCTCGCATTGCCAGGAAAGTTTTGATTACAAAGGCTTCGTTTTTTTCTACGATGTATCGAAAAGACATAACAGAGGTCGTACAATTTAAATGATTTCAATGGTGCAAAGTTACCTCCTGAAATACTTTTGTATACTTGACTGCATCGTGTGCGCGTATTTTCGCGTATATTACGCAATTACTTCTGGTGGCCAATTAATAGGTTGATATATATGTAAGGTTTAACGTCTCAAAACCACCGTATGATTATGAGAGATGCCGTAGTGGAGGGCTCCAGAAATTTCGAACACCTGGTGTTCTTAACGTGCACCCAAATCTGAGCACATGGGCCTACAACATTTCCGCCTCCATCGAAAATGCAGCCGCCGCAGCCGGGATTCGAACCCGCGACCTGTGGGTCAGCAGCCGAACACCCGAGCTTCTAGGCCACTGTGGTGGGGCGGCCCATAAATAGGGGGGGGGGGGAGGGGGGGCTGAAGGATGAACTACTCTTAAGAACATGTTACTCGACTCTCACAGAAGCTACCAAAGTGGTTTCAGTTCCGACTGTAGCTCTGCTTACTTTTCTGCATCACTTTTTTGTCATGTTTTTGTCAATACTAAGTGTATGTACCACCCTGCTGAAATCACCAAATGATGATTACAGTAACTGTAAAAAAATAGTAATAATAAATAATATTGTTACGGATGTGATGGGTTTATTTACACTGAAAAAAATGTCAGCGCTCTACCATCACTGCCGAATCACCATTGCTCGAGAGCGTCCGAACTCTTCTTCTTCCTTGCTCTTTCAGTCCGCGTTACATTTCCTTCCGGGCCAGACGAAGCTCACCGAGCGAGTAGAAGCGATCGGTTGTTGTAGGGCTTCAATCGGGCAATGTGCACAATTTGCGTCTTGCGCGAACGCCGGTTCTGAGCTGTCATTTTCGCAACAGCGTAAGTGATGTCACCTAAGCACTGAGTAATGACGAATGGTCCTGAGTACTTAGAAAGAAATTTCTGGCAAAGTCCCTTCTTTCGAACGGGCGTCCACAGCCAGACCAAATCACCTGTAGCGAAAGTCACGGGCGGGTGTTTTGCGTCGTAACGGTCTTTCGCGCGAGCGTGGGCGGAAAGAGTTCGAAGCCGAGCAAGTCGGCGAGCTTCTTCGGCGCGGCACAAAGTCTGCGCGACACTGGCGTTTTCGTTCGTGGAAAAAGGAAGTATGGTGTCAAGAAAACTTTTGGGATGACGAGCATAGAAAGGCGTATAACCCGTGACTTCGTGTTTCGTGGTATTAAAGGCGTATGTAACAAAAGGTAATATGGCATCCCAGTTCTTGTGATCCGCTGCGACGTACATTGAAAGCATGTTGATGATGGTACGATTGGTGCGCTCAGTGAGGCCGTTGGTCTGAGGGTGGTATGGCGTGGAATGGCGATACTGACACCCACAAAGCCGTAGCAACTCTTCGACAACGTCAGCGGTAAACTGTCGGCTGCGATCACACGAGGGGCCCCGTGACGAAGTATGATCGAGTGTAGAAGAAACCATGACACATCAGATGATGTGGCTGAAGCAACCGCCATCGTTTCAGTATACCACGTCAGGTAATCTACGCACACAATAATTCAGCGGCGGCCGGTGGTAGACTTAGGGAAAGGGCCCAGTAAATCTATGCCGACTTTTCGAATGGTGATGTCGGTGGCTTAGCCGGCTGCAGTGGGCCAGCCAATGGTGTGGTAGGTTGTTTGTGGCGTTGGCAGACATCTCAACTTGCGACGTAGTGCTTGGTGGTCTTCCAGAGTCAAGGCCAGTAAAAACGTTGTCGGATACGGTGAAGCGTTTGGGCAAATCCAAGGTGCCCAGACGTGATGTCATCGTGCATGGCTTGGAATACCGCAAGACGCAGGCATTCTGGCACGACGAGGAGTAGTGTCGAGCCATGGCTAGAGTAATTCTTGCGATATAGTAGGGCGTCATGAACCACGAATGGCTTGGTGAGTTTAGAGCTACGAGCCACATCAATCATTGGTTTCAGCGAAGGGTCACGCTGTTGCTCGTGACGGAAGACTTCCAAATTTGGGAAGTTGGATGAGATTGCGGCCAGGTAGTGGTCGAAATCATCATCACCAGCATCCACAGTCGGAGATGGAAGACGAGATAAGCAGTCGGCACCTGCGTGACATTGACCGCTCTTGTAGGTCACAGAATAATTATATTCTTGAAGCCGTAAGGCCCAGCGAGCCAACCGACCAGCTGGGTCACGTAGTCCGACAAGCCAACAAAGCGAATGATGATCTGTGACGATCTTGAACTGCCGGCCGTACAAATAAGGTCTGAACTTTTGGACGGCGAAAACAACTGCAAGACATTCCAGTTCAGTGACCGTATAATTCCTCTCCGTCTTAGTCAAAGTACGACTTGCGTACGCCACGACGTGCTGGCGACTGTCATGACATTGAACTAGCACGGCACTAACACCGATACCACTAGCACCTGTATGCAGTTCCGTGAGTGCCTCCGGGCCGAAATGACACAAGAGGGGCCCGGAAGTAAGCAAATACTTCAGCTGCTCGAAAGCAGCCTCACACTCAACGGTCCATCGGAATGGGGCGTTTTTGCGGAGCAACTCTGTCAGGGGATGAGCCAGCTGGGCGAAGTCTTTGATAAACCGACGAAAATAATGTCACGTAAGAGTGAGGGTAGCCCGAAGACAGGAGACCGGGAGGTTAGTAGAAATAGAAGGAGATCCGTTTATTTGGCGGACTTGCGCCCACTAAAGGAAAACAGACACGCCGGCTTAGCGGGAGGCGAACAGCGCGTTCGACGGCCGTCGGGTAACAGAAAATGTCCCACTGGAACGCAAGGCGCGTTCGACGGCCGTCGGGTAACAGAAATGTCCCACTGGAACGCAAGGCACGTTCGCCATCCGAGATACAGTCGCCGTAGCGTCTGGCGCTATCTCGTTATCAACGAATCGTCGACGTGCGGGCCATGATCTTCGCAGATGAGTCGCGGTGCATACTGGACCACGATAAGGCCGCGTGCCGGCGGTATCGGCATGCGCAACACTATCCGCAATACGCCTCGCGGCATTGCTCCCCTCCTCAACGTAAGCATCGACCCGATGCTTTGTTTAAAATAAAACCAAAACAAAAGGACAGCCTGTGCGAAAGTAAATGGCAAATAAGCACGAATCACGCACACATAAACAAAACAAGAGATGCAAACAGGGAGCCTCCTTTAGCGCGCATGATAGGGTTTCAAACGGGCGACGTGTACCACTTCTTGTCGTGCGCGGCGTCGTTGGGATGAGCTAGCCCCATCAGGGACCACTTCATAGTCCACTTCACCCACTTGACGGATGACTTTGTATGGCCCGAAATAACGGCGCATGAGTTTTTCGCTTAATCCTCGGCGGCGAACAGGCGTCCAAACCCAGACTTTGTCACCTGGCCTGTATGTTAAATCGCGTCTCCGCAGGTTGTAGCGTCTTGCGTCGTTTCGCTGTTGGTCTTTTATGCGCAGACGAGCAAGCTGCCGGGCTTCTTCTGCGCGCTGAAGGTAGGCGGCTACGTCTAGGTTATTTTCATCGGTGACATTAGGCAGCATGGCGTCCAGGGTAGTAATGGCATCCCTCCCATGGACGAGATTAAATGGTGTCATTTTAGTGGTCTTCTGCACCGCCGTGTTGTAGGCGAAGACCACGTAAGGCAGAATTAAGTCCCAGGTCTTGTGTTCTGTGTCCACGTACATAGCGAGCATATCGGCAATGGTCTTGTTCAAGCGTTCCGTGAGACCTTTTGTCTGCGGATGGTACGCGGTTGTTCTTCGGTGATCTGTATGACTGTAATGTAAGATTGCATGAGTAAGATCAGCCGTAAACGCTGTTCCCCTATCTGTTATTAGTACCTCAGGTGCGCCATGACGGAGGAGAATTGATTTGACAAAAAGTTTGGCAACTTCTACGGCTGTGCCGTTCGGGAGGGCCTTAGCTTCAGCGTATCAGGTAAGGTAATCAGTGGCCACTATGATCCACTTGTTACCGGATGTTGACGTGGGGAAAGGTCCAAGCAGGTCCATACCAATCTGTTGGAATGGTCTCGACGGGGGTTCACTTGGCTTGAGAAATCCAGCTGGTTTTGTTGGAGGTCTCTTCCGGCGCTGACATTCGCGGCAACTCTTGACGTACCGCGCAACATCTGAGGAGAGGCGGGGCCAGTAGTATCGTTCTTGAATTCTGTGGAGTGTGCGTGTAAAACCGAGGTGGCCTGCAGTGGGTTCGTCATGTAACGCTTGTAAAATTTCTTCTCTGAGGCTGCTTGGGACGACAAGAAGGTAAGCTGCCTTATTCGGTGCGAAGTTCTTTTTAACTACCACCCCGTTTTGCACACAGAAGGAGGATATCCCACGCTTGAACAGTGCAGGCGGTATGGAGGCCTTTCCTTCGATGTAGCTGATCAACTGTTGTAGGATCGGGTCTGAGCGCTGCTGTAATGCAAAGGTGCTGCTGCTGATAGGCCCAAGAAAGGCATCGTCGTCTTCATGGCTTGGTGGTGCGCCGACAGGGGCTCTTGAGAGGCAGTCTGCGTCGGAGTGCTTACGACCAGATGTGTAGACTACCTTCACGTCAAACTCCTGAAGCCGTAGGCTCCATCGAGCGAG
This sequence comes from Rhipicephalus microplus, assembly GCF_043290135.1. Classification (NCBI taxonomy): domain Eukaryota; kingdom Metazoa; phylum Arthropoda; class Arachnida; order Ixodida; family Ixodidae; genus Rhipicephalus; species Rhipicephalus microplus. The sequence goes on from NC_134704.1 coordinate 220,559,069, forward strand.
GCGGCCAGAAGGGTCTTTCAAACTGGCCAACCAGCACAACGCATGATGGTCCGTTACGACCTTCTGCCATATAAGTATGGGGGGAATTTCGAGGTGGCCCATACTATCGCAAGACACTCCTTCTCAGACGTGGAATAGTTCACTTCCGCTTTCGACAGTGAGCGGCTTGCATACGCGATGACGCGCTCGCAGTCCTTGTGCTTCTGAACGAGAACGGTACCTAAGCCGATGCTGCTGGCGTCTGTATGTATCTCAGTTTCGGCATTTTCATGAAAGTGACCGGCGGCGACTGCAAACGTTGTTGAAGTTCTTTGAATGCCTCACGTTGCTCAGCTTTCCATTCTAAAGGGGCGTCCGACTTGGTGAGCTGCATCAAAGGGGCAGCAATGTGTGAGAAGTTCTTGACGAAGCGTCGGTAATAGGCGCACAGCCCTAAGAATCGGCGCACTGCTCTCTTATCTTGCGGTTGAGGAAACTGTGCGATAGCGGCTGTCTTTTCGGGATCTGGTCTTACGCCATCTTTGCTTATAACTTGGCCAATGAACTGTAGTTCTTCATAGGCAAAATGGCATTTTTCTTGCTTCAGTGTCAGCCCTGATGACTTAATTGCGTCCAGTACCGTCCGGAGCCTTTTCAGGTGGTCGCTAAAGTTGGAGGCGAAGACGACCACATCGTCCAGGTATACGAGACATATTTGCCACTTGAGATCTGCCAGTACTGTGTCCATTAGACGCTGGAAGGTTGCTGGAGCGGAACAAAGTCCAAATGGCATCACTTTGAACTTATACAATCCATCCGGCGTGATGAAGGCGGTCTTTTCTCGGTCTCTTTCATCAACCTGAATTTGCCAATACCCTGTCTTCAGATCAATGGACGAGAAGTACCTTGCATCACTAAGACGATCTAGGGTATCGGCGATCCTTGGTAAAGGGTACACGTCCTTCTTGGTTACACTATTCAACCGTCGGTAATCGACGCAAAACCGAAGACTTCCGTCTTTCTTTTTGACAAGGACGACTGGTGCTGCCCATGGGCTTTTCGATGGCTGAATTACATCGTCGTGTAACATTTCCTCAACTTGCTCTCGGATGGTCTGACGTTCACGTGCCGACACACGATAAGGGCTTTGATGGAGAGGGCGGATGTCTTCTTGTGTTATGATTCGATGCTTTGCCAGAGAAGTGTGTCGGACCTGTGAAGAAGTGGCGAAACAGTCGTCATAACGTTGAAGGAGGTTCTGGAGCAGTTGCTGCTTGCATTGAGGCAAGGAAGGGTTAATGTCGAATGACAGCTGCGAGTTGTGGGTCTGTGGGGTGATGGTCGCTAGATTCGAGAGGGCGAGGGTGTCACTGACTTCCGCGATTTCATCGAGAAAGGCAATGGTCGTGCCTTTGGCCAGGTGACGGTGTTCTTGGCTGAAATTTGTTAGCAGCACTGGGCCCTGTCCATTCCGGAAGTCCGCAATGCCTCTTGCGATTGCGATATCACGGCCAAGCAAAAGCTGTATGTTACCTTCGACGACGCCATGAGCATTTTCGGCAGTACCAGTGGTTACGGGGATTAGGGTCGTTGATCGGGGTGGGACGCTCACGTCATTCTCGAGCACACGGAGGGCTGCGCGATTGTGTGGTGCCAAGTATGAATTTATGGCTTGATCCGAGGAAAGTTTGATGGATCTGGACGCCAGGTCAATAACCGCGTGATGTTGAGTCAAGAAGTCCATGCCGAGAATGACGTCACGGGAGCACTGTGGGAGCACCAAGAAAGTGGCAAGGTATGTGTGACCATCGAATGTCACCCTTGCAGTACATCGCCCCGATGGGGTGAGGAGGTGGCCTCCCGCTGTGCGGATCTGCGGGCCGTTCCAAGCCGTCTTAACCTTCTTAAGTTGTGCTGTCAATGGCCCGCTGATGACCGAGTAGTCAGCTCCTGTGTCAATCAAGGCAGTTACCGGGTGGCCGTCGATAGATACTTCAAAATCGGTGGCACGTGGGCTGGAGTTGCGCGTTGGTTTTGGGTTCGGGTCACGGCTTCGTCTTGTTGCTTCGTTTTGCTTCGTCTCGCGGCTTGGGTTGTTGTGCGTTGTCGTCGTCGTAGATGATGCACTGTCGTCATATATGGTCGTCGGTGGAGGGTCTTCAGCTTTTCCTCTTGAAGCAACCTCATCTCCAAAGGTTGCTGGTTTTAGTTTCCCCTACGGGGGCTTAGGAACCTTCTTCGTTCGTTGTTGCTGCGGTTCGGTGACGTGAAGCGTGGGGATGGCGGTGATGGAGAACGGCTGGACAAGTACTCTGTATGGCGCAAGTAGTCTTCGATTGCTGGAGGTCGTTGTCCAGGGCGTGGCCGTGGTGCCTGAGATGAGAAGCCATGCAGTCCCATCCGCCTGTAGGGGCAGTGTCGAAGAATGTGGCCGGCCTCACCGCAGTGAAAGCATAGGGGACGGTCGTCGGGAGTTCTCCAGGTGTCGCATTTTCTTTGGCTCGGGTGTCTCTCGTATGTAGGGTGGGCGGGTAAGGGCGGATGGCTACTTGGGGCTGCAGCGTACCGTCGAGGACTGGGCTCGTTTCGTCGGGGTGGCCTAGTGTTCACTGCAGCGGCGTAAGTCATTGCTTCGGCCTCTGTTCGAGTCGTCGCTGATGAAGAGCCAAGCGCCTGCTGGACTTCATCACGCACTATGTCCAAGAGAGATGCTCCTTGGGGGGGCTGGGGGGTAGGAGGTAGCAATCGGCGTAGTTCTTCCTTAACCATTTCTCGAATAGCTTCTCGCAGATCGTTGGTGGTTAGCCCACCTCGAATCGGTTCCGAGTAGAGCGAGCTGAGCTGAAACGGGCGGTTGTATTGCCGAGTCCGGGCGTCCAGGGTCTTTTCTATGGTGTGCGCTTCTTCAGTAAATTCGGCGACTGTTTTAGGAGGGTTCCTTATGAGACCGGCGAAAAGCGACTCCTTCACCCCTCGCATTAGGTATCCCACCTTTTTGTCTTCGGTCATGTCTTGGTCCGCTCGCCTAAAAAGACGTTTCATTTCTTTGACGTACACGTTTAGGGTCTCATTGGGCTGTTGGGTCCTCGATTCTAGCAGCAGCTGGGCCCTTTCTTTTCGCATGATGCTGGTGAAGGCCCTGAGCAACTCATTCTGCAGAAATTCCCAGGTGATCAGTGTGGTCTCATGGTTTTCATACCACGTTTTGGCGGGGCCGTCCAGGGAAAAGTAAACGCATCGCAGCTTCATTTCTTCATCCCACCTGTTTATGGTAGCCACGCGCTCGAATTGGTCGAGCCATTCTTCTGGGTCTTCAGCGGCATAACCATGGAAAGTTGGGGGCCCCCGCGGCTGCTGCAGCATGACAGGGGTAGGTGATTGTGGGGTGCTCATGGTGGCTGTGGAAGCGTCCTTTCGTGGTCGCGTGGGGTCCGGTAGCGGTCCCAGCTCAGGTGGCAGGTCTCGGAGGCGGCGACTGCTTCGAATATCTGTGTCTTCAGCGTCCTAGTTCTCTGCAGTGGCTGTTTTAAGGTCGTTTTTGTGCATACCCCGCACCTCCACCAGATGTCACGTTAGAGTGAGGGTAGCCCGAAGACAGGAGACCGGGAGGTTAGTAGAAATAGAAGGAGATCCGTTTATTTGGCGGACTTGCGCCCACTAAAGGAAAACAGACACGCCGGCTTAGCGGGAGGCGAACAGCGCGTTCGACGGCCGTCGGGTAACAGAAAATGTCCCACTGGAACGCAAGGCGCGTTCGACGGCCGTCGGGTAACAGAAAATGTCCCACTGGAACGCAAGGCGCGTTCGCCATCCGAGATACAGTCGCCGTAGCGTCTGGCGCTATCTCGTTATCAACGAATGGTCGACGTGCGGGCCATGATCTTCGCAGATGAGTCGCGGTGCATCTTGGACCACGATAAGGCCACGTGCCGGCGGTATCGGCATGCGCAACACTATCCGCAATGCGCATTTGTAATCTGCAGTAGGCTCAACGCATGGCAACCGCAGCGGCGCCCTATTGGTCACACTCTCGCAGGGACGCCGCCGTGACGTGCGCCTAGCAACGGTCTCCGCGCCGTACTCTCGTTGCCAGGTTGCGCCGCCGCCCTGTTGCGCCCCTTCCTTTTCCTCATGAACCACTAACAACAACAACAAACACGCCGGCCACAGCCGGCCTCTGTGTGTGCCGACTGCACATTTTTACGTGCGGCATGTTCGGCGCCTGCGCGTTGTCGCCACTTCAAGGAAGCCAATATGGGAAACACGACGCTCCGTGCACCTTTGTTTCTGGTAGGAGCAGTTCGAAAAGAGTTGCAAGTTTAGTTTGACTGTGATGCTACTAAGGTACTGTACCACCGAACATTAGGGCTTATGATCCGCCTGCCCCGTCGAGATGTCTAAGCGCGTTTGGACTCCATCGAGGAACGACGAGGTACCGCACATCACAAAGTGGAAGTATTGTAGGAAAATTAAAAAGCAATACTGTGTTGTGGGCGCCTTCCGCAGGCAAACTTCTGTCTGTCGTGAGCACTTGTGTTTCGCGTACGTGCTCGTCAACAACAAGCTACCGCATGCGAGTGCCCGCGCGATCTGCAGAAACTCGCATTTATGCGGCGGACGTCGCGGAAGAGCAGCGGTAGCAGCGGCGCATGTGAAACGAACGCGCGTCCGCGCGTCCTCCCGCCGCTAATCGCTGCGACCGCCGCCGCTGGTTCGCTCGCATGTGAAACAGGCTTTAGCTACTGAACCACAATGTTTCAGTAGCTGAACCGCCACTGAACCACCTTAGCTACTGAACCACAATGGCGGTGTCTTTGCGCAAGACAGTGGCATAAATATACAAGCGAAGTGGCAGTATAATAATGGTGCGATAAAATTTCAGCAGATGCGACAGGCTCCACTGTGGATGCTATTTTCATACAGAACCGTCAGCGGGTAGCCACGCGTGTCTAGGTGGATCGACGTCTTTGGGTATTTAGAGTAGGCTAAGTTTCTACCTTAAACATACGGCGTGACGACAGCACTCGCGTTGACTGTAAATTTTAGCGAAACGAAGTGCACGTTTTGGTTGGATGATATGCATAATATTGGGAAGCTCTTGTGTATTCCTCAAAGGTCGAGTGAACCTTCACTATCACGTGATGGACGAAAGGAATATATCTATGTAATGTTTACAGCCAGCATATAGACCGCAACTGACGGTGTGGGCCGACATCACTCCTGTAAGTCTATATATTTAGGGTTGTATCCGTTACAGTAAAAAGTAACTAAAGACGTTACTTGTTACTATAATAAAAAAGGGATCGTTTCACAACTCCACGTTCTATATATGCATAAAAAAGGTAACGCATTACCATTACCGTAACCGAAAAAAAACGTAACGAATGTTACCTCTGCCGTAGCTCCGGAATCATCAGTTTTTACCTCTGCCGTAGCTCCGGAATGTTACCTCTGCCGTAGCTCCGGAATCATCATTTCATTCATTGAACACAACGGTGAGGTCTAGTTGACTAAATGCGCAGATTTGCTTCCTTCCGCATCTTATACCGCTACATAAAACATTCTCATATTGTGAAAAGTAGGTATTTCGATTCCTTTGAAGGAAAGTAACATTCAAAGCATGACAGATACTCAAAAGAGCGGTTTTCTGCAATCGCAATAAGAAAACTCGTAGCAGAGGTGCTTCTTTTTTCGTGCAGCATACAATGTAAAAGTGAGATACAATTCGGAAAAAGCGAACTGAGTGACGTGCGTCGGTGCTTGCTCAATGTTCAATGAAAGAAGGTTTCATGAAGTATGACGTAGCCAACAACAGAAACAAACTGCTGCATCTTAAATAAAAAAAAAACAAGCAAAGTGCTGCACATTCGTGGTAGAACATGGACATAGATTGAAATACGCGTTTTTTATTATGAAAGCGAAATAAAAACTATTTTACAAAACGCTTTGCATTCATCGTGATGTCGACACATCTGTGTAGTGTCATTAGTTCTATTTGGATGAAAATTCCTGAATTTCAAATATTTCAGCAACCTCTGGCAGAAGAACCTTTTGAAATTTTAGTTTCGGTTACAGCGCCGACGGCGCCGCCGATAAATTAACCGGCGTGCGCCGACAACGCCGCCGACTCTGAACGACCCCCACGCCGCCGCCGGTCCACATCACTTCGGCGCACACCTCTACCAATGCCTCCTCTAGGAAGATGCCTGCCGCACGAGAAAAAAAAAAAAAAACAGCTGCCGCACCCTTTCCCTCCTTCACTTTGAAAATGTTCTCGGTCGCTAGCGTCACTTGTGGCGGACGGTGCAACAACGCAACACTTTGCATAGCCTCCGAAATAGTGGTGCACAGTTGCAGGTCTCGAACAACTCTCGATTGACGAGCCCATATGGGCCGCAAATCAAAAACGCTTAGCTGGTACCGCCCGTCGCAGTGAAAATGAATGGATGGATAGATGGATAAATGGATATGGCTGTACCCTTTAGATCTGGCGGTGGCTAGCGCCACCAAGCCGTAATACTTAATGAATCAAAAACTAGATTTATTTTTTTTCTTTAAAAAGTGAGTTTGAGGATTCGTACTTTGTAGTGAAGGGCTTAATTTTCACTCGTGCCTTGACTTTTGCCACCAATCAGATAACCTCCTTCTAGTTAAGTCTACCCGCTTAAAATCTATTTTGCCCTCCCGGTCCCTAAACCCCAGTGCTTTGAAAAACTCTGCGCCATCATCCTGAACTATAGGGTGAAGCGCTTTACAGAACATTATCAAGTGTTCGGCAGTTTCTTCTTCCTCTCCACACGCACTGCATACTATGTCTACCCCTTCGTATTCGGCCCGATATGTCTTGGTTCGCAGTACTTCCGTCCTGGCCTCAAACAGTAGAGAACTACCCCGAGTATTATCATAGATCCTTTCCTTGGGAATTTCCTGCTTAAAAGTTCGATAGATCTCTAGTGCGGACTTTTTAATCATGCGCATTCTCCTAATGTCAGTCTCCGTTTCCTTCACTTTCTTCTTAACCGATAGTTCTTTTTGGTTTGGCCACCTGCTGTTTTCTAAGTATTTACCAGTCAATTTCCTGGTTCGCTTCCTCCATTTTGTATCGACATTCTTCATGTACAAGTAGCTGAAAACCTTCCTAGCCCAACGCTCCTCCCCCATTTCTCTCAATCGCTTCTCAAACTTTATCTTGCTGCTAGCTTCCCTGCCCTCATCGTGAGCTCCTTAAGCTTGCCTACCTATTCCACGTTGCTTAATTTCTAATCTTGCTCGAACTTCTGATCTCATGCACAAGACCGCATAGCCGAACGTCAGCCCAGGAACCATGACCCCTTTCCATATTCCCCTCACAACATCATACCTATTGTAATTCTACAGTGCCCTATTTTTCATCACTGCTGCATTTCTGTTACCTTTAGTCGTTACGTATATTTCGTGTTCTCTCAGGTACTTGGTCCCATTGCTTATCCATACGCCCAGATATTTGTATTTATCTGTTATCTCTAGCGTGACTTCCAGTACTCTAAGGTCACTACCTTCGTTATCATTAAAACTCACGGCTGCTGATTTTTTCATACTGAATCTAAAATCTATCCTATCTCCCTCATTACCGCAGATGTCCATCAATCTCTGTAAATCTTCCTTGTTGTCGGCCATTAGCACTATATCATCTACGTACATTATTGCTGGCAGTCCCTGATCAATGAGTTTTCCTTGTTTCACTAAACAGAGGTTGAAGCCCAGTCGACTTCCCTCTAATTTGGCCTCTAATCCTTGTAGGTATATCATGAATAATAAGGGTGACAGGGGACACCCCTGCCTAAGTCCCCGTTTTACCTCTGCAGGCCTGAATACATGTTTATCCCAAAAATGCTAGCCACAGGGGCCTGTGTTTTTTTTCTCTGCTATTTCGATGCACTGCGTCAGTGAGAACAAATTGTCTTCCAACCTCCTGTGTTTCCGAAACCCATTCTGCAGTTCCCCCAGCACCCCCTCATCCTCTATCCATGCCTGCAGTCTTTCCTTTATAATCTGCATCACTAGCCTGTAGGCCACTGATGTTACTGTTATAGGACGGTAGTTGTTTATGTCAGCTTTGTCCCCCTTTCCTTTATAGATCATGCTGATCCTGCTAAAAAAGTTTCCATCCATCGGGAACTTCACCATCGATTATTATTTTGCTCACTGCCTCTCTCAAAGCCTGCTTAGATTTCGGACCTAATGTCTTTATCACCATAATTGGAATGCCATCTGGGCCTGTTGATGTACTACTAGGAACCCTTTTCTCATTCCTTTCCCACTCTCGTTGTGAAAATGGAGCCATTGCGCAACTTGATTCATCCTTGTCTATTGTCGTGCATAAAGCACTTCTTTGTTGAAATTTTTCTGTCACCCTTGTTCTTATATATTCAATAGCTTCGTCCCCTTCTAGCCTAGCACCTTGGGCTGTAGTTACAAAACTCTGCTCTAGGCTCGTCTCATTTCTTAGGGAGTTTAGATGGTTCCAAAATTTTGCAGCTGCCTTTCTATCTTTTCTATGTACTTCTGCCAGCCACTGAGCTCCCTTTCTTCTAATTTTTTCATTGATCAGAAGGGATGCATCCCTTCTACTTCTTAGAAAGGTTTCCCATTTTCTTTCAACATCATCTGCCAGTTCACCCCGCTGCTTAGCATGTCTGTGTTCTCTAGAGGCTTCCTGACGTTTCGCTATGGCTCTCTTAACTTCCTAATCCCACCAACTTTTGGGTTTTCGTCTTCTTTTCCGGGGTGACTTGTCACGCATCTTAGCAAGCTCTAGCTCAAAGAGCCTAATTAGATTCTTGTATGTCCACACAGTCTTATTTCCTCCGTGGATCCTTTCTCAATTTGTTTAGTAGCTATTTCAATTTGCTTTTTTAGATAAAAATTTTTCTGTAGTTGCTCATCTTGTCTCCTTCCCACATGCACTGCTCTTCCAAAACTTCGCTTGATACGTTTGTGATCACTACCCAGACTTCTCGAGCCACCTTCGTCTATGTGCATTCCCCTTAGCTTATCATACATCCTTTGTGACATCAGTGCATAATCTATCGTCGACTGCAGCCTTCCCACCTCCCATGTTATTTGCGCTTCACACTTCTCGGTACTTTTGCAAATGATCAAATCAAGCCTTTCGCACGTATCCATGATCATTTTGCCTGTCGGGTCGGTATACCCATCTAAATCTTCTATGTGCGCATTAATGTCTCCAAATATAATTATCTCGCACTCTCTTGCTAACTCCTGAATGTCCTTTGATATACACTCTACCATTGCCTGGTTTTCCTCTCTGGCCTTTGCTCCCGTCCACAAGTACACGAAATCAAGGAGTGTCATTTGACCTGCTACTTTCCCTTTTAGCCATAAATGTTCTTTGCACTCCTGCTTGACCCTTTGCCAGTCTCTACTTTTATGAATGAATGCCCCAATACCACCCCCCTTTCTGCTGCCTTCTGTTCTATTACAATATTCCCACGCGTAGTCCGGATTGTTCGGAGGTTGTTCCATGTCCCTGAGATGTGTTTCTACAAAACCGTATACTATCGGCCTCTCTTCCCTTAGCTGTTCTTCCATTTCTTCCCACTTCAGCCTGTTCCTACCACCCTGCATGTTAATATACCCTATGTCTGAATTGGCTCAGCGCTCGTGGCTACGTCTATTTATGCCCCGCCCTATCGGAAAAATTGCCATGGTGGATACTGGAAAACTTGGTGGGAGTAGTGGAAATAATAGTGGGCATGGTGGAAATAATAGTGGGCATGGTGGAAATTATGATGTCTATGGTGGGACGTAGTGGAAAATATGGTGGTTATGCTGGGACATACTGGGTGGTACGGTGTACAGATGATGGGTAAAGTGGAAATGATGGTGGAAAGCAGAGGCTAGATAGTGGGCAATAATGGGACACCCTGCCCACCATTGCGATAATGCTGGGAAGCCCTAAGCATATGGTGGGTGGTGCTTATTATGGTGGGCTACATGGTGTACCAAGTTGAGAAACTCTTCCCACCATTGCGATAATGCTGGAAAGCACTAAGCAGATGATGGGTGCTGCTTGTTATGGTGGGCCACATGGTGTACCAAGCTGAGAAGCTCTGCCCACCATCGCGATAATGCTGGGAAGCAGTAAGCAGATGATGGGTGGGCTTATAATGGCGTGCAATTTATATAGTGTACAAAGCTGGGATCTGTACACTACATGTTCTACCACCATGATTTCCACCAAAGGTTAGGCCTACTGACCGAGCCCGTACAATTGTGTTATCCGTGCTTCCGGGTTTCAGAATACATGATTACGACGATTAAGTATGACAATACAGCGCAGCCATATGGCATCAACTAACCTAAATGAAGCCTTTTTCATTGTGTATGGTGTCCACTCAAGAAGCAACAACTATCGATGCGACGCAATTAAAGTGCTCCCAGAGAACGTAATTAAGTGTCTTCTCACCGACAGCCGCCGGTCCCACTCGCCGGCACTTCTCTAGCTTTTGTACGAGAACTCAGACGTGGCAATTCGTGTGCTTGGTGAACCAATATGACAGCGTAGTGTTTCCGGCACACTGCATTCGTTTTGGCCAAGCCGTTATGTAGTTGTTGCTTTAGCGAAAGAGCTACAGCATTGCGCTGGCGCGACCGCCCTCTACATTGCACGAAAAGCATCCCAATACTCAATCAAATAAATTAGGTGGGCGTATCTATGGAATGAGCCTAGAAGCGTCATAAAGCGTGAGCAGATGTCGCCCTTTAGAACGAGCGCGAAACGGATATTAAACTTGGCAGACCCCGCCGGTAAACTGTCGCTGCTCCTCAGTCCACTTGGTTTTTTTTTATCATGAAGTTGTGAATTGCAAAAAATAGCACTAGTGTCATTAACATAGTGGCAATCATTACAGGCCGCAGTTGCTTGTGTTTAATAAATGTGCAATATTTAGTAGCAGGTGTTGATCTTGTCTATGTTGTGTACACGACAAACATAACTAAGTTGAACCTTAAGTTTGTATGGCAACTGAGTATTTCACACGCAATCAGCGCATGTTGGTGTGGCGCAGTGGTTAGCGTCTTCGAATGGGGATCCGCAGGTTGCACGTTCGATCCTCTGTGGCGCTTTGTTTTTTTTTACGGGACAGGTGTTTTTTATACCGTTTTTATAGAATTCTTTTTATTTTTTGTGGCAGCTCGTCACGGTGATTCTGACGTCATTTCGCGATCAAGTGTTGCCGGCACTGCAGCACCCACCATACCCACCACGCGCCATGGTGGGCGTTTCCCGCCATTCACCCACTACATTAATCCACCATAATGGTGGGTGCTGGTTTCCACCATGCCCACCATTCGTTTTTTTCCGATAGGGGCGCGGACTCTACCTATCTTAGATATTGGGGCCACTTTGGAATCGTATCTGTCCATACCACCCGTCGAAGAGTCTCCCTGGTTGTTTTCCTCGTTACTAGCTATCCTGCACCCCGAAGGGCTCGCTTGCCCCCCAAAAAAGCTACTGCGCGTCCTGCAAGTCGCCAACCCACCTCATGACCTAGCCGCCCATCGAAGTGAATTCTGTCTCATTGAAAACCACCCCACCTATGCACCTCTCTGTTTATTTCCACCACCTCAAAGCGTTTCTCTCGACTCATTCACCATATCTCTTGGTTTGCGTTGACAACCGCTCTTTGAAGGTTGCTATCACGCACCGGTACCTCCGGTATCGTGCATATCACTACCTGTACCTTAGGAGAAGTGGCGCGCATGTCATCGACGCCTTTCGCCATCGTGCTTGCTAGTCCTGCTGTATCTTCATTTAAGACATCGTTTAAACCGCCTGAAATTATGACGAGGTTTCGTCTATCAGCTATAGTTTTGAGTTTTGCGCTCGCTTGCCTCATGACTGCTTCAAGCTTGCGTCATGGGAACGCCCCTACTGCAACCCTCTTGTCACTTCTTACCCTCTCTTTGATGGCTTCTGTGCATCGATTTAAATTCGAGTCCCCGGCGATTATCACATGCTGTGACTTTTCAGCTGGAGCGTCCTGCACCTGGGGGCTACTTTCACCTGTGACGCCGGCTGCTTTGTCTCCTCCCAGCCCCACAACCACCTTGCTGAAGCTGGGCCTTGCGACAATTGAACCGGCTGAACCTGTTTTTTCCAAACTTGCTTGCTCTTCCTTCTCCACCGTTCTGGTTGCCGGTTCTCTACTGTTCTCTCCCTAGGCCGCTTTTTTGATCAGCCTCGCTAGTGCTTCCTCGGCGGACTTCAGTCTTTCTCCCATTGCCCTCGTTTTCTCTTGCTCTGTCGGCAAAGCAGTCTCGAGCTCAGCGACTCTCATCAGCAGTTCACTCTGGGCAACTATCATTTTCTCCATTTTTTCCTCGACCTCACATTGCCTACACTTCGCGTCAGCATCTTCTCCATCCGCTTCTACGCTTGGGTCCACTTTCAAACCCACTCCACATCCTGAACACTTTACAGTCTTTTTAACCATGTCTTTCTGACACCAATTGTCCCTATACTCGATAATTACTAAACTCGAGCCCTGCACTACGAAAAAAAAGAAAGTCTAAGCTCTTCTACAAAAATTTGCGTGTTCAATGTACGCGCACCTCCCCCATGGGGTGGCAAAAAAAAACAACAAATTCTAACACACACACCCGCACTAACTAATAAATACCTGGTGAATGGCCCCCGAGAAAGCCGTACCATAAAATAAGTGCTACGAAGATTTCAACCGCTGCCTTATAATTATAAAGACAAGCTCAAAACATGCAAAAACGCTTATCTGCGCAGTCGATCCGGAGCGCTCAATAAACACGTCCATCCACCGTGACAGCCCGAACTGAATAATGAATGGATGGATGGATGGATATGGCTGTACCCTTTAGATTGGGCGGTGGCTAGCGCCACCAAGCCGTAATACCTCATGAACCAAAAACTATATTTATTTTTTTTCCTTGAAAAGTGATTTTGAGGATTCGTACTTTGCAGTGAAGAGTTTAATTTTCACTCGTGCCTTGACTTTAGCTACCATTCAGATAACCTCCTTCTAGTTAAGTCTACCCGCTTAAAGTCTATTTTGCCCTCCCGGTCCCTGAACCCCAGTGCTTTGAAAAGCTCTGCGCCATCATCCTCAACTATAGGGTGAAGCCCTTTACAGAACATTATCAAGTGTTCGGCAGTTTCTTCTTCCTCTCCACACGCACTGCATAGTGTGTCTACCCCTTCGTATTTGGCCCGATATGTCTTGGTTCGCAATACTCCCGTCCTAGCCTCAAACAGTAAGAACTACCCCAAATATTATCATAGATTCTTTCTTTGGCAATTTCCTGCTTAAAAGTTCGATAGATTCTAGTGTGGACTTCTTAATCATGCCAATTCTCCACATGTCAGTCTCCGTTTCTTTCACGTTCTTCTTAACCGATAGTTCTTTTTGGTTTGGCCCCCTGCTGTTTTCTAAGTATTTACCAGTCAATTTCGTGGTTCTCTTCCTCCATTTTGTATCGAAATTTTTTATGTACAAGTACCTGGAAACCTTCCTAGCCAAACGCTCCTCCCCCATTTCTCCCAATCGCTTCTCAAATTTTATCTTGCTGCTAGCTTCCCTGCCCTCAAATGATGTTCATTCCATATCACCTTGTACTCCCTGATTTGGTGTATTCCCGTGAGCTCCTAAAGCAAGCCTACCTATTCTACGTTGCTTAATTTCTAATCTTGCTTGAACTTCTGACCTCATGCACAAGACCGCATTGCCGAACGTCAGCCCAGGAACCATGACCACTTTACATATTCCTCTCACCACATCATACCTATTGTAATTCCACAGTGCCCTATTTTTCATCACTACTGGATTCCTCTTACTTTTAGTCGTCACGTATACTTCGTGTTCCCTTAGGTACTCGGTCCCATTGCTTATCCATACGCCCAGATGTTTGTATTTGTCTGTTATATATCTCTAGCGTGACTTCCAGTATTCTAAGGTCACTACCTTCGTTATCAATAAAAATCATGGCTGCTGATTTTTTTCATACTGAATCTAAAATCTATCCTATCTCCCTCATTACCGCAAATGTCCATCAATCTCTGTAAATCTTCCTTGTTGTCGGCCATTAGCACTATATCATCTGCTTACATTATTGCTGGCAGTGCCTGATAAATGAGTTTTCCTTGTTTGACTAAAGAGAGGTTGAAGCCAAGTCCACTTCCCTCTAATTTGGCCTCTAATCCTTGTAGGTACATCATGAATAACAAGGGTGACAGTTGACACCCCTGCCTAAGTCCCCGTTACACCTCTGTGGGCTTGAATACCTGTTTTTCCCACTTTCTAACTACTTTGTTACTTTTATTGATTTCCTTTGAAAGATTAGTGACTCCATCTTCCACGCCCAGTGTGTCTAGTATTCCCTACAAGTCCTCTTGAACCACGTTATCGTACGTTCCCTTGATATCCAAAAATGCTAGCCACAGGGACCTGTGTTCTTTCCTGCTATTTCGATGCACTGCGTCAGTGAGAACAGATTGTCTTCCAACCTCCTGTGTTTCCGAAACCCATTCTGCAGTTCCCCCAGCACCCCCTCATCCTCTATACATGCCTGTAGTCTTTCTTTTATAATCTGCATCGCCAGCCTGTAGACCACTAATATCACTGTTATGGGACGGTAGTTGTTTATGTCATCTTTGTCCCCCTTTCCTTTATAAATCATCCTCATCCCGCTAAGTTTCTATCCATCAGGGACTTCACCATCGAATATAGTTTTGCACACTGCCTCTCTCAAAGTCTGTTTAGACTTTGTACCCAATGTCTTTATCAGCATAATTGGAATGCCGTCTGGGCCTGTTAATGTACTACTTGGAACCCTCTTCTCAGCCCTTTCTCACTCTCGTTGTGAAAATGGAGCTATTGTGCCACTTGATCCATCCCTGTATATTGTGGCGCATAGGGCACTTCTTTGTTGAAATTTTTCTGTGATTCTTGCTCTTATATATTCAATAGCATCGTCCCCTTCTAGCCTAACATCTTGAGGTGTTGTTTTAAGCCTCTGATCTAGGCTTGTCTCATTTCTTAGGGAGTTTAGATGGTTCCGAAATTCGGCAGCTGCCTTTCTAGCCTTTTTGTGTACTTCTGCCAGCCACTGAGCACCCTTTCTTATAATCTTTTCATTGATCAGGATGGATGCTTCCCTTCTAGAGCTTAGAAAGATTTCAAATTTTCTTTCAACATCATCTGTCGGTTCATCCCGTTGCCTAGCATGTCTGTTTTCCCTAAAGGCTTCCTGACATTTTGCTATGGCTCTGTTAACTTCCTCATTCCACCAACTCTTGGGCTTGTGTCTTCTTTTACGGGGTGACTTGTCACGTGCTTTAGCAAGCTCTAGCACAAACAGTCTAATTAGATTTCTGTATGTCCACACAATTTTATTATCCTCAGTGATTACTTTTTCAATTTGTTTAGTAGCAATTTCTATTTGCCTTTCTGAATGAAAATTTTCCTGTAGTTGCTCATCTTGTCTCCTTCCCACTTTTGCTGCTCTTCCGAAACTTAGATTGATACGTTTGTGATCACTACCCAGACTTCTGGAGCCACCTTGATCTATGTGCATTCCCCTGAGCTTATCATACATCCTAAGTGACATCAGTGCGTAATCTATCGTCAACTGCAGCCTTCCTACCTGCCATGTTATTTGTCCTTCACACTTCTGGGTACTGTTGCAAATGATCAAATCATGCCTTTCGCACAAATCCATGAACATTTTGCCTGTTGAGTCAGTATACCCATCTATATCTTCTATGTGTGCATTCATATCTTCTAGTATAATTATCTCGCACTCTCCTCCTAACTCCTGAATGTCATTTGATATACACTCTACCATTGCCTGGTTTTCCTCTCTGGCCGTTGCTCCCGTCCACAAGTACACGAAACCAAGGAGAGTCATTTGCCCTGCCACTTTCCCTTTTAGCCATAAATGTTCATTGCATGCCTGCTTGACTATGCCAACTCATGCTCTTTTGTATGAATGCACCACTTCCACCCCCCTTTTTGCTGTCTTCTCTTCTATTGCAATATTCTGATACGCTGTCTGGATTGCAGGGTGGTTGCTCTAGGTCCCTAAGATGTGTCTCCGCAACCCCATATACCATCAGCTCCTCCTGCCTTAACTGCTCGTCTATCCCTTCCCACTTTAACCTATTCCTGCCACCCTGCTTGTTAATAGAGCCTACGTCTGACTTAGCTCGGCCCCTGTGCCTACGTCGATTTCTTTTCTCACGGACTTCGTGTGGCTTGAATATTTGTGCCCCTTTAAATCCGTCTTTGGCTACACTGTTGGCCTCAGGGCTCTGGGTCCCCCTAAAAAAGCTACAGCTTGGCGACCCATTCTGTTACCGACCCTCCTGCCCGTCGCACCACTGTAGTGAATGCCATCCTGTGCAAAGGGGCGAGCGCCGGGCTTGTACACGTCTTGGTTAAACTCAATTACGCTGTATCCGAGTTGCCGGCTCAAATCCTTGATCACACAATTGGCCTCCACTATCCTTCTTTCAATCCAACGAGGCTGGCCCCAGACCTCTGGGACTGTGCATATGGTCACATGCACACTTCAAGAGACTTTTCGGAGCTTACGCATCCCATCCTCCAGCTTTGTCCGAAGGTTCTGATCCTTGCCTTCAACACATCATTGAGCCCAGCATGAATAATGACTAAATTTTTGCCCTCCATGCTGTTTTCTACAACCTCCTGAGCTTTGACCAGTGCATCCACCATGCTCTTCCCTGACTGTGCCTCTGCCCTGACTCTCCCATCTTCCTTCACTAGCTGTCTTGAAGTCGCCATCCCTAACCCTGGCCACGTTAGAGTACCCACCACTAGGACCCTTCTACGCTCTAATCGCTGGCTTCCTGTTTGTGATGGCGCCCAAGTTCTTTGCATGTTTCTCTCTCTGCCGTCTGTCCCGTGTTTCTGCCCTGCTCGAAGACTGCCACGCCACCGAGCTGTATGTTCTCGGAGCCTCCATGCGGTGGCCAAACACTGTGGCTGCCTGACCTCCCTTCTTGCCTGTTCCTTCCCGCCTGTCGCCTTCTCCGCTTCCCACGTCTTCCGTCTCACACCGCTCGGGGCCGGGGCAAAGCGCAATTAGTTCCTTTACCCGCTGCTCTAGCTCGGTCCGCCCTTCCCATTCTTTTCGAAGGTCGCCCTTCATTAGCTCTAATAGGTTGGCTGTAGCCTGCTCACGCGACGCTCCGAGTTGTTTTTGGATTTTTATTCTCTGCGCCCATTCCGCCCTAGGCTTCCCTGAAACCCCTTGATGCTAGCCTTCATGCGCTGCACGGCCGCCTTCAATGCCTCGCACAGCCTGCACACGAAGCTCGCCTTCTGCGCATCGGCCGAACTCGTGAATGTTGTCTCATCTAAGTAGCACAAGCGCTTGCATTCTTCGCACTGCACCAGCTCACTCTCGCTCGTGGTTTTCCTAGCATCCTTAGCCATCGCCCGCCCTACCATCGGACCGAGTTCCCGACAGGCCTACGTTCAACCCTAATCCCGCTATCCAGAGGCCTCCGTTAACTCTCCTATCTCAACAACTGTTTGAATCTGCCGCCTAAACCGCACTTGCACGTTCATTTCCACTAGTAACCTCTCACTAGGTCCCCTTCGTGCTCGGGTCTAGCTCTTTAACAACTAACCGGGCGCCCCGACCTTCTTCAAAACAGCCGCCTAGCCCGTTCACGTGGTTAGCGTCACTACAACATTGCCTGTGTCCTGCAGCTACAGTACTCGCAACGCTAATATTTGTTTAAGAAAAAAAATAATGGTGTGCGCAATCACAAAGAAATGAAGAAAAACTTATCTCTCGTTGCACGCTGCTTCTGCACCAACTGACCTTGCACAACCTTGAATCTGTCGAACAGGTGGAGCGCGCGAAAACACCTCCGCGCCGCTCGGAAGTAGCAACGTTTCTAGACTAGGTAAGCTGCAAAACTCCCCACGTCAGACTACTCGGCACACGGCGCCGAGACAGCTTCCGGTTTGGTGGCGCTGGCGGCGCAACAAGCTTCCGCTAGCAGACGAAAACGCGTAGCCGTCATGGCAAGACGCCGTGGCGGCCGTTCTGAAAGAGCTTACCAACAGTATATTATCGAGATTTGCTGTGATGCCGCAGAAACTTAATACTGCGTAATATTTAGTGGTGTAAGGCAAATACAGTATAATTATGTTTTTCTGAACTGCCCACAACAAACAATGCTTGATATATATAGCATAACATACGGGTCTGTCGGTTAGTTGCTAGTTGGTGTACGTTCGCAATAGATCTTTAGATGCGAAAAACCCAATTACAATGTCTGGCATCCTCTTTTGTGGCTGTGTTTTTCGGGCTTGAAAATAAGTTACAACAATGTGGCGCAATCTTGTGGCTTTTGTCTGGTTATGTAGTCAGTTTTTTTTTTCATGTCAGTCACATTCTTTAGCAACTTAGACCGTCAAAAAGCTACGCGTGCGGCCATTTTCTTGAGCATGTCTTCCCTCTGCTTCTTAGGGAGTTCCTCTAATGAAACCTGTTAACACAGCTGCAGCCAAAGCTTCGAGCAGAGACCGCATTTCGGGGTATCGGTGAGCACTTCGAAGTAAGTACTCACGAGTCTGCCTGCTGGCGCATTGGGACAACATGCCCCACCTCGGTGGTCTAGTGGCTAAGGTACTCGGCTGCTGACCCGCAGGTCGTGGGATCGTATCCCGTCTGCAGCGGCTGCATTTCCGATGGAGGTGGAAATGCTGTAGGCCCGTGTGCTCAGATTTGGGTGCACGTTGAAGAACACCAGGTGTTCAAAATTTTCGGAGCTCTCCACTACGGCGTCTCTCATAATCATATGGTGGTTTTGGGACGTTAAACCCCACATGTCAATCAATTGGGACAACATGAACACACTTGCAGCTTTTCTATGTCCTCCAGAAGTTCGGCCCATTGGGTGATGGTATCTGCATTACCAGGCGACTTGGCTAAGTGATGGTGACGGCTGCTAATGGTGACTGTCATGTCTTCTGCGACGACAACGCATTTCTCCACAAATAGCGCTCTTTTTTTCTTTGAGCCGTAGAAAACACCACAAGACGTCTTGTCTCGCCGTTCTCAACAACTTTCCGCCAGCATGCAAAATAACGTTTTCTATGTCTTTAAGCGAAATGACGCCACTAGTTGACGGCATGTCGAGACTTGTTTCACTGTATTCGAGCTCAGTGCTCGAAGATAGTCTATTCTTTTTCGGCGATGATATTCTGGAAAATACCCCACTCCTATCGGGCAGCTTTCGCTTCTTTGTCGCGGGCCCCGCGACAAAGGTAACCGGGCGAATTCGGGAATATTCGTGGAACGCATCCTTCGACGTGGTCCCACTTTTCTCTTGTGATTTGTACCTTCTTACCATATGACGTGAGTGAAAGTCTTCAGGATGTCCTTCTCATGAAAGTGCATATCACACACACGTGAAGTGCTGAGGCAGTTTCTTATCTGCACGAGGAATAGCGTGGTCTCATACCTCTCGCTGCTCGGGTACACGTGGGCACAAAAGAAATGTCGTGGTGTCTCTTATTTCCTGCAGCTACTCTACAGCCGAGAACGCCACATCCGGGCATGATGAAAACACGCAACACATACAAAGCAGAACAGGGTGCTCTGAAGCACAAAAGTTTTAACGCAGAAAGAAGCCTCCACAGATATCGACACACTGCAACATGCACAGCGATGGAGGTTACGGCAGTGACACGAGCAAGCTAGGTGTTCTGTGAGCGAGTATGCAGCTGGCAGCGGCGGCGCCGCGCAACATCGCTCAGTTTTGCAGCTTACCTAGTCCAGAAACATTGTTTCGACCAGCAGCGCCGTGGGGGTCGTCCAGAGTCGGCGGCAGTGGCGTTGTCGGCGCACGCCGCTGTCGGCGTTGTCGGCGGCGGCGCGCGGTGTGCGGCGAATTTTCGTAGGCGGTGGCAGCACCGGCGGCGCAGAAACCTAAACTGAAAATTCAAAATGCTCTTCTGCCACGGGTTACTGAAATAATTAAAGGTCAGGGATTTTCATCCAGATAGCATAAATGCCACTACACAGATGTGTCGACATCACGATGAATGCAAAGCGTTTTGTAAAATAGTTTTTATTTTTCGCTTTCATAAAAGAAGCGTATTTCAATCAATGTCCATGTTCTTCCGTGAATGCGCAGCACTTTGCTTTGTTTGTTTTTTAATTTAAGATGTAGCAGTTTGTTGCTGTTGTTAGCTACGTCATACTTCATGAAACCTTCTTTCATTGAATAATGAGCAAGGAGTGACGCATGTCACTCAGTTCGCTTTTTCCTAATCGGATCTTACTTTTACATTGTACGCTGCACAAAAAAAGAAGCACCTCTGCTTTGAGTTTTATTATTGCGATTGCATGAAACCGCTTTTTTGAGTATCTGTCATGCCTTGAATGTAACTTTCCTTCAAGAGAATCAAAATACCTACTTTTCACAATGTGAGAATCTTTTATGCAGCGGTATAGAATGCGGAAGGAAACAAATCTGCGCATTTATTCAACTAGTTCTCAGCGCGGTGTTCAATGAATGAAGTGTAGACATGGGCGTGGGCGAGGCGGGTGGTGCAAAAAGGACACTTGACCCCATGAACCTGCACCAGCACTTACTACCCACTCTAGCGACACCAACACGACCCGCTCCCTCAGTCATGATGCAAGTTGAAAGAAGGGTTTGCATCCCCCAAAGACAAAAACTGTCGATGGTCATATGTGCAGATGAGAGCTAATGCAATATTTGCTCAGATACACAGCCCGTACTGGTCATGAGCTCGACGCCCGTTGACCACGCCTGCAGAGAACGTTGACTCCCCGACCCCTTTGTGTTTGGTCAGGAGAGGGGGACACCCCTTGCAAGTGGGCCCCATTAAAATTTCTATTAAAAAACGTCACAAATGAAAATGTTTGATAAGTACGCATAAAACATTCAACTTTTCAATGCTTTTTTGTAGCGTGTACACGTGCTCAATACCCATAAGATGTGTGAGACAATTGAAATAGCAACTGCCTCTCTCGACTGGTTCCGGAAAAGACTCAATAGAAGAATGCAAATACGAGTGCTGGGAACCTATGTTCGTTTGTATACTTGATGTCTAGGCATTATTTAAATTCTTAAATAAACAAAAATAAAACCTGCAACATATTAAAAAAAGGCTGTTGTTGCAAGATGTGTGTTGCAAAACGTGATTTTTCTAGACTGACGCCTCTGCAAGGCAAATCTGGTGTCACAAATTTGCAAGTGTCCCCCCTTTTCCCCACGACATCCCTAATCCCCCCTCTCCCTAATAAATATTCACCAATGTAGGCCTCCGCGATTGCCTAGTGGCACGCGGTGGGCCATTTCGGTGGCTAGGACCAACAGTGCCGATTTCGACAAGCTTTATTGAAGGTGCTGAAGGATCAAAGGACGATTGTTGTAAATTTCTTGAGAGTTCAGCGATAATTTCTTTGTGAATACCGTGGATTATTGAACTTGAGTTTGTGTATAATGCTCCAATGAAAAAAAATTTTTTCATCCTGTGTCACTGCAGAGTCCAAAGCCATCACATGTGCAGGCATCATTAAACTTTTATATAACATTGCTAAGGTTCAGTACATTTGTACAATTAATTCTCGTTAATTGAACATTTTGAGTATAATCCTTGCTTGGGTTAGTGTGTGTGAAACATAAGTTTGATATTTAAAAATTCTCACTGTAGGTTTCTGCAGCAAAGACACATTGATTAACACTGATGATTGCGGAGTTATGGCAGAGGTAACATTCTTTATGTTTTTTTGCGGTTCGGGTAATGGTAATGCATTACCTTTTTATGTATATATATAACGTGGAGCCGTAAAACGTTCCTTTTTTTAGAGTGACGAGTGAGGTGTTTAATTACTTTTTACTGTAACGGATACAACACTAAATAGACTTGCAGGAGTGATGTCGGCCCACACCGTCAGTTGTTGTGGTCTATAGGCTGGCTGTAAACATTACATGGATATATTCCTTTCACCCAGCACGTGATAGGGAAGGGTTGCTTGACCATTGAGGATCTAGACCATTGAGGAATACACTACAGCTTCTTAATGATATGCATATCATGCAACCGTAGCGTGCACTTCGTTTCGCTAAAATTAACAGTCAACGTGAGTGCTGTCGTCACGCCGTATGTTTTAGGTAAAAATTTAGCCTGCTCAAAATACCCAAAGACGTCAATCCACCTTGCAACGCATGGCTACCCGCTGACGGTTTTGTATGAAAGTGGCATCCACAGTGAAACATGTTGCATCTGCTGAAATTTCATCGCAGCATCATTATACTGCCACGCTCGCTTGTATTTTTATGTCAGTGTCTTGCGCAAAGGCACCATCGAACTGGTTCAGTAGCTAAGGTACTCGGCTGCTGACCCTCAGGTCGCGGGATCAAATCCCGCTTGCGGCGGCTTTATTTTAGATAGAGGCAAAAATGCTGTAGACCCATGTGCTGAGATTTGGGTGCATGTTAAAGAACCCCAGGTTGTCAAAATTTCTGGAGTCCTCAACTACGGCATCTCTCATAATCATGCGGTGGTTTTGAAACGTTAAATACCACATATTAATCAATTGCCTTGCGCAAAGCACGCTTGGCTGTCTGCGAAAACTCTAGATTATTTTAGAATCTTCTGATAACCTTGAGACACCTACGATATGGATGATGTTCGATACCACGTGCATAAATGGCGACGTACCTTCACGCAGATCATATTACCGATGACCAATGCTCTGATTACTGCTATCTACGTAAATCATGATTTTCTAGTACTTTGCACTTTCCTAGGCACATGTTCACTCAAGAAAAAGTGTCGTCTTGAGCAACCCACGTACCACCTTCTTTGACGTCGCAACCACGTGGTAATACCGTAAGTGAAATGAGAACGCTGAAATGATTGATTCAAAACAGTGAGATGGGGCGTAAGCGCACGCCCAAGTTTTATTAGAGATGCGTATACCACAAGCTTTTTTCTTCTGTAGAACTAATATGATGCGGATTTGTTAAATTACTGTGAAGTCGAATGTCAAGAAAGGAAGAACGCGAACTTGGAAAGAGACAGTGGAGACGAAAAGTGATAGGTATCGACGTAAAGTTTGATCGGTCATTTTACGCCAAACGTCCAAGGCATTTTGGTGACTATCTCAGGTGTGTTCGAAAAACGTCGGGCTGATTTACTCCATTGAAAGCAGTCTATTGCAAAAATGGTTTGTAGAGAAAAATATTTTTGGTGACCTATATATTGACGATGATGCCTTCACGATGCTGCTTGCCAAAAAATAAAAAAAAAATCCAGGCACAGTGGCTGAGGTCATCACGCTGTGCCAGAGCTACGAGGAGCTCAGCCGGCAGCGTTCAATGACCCGTCGCTCCACACCACTAGATGCAGGGCTTGCTGGCTTGGAGGCGAGCTGTGATCAGTGAACAGTGAACAGTAAACAGTGAACTTTATTGGCATCATGTACATAGTACACAATGCCGGAGGCCGGCAGAAAAAGCCATCGCAAGGATAGCTTGACGAAGCTGCGGGCCCCCGTTTCGTCACCAGCGTACAACGGTGTTCTCAGTGCATAAACAGACAACAACAATAACAACAATAAGAGAAGGAAAAAATATATGTACTGAACAGATAAATCACTTAGTACAGGACCCGAAGGAAAATGTGAGCCCACTACAAATAACCACGTCTTGCGTGCAAACCATACACAAAAGAAAATATACACCAACGGATGTACTAAATATAAATAGCTCAGTACATATAGATTACCTTCATAATACATGCATACAGATTAATATAACTTTGTAATTTACATAGAGTACACTATAGATATATAATTGCCACCTGCATTTCAATCATCAAATGCAGGTGGCACTGCTGGCACACCTCAAGTCCTTCATACGTGAGGAAATCGCGCGGCAGTTCTCTCTCCTGCCCTTTGCCCACCCACCGGCTGCTCAACAATCGGCCACTACCATTCTTCCACCCATCCGCCGAGTGATTGAGCAGGAAATAGCGGAGGTCATGCCTGCGTACCACCCACAACAGCTTCTGGCCCCAGCGCCCCCAAGTTACGCCCAAGTGGTCGCCAGGCCACCTCCAGTCGTTTAAGCGCCCGCCCCACTTACGCCGAAGCTGCCGCACGACCTCCGTCCTTTGCAGCGGGTATGCAGGCTACGTATGTTGACGTGACCTCTCAGACTCAGCTCCAGCACCCCCTGCAGCCTTTCCAGCCGCCGTCCCGTCCATCGGCTCTTGCATCAGGGACAAAAACTACCCCGGCGAACTGATGGCGCACACCCGACAACCAGCCCATTTGCTTTGCCTGTGGTTACGCCGGCCACGTAGCACGTTATTGCACTCGCGTACAGACGCCCTATATCTCGTCGCCTGTTGCTGGCCAGATCAGGCGTACCTATCACGACGAAACGCCGTCTATGCCACCACCAACTCGCCTAGCTTCATCTTCTCGTAGGTCACCGTCTCCACGACGTCGTTCCCCGTCCCCCATGCGGCCAAGTTCAGCTGCTCACGAGCGGGAAAACTAGTCGTCGCAGTCCCTCAGGCAAGGGCTGCGACGCTATCGCATTGTGAAATGCCTCAGAGCCGCCCATATAATGTCATTGACGTGCTTGTGGATGGTGTTCATGTATCTGCTCTTATTGACACTGGAGCTGCAGTATCTGTTATGGACGAAAACTTTTGCCACTTGCTTCGAAAAGCGACGACGCCAATTTCTGGGTTGTCCCTTCGTACTGCCGGTTTGCATCGTATCCATCCTACAGCAAGGGTGCACAGCTCGCGTTGTCGTTCAGGACGTTCTGTATGTCGGCCAATTTATTATCATTTCTGCATGCTCTCATGACGTCATCCTGGGGTGGGATTTTCTCTCCCGCAACAACGCCAACATTCATTGTGCCGCCGCCGAAATTGAACTCTCACCCTTCTCGCATTTGACGCCGGAAGACAGTCCTTATAAACTGAGCAAGATTCTCGTGAAAGACGATACCATAGTGCCTCCAAGCTCGGCGATGGGTGTATCTGTCTACTGCGCTGGACTCTCTGATACAATTGCACTCGTTTCGCCATCCGACCGTGCTTGCCGAAGGAAAGGGTTGCTAGTACCTTTCGCGACCATGCAAATCACCCAGGGCAACGCCGCTATTTTTGTGACCAACCCATCCCCGTACACTGTTACCTTGGTTCGAGGGGAATGTCTCGGCAGAGTGGAACCAGTGAATAACGTGCAAGTCCTGGACGTACCTGATGACTCACGTTGTCCCGATTCGCGTACCATCAGTACTGTTTCAACAGCGAAAGGATAATTGGATCGGCCCGCTGATCGACTTGCTCTCTGATCCATCCGCAACGCCATCCACGCGTGCCTTGCGTCGTCGAGCTCGCCATTTCACCATCCGTGACGGCCTTCTACACCGACGCAATTACGACGCCGATGGCCGGCAGTGGTTACTCGTGATACCCCGCAGTCTGCGGTCAGAGATACGTGAATCCTTCCATTCTGATCCGCAATGCGCGCACTCTGGGGCATTCAAAACCTACTATCGCATTCGACAACGCTACTTCTGGCGCGGGATGTACCGCTACGTGGAGCAGTTCGTTCGCTCCTGCCTCGCTTGCCAACGCCGCAAACCGTCAGCACACGTGTCGCCAGCCAGTCTGCAACCGTTACCTTGCCCTGAGCGTCCGTTTGGGTGCATAGGTATCGACTTGTATGAACCACTTCCACTGAGGTCGGCTGGTAACCGTTAGGCCATCGTCGCCGTAGATCATTTAACGCGATACGCCGAAACCGCCCCTATCCCTGCGGCTACTGCGCGTGATATTGCGTTCTTCCTACTGCATCGATTCATACTGTGCTACGGTCCACCTCAGGAGCTTCTCAGCGATCGAGGCCGTGTCTTCTTGTCAGAAGTCGTCGAAGCCATTCTCACGGAGTGCCATTCTGTCCACCGCAAAACTACTGCTTACCACCCGCAGACGAATGGTCTCACCGAACGCTTTAACTGTACTTTCGGCGACATGCTTTCGATGTACGTCGCCGCCAACCACATGAATTGGGATGCTATACTGCCCTTCGTCACATACGCCTACAACACCGCCCCTCAGAGCACAACCGGGTTTTCACCTTTCTTCTTGCTGTACAGAAGGCACCCGTCACACACTATCGGCACGATACTCCCGTAAACTACGAATCCATCTGAGTGTGCACCTATTTCTGAGACAGCCAGGCTTGCTGAAGAGTGTCGCGAGCTGGCCAAGACTTTTACGACGCATGAGCAAGAACGGCAGAAGAGTATTCGTGATGGCTCCGCCACTTCTGAGCCCACGTTCCTTCCTGGTTCTCTTGTATGGCTCTCAATCCCGACCTCTGTAGCTGGCCTTTCTTACAAACTACTCCCGAAATACGAAGGCCCCTACCATGTCATCGAGCGCACATCTCCGGTCAACTAGCTGATTGAACCAATTGAACAAACTTCGGACATGCGCCGTCGCGTGCGCGACATAGTCAACGTGGAGCGCCTGAAGGCTTCTTATGACCCGCTCATAGTGACAAGCTGTTAGGTCGCCAGGCGGCTCCCTCTTCGACCCTAGGGTAATTGTAGAGAAGCTTCCGAACACTGAAATTGGTCGAACTCTCAGGTGCCTTCTAGTGTATCTACCCAAAAAGGATGCCGCTCGCGCTGAGAGTCCGTGCTTGGCCGTTACTGTCGCCATTCTGCATGCTCGCTGTGTGCCGGCTAATAAACGCCTTAACAAAAAACAATGTAACCTGAACTAATGATGTCACCACACATATCGTGCAGTGTATATTGCATACCTGCAAGGTGCAGTTATTTGAGCGCTCTTTGCAATGAAATTTGGTCACGGAGTTAATCCCGTTCATGGCGGTGCTATTTTTAAATTTAACGTTTGAATATCTAACGAAGCATTAGAGAATTCTTTCTGTGAAACCCGTATTTTTTTGGTGATGTAATTGACGATTGTATGCATTGTGCTGGCACGAAGTTTAATGTAGGAGATGTGTTTATAGAGTACACCGTTTGGTGACTGTGGTGAAATAAAACAGCAATTTATGTTAATTCATGCTACAAAACTCACGTGACCTGCTCCCAGAGAACAGAAGAATGCATGACGAAGTGCGTTGCTAACGAAAGAAAGAATTAAATATTTTTCGGTCTTTTAAAAATGTTTCTGTAGTCGAATCTACAAACGTTCGTATTAAACGAGCATGATGTTAAGAAGTCATGTAATTGGTTTCTGCAGCATGTTATGACGCATGTGCCACTCCAGGTCACCTTTATTACGTGACATCGGAATCCACACTGAGCTTGATCTATGATTATGTACCTAATCAACGGAGAATAAGTGCTAAGCTCCAGATTCATTATTAATGTGGCTTCAAAGACGAGAAAGCATCACGATTCGCAAGCACCCCTTCTCTCTCTCTATTGCGTTGAACTGCTTGTGCCCTCATATGCCACTTCAGTTTGTTCTTGAATAATTGTGGCGATTGGGAAAGTTGTAAACGCCAAACAACACGTTAACAAGAACGATAGAGACAGGACGGGTGCTTGTGAACGTCATGTGGAAGCATTAGTTTGCGCTCAAAATTTCCCGATAGCAATGCGCCATCTGGCTGGATTTCAAGTTTTGTTAAAATGTACGATGACACAGACCATGGGCTTTTGTCATGTCATTTGCTACCAATTAAACAGCGGCTGCGTAATTTAGGGTACCATGAAAATTCTCGCGGCCATATTTCAAGAAGGAAGGAGGCAGAAACGCACCGTTCATGCCGTACGTTATCCTTCATCACTCGCGGAAATAAATTTATTCAAGCTGAAACATGGTCGAATAATTCTTTTACCTCTCGGCAATCAGAGAGGCTTTTAATTCTCGAGTCTCTTTATAAGATATTCCTGCCATCTTTTTTAACAGGCCTGCACTTCTGTTGTACCGACACAACATAGCAACACCCGTGTTTTTGATTTTTTTTTCATTCCCATTTAAACACTTTTCCATTCATAGTCATCTTTGAAGTGCGTAAGAAGTTCCTGTCGTCCCTCACCCATCATCGCGTTTTTCCAGTCCACACTGCAAAGGGCTTGATGGCAAGGTCGTTTTCCACGCTCAAGTTTCTCGTACCCTTCTTTTCGCGCTCTTTGTGCACTTCAAGGAATGCAGAAAGACTACAAAACAACGCAACGAGCTCTACACCGTGCCGTCGGGACTGGTATACATGGCGCAAACATGTTGCGAGTGGTCTCGCAGTGTTCTGCCATTGCACTCCATTCGCTGTTCCCAGAGCTCAAGTTGGGTCGACACGCGGCGTCATTCCGGCGCCATTGGTGTCGTGTTTCCGTGTCTTTTCTTATACACAGTGTTCTGCGAATAAATGCCTCTGTGGAGCTGCTGGTGCCGAGGTCACGGATTACGTTTTTCCTCCATTCCTCCTGCAGCTGTGGTGACAATTGGTGGTTAGGTTATTGGTTATTTCTATATTTATTTTAGTTTTCTCGTTTATAGCTATTTTTCTGTATCCTTGCTCAAGAAAGGTTATCTATAACGTTTTTTTTTTCTCGTGGGAATGACCATAGGTATCTGCGCACGTAGGTACAGCTCCACATTTCCAAGTTGTAGGACTAGGACTGCCCTGCCAATGGCCCCAATTCTCTTTCTGCTCTAGAAGCCATGACCGTCACGTTCTTCCAAACCTTCTCCTCCTACCTACTTCTAAACTCTTTTCTCCACCCCCCCCCCCCCTCTCTCTTCAAGCGACTGAGCCGTGGTCTCGCAAGGAAAGATAGTGTCTTTTTTTTCCTTTTCTTCAACCACAGATTTATCCATTCAGGGAAAGCTTGCATGCAGTAACTGGTTTGGAAAGCAAGTAAGGTTCGCGGAAACTCACCTCACCGTGAGTTGCCGAGCACAAAACAAAGCTTAGCCGATAGTCATGAGAAGGCAAGGAGATTACTCGGCAAGATGAAAAGAGAAGATATTTTGCCTAATGGAGTATTGCGAAAGCCATTGGAGCAACTCTTTTCTTTGCCACCATCCCCACTTCTAGCCATACATTGAAGTAATTAGAAAACGCCAACCAAAACATTATAAAAAAACGACGTTTTGAAGCCAGTCTCTCACCCCTGAGGAAGAAGCCCGACCAATTTCGAAACATCGGTTTTTTTTCTTTAATATATTTTGGTTCAAGTTCTCATTCCTTCAGTTTCTATCCAAAACAGGCAGACTTATGTCGAATTTTCACCTTTGATTCCTGTCGTATATTATGTCCTCACTCTTCCGACAAACCCCCTCACCCGAGACATTTAGAGAAGGAATAACAGGTGCGCAACCGTGAACAGCCCCTCTTCCTTCTTGGACGCTTATAGCTTTCGTGTGTGTCTGTGTGCGGGGGGGGGGGTGAGAGAGGAGTACTGAAGGAAAAAATGTTGCATCTTGTGTTTTTTGTTGTTGTTCTTGCAGCAGGTAGCTAATGACCTAGTCATTATTTTCTTTTTGAGGAAGCAGCATACAATACAACACAATCATGCCCACCTAAAAAGACGCAAACACAGGCGCTGTATTGCACCTGATGATGTATTGTCGAAAGACACAGCTTATGTAGGATAACACGTACATGTGCACTAACACTAGAGCATACAATGAAGACAAGCTTTTCTTGCAGTGTTTTGCAGGAAGTCTTGATCAATGATGAACCATGAATGCACCTTACCTGGTTCGAAACTCGGGACAGGTAACAGACTTTTTAAAGAACACGACCCTGTCAAGTCATGGTTCTCAGATTTTCTGCTGACAAAAATTTATATTACAGCCTTCCGCACAATGACCAAATTACAAGCGCGGGGGTATGTATTGACTAGCATAGTGTCACCAAATTTCAAATAGCTCAGGTATTTACCGCAGCCAATTCATGTGGTACTTATTGTATTTAGTGCTATCAGCGCGCATATGCCTGTCACGGAAATTGCATGTTAAGTTTCTCTTTAAAGGGACATGCGGGTCAAAAAACGCGAGTTTTTTTTTTCTTCAAAATTACCGATTTTTTATTGTCGCCCCTTTTGATAAGATTAGTACGTCTACTGTTATGAAAAAAATAATGCAGGTCGAGGCTTAACTGGAAATGCTTTAAAATTGCATCTAAAAAGCACAAAGTGCTTGCTACAAGGTTGAAAGTGTACAGTCTTCGAGCACCTTGCCGCCGATAATGCGTCTCCGCTCGCCATTGTTGATCGCATGAGTCGAAGAGTCAAGCCTCACTCTTCAAATAACAACAGTTTCTCTCGCTGATGCAGCGCAAGAAATAATAAAGAGAAGCACTCCTCTACGCGTTTTTCCAGCGCCGCGACTGCCTTATCACGTGGTAAGAATCGAGGGACCGCCATTGGCCACTGCGTGCCTGTATGTGCTGTGAAACTTATTTGCGGGGTCCATGTCTTGTCGAGCAGCGTAGCTGAAGAATGCTTCTCTCGTGTAATTATATCCGTTATGAATGAAAAAAGGCATTGCTCGCAAGTGAAAGCCGTTGTGCGGCGTGCTCTGTATACGAATAGGCTATGAGCACCTGGTTCGATTTGCGGCAGTTGTTGGCTTGCAAAAGCCAACGCATCCAGCCATTCACACCAGTCAGCCGGAAAGTTCGTGATGCGGCAATGGATGACGTCAGCGCCAATCTTGAGAGGTCGAAAGAGCTCGCTGTGAGAGAGCTTAGCAAGGACGACATTGCCATTATATACGAGGGTATGTGGCACAAACATGGCTGCAAAATGGCATGACACTGGACTTAGTTTGTATTTCGCAGTCCTGTCGAACTTCTTCCTAGCTTGCTGTTGGCACAAGACTCTGCCAGATGGAGTGGAAGTTTGGCAAGCGTTTCATGGCTCTTTCTGTGAGGAGTCGGCTTGAAAAACCCGAAAGGGACAAACTCATGGTGCTGGCGTATTTTAGTCGCAGTGGCCACTACAAGAAGGATTATTCTTTTTGGTGTACCAATTTCATCTGATTTAATGATATCCTACATAAATAAAAACTCTATTTTATCTTTAAAACTGGTTTTTTCTCGAAACACAATTTTCGCCATTTTTTTCAAAGTGCCCCTCCTTTTCCGGGCACTTCTAGTGCTCGGATCTGCATGAAATTTTGCCCAAACTTTTTCCAAAGTATGGCAAATGCAATTATCTAGTTTAAACTTCAATATTATATTGTAGCCCCGCCGCGGTGGTCTAGTGGCTAAGGTACTCGGCTGCTGACCCGCAGGGCGCGGGTTCGAGGCCCGTGTGCTCAGATTTGGGTGCACGTTAAATATCCCCAGGTGGTCTAAATTTCCGGAGCCCTCCACTACGGCGTCTCTCATAATCATATAGTGGTTTTGGGACGTTAAACCCCACATATCAATCAATCAATATTATATTGTATAATAAAAAACTGTATGTATACCTTTACTCGGGTAGGTGAAATATGGAGTTTTTTAAGTCTATTATTTTACACGCGTATAACTTATTTTATATGTGCTTCCTAACTAGTTATTTGCACTCTACGCATTATTTGAATCATTATGAACTATGAATGGTAAAAAATTGCAGAAGCTTAGGGTTAAACAGAGGGGGGGGGGGGGGCAAAAGGGTTAAGGTTTTCACTTTGTCATGTTGCAGAGCTAATTGGCTAAGGTACTCGGCTGCTGACCCGCAGGTCGCGGGTTCGAATCCCGGCTGCGGCGGCTGCATTTCCGATGGAGGCGGAAATGTTGTAGGCCCGTGTGCTCAGATTTGGGTGCACGTTAAAGAACCCCAGGTGGTCGAAATTTCCGGAGCCCTCCACTACGGCGTCTCTCATAATCAAATGGTGGTTTTGGGACGTTAAACCCCACATATCAATCATGTTGCAGAGCTAAAGGTGAGCAACTTGCAAGAAAACTAATTATATATTTGAAATCAGCATGAAAAGTTCCATAAACAGCTCAAGTTTCATTGCTCTTGGGTGAATATTAAAAAAAATGCCTTCAAATAGCATCTCTTAATATTATTATGTAGAGGCACGGGAAATAGCTTGTTTTTGTATGTTGAAAGCTTTTATATATACTTTTTAGGTTGCTAGGCAATTGCAATTCCTTCAGATGTGTTTTTGAATGGTACTCCTTCAACGTTTATTGTATGAGCCGGACCAAGTCGAATATCGCTCATTTTTAGTCTGAGTGCATCTGTTTTAGAAACATTTGGCAAGTCTATGAGTCCGAGCAAGTCCTTTTCTGGGAAATTTTGGTGAGTATGAGTCTGTCAGAGTTATATTTTCGTTTTATTTTGGTGAGCTTAGGTCCGAGTGAGTTCGCTGGAGGAACGTTTTGATGAGTCTGAGTATCAGTGTGTATATTTGAGGAAAGTATTAGTGGATCCGGCTGACAAAAAACATCGGTGAGTCTGAGTGAGTTTAAGTAGAGAGAAATTTTGTTAGTCTCAGTCCGTGTGAGTCCAAAGCAAAATATTTTTATGTGTGGTTATTGAGTTAGTCTGAGTGAGTTCCATTTATTTTGCCAACCTATGACGTACGTGCACTCTTTCCGTACTCCGCAGAGTGTAGTCTGAGTGTTGTTTGCGAAATTTACTATAATCTTGCTTGTTTGAATGGCGAATTCAGTTTTCATGTTAAGCAAAATCGTTTGTTCCAGGTGTTAAAGCTGAACAATATTGCTGCTATTTTTCTGTCATACAAGCATCAAGAAATTTTGCCGAAATGTTCTGTTTGCATTTCTTCCAGGTAGCGGTGCAAGGGGTAGGCACAGGGGAGCTGGAGCTCCCACCCCCTCCCCCTCAATTTTCACTCGCCCCCCATTGCCCCCCTCAACAGTGAACATAGTTACAACACAATGACTAAGTTTCCTGCCTCCCTGCCCAACATTAAGGAACTGACTTATCATGGGTGCCCCCCGAGTAAAATAATCCTGACGCTGCCCCTGATTCATTTCTTTGTGCTGTTGCGCTATGCATAAATACCTGAGTAAGAAAATGCTTGCTCTTGGGAGGGTATATTATGCCTATATTTTTAAAGAACTAATGTTATTTTTTTCAATTTTGTGAGAAAAAAACACGGGCTTAAGAAAATCGTAATTTGGGTCAACATTGAGACGTAATTTACACCACGGGGGGCTCCAAGTAAAAATTAACTTTATACCTCAATCTAGAGCAAACAAGCAGCTTTATGTGGCAAGTGTTATCACTGGGCTATTCCGCGCCATCTCTCCAAACCTTGGCACTCGACCATTAGATATTAGCTTTTAAAAATGAGGATCATTTATTTATAGAGCAAGGGGTTTTCCCCTGAAATGTTTCTTGACATACAATTTTCAGTACCGTAAGACGCATGCGAATCGTTTTCGGAAAGCTTGACTCGTGAAATGTTATGCCAGAAAATTCGTTCTACATTCTCAATAAAATTTTTACTAACTCACTCCTACTAACTCACTCCTACTAAATTTTACTAACTCGAAATAATTTTTACGAAACCTTTCATAAGTGTTTATTGCTGCCTTAAGCAAGAGAAATATGGCTCATATTAGAGATATTTTCCATGGACAGATAATAGTGAAATGAAATAGATTGTATAACGAATTGTCAAGTAGTGTTCCTGTAGGCGAAAAATAATTCAAACGTAGGTAATGCAAAATAGTGTGGACAACTGGCGACAAAATTTGCTAAAAAAGCTTTTGTTTTACTCATCTGGGTAAAAATATAGTGAACAGTTCATTTAGTAGTGATTTTCATTGCATACTATGCAATAAAAATCACTACTAAATGAACTAAATGAACGAGCAGGAGGCGCGCTTTCCCGCACGGTAGGGGCGGGGCCCCGCGTCACTCTATGGGACCGGAGAGCAAAACGACGATAACTCCTCTCCCTTTCTGGTTTTCTCATTGCTTTCACGGTTTAAAGTAGCAACTGTATGAACCTTTCTTCGGCTGGAGTTACAGTATCGTAGTTTCAATAGTGCGAGTTCCCTAGCTTATTAAAAGATAATGAACAGCGCCTAGCTATGGGCGCTCTCGGAAATATCGGCTGTTTTACCGCGTTTGAATCGCTGCCCCGGAGACGGGCTTGAAGATATCCAATTTCTTTCTGGGATTTAGGTACTGGCATATGTCTAGTTTATGATGGTATAGAGCGTGTTTGAATCGCGTGGTAAAAAAAAGTTCCCTGGCCAGTTTTGTTCAGGGTGCGACAGTCGTCAAGCCCTCGTAGCTCCATCTAGCGTTGAGATGGTGTACCCTGCAGTGCCACGTAAAAATAAAATAGGGTGCGCGTAAAAAGAGAGCATTCTTATGGAAGGCACGTTCATGACCCCGTGAAACTATATTTAGGGTTCGTTGAGGTAAAGATCGATAGTATAGCACATCAATGGGATATTAAAAAAAACACGAAGTGCGTGTTTCCGAACATTCAGTGTATGTACCACATAGACCCCTGAATTAACAGCACATTCTCGAGTTTTACAGTTTACACGGTATTTACAGTTATTTACTTATTGGTTAATTAGTGCTAATTAACTAACGCATCCCTGGTCAGGCTTTGAAATTGCAAGTAATATTTATCGGGCGCGATATTATGGACGGTGGTATCAACTCGCCGTCCGCGCCGCTTAAATCCGGCATATCTCAGGAATCCATCCTCGGGTCTCTTTTCTTTCCGGTTTATATCAATAATTCCACCCGCGATACCCAGCAAATCTAAAGCTTTTTGCAGATGCCTGTGCGCTTTAAAATAGTGAACGCTTCCAGCGACCAGGTTCTTTTAAATAACTCTTCATCTAGATTGAACATTGGTGCACAAAATGACAGATGACCTTTAACGCGAGAAGAACTTTGGCGATAACCATAACCCACAAAAAAGATTTATTAAAATTTCAATACAACCTCGGCAATCAATTTTAGTTTTTTGTCTCACAGTATACGCACCTTGGTCTTGTCATCACATCTGATTTAAGATGGAATGAACATGTGTCTTATGCTGAGAAAAAGGCTTTGAAAATACTGGGCTACCTAAGATGGGCCCTCGCTAAGGCAGGCAGTGAACCTAAAGGACCTCATGTGAAACGTACGTAATACCAATACTAGAATATTCATCGGCTGCCTGGGACGCGCACACGCAAGCAAACACAGATAAAATTGAATCAATACAGCGAAGAGCTGTAAAATTCATTTTCAATGCCCAAAAGTAAGACATATCCGTCAGTTCTTCTGGAAAGCGCTAAACTGGAGACCCTGGAATTATTACGTTAATTAGACGTTATTACGAAATAAGGAAGCTGTTCTATCTCATATATAATAATAAGCTGGCAATACAAAAATCTAATTATACCGAACCAATCTTGCGCCACAAAACGCGTGCCTCCAATCTTGAAAGAGTGACTGAGCCCCTATATACAGGTACGATTTTTTCCCGCACAAGCGGAGAGTGGAACAATCTGCCACCAGAGTTTCTTGAAAGTGTCGATAACAACTCGTTTCTTCGTGCGTTAGCTCTTTCACATGGCTCATAACTACACTTTCATATATATCACAGTGCTCTTCATTTTATTACCCGTCTTGATCAGACTGATTGCTTGAGGTTCAAAGCCTCGCTTCTGCACGATTCTTCAATGCTTCGATTCTGCAAAGTCTCGCTTTTTAACATTGCCAGCTTTATTTTTGCTACAGTTGGTATTTGGGTTCTTTTTACTTTTTACCCAAACAACATAACCTAGTGGGCACTGTTTTTATAGTGTTTGTTTTGCGCTTGCGACTGTGGACCGCATTTCATGTCATTTCTTTTTTTTTTTTAATCAACGCGCTTTCGTTCAATACTATATCTACTGCTGTACCTCCTACACATTGTTGCGTCCACTGCGCCACAAACCCTTGCCCAAAGGCCGGCACTTGACTGGCAGTTTTCCTCTATGGTAAATAACAAATCTATAAATAAATAAATCCACTTCCTCTTTTTATTACGCGACTCTCCAATTTTAACGTTATAAATTTTAAAAATGTTCATGAAAGTGAGTTAAAAGAGACAGATATAATGCTGAAAGACCGGGAGGTTAAATTTTTTAGGAAAAAATAACCCTATTTGCACTGTGTAATGTCCACGGTAGCCGGAATATCAAGCGTCCGTAACAGGGAACTGAGTTTATTACTTTCAAGAAAGGCATTTGTGCGCAGCATAGTCAAAATGGTCCGAGCGCTGGCTTTCGAGTCCGCCGTGGGCCATAAAAGGGATGAGGAGTACAAAGGAGAGGCAGCCAGTGCGCGGGCCCACTGAGTCAGTCAGCTCAACACCGACTAAAAAAAAATTATTAGTCGGTGTTGGTCAGCCCCGGGCGCGCGGCGTCAAGTATCGTGGGGGGGGGGGAGGTCAGGTGGAGGGCAGGGCGCATCATCCCTGCAGCTGGCTGGAAGCGGGAATGCACGGTCTAAAGGCCATCCATGCGTTTTTCCGTAGAAGACGCGATGGAGGGGCTTTAGGTTCAACAAGCCAAAATCCCCTGCCATTTTTTTTTTACGATGGGCGCCGTTCATTCGGGCATTCCATGAAACTGGCGGGCGACCACTGGTTGTCCTTTGTGGAGTTACCCGCAACACGAGGCGTCTATTTTATGTGGTGTGACCTTTCAAGGTGGTTCTGGCAGAATGGCTGAGATGTGCGTTCGCAGCTCGCAAGAAAACATGATATACTCCGGTACCTGGCCCACCTGGCCAACACCTTAGGAGGTGTTGACCTGGCTCGTTGCAAGTTGCTTGAAAAAGAAAGCGTGCAATGCGCCGCTGTAATGACCCCGTACTTGCAAGGGCACGTTTTAGCTCTACCACGTAGCGTTTGGCCTGTCCGTTTGTGGCTGGGTGGTTCAAACCAGATTTCACCACTGTGATGCAGTTGTCACTCGTAGGATTTCTGTATTTTGGCTGACACGAATGCGATTCCGTTGTTTGAAACCACCTTGTGGGGTAATTGGAAAGTTTCGAACAACAAGCGCAGGCATTTGATGGCATTTGTCGATGTTGTTTTGTTCACTTGGTGAATTTCAACCCATTTACTCTAGGCATCCGGAATTACCAAGAATGTGTGCCAAGGTGTGCTCAGTCTGCCCCAGTCCAGTGCTGGAGCTCGCGTCGGAGCGTGTTCATTTAAGTGGCGGGCTGTACACTCTGCAGCTATCTCGGTGCCCTTGCCGATTCCCGGCCACCACATGTAGCTGCGGGCGCACTTCATTGTGATCACGCCTCGGTGTCCGGCAAGAATGAGAGCCATTGCTCGTTGTCGAAGTGGGCCATGAAGACAACTCGTGATCCCAATTCGATACAACCACGATGACAGTTGAACTCCATTTCTTTCTTGTTAAAAGCGTTGAAGTTCTCATTATTGAAGTTTTGAACTCTGCCCTCCATCAAGGCGCTGTACCAACACCTCCTAAAAATTCTTCAGGCCTGCCCCCTCCGCCGTGACGTCACCACCAGCCGTCCTACGAGTCCAATACCTCCTGACCGGTTCCGTCGCGCATTCCCGAATTTCCACTTGCTGCAGTGGTGACGGCCGTGCTGCACGTGTTTTTTTCGCGAGTCTGCCGAGCCATTTTCTTTGCGTTGTGTGCAGTGAATTTTACTGCCGGAATTTTATTGCACGAAGCTTCTGACATGCCCAATAAGTGTTGTGTGCCGGCATGTTCAAGTAATTACAAGACCGGGAAGAAAGTTCAAGTATTTTCATTCCCCAAGGATGAAGTGCTAAGGAAGAAGTGGCTCAGTGCTATCCCAAGAAAGGATTTCTTCCCTACGGAAAACAACAAGGTAAGAGCAAACTGGATGTCACCATTGCATCACACTGATGGTGAAATTATACTCATTGTAACTGTTCGCGAAGTGCTTGTGCAATGTTTAGACGCATTCCGAGGTTCGCTGACACTCTGCGACTGCCATTGGTATGCAGGTATGCGCATTGCATTTCACCGAGTCATGCCTTCAGAACAAGTCGTCCTACACGGATCCTATGACAGGAAGAGTGCTAGAGGTCTCACTGAAAGTACCACGCCTGCGTTCAGGATCAGTGCCCACACTGTTCCCAGGATGTCCTTCGTACTTGTCGAAGGATGACCCTTCTCCGAGAGAATGCCCGGAAACGAAAAAAATGCGCCGAGAAGCGGCTGACCTCGCTCGTGCCATCGCAGAATCGGAGGCTTCTTATCGTGATGAAGAAACGAAATGCTGTTTTTCCTCGCTTTTTGAGCTTATGGAATGTTTGAAAAGTGCACCTGTGCCAAATGAGTGGATTGTAATTCACCGCACAAACTGTGCCCTGTTTTTAAATATTGTTGATGAGAGCATGCCGATGTTGCGGTCGTCTGTTACTGTTTTCAGCGACCTGAGTATCAGTGTATGTTTTCATGGTACCAAATTAAGCCGTATAGGTGATTATGTCGTGCCAGGAAGCATTGGGAATGTGAATGTCCTTGTCCTGTCTGCCATCCTGAGTAGGCTTCAAAGCATCCTCGATGAAAAATGCTCCTCAGAAGGTCTTTGTGACGTAGTCGTTAGCCTTCTTGAGCAACTTGAACGAGATGCCATTGACAGCAAGAAACGTATCAGTCGCTTCTTGCGAGAACAGGTGGCGTTGCTTGGAAAACAGCGATTGGAGTATTCCTCCGAAAGTATGGTGGTTGCTTGCATATTGCATACCATATCTCCACACGCCTACAAATTTCTCAGGGGTTCAGGTTTTTTTGCCATGCCACATCCCAGTACTTGTCGAAATGTCTGCTCCTCGTTTCACTTGTCACCTGACACTGAGTCAGCCAGTGAAAATTTTCTCAGGTACATAAAACACAGATTTAAACAATTGCAGCCGCATGAAAGTGCCCTGGTTCTCATGGTTGACGAAATTCACATCCAGCCTTTCTTCGATTTTAAAGGTGGAAAAATTTCAGGGGCAGCAGGAAACAGTGAAGAGGCCGCTACTTCTGCTCATGTGTTTATGGTGCAAAGCATGCTGAGTTCTTTTCGCGAGGTGGTGCACATTCTGCCTGCACGAACAATGAATGCTCACTCTCTTCATGCTGTCCTGAAAAATGTAATCATTGGCCTTGAGGAAATTGGTTTTAAAGTTCTTGCAGTAGTTTCAGACAACAACGCAATCAATCGCAAAGCACTTAGTATGTTTTCAGATCCGCCAAAGCCGAGCATCGTTTACCCAAATCCAAAAGACGCAACAAGACCCATGTTTTATGTTGTGGATTCTGTGCACTTGTTGAAATGCATTCGAAACAACTGGATAAATCAAAAGAATCTTGGGACAAACCTATATTTTCCTATGTTTGATCTCTCAAACAACAGTGTCCATCCCGACTGCATACAGCGGGCATCATTCAAAGATCTTCGGGAGCTGCACAAGCTAGAGGCTTCTCAGCTTTTGAAGTACAGCTATCGCCTTTCGTCAAAGGCGCTAAATCCTAGCAACTTCGAAAGGCAAAATGTTAAGCTAGTACTACAAATATTCAATGCTTTTGTAGCTGAGGCACTGGATCACCACTGGAACTTTCATGCGTTATGGCATGCCAAAGAAACTGCCAATTTCATCAGGATAGTTCTCCGCTGGTGGAAGATTGTAAACGTTAAAACACCTCACAAAGGCCATCACCACAGAGATGTTTATGAAGAGCCAGTTTTGTGCCTGAATGGTGACCCTAAGCTGGAATTTCTCGATACGTTTGTCACTTGGTTGGATGTGTGGGAATCCTACAAACACGACAACGGCGTTCTCACGCGAGAAACTCAATCTGCTCTAAGGCATTCCGCCTATGCAATACTTGAATTCACCAAGTACTGCCTTGTCGAGCTTCGTTATAAATATGTCCTGCTCGGCAAGCTGCAGACAGACGGCCTCGAAAACCGATTTGGCCAGTACAGGCAAATGGCTGGTGGTCATTACCACATCAGCATTAGGCAGCTGTACGAGAGTGAAGGCAGGATTCGCCTACAAAATACTCTTCCTATAATGAGCAGTGACGATTTCATTGATGAGGCTATTCCATCGGCAACAGCCACAAATCAACAGGACTTCAGAGTTACTGTCAAACCTGAAGACCTTGACAGCTTAAGCACACGCGTCGCTGTTTTTGCTTATGTTGGAGGCTTTTGCACTAACTCTGTGGTAAAAACGTTGAAGTGCAACTACTGTCAAGAGAACCTTGTTGCTGACAGTTGCGATGCTGAGTGCGATGGTGATGCTAATTCTTTAATAGCAAGTCTCAATCGAGGTGGCTTGAAATTTCCGAACGCGTGTGTTGTGACAGTAGTGATGCACACTGAAGTTGTTCTTGCAAAGTTGCTGCAGAATGAAAAAAATGCCGGGTGCTTTCTGCAGGCACGAAATCACAGATGCATTGTTCAACAGCTTGTGAAGGAGAGCTTGCCAGCATTTGAGGAACTGGTGACTTGTGCGAATGGGCACGAACCAGATTTGGTGATAAATATGTTGATAAAATGTGCGACAAATGTTCTGCTAAATAATTATTGCAAAGAGAGGAATGACGCAGCCGCTGTTGCTAAAGCCGATGCCAAAGCTGTCGCAAAAGCACGGAAATTGAAAAATGTTGCTCCAAAATAAAGTGCTCATGTATCATTTGTAATTTTCATTAGTATGTTCATTTATTTGTGTTTTTGATCATTGCTTCGTGCCCTTGTTTCGTGTGTACATGTTGAATAAACTAACTCTTACTACAGGAAGTTTGCACGTTTGACAAGTTTCTTATAATTAACAATACCCTTTGAAGACATTGAGACGCGAGAGAAAACAATATTGCTGAGATACAACTCGTTCACTGCGAGAGGAGTGCCAGAAGCGGCGCGCTCCCGCGGGACCAGTCGGACGGCGAGTGATGACGTAGCTGACGTCATGTCAAGTGAGGCGCAGGCCTGAAGAATTTTAGGAGGTGTTGCTTGGGCACCCCTTCTTGGTACCTGGTAAAACGCGTTCCTCGCTCACTATTGACGGGGGACTAGCTGGAGGGGAAAGGCGCGTCGCGTTCGCACAATGTTCACTGATAGGCGCGTGGCTAATTTACTTATACGTACGTGGCTTTGGAAGTCTTCCTAGTTAGGAAGCACATGGTGGCAGCCACCGGCTGTGTGTGAGAGAGGGTCGGGAGAGGAGGCAGTTGTCGTTACTTAGGTAAAAGAGAAAAATTTAGTGGACTTTAGTCCCGAGAAGCTCTTGCTTTCTGTTCTCGCAGATGTCTTGTAGTGTGCGAGAAGTGCACACAAGGCCAACACGACGAGTGGTCGGCGTTCCTTTGTCGTGAAAAGTACTCTGGGTCGACTCACCCCTCGAAATCCAGACCTGCCTGGCGCATTTGTGGGATACGTCTTTCTAGCGCATTACCCCCGTTTACATGGTCGTGATGCGCCAGTTGTCGTGCCGGCTTACGGCAAACTGTCGACGCCCGGCTATACGCAAACGTGCTTTCTTATCGAGGAAAGAGGAACTGGACCCCACTCCCAACAACCGTGGAGACGGCGTGCCGGCCTCTTGTTGAATGAAGTTAGTCGCCCCAGCTGGCAGCCAACTGACTGGCAGTTGCTTCGAGCTGTCAGGCTGTAATCAATTTTACACGAATGCCAGAGTAGCCCATCGACTTTGCAAGCGCGTTTCGGAAAGGTGATGCGACGCCGTTTGCAGGACCTCTCGTCTTCTGTACGCCGCAGCTACCATGTGGTGTCTGATTACAGCGAGCGAGTATCAGATTACAGCGACTTGTAGCTGGGCGAGTTGGTTTATGTAAAAGAACTAAAAAAAATAACTCATTAGCTTAGTCGTGCCTCGAGCACGGGAAACAGAAATTCGCACAATTTTCTGCGTCATCAACCACTATATAAATAGGTACATATTAGCGCGAGCAAAATAACAATGACTTGAGAAAGGAGTGGCAGGAGGCAGGAATATCTCAGCTCCCGACATTTCTGCTTCGTCCCACTTCTTTCTCGAACGTACGTTTTTTGTTTTCTTGAGCTAATATTAATAAATTCCTTATAGCGAAAGAGGGACGCACGAAGTTCGCACAACGGGGGGCCACCATTCCCCTCATCGTGATTTACGGCCCGTGAATCGACCGGCACTCGCAAAACTGCCCATTTCCTACGCATTAGTGCAATGCGCCTTCCATTGCTTACATGAATGCGAAGCGCATGTTTCGCACTCATGTAAACGTGTTTTATGCACACCGATGTCACCACACTTTCTTATAAACTTATCCCTTTCAGAAACGTTTCTGTTCTTTTCGAGCTACTAGGCGTAAGTCCAAGATCGGCTATTTCTACTCGTCAGCCTTATGACTCACGCTAACGAGTCAAGGAGCTGCTATCTTGACGCATTGACAGTTCTCCGCACAGCAGACTTCCTAATGACGAATTGTCAGCAGGTGCCGCATGTCCTTGACATTTTTCTCTATTCTTTTTCTCCCCTTCCCCCTCACCGTGTAGGGTATCATATAAGCCTTTCCTTTGCCTTTCTCTCTCTCTCTCTCCTTCAGGCGAAAGCGTCGGCAGGGTGCCTTGTCGCATGGTGTTGTACACTGGCACCGAAGAAAACCTACAAGTTTTCAGTGCATAGGAAATGTAGATGGGCTTCACCACTGCCGCTCCCCCACCAGACCTGCTCAGTGGGAGCATAGTCAAAAGTTATCCGCCTTTCTGCCTCCCTGAAGGACCTCACTTGTCGCGGGTGCTTCAAAGCAGAAAAAAAACAAGAGCCCTGGTGCCTCATTGCTGTCCCCGCACCGAAGTACTTTCTTACACCACGCCGTGCATTCAGCAAATTTCATGCCACTTCGCTTCGTTGTTACTGGCTGAAAAATCTGCAAGATTTTCAGGCAGTAGCATGATTTTAGCCAGTTTATACAGTGAGCAACGGAATAAATATTGCTCGGTTTTGTGGTTTATTGAAACCGATGACGGATATTCACAGCTGACTTCGAGAGAAGAGATTGCAAGCGCCCGCGTCCCCTTAGAGCGAGTTTGCAGTGATTATGAGGAACGCCGTCATGGGGTACTCCAGAA
Source organism: Rhipicephalus microplus (assembly GCF_043290135.1). Taxonomy (NCBI): domain Eukaryota; kingdom Metazoa; phylum Arthropoda; class Arachnida; order Ixodida; family Ixodidae; genus Rhipicephalus; species Rhipicephalus microplus. The sequence goes on from NC_134704.1 coordinate 220,602,219, forward strand.
CATTGGTGTTCGCGCATTTCGGCGCTATGGAAATGTGCGCTTGTCGTATATAAAGGCGGAAAGCGAACACGCGTCCTCAACTCCTGCCGCACCGTAGTTTTCCCCAAAGTAAATAAATGAAATAAACACGCAGAAAGTACAAAACAGACTTCATCTCATTCCTGTAGGTGTACCTCGTTTCGTGTTTGTGCTGTTTGTTGTGATGGGTTCATACGAACAAGCGCAGCACGTCTGAAGCTCCGTATATTTCACGGTAAAAAAAAAAAAAGATATTCACAAATACCTTACTCACGCACGTCTGCTCAGTTCGCTCGTATCGCTCGTTTGTCGTTCGTTTTTCTGCTTTCTTCTGACTGTCGTCGCACAGCCCTCGCTTTTCGCTTTAGTCCGTGGGGGGTGAGGAGGGCGACAAAGACGTGCACACATAAAAGAGGGACTTTCCATGAATTCGGCCTTTCTTTTCCCGTGAAGACGCTCACCCCACCCTCTCGGAGGATACTGCCGACCTGTTTTCACGCTCTCCCGCGGTACCGCGCAGCCTTATGAGACTCTGAGGGGAGGAAGGCTTACAGATGACGGTGCATGGTTTGAAGTTAGAAAAGACGTTTCCTCCTGAGGCAAAATGTTTTTGCACGCCGCATTCAGGGAGACAGGGAACCTTTAAATTCAGCGCTTTCCTTATTTTTGTTTAGGTGGCGCTAGGGGAAGATTTTCGTTGTAGTGATAGGAATAATGTAGATTTCTCAATATTCCTGCAGCTGTTGTGTGCGATTCGTGTGCATAAGTATACCAGGAGACCGTAACTGTTATAGTTTAGGCTATGCATGCTTAGATTTCATTGCTATTTCAAGATAACAACGACTTTGTTGATGTTTACGGCACGATAAATTAAGACAATTCGCGAGCTTTGTTTCGCATTTCTGCTTACTTTATTGAAAAACGCTACGTTGAGGAAATAGATCAGGGGTTCTAGTTTATCTACGTACAAATTCAGCAAACGAACTTCAGTAGTTCTCCGCAAAAATGGGCCACGGTAGGTCTATCTAATGAGAATATTGCCCAATTTAGATCAATATAATTAAAAAGTGAGCGGGCGTACATAAATAAAATTGAGCACTCAAACGGAAAATGACATCCTCTATATACACCCAGAAAATGAATTTTCTCTAGCGAATAGGTGCCGGATAGTTCGCATCGACATTTACTAAATTTGGCTCTTTTCAAAAGCTAATCAGCAATACAGTAAAAGTGCTAGAATAATTTGCTACGTTGAGGAAATAGATAAATATGTCTTAAATGTTCTGCGCAAAGAACAGTGCTGTAACTGCAGCAGATTTTTCAGAAAATGGTCACTGCTGACACACAGTCAGACCAAACCATGTAACTAGCGCTTATTCTTGGCTCTCCCTACCCAAATGCTAAAAGCTTACTTATTTTTAATAGATATGTTTAAAATGTACAAAAATTAAGCTTTTCAATGACACATAAACCAACTATATAAGACAAGAAGAACAGCCGCCACGTCAGTTGGAAAAGTGACAAAAACGATGTGCTCGTGCCGCCGGAGTGAGACCGCCGCCTTAAGTGGGGAAGCACGAGCTGATGCACGTAATTGTATACAGTGTTATCAGGCAAACCCGTATTTGGAAACTTCGTCTGTAGTATTAAGCCTAGAATTAATGGGAAACGCTACATTAATTGCGTTTAGGGTGTCGGCCAATAGATAGCTCGCCTGCGACATCATGAATTCAGCTTCGGAATGCACTGCCACTCCACGATTGAGCTTGATAACGAACGAGTGGCGTCACTGCGAAAAGGGTGTGGCCGGAACGTCTGCATGTCCAACGAAGAATGTATGAGATGTTTTGATGGTATTGAAAGGGTCGGAAAACGAACATGAAACTGCTCAGCAGTACATTACCCTGTTTCAATAGAGATGAGACATACATATCCCAAAGTATCTCTATATTTAATCATGCCCTTTTGAATATCTCGAGCTCCTAAACGACCACGGGGCCTTGCCTACCACCATAGGCAATTAACGTGCGACGTCAGTCAAACGTCATGGCAAGAAAAGTTAACACAATGGTAGCTTCCGTTTGCTTCAAAATGACAGATTTCTTAGGAAGCTATGACATAGCCATTTTATAGGAAGCTAGGACATAGCCAAAAAATAACAGCAATTCTCGTGCTCTCAGCTGTGCTTACCATAGAAGTACAGCAAGTAATCTGCTTATTTCTGCTTTCAAGCACATCTGCGCTCTGTCACGTGTTGTCTTCACTCGCTTGGTGCGGCATCTAAGTTTTTTTCTTGCTGGTTTCGCTGGATTGCGTCCTGCAGCGTGTTCTGGGTAGCTTTGTCCTCACTGTGCATTCCGCATGCGTCACCATACGGTGCCACACACCTTATCAAAGTGGAAACAACGTTTGTGACTACTTTGTGGTGCTGCCATCGAGACGATGTGATGCCAGGAAGCTCTGTCAGCAAACGTAACTGGGTCGCCATGTTTTGTCGATGACAGAAGCTTCTCATTGGCTGCCCTAAAGCAACGTCGGCTCTGCACTGGAGGAGAACACGAGCTGGGAATCGAATGTAACGACTAAATGAACTTATGGAGGTATTGTTGTGAATAAACGGCCATGAATCTGAATACACATGTAGTTAAGGCTATTCAAAAAACGTTTTATAACCCCTTTTATGCGAAATGGCAGATGATGTGTCTTCACATAATCGTGTCTCAACAAGGTGGTTTCAGTGACATCAAAGCATGCCATGTATAAGGGCAGCCTGTTAACTCCTCAATAATTGTCTTTGCCGAAGCCATGAATTAATACTTTGTGCCTAGCTTACGGCTGCGCTGACAGTAGTCTGAATTCCGCGGCTACTAAGACGACAGCCTTAAGCCCCTTGTGACGCGTGAGGTTTGCCTTGAAAAATGTTGTGCGCAGTATGAAAATTTCCATGACCTTGGTGAGGTTAATAAAAGAAATAATAATAAATTTAAAAAAGTGGAGCGCAAGCCAAAATCGAACCCGGGCACTCGAGCATTCTGCTACAGAGCCACGTCAGTGTTTAAAAAGCGCTGCAAGATCCTAGAGAGTATTCATTGAGCTTAGCTACAAGGTGTGGCCAGTGAGTGCCCACATGTGGCCAAAATAGCCGTCGCTCAGTGATCTGACACATGACACTTTGATGTCTTGTTAAATGATGAGGAAACAAAAATCCACAACGATATACTCGGGCCAAGCACCTTGGTCGGGGTATTAAGATGACGACTGCACGTGACCACAATTCCGGTGGCTGTGGCACTAGTGCTTCTTGTGGATGACTTATACAAGTAGTCTTGTTAAAAGATGTAATCTCATGTGGCACAATTGCACCTGGCGTCAGGCTACATGAATTTAGTTGGATCCTGACACCATGTAGCCGAGATTCTATCCTGGGACCCAGCCGCTGAATGCCTTAGCCACTATACCACTGTCAGGGGACCAACACAATATTGTGACGTGAGCTTGTTTACACTCTGGTCGCGTTGGTGTTGTCGCAATGGGCTCCACACAAGCAGCCATGTGGCGCACACTTTAAAATTGATTTTGAACATATTCTAGGCTATATTTGCCTTTATTATTTCGTAGATGTTGTGTCTCGAGATAAATAGATCTCGCTCATTATCTCGCCTTCAAAATTTTCTGTCGGGGCTCCTCCAAGTGCGTTGTAGTAATAGTGTGTGTGTGTGTGTGTGTGTGTGTGTGTGTGTGCGTGTGTGTGCGTGCGTGCGTGCGTATATAAAAGGCAATAAAAGTAACAGAACTTGCATCCGGCAGAAACTGGACCAGCAACTTTGACTGGATCTGCCATATTTCAATACAAAAGTTGGAGGTTAAGCCTCTGCATGTAAGTTGAGTTTTTTTTAATCACTTTGAATTCTTCACACCTATAACTTGCCACTTTTGGATGCCAAGGTTGCAGTTTATTGGAGAATATTGAGAAACATGTGTTCATTTCGTTCGGAAATCACAGCCGAGCGATTCTAACTCATTCCCCAAAACGAATTTATATCATTCCCCAAAACGAATTTATGATATTACTGTTATAATTGACTACTGCTTGCTAAATTTCATTAACGTATTCATATTGTTGACAAAAATAGAGAACCAGGTGCCAAGATGCTGCTGTTAACTACCTAATGGTGTGCTTCATCTGGGAAACTAACTGTTCCAGGTGAGGTGGTGGTCTTCTGTACCAGTGCACCATATAGGCAGCTGTTGATAGGCAGCCTCTCCTCTGCCCCTGCTGAAAACTGTCACAGGGACCTGGCTGTAATGCATGAACGAACTTTGTGTGCGTGGAAACTTTGGTGAAATTTGGTAATGTCAGTGCGGACGTACGTGGAAAAGAAGGATGAGGACAAGAAGCCGAGCCAGTGACAGGTCGCACAAGAGGAAAAAGAAGAGAGGCGCGTGCGGAACGCGCAAAGAGCCGATCAAGACCTAGCCGAAGGATGTGCCATACCAGGGCTCTGTCCTTGGAGGTTTTTGTGGCGTGCTGACAGAGGGCCTGGTGCTCGCCTGGTGGTCCTGACGGTGGCTCCAGCTGGGACACGCCAGACCAGGGCGCTGTCTGAGAAGCTCCTCCTGCCTGTTCCCTGGGGATCGAGGTCTGGGAGCAGCTGTACCTGTCCGGGATTACAGACACCGGGTGTGGCTCCTGCTACGTCGGCGCGCGCGATAGGGACGAGGGGTTTTGGATTGCCGTCGCCACCTTAGACGGCTGAAAGCCATTTACAAATGTGAGGCCTGATGGAGGCCTTGTCTCCTGCTGCTCGCTACTGGAAGGGGTCGTCACCGTGCGTGGACTGTCACCTCCTCAGGATGATGGTTCAACAAACTGTGAGCTATTGTGTAGCCACATAGGTTAGACAGTAACCACGCAGACCTTAGATAGCTTAAGTGTGTACTTCTGTACTTGCCGTTGTGAAAGTCGATCGGGTCCCTTGTTCATATAAATGTTGTTCAGAATTCACTCTGGCGTCATATCATATCATTCATTTTGTTGACCACGCACGGGCAAACGTGACGAACCACCCCTGTCTTTATACTGGCAATGTGACTGCTGTGTAGGTTGCAGTTGTAGTGAACTCTAAGTGCGACACACTGGCAGCGGCACAGTTTGCCATGGTGCACTTTGAGTGACTGTTGATGTTTTTGTTGCCATTGATGAGCAGCTGAAACTTGAGTGCAATTTCCGAGCTTCATTGTTGGTGTTATTGCCACTGCTGCGACTCAAGCTGCACTGTCCCATGGCTAGGCCTATGGTCATCTCACAAGCCAGGCATTGCTTTCACGCAACGCCCCTCTCAACGTGTCAATAGACTCCCATAACAAAGGAAAGCTTGACAAGAGAGAATTAAATTTTCAGAGACCCTCGTATAGCCAGAGGGACTACACAGTTCATGTAAAAAGCTTCGCAAACTTGTTAGCATATCTACTTCAGTGAGTGCATTCCATTGTCTGTTGCATTCCTTCGTAAATAGCCTACAGCCTCAAATATTTCATATCAGTGTGAAAGCATGTTTGTTTCCTTTGTGCTGCTGTATTGTGTAACGGCGTAAGTCATTGCCCTGCGCATTTACCCTCATGCAGTTTCCATAAAATGAGGTATTGGCTTATGCTTAAGGATCGGGGTATGTATTCTTTCCCTCATCCTTGTATACGGCACATCATACACATATCTAGTGCAGAGCTATGTGTTTTTGATAATTCCCATTACTTGATATGCATTAATATTATTTCTCATATTACACATCTTGAATTGGGCTACTACAATGTACGTATCAGTCTACCGTGTGACCTCGTTTATACATTCCTCAAGTTGTGCCGACACCTATTTATGACAAATTTGCTCGGCCACAGGAAAACACGTCAAAATATGTATTTTACTAAAGACCTAAAATCTGTACTAATTTACTGAAGAATATTATGTGAGGAAAGTTCACGCCAACCCTACCATGTACAACACCTTTGTTGTCAACTGAGGATCTAATAAAATACTGCATTTACTAGAATGTAACATAAAGGTGGCTGTCATGGGTTCAACGAACAATTTAACCTAATGTAATATTCCAGTTTTCAATATAAAACAGATGTTTGAGAGCGAGTATGTGAGACACAAGTATTCTGTGCCGTTCATGAAATGAGTTATTTATCTCTTTGTAGTTTTTTCTTCAGCGATATAAATTTGTAGCTTTGAAATCGCTTGCGGGTAGTTCTTGAAAACAGGGATATTCTAGGGCTGTCACCTCTACAACGCCTTTCTTTATAGGATAGCTAGAGATTGTCGGCAAGCTAGTATTGTCGACAAGCTAGTATTTGAGGTCCAGATATTTCCTGTTTTTTTTTTATCCACTAAAATATTCCTGATTGATATGTAACTGCAGATCTCATACTAGTGCTACTCAGAAAAAGGCATACAGAATGCAAAAGCAACGCGATGCAGCTGTCTTCTTTCTGCATGCAAAATAACCTCCTCTTTATATAATTTTTTAAATTGAATTGAATCTTTATTTTCATGTTTCATGCTAGATGAACGATAGCGGGAGTAAAAGCTGTACTGAAACAGCTTTACTAGCTCCCGCTACTTAAAATGAAAGGGTCAGAAGCATTGACATACAAATAAGATAACAAAAGCATAATATCTAGAAATATAACTTTAATCAATTACATAATCTAAATAAATGTAAGTAGAATACATTAGTTACTGTAACGAGAAAAACAAAACATTAGAAACTTAAAAGGCTATGTATATATACACGTGTTATAATATGCATAACAGGTGAAACATACAAAAGGGTAAACGACATCATGATACAATTTATAAGGATAAAGATGCAACATGTTTTCTGGTTATGAGAAACCGATGCAACTTACAGGTAGCAGCTATGCACGGATTCGGGATGAGCCCCAAGAGAACCTATGTGAACGCTGAAAAGTGGGCTCTGTCATTTTGGAGACGCGATACTACTGTTAGAATACCACTGCCTTCCTGTGCTGCCCTGCAGTGCACAAGTGTTACGTGAAAAAGGTGCCCTTTATAGATTTGTTTTCTGGGTTGTGCTTCTCGTTTCTTAGATGATACAACCACCTCGGTAGTAGTATTGCTTTTTTGTGTTAATGTTGAGGGTTGACGATCTGGTTCTTCTCATTATATGGCCCCTGTGGGACCATTAGGCATATGAAGTATGTGGTATTAGGTATCATGCATACTATTAGGTATGTGAGAAAGTGTTTGCGCTAGCCATTACAGAAGCTCATTTGGAATTTTTAATGGAACATTATTTTTGCTTATATGAGGCACTTTGCAGCCGGTTGAAAAGTTGCTTCCCTCCCTTACTTCAGGCCTTTTGAGTGAAAATACTAAAATCCTGATGGTGGTTGTGAAGCTTGGTATATATCTTACTGTGCCTGAACACTTTTCTTTCCACACCCATGCCCTTTGATTCTGCTGTACTAGAAGTGCTTACCAAGGGCTAATGTTATCTATCATCTAAAACAATTTTTTAGGGGCGAAGCTCCTTATGGCGTGGCTTGGGCGTCCCTCGTATGTAACCACCAGTGGCCCATACCCGAAATAGGTATAACACTTGACCTCCAAGGTGGTGCCAGTGAGAGATTTCTTCTGTGCATTGTTTAACAATAAAAAATAGTGCTCAATGTACATGCCAATGGCTGCTAATGGGGAATGAGAGACATGAGCATTCGGCTTTTAGTCAACGCGCACGCTGCGATCCCCATTAGCAGCCATTGGCATGTGTACATTGAGCACTATCGGACAAGAAAGGGATGCTACATTATACTCGCTGGGTGTAACCTCCTTAGCTTTAGAAAGGTTTAGCGAGCGTTGAGCCACAGTGCCATCAATACAATGAACTTGTATATACCATGAATGAACTCAAGGTGGTTAAAAATGAGAAGTAGATACGAAGCGCCAGCCATAAGAAAGTAAAAGCCGAATTCTCCTGTCTCTCATTTCTCATTAGCAGCCATTGGCATGTAAATTGAGCCCTATCTGACAGGGAAAGGTTGCTACGTTATACTCGCTGGGCGTAACCTCCTTGGTTTTCGAAAGGTTTTGCGAGCGTTTGGTCGCAGTGCCATAAATACAGTGAACTCGAGGTTGTTAAAGGTGGGAAGTGGACCCAAAGCGCAGGCCGTAAGAAAGTGTGCGTGTGCCACCTCTCGTTTAGTCCTTGGAATGTCCGCTGGATGGCGGTGCTTCTATATGGGGAATATATGATAAAAAGATGCGAGATGGTGGGACTTGGAGTGTTGAATAGATGAACGAACGGACACACAAACAGATGCATGGATGGACGCATGAACGGACGCAGGGGCGGATGCAAGAAAGAACGCAGGGACGGGCGCACAAACAGACGCATGGACGGTCACACAGACGGACGCATGGACGGACGAATGCTTCGCCCCACTCTCCATCATTCACTCCGTGGATATGCTGCCATTTTTTTAGTTTCGCTTTTTCATTTACCATTCTCACTGCAGGTGTGTTCTGGATGTCTTTAAAGGTCAACTCCGACGATTTTTCGACCGTGCCAAGGTAATCGTGTTTCTAGGTTCCTGAGACACTCTCGTCATGAGCCCAGTAGCTGAAATGGTTAGAAAATTGGAAAATAATCTTTAATAAGCAAAAAGTTGCAAAACCGAAATCCGACCGGGTGTCCTGTCTGCGTTTTATTTCGTGAAATTCATAACAAACATGATCAAACAGAGCTACACAAAAATCTAGACTACATATACAAATGGTGCAACAAATGGGGTATGATTGTAAATACAGAAAAAACAGTTTCCATGTGTATAACTCGAAAAAAATATCCCCTTCACCATGCTTACTCCCTTGGTTCATCTACACTTAAACAGGTCAATAACTACAAATATCTAGGTGTTACGTTCACTACTAACCTGTCTTGGAATTCACACATTGAAAACATTTGTGCATCTGCTTTCAGAAAATTATGCTTCCTTAGACACAAGCTCCGCAATTCACCACCAAGTGTAAAACTTCTGTGTTATCAATCCTACATTCGACCAAAATTGGAGTACGCATGCGTAGTGTGGGATTCCTACACCAAATGTAACATAGACAAATTGGAAAGAATTCAGAGAAAAGCAGTTCGCTTTATATATTCTAAATTTCATCACATGGATTCTCCATCTGAACTAATGTCAGCTAACAACATTCCACTACTTCAGTCTAGAAGAAGGCAACTGCGCTTAGACTTCCCGAGTTCCTTGCTTAACCATAGAGTTGCGATTGACCCTTCATTGTATTTAACCCCTTTGTCAACCAGATATACACGACATCACCAACCAAACTCTTTTACACCATATTTTGCTAGAACAGATCCATATAAGTTTTCCTTTTTTCCGCAAACAGTGTCTGAGTGTGACCACCCTGCATTGTATGTATGTTTGTCTCATAGTGTATATTTGTTGATGTAGCACTGTATATATTTCCTCTTCTTACTCGCTTTGTTATTTATTACGTTCGTGATCAATCTTAGTCCTCTGTTTTTGTGATTCTTGATTGCCCGTCCTGCTTGGACCACGTTTTGTAGTCTGCAGTATGAATAAATAAATAAATATGACATACTATTTGGTAAGAACCGGAGGCCGTATACTGGTTCCGCCGGCGCGTGGTACAAAAACTCTGAAAGCCCGACCAGTGAAGCACCGGCCAAACACCACCGCCATCGCCGTGTGGCCAGCACAATAAATGCTGTATCAGCCAAAGTAGCGATGCCATTGGCTGCGTCACTTCCGTTGACATGCTAAACATGACGTCACACAGACAGTGTTGTGAATGATTCTGGCAAGTGAGGTGAGCTTTTCGAGTCAATTTTTAAAGTTCTGAGGGAAACAGCACCAGCCTCAGTATCATATACCAACTAACCCTTCAAGAAACCCTTTAAAATTCATTTGGAAATAATCCGTGCTTCTCTCAAGCCTGTAATTTGGCATAAACTACGGAAATGTGCAAAGGAGCGTACCCAGCAAATTTCATTGAGATCCATTGACCTCGAAAAATTGCCGGAGTTGGCTTTTAAGTCGAGAGCACTGAATGGGCATAGCTTCAAAGATGGTGCCGACACTATGCACATCTGTCTCTCGGAAACTCCAAATTTTGGCGGATACCGACGAGCCTTAGTCATAGTTTCCTTATAGTGGCAACAGCAGAAACTCAAATAAAAATTATTCTCGTCATACACCATCACAGACAGGGTGTGTTGAAAAGCCACGGAACCTCAACAGGTATCAGCTGACAATTCTCGTTTTTATCTTCAAACCAAGCCGTCACAGCTGCTCTCCATTCTAAAGATATTTGGCATGTTCTAAAGGTCACAGCTTTTATCTGCTGGGTGTCAACGTTGTTTGGTTGGCACTTCATTCCTACAACTGCTGAATAAGAGGAGTTTCTTGCGGCGAGGCGAAATGCAGTGAACTTTGGCGTAACACTCTGCAGTGCACTGCAGCGTTTCATATGCCCATTCTTTACCCGAAAAACTATCGCAGAATTGTGTAACACGGCTAGGAATGATGCATTGATTCATGTTCTTAGGTCAGAAATAGCACAGAAAATGAATGTTTTTTCTAGACATGCTGTGGAAACCCATGCTTCAACACATGATCTAACTGCATTGTGCGGTGGCACAACAGCCACTTGGGCTAACGTTTTTATCTGACAACTGCTATGGCTATGCCTACATATTCAGGATTATTGCATATGATATTTTCACCTAAAAGGCATATTTTTGTGTTTACTTTGTGCAAAGCACTTATAATGTACTTACAATGTTGACGTGTTTCTTGAAAATTTTTCTGTTAAAGTTTCTATTTTTCACATCTTTTCTAAATTTAAATTTACCACGATTAGATCCATTGCGTGTTCCACAAACTTGTCAACATGTTATGGTTTCAATAGCTGTATGTGTCATTACAGAACTTGTTTACAAGATTAGAGGAGTAATTGTTTATTTTCCCATGAACAGGAAAGTCATGGCGAATTTTGTGACTAATGTTTTAACACGTTCACTTTATTTTACTGCCCGTCATGGTGGTCTATTGGCAGGCACTTGGCTGCTGACCCGCAGGTCGCGGGATCAAATCCCAGCCGTGTATTCGAAGAGTTCCTTCATCTGTGCTATAGTTTTCATTTTGTTTTAATGTAGAGTAAAAGCTCGTTAATTCGAAGTCACTGGGACGGTGGCAAATCTTCGAATCAAGCGGGTTTTTGAACTAACAGAATACACAAAAAGTGGGATGCAAGGAACTTGAAATTATTCAAATTAATAAGGGCTGGTCATTTGCTGTGCCAGCTAGATTGTGGCTCCAAGGGTTATGTTTTCCAGCAATACCTGGTCACAATGTTGCCGCATAAAAGGGGGAATTCAGGTCTCACTGCTGTCACCGAAAAAAAAAAGTGAACTAAAATGCGTGCTTGCGAAAAACAGGACTTCTTCGCTGCAACACAGTAGTGACTGGCGGGAAGCATGTCACCTGTTCCTCGCTGCTTCAGCACATAATGATGGAACCATTCGCCCTTTTTTTTTTTTTGTGAAATAAAGAATTTATCAATGGACGGTGTGATGAAATTCGCGATGTGGCTAGAAAACATCACCATTGAAGCTTTCGGCCCAAGTTTTCAAAGTAGGCGTTGCAGGCAACAACTCCTCCAGCAGTGCAAGTGTGCAAGTTGCTGGAGAAACCGGCAATCGTAGGTTCGCATACATCGCGGATTTCTGCAGACTGTCCTTTATTAATTTCTTTATATTCCAGAAACAAAGAATAAATCGTGACGCACTGACGTTGTGAGAAGCATGCAATATGCTGCCCGCATGTCATCGGTGTATTGCTGCGAAGCACGTCTTGTTTTTCCCAGTGTGTTTTGTTTTCACAAGAACGTTTTTTTTATTTTATTTTTCAGGCTTGCAGTAGGAAGGCAAGGGTGCTTCAGCCACCACTAATTAGTATCGCTAAAGTACATTGCCTAGTGGCTCCTACTGGCGGTCATTTCCGCGGATTTGCGGCGAAGTCGGAATCAAGAATTTGCACCCTGCACCCAAAGTTTTCAAATTAAGCAGACTTTTGCTGACCCCCGCTTTAAAGTACCCTCTCAAACTTGCATTGCAAAATACGGAACCGTGGAAATACTTCAAATTAAGTGCAATTTCGAATTAACGAGGTTTTACTGTATTATTTCATTATGCATGTTATTTCTGATGTGCTCCGTAAAGTACCTGCGTGATCTGCGCACCCCCTTCGCGGAGTTTCGAAATTGCAAAAACAAGTGCGCAAGTTATGTAAGTACGGTAGTTCTCACGAAAAATATTGCACTAGTAACCATGTAGTTATGATTGTAAAATTTTAGTACTTGTGTTACAGCAAAGCAAGCCCTTGACATGAGAATGTGGGGGAGGACTGGTGTAAAATATGATTTCTTTGTTGGCCATGCAGTAAGTTACCACTACTTAGACAAACTATGTGGCCTTGCCAACGTAGACAGACTACATTCATGTGTGAATGGGCTATGGAAGAATCGCCAACCAAGGACTCGAGGAAGGACTGAATTCGGGAAGGATTTTTGTTTAGACAAGCACATGAACTTCATAGCAAAACTGCACAATACAATATTGTACAGCTATGGACTGTGTTGTTCATACTCCTAAACTTGTGCGACTGTCCCTCTTTGGCTATTCTTGTAGACGAGTCTGACCTCGGCTACTTTGGCATGGCATTGTACATCACAGTTTGCTGAAAGCCCATATGACTTCATGACTGTGCACAGCATTTGAGCACTCTATGCTCGTACTACTATTCGAAAACCCCTGAAAAGGAGGTATTGAGAGAAGTTTGTTTTGTTTACAAAAATTGTGGGTTTGATGATGCAGAATTTCTTGCATTCAATTTATTCGGGTGTCTTTCGTAGTTCTACTGTGCAGTTGCACAGAAAAAGAACCAAGCCATTTGTGCATTTGAATGTACATCCCTGTGCACACCATATTGATGAAAGCTTTGTACTCTACTTTCTGAGGGAAGTGCCCATGCACAGTGTTGAAGGGCACTGACCCAAACTTTCATAGCTAGCCTGTGGGATGTGTAATTGCGTATATGAGACGTGCATATAATCTACAAAATCTGAACAGCAAATAATGCTTGAAAAGTAATTACATGCATTTTGAAGATTGTGTGCCCTATCTTGTGCTATACACTGCGCATGACGACACTGACACCATACGAAGTAAGCTGAAGGCGATTTACTGTTAAGTCCTGTGATGGATACCTTTGCAACCGAGCTCCGAGATGCTCAGCTGAATTGTGATATTGCCGCGAACCATGCATTGGGTTTGTTTATTTGTGTTTTGCTTTTTCGGCCTGGCTGCGCCGGCCTGTGCTATCACTGTTTTCACAGTGTTTCGAACAAACGCTATCGCAGCGTTTCGAACAAACGCTATCGAACAGCGTTTCGAGCGTTCCGAACAAACAGCATTTCGAACAAACGCTATTACAGCATTCTCGAAACAATTCGACTATTCGAGAAACGCTCGCGCCGAGGGATATAAATTCCCGCACAGCCGATGCCGCGACATTCGATCACCGACGCTCACTAGCGTGCACGTCGTTTTGCCGACCGCTGCTTCGCCGCCTGTGTATTTTTTCAGTTGTTAGGGGAGCACAAGCTCGCTTGAATAAACTTGTTTTCCTTATAGACAACTGCGTTGTCCTTTGCTGCGTGACATCTGGTGGAGGTGCGGGGTACATGAACCCTAAGCCATTGCCAAGCCGACAAGCAAGCCCAACACGACAAGCACGCCCAACTCGTGTCAGCCGCCGACAGCAAGGCCTTCAGCCAGAGTTTGGACTGCTCCCGGATAAAAAGAGGAAAGAAGACGTAAAAACAACGATGATCAATGCAGGCACCATGACCAGCGCTACCAACCCTCCCGTCGTTCTGCAACAACCTCGTGAGCCCCCATCATTCCGAGGATCTCCTGGTGAAGACCCGGAAGAGTGGCTGGAGAAGCTGGAGCGCATCCGCATCCTTAACAGGTGGGATGACGAAGAAACGTTTCGTCATGTCTTCTTCTATTTGGAGGATGCAGCTCGAACGTGGTTTGAGAACCATGAAGGCTCCCTAACCGACTGGACTGTCTTTAAGAGCGAATTCCTCAAAACATTCGCTACAGTTGTGCGGAAAACAACGAGCCGCCCTTTTGTTGGAGACGCGAATGCAACACCCTAACGAAGGTGTTGTATTGTTCGCTGAGGAGATGAAGATGCTGTTCCGGAGAGCTGACCCCGAAATGGCAGAAGAGAAGGTGCGCTTTCTGATGCGGGGAGTTAAACAAGAGCTCTTCGCTGGACTCATCCGCAACCCCCCTAAGACCGTCACTGAGTTCGTCACCGAGGCTTCGATGATCGAGAGGACCTTGGATATGCGTTCGCGGCAATACGATAGACCACTCAGCACCCTTTCGGTGAACCCGGTAAACGCCCCTGGATTGGCGACGGAAGACTTGCGGGAGACCATCCGCGTCGTCGTTCGCGAGGAACTGAGGAAATTGTTCCCAGCAATGCCGCAGCCCCAAGTCACCTCCCTCACTGACGTCGTCCGCGAGGAGGTTCAGCAAGCACTGGGGAATTCTACGCCGTCGGAAGCATCTTACGAACCACAAGTGATGACCTACTCCACTGCTGCTCGTTGACTCCGACCCGTCCCAATCCGTTATCAAGAGGCCCCGCCGTACCGCCGCCCAATGTCGCCCGCCCGACCCCCTGTAACCCGAAACCAGGCGCCCAGGAAGACCGAGGTGTGGCGAACGCCAAATAATCGTCCGCTGTGCTACCACTGCGGAGAGGCCGACCACATCTACCGCCGCTGCCTGTACAAGAGGCTAGGTTTGCGTGGGTTCTCCGTCGACGCACCCCGCCCGCGAGCCGGCCAGCGCCCATTTGAGATCGAAGAATACCTGTCGAACACCAGCCGTGGACCATCCCGTTTCAACCGTTCGCCGTTGCCCTACCCGTACCAATCCCCCAACCGTCGCAGCAATGTTGACTTCGCCCGTGGAAGGTCCCCCAGCCAACGAGGGGGAAACTAAAAGCAGCAACTTCTGGAGGTGAAGTTGCACAACGGCGAGAAAATGAAAACCCTCCAACGACGCAAGACCGTGATTCACGACATGCCCTAATCCCGACGACGCCCTGACAAGACCCCCGAAAACGACGACAGCTACGCTGCACGACGCGTACCCGAAATGACGAAGCCTGCCGCTGAGAAGACGACGATGACGACGCATAGTGCCCGACCATCAACACGCGCAAGCCGCGATACGACGCCCCGACGCACCCGAAATTCGAGGAAAGCGGCATCCGACGTCCAGTTGTCCATCGACGACCTTGACGTAGTCGCCCTCATCGACACGGCAGCCGACTACTCGGTCATGAGCGGGTCATTCGCGTCCAAGCTAAAGAAAGTTACGACCAGATGGGACGGTCCCTACATACGCACAGCAGGAGGCCACCTCGTGACCCCAAGTGGAATGTGCACATCGCGCGTCACCATAGACGGCACTACGTACCCTGCGGAGTTCGTCATTTTGCCTAACTGCTCCCGCGACGTAATTCTCGGAATGAACTTTTTGACGGACAATGGCGCAATAATTGATCTGCAGACCAGGTCGATAACGTTTTCTTCCGATCACTCCACGACGCCACAGCCGAACCTCTGACACCGTGCTGCTGTAAGGATCGCCGACGGTCACGTCACCCTGCCACCCCGCGCAAGCTTGATGATCGCCGTCTATTGTGAAGGTGCTGCTCCTGACGTCGACGCTATCGTGGAGACTGACAAAAGGTTGCTTCTAGACCGTGGTGTGTCTGGAGCAAGAGGCATTGTGCGGTTTAAGCAACGCAGATCCCATGTTTTGGTCACCAATTTCACCGAGGAGTACCAGCATCTAAACAAGGACGCTGCAATTGCGTTCCTCGAAGAAATGCAAGAAGCGAGTCAAGTGATCGCGGTCGCCACCTTTGAACGCGCACGCGCAGATGCTTCCAGGCTGCTACATCCTTTCGACGTGAACCCGGCGCTGTCGCAAGAAAATCGGGACAGATTACTGGAGTTGCTCCGTTGCTACAGCGAGTGTTTTTCCTCGAACTCGAAGTTACGGCAGACTCCTTTGGCGAATCACCGGATAATAACCGAAGATGGAGCCCGACCTACCAGACAGTCACCGCACCGCGTTTCTTCACACGAGCGCGAAGCCAACCGGACTCAAGTAGATGACATGCTTAGCGACGACATAATACAGCCACCGAAAAGTCCGTGGGCTGTGCCGGTTGTACTCGTGAAGAAAAAAGATGGCACTTTAAGATTCTGCGTTGACTACCGGAGACTAAACAAAATCACCAAAAAGGACGTGTACCCCCTGCCACGAATCGACGACGCCCTCGACCACCTCTGTTACGCCAAGTACTTCTCATCCATGGATCTGAAGACCGGCTACTGGCAAATTGAAGTGGACGAGAGAGACCGAGAGAAGACTGCATTTATAACCCCGGACGGTCTATACGAGTTCAAGGTGATGACGTTTGGACTGTGCACGGCGCCCGCAACGTTTCAGAGAGTCATGGACACTGTGCTAGCAGGCCTGAAGTGGCACACTTGCCTCGTATACCTCGACGACGTTGTCGTATTCGCCCGGACTTTCGACGAACACCTCACAAGGTTGGAATCTGTACTCGAGACCATTCGCACGTCGGGGTTAACGCTGAAGCCTGAGAAGTGCCGTTTCGCGTACGAGGAACTCAAGCTCTTGGGTCACGTCGTGAACGCCGCGGGAGTCCTACCTGACCCGGCAAAAACATCAGCCATTGCGAACTTCCCAAGGCCGAAAGATAAAAAGGGTGTGCAAAGGTTTCTCGGACTGTGCGCATACTACCGGTGCTTCGTCGCAAACTTCGCACGCATTGCAGAGCCACTCACGCGCCTGACGCAAGAAAGCACCCCTTTCCCCTACTGAAGCGTTCCGCATATACGCAATTATTAGACTACGGAAAGCCGCATCATGCGGAAAGATGCGAACATCCGCAGCTTACGAAAAGCGCCATATCATGCGAAAAGCTGCGAACATCCGCAGCTTACGGAAAGCGCCATATCGTGCGGAAAGATGCGGACATCTGCAGCTTACGGAAAGTGCCATATCATGCTAAATTACCCGATAAGCAGCTTACGGAAATCAGCATAATGCAGAAACTATGCATCTATCTGCTGCATCTTGCAGAGATCAAATGGACATCCTATATCTCGAGTAAAAGCAATTGGCCATTCACGTTGTTTGCAAAAGCAAGTACCGTGTAGAAATATATATGAATATTTCATTCTTAATATGTTGCATGAAGGTGAAATATGTTTGCTATCTGAAACAGCCTTGATGAGTAAACAAAGGCTTGAAAGAAACAAATGTGTTAAGAAGCTACTTAATGAGGGATTGAATCATCGGCATCTTTCTAGTTGTCGAGATGCGGAAGCAAAATTACCTTTCAAATAAAATACATTACAAAACTACTAAATTCGGAATGACCTCAACTAAGGAGAGCTCCTTTCCAGCATTTTTATACTGAACATATATAGTAGCCCTAGTGATCATAGGCAGCGTTTTAGGACGATCATAGCTAAGGCAACCAGATTGGCTGGGCTCTCTCCTCTGGTTGTGGCGGGGGATTTTAACTCGCCTTTCCGGGCGTGGAACTACCCGTATGATTCAGCTAAAGGCAGGAGCTTGTGGCAGGAGACGGGAGATGCGGATCTCTCGTTAATTACGGACCCGATGTTTCCTACTAGGCGCGGCACATCCACCACCAGGGACTCCACCCCGGACCTAGCTTTCGTGAAAAATGCTGGCTCGGTAGGTTGGGAAAATCTTCTGACGGATTTAGGAAGTGATCATTATATTACAGTTACTAAATTACAGATGGAGGCAAAATCTAAAAGAAAGTTTACTTACGTGGATTGGGATAAATTTCGGGAGTCACGCAGCGCTCGAGCGGAACAGGGGGAAATCCCGGACTCTCTGGGGCAATGGACAGAGATGCTGCTGCAGGACGTTAGAGCGGTTACCAGAACCATTGAGACAGAGGTACAGACAAACAAAATGGACAGTCGGCTTGCGCATTTACTGGAGGCAAAGCAGTCGCTATTGGCCAGATGGAAGGGTCAGAGACTTAATCGTAGGCTTCGGAAAAAGATAGCAGAGTTAAATACACAAATTGAAGAACATTGCAAAAACTTGTCGAGGCAGCAGTGGGATGAAATTTGTAATTCAGTCGATGGACAAATGCGAACCAGAGGTAAATGGAATCTTTTAAAACACTTGCTTGACGAGTCGGGCACTAAATCTAATCAGAGGGGGGTCCTTGCTAGAATACTTCATCTTGCTCAAAAATCCTCCTCGGGCGCGGAGCTATTGGGGCAGCTTGCTGAGAAGTATCTACCGCTAGCAGTTGATTCCATGCAAGCCTATCCGGGGTATATGGGAACACCTTGTGCCCATTTGGATGAACCCTTCACCATCAGCGATGTGCGACGTGCCCTGCACGAACTCAATGGCCGATCGGCACCGGGTCCAGATAGGGTCACCAACAAAGCGCTTCGGAATTTGGAAGATGACTCTGTTGAATTTCTTACTGATGAGATTAATAGGATTTGGAAGGGAGGTGACATCCCGGAACAATGGAAGTTGGCCAAGGTGATCCTCATTCCCAAGCCCGGTAAAGCACCAAGTTTGGACAATCTGCGCCCCATCTCTCTCACGTCATGCGTGGGAAAGGTGGTGGAACACGTTGTCCAGAACCGAATCGCGGACTACATAGAGCACAATGATCTCTTCCCTCACTACCTTATTGGCTTTAGGCCAGGCCTCTGTACGCAGGATGCTATGAAAATCATTAAGTGTCAAATTTTAGATAATCATACCAGAGACACCAGGGCGATCCTAGGCTTGGATATAAAAAAAGCGTTTGATAATGTCCGCCATGATTCTATTTTAGATGCGATCTCAAGTCTCAACCTAGGTTCCTCATTTCATGCGTTTGTCAGATCCTTCCTGTGTGGTCGAAAAGCCATACTTAAAGTTGGAGATCTAGAATCGGATGTGCAAGCGCTGGGAAATAGGGGCACCCCGCAGGGATCTGTTCTATCACCCTTACTTTTTAACATCGTCATGGCTGGTCTCTCGAGGCAGCTTTCTGGAATTTCAGATGTTGGTCATACAATTTATGCCGATGATATCACCATTTGGTGTAGAGGAGGAAGTGATGGCACTGTAGAGGCGGCCCTGCAAGAGGCCATCGACACTACCGAGAGTTTTCTGGAAGACACAGGCCTTTCTTGCTCTCCGGAAAAGTCTGAGCTTCTCCTCTATAAACCGGTCAGGAGGGGCCGTCGACCGCGAGGCTGGGTGCCGCCCCTAGAAAATGACATCCACTTACGTACCAAAAGTGGACGATCAATCCCCAAAGTCGCTTCCATTCGGATCTTAGGTATGACGCTAGAAGCAACGGGCACCAACACCATCACGATTAAAAGGTTGGAAAAAAAGACAGACAGTGTTATTAGGCTCATAAGACGGGTGGCTAACCGAAGGACAGGACTATCAGAGGACAACTTGGTCAGGCTTATACATGCTTTTCTGCTGTGTCATTTTGCATATGTGGCGGCAATGCATGTCTGGAAGAGAATGGAAAGGGACAAGCTTAATGCAATGATCAGGAGAGCTGTAAAGAATGCCCTTGGGCTCCCCAACTACACCCACACCAATCGTCTCCTGCAGTTGGGAATTCATAATACATTGGAGGAAATTGCGGAAGCACAAGAAAGAACACAGGTAATTAGGCTGTCTGGCTCAAAAGCGGGGAGGATGATTCTCGCAGAAATGGGTATTCCACCAGCTCAGATTGAGGCTCTGTACCAAGGGTTGACGAGGGATCAGAAGGAAAACATCATTGTCTCGCCTGCCCCGCGGAACATGCATCCCCAACGTAATGTTGGAAGGAGGAGAGCGCGCGCTCGGGCCCTTCTTCGCCAAGTTGCGGATCTTGACGGGGGGGCCTGTTTCGTAGACGCGGCGCAATATGATGGCCAGAGAGACCGATTCACGGTAGTGGCAATCAACCACAAAGGCATTACAATTAATGTGGCGTCGGTATGCGCCAGAACTGCCAATGCAGCTGAGCAGGTTGCCATCGCCTTGGCTCTTTTAGATCAGCGTAATGAACACATATTTAGCGATTCTAGAGCTGCCATTCGTGCCTTCAGTGTTGGAGCTGTGTGCAAAGAGGCCAAAAACATACTCGGTGATAAGTTGCTTACAACCCATACCATTACATGGTTCCCAGCTCATATGGGAAACATGGACGGAGGGATCATAAATCTCAATGAGTTGGCCCACTCCAGAGCGCGAGGGTTAGCTGTCCGCGGCCATGGAGGACCTTTGGGTCGAACTGGAGATTTCGTAAACAGGGATCCGCCAACTACATATAATGAAATAACCCAACATTTCGCTATGGATAGGAGAATCTTTCCACCTCCACATGCGAAGCTAAATAGAGCGCAGGCGCTTACATTGCGATTACTTCAAACAGAAACGTACCCTAACCCTGCCTTTCTTCACAAGCTTTATCCTGATGTTTATTTAACCAACTCGTGTACAAAATGTGGCGGTTTAGCCACCTTACACCACATGCTCTGGGAGTGCCCTTCGGTACGTGGCACCGATACAGCATCGTCCAGAAAGTGGGACTCCGCTCTCCGGAGTCCAGACATAACATCGCAACTTTGGGCTGTCCAGAGGGCCCACGATGCGGCGCTAGGGCTCGGCCTTACTGTCCCATCGTGGGAGCGGCCCGCCGTGTGCTAGGGCGCACGCCTTCGGACTTGTCAATAAAGTTTTTCCAAACCAAACCAAACAAAACTACTAAATTAACATGCTAGCGATCATAAATGGTGGTTACATTGCAACACATTAATGCAGTGTTCTATGCAAGACCTAAAGAACTTATAAAGTTATCATTATCAATAGAGAAGCATTATTATACACACCAGCCCTGCTACAATCAATATATTTTTTTATTTGTCTGTATGCTCCAGCTGTGAATGGTGACATTGCTGTGTTGATGGTACACAAATGAGGTGACTACACCGTAATTTCACGAGCTCCACCTAAGCCACAGGATTTTGGCACAAAACACAATGTAACAGCAATTTTAGAACGAAATATTTAAACATAAATAATAATCACAGCACTGTGAAAGTGTGGCGCTGTGTCTGTATCATGAACGCCTTGTGGAGATCGGCAAAATGCTGCTTGAGGCTCCGGCACCACTGTAAATTTGGAAGGTCACTGCCATAGAACTTAAGTGTCCTTCATAGGCACCTGGAAATGAAAATAATTGGCACAAATAATGTCAGAGACACATGTTAGCACATTAGTTCACATGCACAAGAAATATAACACACAGAATGAAACTGAAAATGTAGGGCACACAATCCTTCATGTTATGCATATGTGAATAATAGAAGGAATGAGTGTATAAATTAGTTCTGCCACATCAAAGAAAACAGCATGCTTATCACAGTGAAAATAACTAGGTTGTCACGATTTTCAATGGTAGAGATAATCGATTAATATGTCCTTATGAAATTATGATTTAAATGCTTCCTGCACAGTAAAACTTTAGAAACTGCAAGTGAAAGCTCTCAATGTACATTTAATAGTGTGTGCATGTATATCTGCTGCTTTTATACTATACAGTTTGTGCACAAAATTGGCATCTTGAACAATTTTGAGAGTTAAACCTATGCAACTTATGAAGGTTAAAATCACCATGAAAGCAAGCAGGACAAGGCAGGTGCCATTAAAAATCTGTGCAAGCCAGATAACTATAACCGAACTGCACACATATAGGGGAGCAAGAGTACCAGAAATTCGGCTGCTGACCCTCAGGTCGCGGTATCAAATCCCGGCTCCATTTCCGATGGAGGCAGAAATGCTGTAGGCACGTGTGCTCAGATATGGGTGTACGTTAAAGAACCCCAAGTGGTCGAAGTTTCCAGTGCCCTCCACTACGGCGTCTCTCATAATCATATCGTGGTTTTCGGACGTGAAACCCCACATATAAATCAAGAATAACAGAAATAAACTGCCAACAGAAAAGTTGGGTGCATGTGCTATCTGTAAGTGCTTACACCTTACTACATACAGCACGCTCATTCCATTTTAAATGCCGATATTGAAAATAACTGCTCTATTAGGAATATAAAAGGTAAGGTAGAACTGAACGACTCTACAAAAAGTGACCCTATTATGACATCACGTTTTCTTATAACAAAATTGACTAAGACCCTGAAATATCATTATGCAAGAAAACATCTTCAAAAGAACAATCAAGTTTGAAGTCATATATTTTCAATATGGCTACTGTGACTATAACCAAGAAATCGACCTCAACATGGCTAATGTTACTTTTTAAGGCCTATGTTCACTAGACAATGAACTATACCAGAAAAAGCACAGCGTTCAGGCAAAGCACCACACAAAAAAAGAAAGCAGTCCTTTTTGTTATTACCTACAATGCCTTTAAAATGGTATTTTTACCTGTACTTCCCGCTTTTTATCAAAGTAACTGGTGTGAAACAAGTTAGCTGAAAATGCACTGTGCCTCCAAAACCTGTTGGTTGAATCTGAATTTTTAAAAAATGGTGAAGCTTGCACTAAATTAGGCTCCACAAGCCTTGGAACAGCGAGACTGCATGACTCTTAGGACTACTTTGGTTACTTGTGTTTTGTTTCTGGGCCTAAGCATAAAGACAAGGGCTTAACTGAATTGCTGCTAACAAACAAATGCTTTCGAAATTGCCCGAGCGTCAAAGGATGCTCAGACATTTGTTGTTTTTCGCACTGGGCTATTCTACACCAAACATACAAACCATACTGCCTGGTGACCATCACAGATGTATAGTTTAAAAAATGATGGTAATTTACTCTTCTGAAAATAGCAATTTGCAGAAATGTTTTGAAGAGAAAAAAGTAGTGGTCACGTGGGTACCTTCAGAATTTCGCAGAATGTCGTGCGGGTGTTATTTGTGAGAAAAATTTCAAAGTACCCGCTTTTTCTTGCCATATCAAATTTGATCTACATATTAAGTAAAGGTGCTTCTTAAAGTATTTGAAGCCAAGTAACATTAGTGCAATTTTTCCGCTACATAGGCTTTGAAGAATTCAGCCAAACTGTTTATCGTTTGCATTTCTTGTATGGCAATACTGCACTTTGTATGAATATTTGAGCCACAAATACTCACTGCACAGAAGTTATATTTCACGAAAAAAAATGATGTTAGGTCCAGATTACAAATATCACTACATAATCGTTTTTGTCCACATTGAGATGCAACTTGAGCTGTGTGTTTGTCTAATTGAAAATTACTTTTATGTGTAAGTTGAAAGCAAATAAACAGTTCTTGTTACATGGCAAGTGTTATCATTACAATTTTTGTTTAAATGAGGAAAACGATTTTTAAAGTCTCCTATTGAGGGCCATGGAGAACTTCGGAACGGAAGCTGTCGTATATCAAATGCAGAAAACAGCCATCATAAGAAAACTTCAAAAATTCATTTCTACTTTAAGACAAAGTGTAATCATATAACTTGCCATATAAAGAGAACTGCTTCCTTGCTTTTGATGTGGCAAAAAAATTGCACTAATATTACTGAGCTTCATGCACTACACACAATCACCTTTACTTAATACCTAGACCGAATTTGGTGTAGAAGAGGCAGTATTTTTGAAACACTTTTTACTTTTTACAAACAACACCCAGACGACATCCTGGGAAGTCCAGAAGGCACCAACGTGGCCTAATATTTTGTTCTCTGCGATATATTTTAGCATTTTGCTGTTTTCAATACAGTAACCGAGCACAATATTTTTTTTTTCAAAACACATTTAGTACGGTTGGCAAAATGGCTGGGATGTTTGATGTGTAATTGCTTCACTGCCAGCATTTATTCTTCCGAAGCTCAAGCTGTCACCTCTCTGTTACTGCCTCCCTCACATACAATGCCTGCATAGGAAAGAAAAAGAAAGGCAGGTCCGACAACGTTCGCAAGGCAAGATATTTTCATGTTGGATAAATTCATTACCATAAACAGCAGCAAAATAACATTCATTTTGAGTAGTCCAAGACACAAGCTATATACCAGCATACTAAGAGCCAAGCACAAACTTTTCATTTGAACATGTGTGGTGATAGACAGGAAGCACTTATTGCAAGACTGATCAGTCTGTAATTATCTGAATGAAGTACAATGCACTGTTCAATCCAACACCACATAGGCATCTTTGCTACAGCAAAGCCATGTGTCATTGATTCATGCACTAGATGGGACAATGCAAATGTAACAAAAAAGGTGAAAAAAGAAAACAAGGGAAAAAAGAAGAAAAGGGGGGATGCAAAGTAGGAGCAGTGTAGCACTACTTTTACTTTGCATTTCCCTTTTCTTTCTTCTTTTTTCTTCTTTTCTATCATTTATCTTTTTTTTGCTTCCCTTACCCCCAACCTCCGACAGGAGAACACTTTGTATCAGCACAACCTAACTTGAAAAGAAGCAAGGGCTGCACTCTTCTGCGTTATAGGTTTTTTTTTTTTCAGACAAACATTTCCAACAGGCACGCACGCCTACACCAAAAGATGATGTCATTACTGACCCCATTTAAACTAACACGCCAAGGATGACAAGGTGACTTCTAAAAAATAGGTCCTCTTATCGCAACATCGGCCAGCCTGTCTGAGGCACTTCCACTGTTCACCCTGATTACCCCACTAGATGTTTCCATCTGTCGACTCACATCTTCATTTTGGATAACACTAAGACGAGCTTACATTGATGAATACCCACGAAAGTTTAGTGATGTATCATGTATGAGATTAAGCAACTCTGTTAAAAAATTATTGATAGCTTGCTTCCAGGCTTTTTATACTGTAGCCTGAAACTTCGTAATGTCTTCTATGCACATGAACCAGATTGACAACGTAATGCACAACATGCTTAAGAATACTGCGAGGAACATGATAACGACAAAACGACCGGCCACCCAAATTTTTCGCTGTACATGTTTATAAAATGTTCATGTACACCCAAACGAGGTGCTTATGATACAAGCCGAAAAAACCTACAAGTAGGGCCTTGGAGCCTTCTGGAAGTAGATGTGTTGTATTTTTTCTGTGGAGGACTTTACACCCATAAGTGATGAACAAAACTCCTGTATAATGAAGAATGTTGGCTGCTATCAGTTATAGAAAAACCTAATGCAGCTAATCTTCCCCGACACATCTGTACATTTAGAGAGGTGACGTAACTTCTGTGATTGTGGCAGTAACTCCAACACGACCAGTGCGAAAATTGGCACTACTTGGCTAGACAAATGTCCAAACATGCCTGCCCGACTCCCTCTAGCCATCCCGGCTGAATCTGACACATGGTTTCTTAACTGCTGGCTGGACAAAAACAAAACCACTGAAGCACTCACAATACACAGCGTGAAGTTCCTCTGGAGTGGTCAACTTCGTCTTCTGCGATGAAAGAGCAGCACAGTGTACTGATAAATCACTCCTTGCAATGGTTTTCAATGCCACACAGTGACCATGATGTTCCTGTCGAAGAGAGCTTCGGGAGCTTGGAGGGGGCTTGCTCTTTTCTGGGGGCTGCTGCCGCTCCTCGTTTTCTGCTCAAGGTCAACCTGAACAAAGTTGTAGACGAGGCTTTAAGAGTTGTATATAATGATATGCAAATTTTCGTTTTACACACATTTCCTCGTGGCACACTGAGGAATTTCTTATAAAACTTAAGGCCTCGCATATGCAAACATTTACAATCGATCCGAAGATGCACTCGACTCTAAAGGAGCAAGTTTGTTATGTAGTGTATATAAAGAAAGGTCATTCAGCACAACCACAACTACAGTTGCACACGAAAACGACATTTTACACGATCCTGTTTATTTACATGGTCCATTTTATTTTATTTACACGGTCCATTTTACACGGTCCTGTTTTACACGATCTGGTCTGCATGAACTCTTGAACCGGGCACCATATAGATTAAAAGACACACACAGAGTTTGAGACAAACCTAGTTTCCCGTGGAGCATTGTCTTGCACTATAACAACACATCTCAATTTAGTTAATTGGTCAGAATGAGGTGAAAACAGCTCGCACTTGAAAAGCACGGGCAGAAGGAATGACGCCTGCACCCTGTGCTCCCTGTACATTCTCGTTGAGGGTGCAGTTTTCACCTTATCCTTATGCAATTTCGCATTTATAACATTGTTTGCTGCATAATCTTTGTGGCATTAAAGTGTGTGATACCGTCATGTGTATCCCATGTAATTTATAAAAATAGAATACAAGATAGCTTGATTCAAAAATAACAAAGTGCATCCAGTGCCATGTCCTGTAGCCATTCTTTAGGCAAGTGGCAGAATGATTTATTCTTCAAAACATATCTTACTTGTAACCACTACAAGAGCTAACTCGTGCACTGGCACATTCTGTTTGCCTCTTCAGATTATAAGGTACCTTTTTTACACCAGAAAGTCTTCAAGAAGAATAGAAGTGTTCTAATTGTGAAGAAAGAAAAGTAGAAGGAAAAAAAGATAACCTGCCCTGTACAGGGACCGAGCCTGCGAACTTCGAATAACATGTCCGATGCTCTATCAACTGAGCTACCATGGCCGCTATCCCTCCTCCATTTTGTACGGAATATATGTGCATTTATACATGGAAGAGTCAGTCAGCGCTGGTTGTTACCATTATGGCGAGTGTGGGACACCTTTTTTTTTGCCTACTGGCAATTACATTACGATTGCAATTACGTTACGATTACTTCCAATATCCCTATACTTCTTTGGCAGCATTATGCATCTGTCAGTTCTCAGAAAATCTGCTAGTCACAGGAGGTGGCAATGGTTCACCCTCCCACCTAAATGCATGTACTTGAACACATGCAAAACTGATCAAAAAAAAAAAAAACAAGTCACACACCGCTAAGATTACTGAGAGTCACTGTTTCAGATCCATGAGTAAAGGAAAGAACTATAAATTTAAGGGTTTGTTGTCTTTGTTGAACACATTATAATGAGAACTAGTAGAAAATGATGCCAAACAAACTATAGGGGATGTTATCAAAAGTAACTTTAACAAAATTATGAAAAGAAAAGTGAACAAAAACGTAACTTGGCAACGTTTCTTGACAATTGAATTGACATTACTTTTTATAACATCCCTATATTTTACTGGGTAATGTTGTCGGATAATTCTCATTATTAGAGTGGTGAGTAGGCTGACAAAGAAAGCATATGGCATTGATACTTCTTTTGAACACCTAATAGTTTGAGGACCTTAAAAGAGCGGAAGCTACTTTGAGTAGACCAGAATATTTAGTTGGAGCGAAAAAAAAAAAAAACGTACACACATTTTTACCAGGCTTTTTAACACATTTTGAGACATAAAAGTGTATGCTGCCAGTAATGTTAAGTACCATTACTTTTGTCACACTATGCACTGTAGCAGGTGTAGTTAGAGTGGTGATAGTGAAGGATTAATCAAGCACGCCACCAACTGTGTTCACATCAATGGTCGCGTATTTTAAAAATAAACCTGCTGTATATTAAAAAAAAGTTTAGAGCATTTATGTTTTTATCCAAATCAAGTTAAACCAACTGGGTAAGCAAACCATTTGCATAAAATCAAAAGGCATAAAGTGATTCATGTATTATAACTATGTGAACAATTTCAGCAACGCAGGGCAAAGTGACAACAGTTCTATTAAAAACCCCTCTCATTATAACATGCATGAAAAGCACCACACCAGAATATTTTATAGTGCATGTAATATCGAGACTACTAGACTGTCTATTGACCTTTTAGAAGAAGGGTATCTCCTTCACGTTCAAGGGGCAACCACTTAGCCTTTTCCTGAGCTTTTCTGTGAATATTTCCTGAATTTCAGATATCATTAGGACTGATTTAGAGTGAACAGATTTTGCTTACGCATTGAAACCTAGTTCTGTATATAACTGCAATTATGGGTGCCAAACCACCTCCAATTAATTTTTAACATTTAACTCATTTTTTAACTGCAGCAGCACAGCTAGCTGTGGGTGCCCAAAAAGTAGCTAGAAACAATACCTTTACTTTTTTGAGCCTTTCGGAAGTGTTCAGCTTCTCAGTGCTCACCTTACAACATTTTTTTAAATACGTGTTTGTGTGCCCACTACTCTTGCTCCTTGTACAGTGAGGAGGAGCACATGGCAAGAAGAGACAAGAAAGAAGCATTGCGAAAAAAAGCGAAATAAGTGAGGACCTCTTTTGTATCGTACAATGTGTGTAACATTACTATTGCGACAACATATAGACAAATTATCACGGCTATGCATCCATTGTAGAGTCATACACAGCTGCAACACCACGACTAAATTTCAACCTTGTGTTGGTTTAGTATCCCTTTATAGTGGCAAGCTAATGATATCTGCATCTGTTTGGCACACATTGAGATGCAGCGAAATGTGATATGGTAATCTCATTTAGAATGCACGTCATGTGGCTTCATTGTATATGTGGCCACAAGTAACTCTGGTTGCAAAGCAATATGGCAGAGCCTAAACAGACGTCACCGACCACTCCAATCTGAACTTGCCTTTGCTACTTGCCCATTATCATCCCAGCAAAAAATGAATAATTGAATCTGCTACAGGTATGTGCTAGCTTATGCTAAGGACCAAGTATGAAGGGTGTTTTGTCATTATTGAGATCAGTTATTTGTTCAAGAACACTTGCTGTCAAACACAAATACATTGCTGTCGAAGCATCAAGACTCAAATATAAAGAAAAGAAGTGTCTCTTCAAAAATTACAGGCCACAAGGTGCAAGATAAATATTTGATATACTTGGGATGTAAGGCACGCACAAGAGGTGCTGCCATATTATACTTTTCCTTGTGTTGAAACCTGCTTGCTTTACTCACCCAACACATCTGTAAAGATGCCGTGAAAACACCAAGGAGCTGATGCAGCAAGGCTGAACACATGTTGAGGGATTCCACCATTCCTAAGCAGCCCTACAGCCTCCACAGTCCTGCAACCATTTGTAAGATAAATATAGTTCTACCCAAAGTTCTTGGTTTACAGACACACATGCAAGACGCATAACCACTCTATAGGAAGTTTGCATGATAATGCGCTGGGTAGCAAAACGGATGCCAATATCAAGTATCCCGGCCTGCCGCTTCTTTCTTTCCGTTCTTAATTAATCAATCCATGGTTAATAAATGTTCCCCCAATGTGAAGTGTACTGGCAGTCCGGTGAAGAATTGCAATGTATTTCAAACACAGTCCAATTCATGGCAAGTAAGCATCCAATAGCGTTTTGTCAGCTGTTCAAGAAAAGAGCATGAAGTTTAGCTAAAACCCATGTTTTTTATAAACACCATTCAATTTGATATAAAAGTTGTGAGCATTATGTGAAGGAACACGGATTAATGTTTAATCAATGATTTCTTATAATGTACTGATATGAATACAACTAACTGAATATGAAACGATAATTTTTGCTTGAGAATTTAGAGTTATCAACACTATCGCACTTGCCAGCTGCATCTTGTCCAAAACAGCAGCAAGATAGGCTAGTTTCTGTAGGTGAGCAGTAATGAGCAGTGCAAAGTAACAACAAGAAACACCAGTAACAACAGTATGGAGCAAGCACAGACTGCCAACTGTATAATTTATTGCACAAAAGTTCGCCTGAATATCAGTCAGACAACTCGTGCAAATGAAGGTCCAGTTGGGAATGAACAAGTTACGAAATCAACAATGCCTGCTTTCACTAACAGGACCCTCATTCACATAAAGTATGCAGCGATAGGCCCCTACCGAGGTACGTCACAGCATGATGTCACTGGCACATGTAAAAGGTGTGGCTGGAAAAACACTCCCGCTGGTGGCTCAGCCGGTACAGTCGTACGGTGTTTGGGGCAAGTTTTAATTTTTCAAAGCTTACACCTCACGTTACAATGTCGACATTAGCTGTAGTATGTGTCAGCAAACATCTAGCTGTGTGGTAAAATATTTGCCACGCTGTCTGTTTATCTTGAAGAAGTGAACACACGTGGTGGCCTGTGCGAGGAACAGTGGCATAGTCTTCAAAAATGTGCACTGTTGATTGCGGCATGTAGTGTGCATTGAAAGGTATTGAGAATATTGGTTCAACTGATAATATTGTGTGTGGTGTGTGCAGTGTCAATAACAATGTGTCTTGTTTGCGAAGACGTTAGCACTCATGGCAGGGATCGGTCGATGAAAAAACTTGATTCGACATTTTAGTCAAGGTAAATATGCACTTGACGCGACCATCTGCGAGTGGGTACATCTGGGTGTTTGCGCTGTGTGCAGAAAAAAATTGCATGGTCACCGGGCTGGAAGATACCATTTGCTGAAGCTGCATGTATAAATCGCCCCGACGAGTACGCAAGCCCAATAAAGGTATAACTCGTTTTATCGAAGGCCTCATATGTCTTCATGTAATAAGCAGAGATTCTTGTTTCAGATATACTCAGTACCTTTACTGCTCGATATTCATGAAGTGACAATGCAAACAACAAGTTTGTGTGTTAGATCCTAAGGGAGCAGAGTAAATATGCAAATAAGTTGTAGGTGTCAGATGCAGCGATGTAACTGCGCAAAAGATTACGTATATATTAGGCTACAGGTTTAGAATCGCATACATCTCAGTGGTCTATCAGGAACGTCACAAACAACTTCCTTGCCAACCAGCTCTTGCACAGAGGGAGGGAATGGCTGGCACGGCGCTCGAAGTGACGTCACACTATTTGCAATTATAGAGAGGTTTCTTACTTAGGCAACATTTTGCACAATATATTTTTTAGATGCAAGACTGTACTCGTCCACATTGATCATACTGATGTCTTTTGTTGTTACTTTGTGCTGTGAATTACTAGGCATTTAGTCACCATGATCTTTAAAAGCTAATTTCAGTGCTCTCTCTCATATTGCTGACAACTGTGTTGTTGCATAAATTGGGCAAAAAAGCAACACAGAAAGGCTGTCACAATAAATACACCAACATGGGTATTCTCCTGCAAACAAAAGTCGGCACTGGTCCTGTCATTACCCGTCTTCCTTCTCTCTTTGCATTGTTTGTGCTGAAACAGCCAAACACCTGATGAGTTAGATGAGAAATATTAACGCATCAAAACTATAAGTGCTTGCATCAGCAGCTACACAACAGCGTGATAACCGCACCCCTGCCACACAGCAGCGAAACATATTTTGAACATGCTGGCAGTGTATTATTTTATAAAAAGCAACTCTGGCAGATTACAAAATCTCACATTGTGCATGCAAGTTTTCTTCAAAGTCAGGCGTACAATGTAGGTGCTGGCCGGTACATTATTAGTTACAAGCAAAAGCGTCTTGCAGGTACATATGCAGATTGCACGAACACCTCTCTCTCTACACTAGGCACACACATTATATCTTTTAACAAGCACACGCCACTGTTTAGGGGCATAATAACGCTCTACCGTGAACGTATGCTAATCAACCCATTTAGGCGGTTGGCTAGGTGAATCGAGCTAAGTTACGAATTGTATCACCCGCGAACGTAAACAAAATGCTGCTTTCCATCAAATGGCACTGCAGGCTTCGTTTAATCAACAACGTAGCAAGCACCGTGTGCGTCTTCCTCACTACATTGCACATATGAAAAAATCGATCACCATACACATGCATGTTACCGCAGTTGTCTCGAATTAGCTCCAGTAAGGCCGCGCCGATGCGCCATGGCTCTGCTGGCGTTAGCGTTGTCAAAGCGAATCGGCAACCGCACTCGCAAAGGCGCGTAAGGTTGCCGTTTCACGACGCCTCGTTCGAGCGCAGCAACACACACTTGCACTGAGTGGCATACTTGGTCTACATAAAAAAGTGTCCCCCTTACCTTTAGTTTCTTTCACACTGTCCTGAGGGAAGCAACCACAGGCGTCAGCCGTCACCTCGGAGTCCTTCGAGCGCCCGCCCAACCCGCCGATTCCTTGGACGACTCGCACTTGATCCGCACTCGAACAACCGCGGGAATAGGGCGCAATCTTGGCACATCACACGAACGAGGAACGGCGCTTCCTTGCGTAAATTTAACAATTCGTGCTCTCGTGTGTAGCAGCGCGAACACAGGAGAGAGCATGCCCACGGAGACAAAGACAAACAACATGTGGCTTTAGCTGTGAATGGATTTGGCTTGGATATCTGTGTGAGGAAAAAAAAAAAACATCTGTCGCTGCTATAAACTAAAAAAAATGTATGTTATCTGGCAAAATAACTTTAAAAGTGATAAACGGTTATTCAAAAAACAAGTTACAACTTATGAATATTTTCGCAGGTTTTTGTTTTGTTTTTGTTCTAGCAGACGACAGCCTCCTACTGCTTCTACGACAGACGTAGTGCGGTTTCACGTTCGGTGCGTGTCGCCGACGCAAAGCTCTACAGTAGTGATATCAGAGTTATCAATTCTCAATGAATAATAGGATGGCTACAAAGCAGTAACATTTTGACATAGTGCAGTACGCAACCTTTCAAGGTAGGACATTTCTTTGCTCTGAAGCAAATCGAAGCAAGCGTGTCGGCGCAATCAGCTGATGTCGCCACTACGCGAGGCATGGTCATGCGCAATAACGTCGCGCCCCGCGCTCGATTTGTCATCAAGCGATAGAGCTACTAAGTGGAATACAGCTAGATGCAGGGATTAATGGCGTATCACTCTAATTCCCTGTGGTGGCCGACTCAATCGCAAGAGAGCCCCTGGAAACAACCTTCAACTGCTCAAGCTTGTGTGTGGGTGTAAAAATACTTGTTTTCATCCGCGGCGGGGCAGCAATCTATAGTTGAAAGACATGCGAAAAGCATGTGACGTATATACAATCACAAAACATATGCACACAACAATAGATACGATCGCATATCGTACATAAATATGCCAACACATAGCGTGTGAAAAGCAAATTTATATACATAACTTAAACATAAGTGCACTGATCTGTGCGAATAGCTTAGCATTCTGCTTCTGGTCACCGACGCGTGCGGACGCAGGATGGCAGGCTCCTCAAGAGCTGTTACAGCGGCCGACGCAGGCCGCGGTTTCTCGTGCACATCGCTTCCCAAGGACTACCGTTTAATTCTGCCACCACTGCCCACAGGAGAAGGACTCAGACGCACGTTGGTTCTGCACTGCGACATCGCAGCGCGTCCGTACGGGATTAACGACTTCCGAAAGCCGCTCAAGGAACTAGGCATCATTCAAGAGGTAAGCGGCATAGGAGCGTATCAGATGTCGCACGTCTGGCTTCTTAACATGTAGACAGATGAAGCCAAGAAGATAGTTCTGGACGCTGGCCTACTCTCCGTGAAAGACCGGCCCTGCGTCGTCGTCGACCCAGAAAGGCAAGAGGTGCGTCTAAAGTTGCATTGGGTAGCCTTTGACGTCAACGCAGAGACTGTACGGGGTGCTTTCCGGGAGTACGGTGAAGTGAAAGAAGTTATCAGCGACAAGTGGAGAGACGAAGACTTCGAAGGAGTTGAGTCAACCACAAGATTCGTTCGGCTACTACTTAAAGAAGGCGTTACTACGGATCGCATACCCCACCAGATGCGTCTCGGAAGCGGCATGGCACTGGTGGTCGTGCCAGGAAGAGCACCGCTGTGCCTGCGTTGCCGGAACACGGGACACATTCGTCGCGACTGCAGGGTGCCCAGGTGCGCTGGTTGTCGCGCTTTTGGGCATGAGCAGGCGGACTGTACTCGTTCCTATGCCAGTGCAGCAAGTCGAGCAACAAATGCCGACCACAGTGAATTGCTCATGGATGAAGAGGAAGCAGAGAGGGCCGCGGCGTCGAAGGCAGGAGAGGAGGCGTCTCATGCAGTGGCGACCAGCGAGGAAAAGACGGAGACACCTAAGCAAGACACAGGCACAGATGAAAATACGGTTGTGGGCACTCCAACGCAATGGCGTTCGACTCAAATGGAAACCCAGCACAAGGCTGAACCAGTCATCGGCTCCGACGCTACTTCGGACATGGATACAGTTGAAGCTACGCCAGTAAAGCGACGCCTGAATGAGGGAGACGCGGCGTCCCAGCAGCGTCTGACCCAGGAAGATCAAGGGCAGTGGCGAGTGGCTGGCTCCAAAAAGTCTCGGGGTGCTGGCCGCCTGCGTTCGTCGTCGCTTTCACGCGGCGGCGACGGGACGACGCCTTGAGCATCGGCTGGACAGTTGTTTAGGTGTTGCTAAGGTAAGCGTCTTTCGCTCGGCTTTCTCTCATCACGATGGCGACGATTAGATTGGCGACGCTAAATGTACGTGGGCTTTCTGCCAAACGGCGGCAAAACCAGCTTTAACGCCTGATTATAGAACAAGGTCTGGACATCGTCGCTGTACAGGAAACTAAAGTAGAGAGTGAAGAGCACGCTGAGCGAATGGTGCAGCCTTTCACGAGAGTGTTTGATGTGTGCGTTTGTCACGCGGTGGTTGCGTCTGCAGGTTGCCTCTTGTTAATTCGGCAGAGCCTTAATGCGAAAATGGAGTCTGTAACTACCTGCCAGGCGGGTCGTTTTATTATATGTGATTTATCCCTACCAAGAGAAAAATGGAGAGTAATCTGTGTGTACGCACCCACTGTGATTCAAGATCAAAAGGAGTTTTTTGAAAAACTTGATGTGTATTTAAAATGTTAACGTAAACTAATTTTGGTTGGGGATTTCAACTGCGTTTGTTCGAGTATAGATAAATCAAGTTCCAGGCCATACAGAGATTTAAGCACTGCCGTTCTAATTGATATGGTGGCGAAAGCTCAGCTAGAGGACGTGGGTGAATGTCTTTGCAGTGGAAAAGGGGTTATGTTTACCCACTTTCAGCGTTCAAGCCATGCTAGACTTGACAGAGTATATGTGTCTTCCGAAATCATTCCTTCGTGCCATGATTACAGAGTTACACCTGTTACGTTTAGTGATCATTGTTTGGTTTCATTCTCAATGGGTAAACATAAAAGGAATAACAAACATTTCTCTTGGGACCTCTGGAAATTTAATGTAAAGCTACTAAAGGATGAAGAGTTTAATCGGTTTTTTCTAGAGGGCATAGAAGACTTAGCAAATAGAACACTTGAATCCTGGGGACGTAAGTGGGAAATATTTAAACAGACAACTAAACTGAAAGCACTTGAGAGAGCCAGTATCCTGAGACATGCTGAAAAAGAACTTGAAGTGCGTTTGCGTGAAAACTTGCAACAGTTAGTAGCGGATGAATGTACTCCGGCCGGAACATTTTCAGAAGAGATAAACATAACTAAACAGAAGCTAGAGTTGATAGACCAAGAACGTTATCGTGGAGCATTGATTCGAGCTCGAGCAGAAAACTTGGTAGCGGGAGAAATGCCAACAAAACGAGCTCTTGGAGCTGAGAAGAGACATGCCTGTAAGAATGAAATAAGAGAAATAGAATATAAAGGAACAAGGTGCCATACGAAAGAAGCAATAGCCGGTGCTTTTTTCGAATATTACAAAGAGTTATTCACACCAACCAGTGTACACGCAGAACGTTTTAATAGCGATTTCATTTCATTATTGCCAAGACTTGATGACGAAAGAAAGAAAATTTTAGAATAGCCTATAACAGAGCGAGAAGTTGAAAAAGCAATTGATAAGTTAAACAATGGTAAGTCTCCAGGACCAGATGGCCTTAGTGCTGCAGTATACAAGGAATTCAAACACGTAGTTTCACCTATTTTGAGGGAGGTATTTAACGAGGCTTTTAAGTGTAAACAACTTCCACCATCGTTTTTGTCAGCCCACACGGTCTTAATACCTAAAACAGAAGATCCCGCGAAGTTAAGAAGTGTTACTGCATATAGACCAATTAGCCTAACTAATGTTGACTATAAAATATTGATGAAAATATTGGCCAGAAGACTCCAGACAGTTATGACAAAACTGATTGGGCCCCACCAAACTTGTGGCATAAAGGGAAGGAAAATAATGACCAACATAAACATAGCACGATCAATCCTAGAAAATTGTGACGTTATGCATCTCAGTGTTGCCATGCTTCAAATTGACCTCGAAAAGGCATTTGATCGCGTGCCGCACGACGTGCTCCTTTCATTACTTGAGCACATTAACGTAGGGAGTTTGATTAGCGAAGGAGTGCGCATGGCTTACACTGGATGCACAACGAGATTGGTATTAAATAAAACTGCGGGTGAGCGTATACCTGTACTGCGGTCAGTGAGACAGGGGTGTCCACTATCGCCCCTGCTTTTTGCTATTTTCATTGAACCTTTCTGCTTAAGTGTAATTAATAACCCTGCAATAAGCGGCTTTAAACTGCATGAAGCTGAGGTTAGCCTCCTCGCATACGCAGACGACATTGCAGTTTTCTGTACAAATTATGAGAGTATAATGCATGCTGTAAATGCCGTGAAAACTTTTTGCCAGGCGAGTGGTAGTGCCGTGAACTGGGATAAGTGCCTTGGTTTCTGGCATGGGGAATGGGACGTCACGCCAAGAGTATTTCTAAACATTAAATGGCAGGAAACACCAGTGAAGTATTTAGGAGTGCCGCTGGAGTTCTATCATGACAGTGAACCGTATTGGAAAAAAGAAACACAGGCATTGCGCAATGATGTAGAAAAATGGAAAGGTTGGGGTATTTCGATATTCGCACGGGCCACAACATACAACTTGTTTCTGGTGAGCAAGCTGTGGTACGTAATGCAGGTTTTGCACTGCAGTAGAATAAGTGTACAGAAAATACACAGAGTATTTGCAATTTTCATATGGAGCTCTGTATGGGAAAGATCAAGCCGCACAAACCTTTTCAGAAAAGTTAGAGATGGTGGACTCGGATTAGTTCATTTGTACATAAGACAACTTGTCAATCGTTTCCTTTTTCTGCGTGTTGTGGATGACCCCTTTTTGAGAACTGTTATACAACTAAGGTTATCTAGAGTGCTGCCGGGATTTCTCGTATCATCATCAAATATGCAAGGACCAATACAAGGGTATTTAAAAGAAGTTGTTTCGTCTTTCCGCTTTTTGTCAGTAAGATTTTCGTTAGAGTATCTGGCTGAAGTACCACGTAAAAAATTGTATAGAGACCTTGTCGATGTTTTACTGCCTGTTCCATTGTACCGTCAGCTATATTGTGCAGGCCCAGGACAGGATGTTCTGAAACGTGTTAAAAGAATGCTTGTAGCGCCAGGGGTCAAAACTTTTTTCTTTAAATTACATACTGGTACCTTACCAGTTAAAACGTGGTTGCAGGATAAGGGAATATTCGTGCCATGGAGCACAAATTGCCACTTGTGTAATACAATTGAACACGTGTTTATAGATTGCTGGAGCGGGGTCTTTTTCTGGGATATACTGCAAAGAACCTTGAAAAAAGAATTACCGTTAAGTCCACATGGCATCCGTTTTCTTTCGGTTAAAAACGAGGCAGGTGTACCTTATGATCTTATCATGCTTCTGGGCCTGCACAGTATATGGAAAACCCGATGTGCCTTTGAAAACGCGGATGTAGAAGTGCTAGCTGTGCGCCAATATTTTTGCAAATCTGTGTGCCATTTTCTTGAAATGCTGAAAAGCCAAGAGGATGTGCCAGATTGGATTGGGTGCATTGAGCGATTGTTACGAATGCCCAAGTATTGATTAATAGTCAGCCAAGAGCTGACGGTACCTCAATGAATTCTGTGGGTGTATTTTGTGACGCACTTGAATATGGACCAATATGTAAATATGTAAAATGTGAACAGTCATGATTTGCAAGGTAATAAAGAAAAAAAAAAGAATAGCTTAGCAAGTTAACGCACTCAGTTCACGTGCGCGAGCACAACTAAGTGGCGCAGGTTCGAGTCCCGCCAAGTCTAAATTTTTTGGTTTTTTTTTCAACGTTTTTATTGTACTGCTATTTTTTCTAATGCCTTAGGTTATAAAACAAAATAAAAGCAATATTGCGTTCAAGTACGTATGTGGGACTGTGTTTTTTGCGCAACAGTTATTAGTATATCTATTTTCATTATTAATTTTTTTATTTATTTCATAATATAACAAAATTAAGGACTAAGGGGAACATTGGGTCTGCTTGATTGTGAAGGGACTCGAGAACTGAGAAAACTCAAACCAAAAAGTTTATTTGAGAAAAAACTGAGCATTTCACAGCCGGACCAGTTTTTTCAAGGGTAGGCCCTAGGTATGCGCGAGACTTGCTATATGACTCATCTCAAGCTGTGGCAGTTGAGGGAAGGCAATATCACCGAGAAGCAGTTCCAAAATATATTTTGGTCGATGTTTTTTGATTCCTCCAAAATAAGGGCTGCACAATTGTGATCGAGCCAAACCAAGAATTGCGGGCACGAAGTCATGAGACAGAAAATGAATAATGTTGATTGTTTGAAAAATTGCCCTTAATAAAAGGAAGAGTTATGGAGTGCTACGTAGATTAACCCGCAGTAGGAATTTTATATATACATATAGATAGTTTAAAATGGACAATGTTGCACACACAGACATTGGTTAAATTTCTTTGCAGCACAGTTGAAGCATCTATGTAGAACTGAAGCATCAAGAGAAGCTCATGCGTCCTCACTTTATTGCGCTTTACATAGCTTGTATGCGTCCATGCAGCCATGATATGATATATTTTAAAGCATTTGTTTAACCTATAATCTTCTTATTCATTAAAGCTGGCCCATAAGTTGTGTCTTATGTAGCACTACAATTGAAGCGTAATCTGCATGGTGGTCTGAAACAATGCTTTTGAAGATCTCAAAACGACCCAGCTCTATACACGACCATCCGTGCATCAATGATAAGCACCATTATGTGTCCGTACATATCAGTTGTGCTCTCATACTTAATTATTTTTCTGACCACTCCCTCTGCCCCTACCTCGTTTCTGTCGTGAAGCTGTGGCAAGTTGTGTATAGCTGTATTTATATTGTAGGAGCACATATACTATCAATAAAAAATTATTTTTAGGCTACATGCAATTAGTTCTCATCGATTTTCATTTCTTTTGTCGGTGCTCGGGAGAGCTAAGCTCATTGTCAATATTTTAAAATGACATTTCTCTTTGCCAATGTTAATGAGAACAGTTTCATTAATATTGACAAGTTCATTCACATTGAATTTAGTTCTTATTATTATTGTTCCTACCAA
The DNA here is from genome assembly GCF_043290135.1 of Rhipicephalus microplus. NCBI lineage: Eukaryota > Metazoa > Arthropoda > Arachnida > Ixodida > Ixodidae > Rhipicephalus > Rhipicephalus microplus. Next base: position 220,641,625 of record NC_134704.1, read on the forward strand.
AAAACGAGCCCTTGAAGTTATGCTTTTCTTGCTTGATTTGTTTTCGTGTGACAGCATGCAAGTAAAATGACAGTTATTGTCATTCCTTGTGAATGACACATTTTCCGTGTGACAGACTTTAGCACCTGGTCATCTGCAGAAGTTGGTATTCATTCTGGAAAAGGGCGAACAGTGGTGACTGACAACACAGACTAGCCTGCGTTATTCTTTTGTACTATATATGTCACTGTGCATTCATTTATAACTTTATAGAGCTCGAATTTCCTGCTGAAAATGTGACAACAACTGTACAGTTTCCACATTTTTTGCAACAATCCACATTCCTTTCATACACTATTGCACATTTTCGTAAGCACCTTACAAAATTTGTATATTTCCGTAAGACCTTACATTCTGTATTTTCCTTATGAAAGCTTCTGTACACTCCATACACTTTCCTTATCCTCCCAAATCTTCCATAATGAACTCTCCGTATGCTCCATAAGTTTTCTTATCTTTCCATATTTTCCATAAAACTCACTCCATCCACGCCATAAAACTTCCTTATCCTTCCATATACTCCATAAAAAGCTTTCCATATATGCCACACATTTTCCTTATCTTTCTGTATACTCCATAAAAAGCTTTCCGTATACGCCATACAATTTCCTTATCCTTCCATATACTCCATAAGAAGCCTTCCGTAAATGTCATACAACTTCCGTATATTTCCATAAAACTCCATATGTTTTCCGTATGTAGCATAAGGAAATGTACGGAGTCCATATATTTTTCGTAAGATTTCATACGGAAGAAAGTTACGACCAGATGAGACGGTCCCCACATACGCACAGCAGGAGGCCACCTCGTGACCCCAAGTGGAATGTGCACATCGCGCGTCACCATAGATGGCACTACGTACCCTGCGGAGTTCGTCATTTTGCCTAACTGCTCCCGCGACGTAATTCTCGGAATGAACTTTTTGACGGACAATGGCGCAATAATTGATCTGCAGACCAGGTCAATAACGTTTTCTTCCGATCACTCCACGACGCCGCAGCCGAACCTCGGACACCGTGCTGCTGTAAGGATCGCCGACGATCACGTCACCCTGCCACCCCGCGCAAGCTTGATGATCGCCGTCTATTGTGAAGGTGCTGCTCCTGACGTCGACGCTATCGTGGAGACTGACAAAAGGTTGCTTCTAGACCGCGGTGTGTCTGTCGCAAGAGGCATTGCGCGGTTTAAGCAACGCAGATCCCATGTTTTGGTCACCAATTTCACCGAGGAGTACCAGCATCTAAACAAGGGCGCTGCAATTGCGTTCCTCGAAGAAACGCAAGAAGCGAGTCAAGTGATCGCGGTCACCACCTTTGAACGCGCACGCGCAGATTCTTCCAGGCTGCTACATCCTTTCGACGTGAACCCGGCGCTGTCGCAAGAAAATCGGGACAGATTACTGGAGTTGCTCCGTTGCTACAGCGAGTGTTTTTCCTCGAACTCGAAGTTACGGCAGACTCCTTTGGCGAATCACCGGATAATAACCGAAGATGGAGCCCGACCTACCAGACAGTCACCGCACCGCGTTTCTTCACACGAGCGCGAAGCCAACCGGACTCAAGTAGATGACATGCTTAGCGACGACATAATACAGCCACCGAAAAGTCCGTGGGCTGTGCCGGTTGTACTCGTGAAGAAAAAAGATGGCACTTTAAGATTCTGCGTTGACTACCGGAGACTAAACAAAATCACCAAAAAGGACGTGTACCCCCTGCCACGAATCGACGACGCCCTCGACCACCTCTGTTACGCCAAGTACTTCTCATCCATGGATCTGAAGACCGGCTACTGGCAAATTGAAGTGGACGAGAGAGACCGAGAGAAGACTGCATTTATAACCCCGGACGGTCTATACGAGTTCAAGGTGATGACGTTTGGACTGTGCACGGCGCCCGCAACGTTTCAGAGAGTCATGGACACTGTGCTAGCAGGCCTGAAGTGGCACACTTGCCTCGTATACCTCGACGACGTTGTCGTATTCGCCCGGACTTTCGACGAACACCTCACAAGGTTGGAATCTGTACTCGAGACCATTCGCACGTCGGGGTTAACGCTGAAGCCTGAGAAGTGCCGTTTCGCGTACGAGGAACTCAAGCTCTTGGGTCACGTCGTGAACGCCGCGGGAGTCCTACCTGACCCGGCAAAAACATCAGCCATTGCGAACTTCCCAAGGCCGAAAGATAAAAAGGGTGTGCAAAGGTTTCTCGGACTGTGCGCATACTACCGGTGCTTCGTCGCAAACTTCGCACGCATTGCAGAGCCACTCACGCGCCTGACGCAAGAAAGCACCCCTTTCAGCTGGGAAAACGACCAAGAAAAGGCATTCTGTGAGCAGAAACAACGCCTGCAAAACCCACCCGTGCTCGCTCATTTCGACAAAAACGCCGAAACGGAAATGCACACGGACACCAGTGATATTGGTTTGGGTGCCGTCCTCGTCCAAAAGCAAAGCGGTTACAAAAAGGTAATCGCCTATGCAAGCCGTGGTCTGTCGAAGGAGGAGAGAAACTACTCTGCCTCCGAGAAAGAGTGCCTGGCTATCATATGGACCATTTCAAAATTTCGCCCATACGTCTATGGTAGACCGTTTAAGGTTGTGACAGACCATCATGCGCTGTGTTGGCTCGCCAATTTGAAGGACCCCTCTGGCCGTCTTGGGCGGTGAAGCTTGCGCCTGCAAGAGTTCGACGTTACAATATTCTACAAATCCGGCAGGAAACGCTCCGACGCCGACTGCCTGTCCCGCGCCCCCGTCGATCCACCACCACAGAACTCCGATGAAGACAGCGCGTTCTTCGGAGTCGTGACAGAGAGCGACCTAGCCGCCCAGCAGCGTGCCGACCCTGACCTCCGCGCCATGATCGACTACCTCGAAGGACGCAACGTCGCCGTGCCTAGGGCGTTCAAGCGCAACTTACCAGTGTTCAGCCTCAAAAACTCCATCCTAGTGAAGAAGAATTTCAACCGCGGAACGAGAACGAATTATCTACTTGTCATCCCCGCAGACCTTCGTGACGAAGTTTTGGAAGCGTGCCACGACGACCCGTCTTCCGGACATCTCGGAACAGCTCGCACGATTACAAAAATTAAGGCGAAATACTTCTGGCCCCGTCTTACATCCGATGTCACCCATTACGTCCGGAGCTGCCGTGACTGCCAGCGACGAAAAACACCACCGACGAGACCCGCCGGACTTCTGCAGCCGATCGCCGTCCCAACGAGGCCCTTCCAACAGATCGGAATGGACCTTCTGGGCCCGTTCCCTACATCCCCATCCGCGAACAAATGGATTGTCGTAGCGACAGACTACATGACGCGCTACGCAGAGATACCGCTCTTCCGAGGGGAACTGCACAAGAAGTTGCAAAGTTCTTTATTAACCAAATTGTGCTGCGACATGGAGCCCCTTCCTAATCACGGACCACGGAACGACCTTCACTGCGGAGCTCATGCAAGGAATCTTACGCTACAGCAACACAGATCACCGAAGAACGACGGCGTACCACCCCCAAACGAACGGACTAACGGAACGGCTGAATAAGACAATCGCGGATATGCTGTCTATGTACGTCGACGTTGAACATAAACGTGGGACGAAGTCCTCCCGTACGTCACGTTTGCGTACAACACGGCTATCCAAGAAACCACGCAGATGACACCGTTCGCGCTCGTCTACGGAAGACGGCCGACTACGATGCTCGACGCCATGCTTCCGCAAGTAGAAGACGACGACCTCAACGCCGACGTGCAAGGATACCTCCAACGTGCGGAGGAGGCCCGCCAGCTCGCTCGAGTTCGTATAACGGACCAGCAACTGGTGGATGCCAGACGCTACAATCTCCGACGCCGAGACGCCGAGTACCATCCTGGAGATCGTATGTGGGTTTGGACTCACATTCGACGACGTGGACTCAGTGAGAAACTTCTACGATGCTATTTCGGACCCTACCGGATTCTACGACGTGTTGGCGAACTAACGTACGAAGTGATCCCCGATGGTGACTCCCGTACGTCACGACGATGCACGCGGCCCGAAGTCGTCCATGTGGTTCGCTTAAAACCTTTCTACGGACAATGACGAACTTTTATTTTAATTTGTTTGGACAGTCCCTTATGTTAGCATCGGGTCGATGCACTCATAGAAGGGGGGTAATGCCGCGAACCATGCATTGGGTTTGTTTATTTGTGTTTTGCTTTTTCGGCCTGGCTGCGCCGGCCTGTGCTATCACTCGTTTCACAGCGTTTCGAACAAACGCTATCACAGCGTTTCCAACAAACGCTATCGAACAGCGTTTCGAGCGTTCCGAACAAACAGCGTTTCGAACAAACGCTATCACAGCGTTCTCGATACAATTCGACTATTCGATAAACGCTCACGCCGAGGGATATAAATTCCCGCACAGCCGATGCCGCGACATTCGATCGCCGACGCTCACTAGCGTGCACGTCGTTTTGCCGACCGCTGCTTCGCCGCCTGTGTATTCTTTCAGTTGTTAGGGGAGCACAAGCTCGCTCCAATAAACTTGTTTTCCTTATAGACAACTGCGTCGTCCTTTGCTGCGTGACAATATCATAGTCAGCATTGTGCTTTTGCTGTGCTGGAGCCAGCGGGCTTCTTTCCCCCATATTCAGTTTTTAATGTGTATAATGCATACACATACACACACACCCACAACCATACGTAAGCTTTGGTTGAAACCCTCCGCTGAAAAAAGGTTTCTAGTAGGGGTGTGTGAATATTTGAAATTTCGAATATGGTTCTAATGTGCTTGCTATTTATTTCAATTTGCACTGGAATTTTCCTATTGGAAACTATTTAGACATCGCAAATACAAAGTCAATGTCCGATTCGCAGTGGCCCCATTTTTAAAATATTCGCCTCAGATCCTCTCGTACTGCGGCAAAGCTGCCTTTCAGGCTCTGCTACAAACACAAATATATTGAATAATTGAATAAAAACTGCTGGTTCCATCATTGAAATGATTGATGTGGCAAAATTGGTAGCTCAAACAATGGTGTTTTTGACCTTAAAGTTTGGCCAGAAAGTAATAAAAAAATTAGCTGCTAAAGACTTTTAGCATCCAGAATTTAACATGTCCTTATATATTGATGCTCACGAAGCATATTAAGAATGAAGGAATCGAAGGAAGCTAATTCTTGTCTGCCGCAGTTGGGCTTCGACAGAAGATTTAACAGAAGGAGAGGCTGAGGAAATGGTATCTTGGCCTTTCAGGTGTAAAGTGCTGTAGACCACACGTAGGTAGCACCAAATCTTGTACATAAATACAGCTCGGCTTCTGTTTTGCTTCATTCAAATAGTACCTCACGTTTAATAAAAGCCAAGTACTATTTCAGCAAACCTACGCTACTAACACTGTATTATTGTTTCATTCACAGTCATCTGAACTACTGCATCACCTCATGGGGTATCACTGATGCAACACACATAGCACCGCTGCAACATTTACAAAATCAGGCCATCCGTATATTAACGTTCAGCTCATTCAGCTGCCGTGTGTCCGACATTCTTCATAATAACAGAATCGTATCATTAGACAACCTTGTTAAATACAATTTATCCATAGTGTCATTTGAAATAATGAAGAACCCTCCTCCAGTAAACATATTTTCAGACGCTGTTCTAGTAAACACAAACCGAACAAGATTTGCAGCTAACAATAATTTATTATTGCTATTAGTCCATACTAATTATGGAAAACACTGGTTATTTCACGTCGTTATCAGCCTGGAACAGTCTTCCCCTTAACGTTAAGCAGTCTTCATCATTAGCTATTTTTAAAAAACACATTATTTACTTTTCTGCTGGATACCATATAATTCTAAGATGTGTAATATTATCTACACCTGTTCATATTCATGTACTCTAAGTGGTACCACAGCTACTCATCTTTTTCTTGCTTTTTTCGTTCCTCTGTTCGTTTCGTCAATATTATTTGGGTTTTTCTTTTATTTTTTATATGTTCTATGCAGTCTTTTGTTGTACATATGATTGTTAAAATTTGTTTTTTTAGTTTGTATTCCATTTATTTGTATAACTTATTCCACGTTGTTGTCAGAGCTGCATTTTACTTGTGCATATTTATCCCATTTTCTGACAGGAGGTCCCCCTTCAGCCAAGAGCTCTGGGACCTACTTCTGTATGTTTATGTAAGCGTGTATGTTTTGTACGAAAGTAAAAATAAACTGAAGCTGAAACTTGATGAGGCAATACCACATAAATCTATCCTAAGAAACCTGTCAATTTTTATATGCCCCTAGTGCCATTCTTTTTCCTTAAACTTATCTGGTTGCGGGAAAGAGTCTCAGCTGAGGTAGCTGTGTTTCGGTATATGCAGAATGCTTGAGGCCTCCGACTACGTTCACAAATGCTGATTTTCCGTGTTTTCTGAAGAGAAATGGGCTCTGAGACGATGTGTTAAAAACACACCGACATTTATGATAAACACAGAATAAAATCTTACAACACAGAACCAGTAAAAGCGTTAAATCGATTGAGTAACAAGTCTGTCTCGCTGAATGAGGAAAACAACAAATGCGAGTTTTATGCAGAAATTTTCAAAACCTCATGATGAGATAAAAGGCCAGTTGAACGCTGAGGTGCTGGGCAGAAGGCGGCGGGGGGGGGGGGGGGAGGGCGATGTGGAGCGGGGTGTGTCTCGATGTGCGATACTGTGGCGACGATGACGCTTGACGGCTTGAATCGGACTACAGAGCAGTCAGCCTGCATCGGAGATGCAGTGCTCCACGCAGAGAATGGCTAGCCCGTTCAGAGAACAGCTTGCGTCGAGACGCGATGCTTGGCGCAACAAGGACCATTGGTCAGGCCACGTCCGTTGCTATGTGGAACGACTGACCATGGAAACGCCTTGCCGAGATCCGTGATGCTCTCGGCAAGGAACAGAGCAGAGGGCCTGACCGCGCCCCTAGATGCAGTACTCGTGCTGGCCGTGCCGCCGCAGCTTGGTGGTCGGATGGCAGTAGCGTGGACAGTCAGTTTCCCTGGCCGGAACCTGGATCGCCAGTGTCTGACGCATCGGCCCGCTGTCTTCAATCTGCAGCTGCTTTGGCTAGTCCGCAGCCACAAAGCTTCTAGCCACATAATCCTCACAGGTTGCCCAATCGTGGTACGCCATTTCTATGGACCACAACAAGTCATCAGCCGATTGGCGCACAGTTGGCTTGCAATCCCATGCGCCTTGCCTCGAAATTTCGTAGTCGTCGTCGTTCTTCCTCACTCATCACAATAACCCACCCCACAAGAAAGTTGTTTCCCTGAAACAACTTTTCTCACACCAGCACAGTGATGAGGAACAACACATAGAACTACTAATTCACAACCCGATTTTTTGTTAAGATGACATTTCAGACCAACCAATACTCATAACCGTACATGTGTACTCGCAAAAAACCCAAGAGGAAAGCCACCAGAGGTTATTCATTTTCAATCTGGCTGTATGAGAGGCTCATTTACAATATATAATAACAATTCTGAAGCAACACTTGAAATCGACCCTGTTTTCTAAATGATCCATAGGTAGATTAAAACTCATTTCTTTCAATATCAACTGGACACAGGGATGTTGCAACCACACTATAAATAAGAAATTAGCTACTGGAAACTGCCCGTCAAACATGTCAAAATACTTTAATACTTTATCGGCACAAGAAGAAACAGTGGTCGAGCAAACATACTGACATATGTTCCAAGATACACCACATTACAAAGAACTAAACAAGGCGCACCTTCCCGAAATTGTTCCCTCGTGCAAGCTACTTTCAACACCAACATTTCGCTCTAGCTGTTGTCCTGATAAATCTAGAACAATTGCAGAAAATGCCATCTGCAGAGTATCTGGTATGCCCGGATATTTAATAGATTTCTTCACCTTCTATTTCATAAATAGCAGCAACTCATTCAGTCTCCTAGGCTTTCTTCACAGAAACATAATCGATAATATCGAGTGTAGTTGTCTTGATAACCTTTTTTTCACGTTAGCGTCACATGAATCCAGAAGCGTAACTTTCCAGCCCTCATAGCTTATGGCGTTCCAACATTCGAAAACATCTACCATTGATGCCCAACGTACTATCAGCGTCAAATGAAACCGGAACAGCGGCAACCCTTTGCGTTGGTGTAGTGCGTGCCGTCCAGTTATCACCATTGATAGGTGCACGCATCCTGTTCAGCAGCTTTGCACATATATGCGTGCACTATACCATCGCGACGGCTTGCCACTGTTTGGGTTTCATTTGACGCTGATTGTACATTGTCAAGCCATGTAAGACTTATGTCACTGACTGCCGTAGCCATCACCCGTCAAGCCACTTTTGCTCCCAAGCCAGCGCTTCCATTTGTGCGACGTACAACTATAAGTGAAAGCTCATCTCTGCAGAAAATATGTTTTTTAGATGACTTTATTCATCATGGGAGCTTTAGTGAAGCCCTCGTGCAAATGCAATGGCTAGCAGTCAGGTGACCATTTCCAGAGGGCTCTAGATACTGAGCACTTTTTGTTTTTTCAAAGGCGATAGTCTTTCTTAGGATACTTCAACGCAAAAATTTTGGTCTGTCTGTTGCTCGGGACCGCCAGGGGGCCACGGAGTGCAGACACGCATGTCGCGTCGGCTCCGCAGATTTTCAGTGATTCTCAGCGTGAAATCGAAGAATTGACGGACGCCTTCTTACAGTGAAGAAAGTGGAAGTTCCACGGAACCCCGCGATACCACTCTCAAGTAGGTGGACGTTTAATTTTCGGCACATTGACCACATTTATGTAACGCCGACGAACGCATGACGCCGTTGCCTCCTGCTGCTGTGCATAATGCGCTTGGCCTAGCCCACGGACGCTGGCGTCTTGAGCCCCTTCAAGGCGGCGTCTTATCGGGTTAATGCCACAGGATGGCTACGATGAGCGTGGATGGCGAAGATATCACGCAACAAGAGTATGAGAACGACGCAGGTTGGCTCCTTGTGAACAGAAAAGGACGAGCCAACAAAGAAACCACAACGCATGAAGCCAAGGACCAAGAAACGCACTTCTCAAGCGAGAACATGGTCAGTAATAGATGGAGGAAGGGACAGAGAGCAAGACAAATTGCGGCTGCGAGCAGGATGCCCCGTCTGCCGAAGGAAGATTACAAGATAATTGTGCGCCCACGTGACGGCTTCAAGGTCACTGACTACGGGATCAATCGTCTAGAATGCTGCATCGCCAACGCCGCTAAAATACCCAGGAATGAATCGGAAGAAGACACGGTATGTGCCAACTATAAACAGAACATTCTAGTGGTCAGCACACCATCAGAGGAGCGCGCCGAAAAATACAGAACCATCGCTAAACTGAAGATTGGGGACAAAGAATTCGAAGCCAATGCGTACGAGTCAGCTCCGGAAGATACATCTAAAGGGGTGATCCGAGGTGTAACGCAGGACGTGTCTCCAAGAGAGATCGTGGAAATGCTGGTAACCCCGAGAAATCCGACAGTCCTCATGGCCAAGAGGATGGGAAACACCACAAACGTCATCGTCCTCTTCGATGGGCATCGCGTTCCAAGTTATGTGAGCTACGGAAGAGCACTGGTCAAGTGCTCACTATACTGCAAGAAAATAGACGTGTGCTACCAGTGTGGACGCCTTGGTCACAGAGCTGACGTCTGCCCGAGCCCGAATAACAGAATATGCAGAGGGTGTGGCACTAAGAGCCCACCGCAGGAGCACGAGTGCGAAGTGAAGTGCCAGCTGTGTGGCAAAGACCACCCGACGGCAGATCGCCATTGCAAGGCCAGATTTAAGGTACCGTATCTGGTGAAACGACGCCGCTGGGAACGAGCCCGACGGGAGGAAGAAGAAGCACTTTACTACGAGACGGAAGCGAAAGCACTTCACAGGCAAAGATGGGGTGACTCAGGTCAAAGATCGGAACATCGGACGCGGGACGCATCCGGACCAGAAGCCTTCACCAAGCTTCAAGCACAAAACAAAAACCGCTCTACGTTTACTACCACCACATCTATGTCGAGATCCAGATCGAGGTCCAGATCAAGGTCCAGATCGAGGTCCAGATGGAGGTCTAGACCCAAGACCGGCAACACCGGGTCTCCCCGATCAAAGGAGGGAGGAGGATCCCAAAGCTCAAAAGGACCGAGCGGCGTCCGTGGCACCGCGGGACCCTTCCAGGTGGGCTGGGCTGATGTGGCCTCCGGGGCGCGCGCGGAGGCAGAGGCTGCTTTTCAATGTAAAATTAAGGCGCTAGAGAACGAATTGGCGCAGATCAGGCAGAACAATGTTGCATTTATGAATGAGATTAGAAAACCCAGGGAAGAAAATGATTTTCTGAAAAACGGAGGGGTTACACGCAACGAGAAAACCTCACTAGTTATAATGAAGAAAAAAGGCGCAGCAATGGAAGAAGAGGTAGCAGCTCTCACCCCTGTTAAACGTAAACCAGAGAACACTCCGATTAAAAGCGTGGTAAAGAAACCAAAAGCAGTGGCGACGCCACAAGAAAGACAGGAGGAATTCGCAAACACCATGGAAGCCAAAATGGAACAAATTGAAAAAAAAATTGCAAACTAAGCTCGAACAACAAGAAGTTAGATTTGAGGCAAACATAGAGGCCAAAATTGAGGAGCTAGGCAAGACGATATTGCAGAAAGTGCAGCAAATGGTGGCTGATTTCGACGCCAAGCTAGCAATATGGGGATCGCAGTCAAGTGGTGGGGGCCCAGTTAAGACGTCTTTTAAACCGTACGCTAGGACCTCGGTGCCCACCGAGGGATTAGAGAGCCTGTAACGCCGCCATGGACAGACAAAATAGCTACACGATTTGGCAATGGAATTGTCGAGGATATAATCGAAAACGATACATTTTGCAACAACATCTTAAAGACACCAGCACCCCGGATGTTATAATGGTGCAAGAAACGCACGGGCTGGTCAAACTGTCGGGATATAAGTCATTCGGCAGTGCTGATGGGGAGACAAAGGTATTAGCAACGTTGGTTAAGCGAAATCACGCGGTGGTGCAACATGACACGGAAATCAAGGCAATAAATCACATTCTCCTCGAACTCATACCCACGCGAAAAACAGAGGACAGTCTTTTCGTATTGAATATTTACAGCAGTCCTAAATGCAGAAAGCACAAATTCCGCACGCTGTTTCGAAAAACCCTCGCTATAACGGGCAACCGGGCGCTAGTGATTGGAGGAGATTTCAACGCCCCACACGGTGCATGGGGATACAGGATCGAAACCCAGAAAGGCAGGAACTTGTGGTTGGACGCACAGGAGGAGGGCCTGACGCTCATGACCGATCCATCCATTCCTACAAGAACGGGTACTAGCGTTTGCGCGGATACCACGCCAGATTTGACGTTCACCAAAAATATACTGGACACGCAATGGACCAATACGCAACATGACTTGGGAAGCGATCATTTTATACTTGAAATAACGGTGAGGGCAGGGCCGCGGAAGGCAAAAGGCAGACAACTTAAACTTGTCGATTGGGACAAGTTCCGAAACATCAGAGAGGAGCCCGACGAAATGATACGGAGTATTGAGGAATGGACCGAAAAGTTAAAACGAGACGTGGAGGCCGCTACGCAAACGGTGCCACCGGAGGCGCAGCTAGAGTATGTAGACAATAAGCTTCTCCACATGTGGGAAGCTAAGGAAGGTTTACAACGGAGGTGGAAAAACCAAAGGCACAACCGGACACTTCGTAGAAAGATAGCTAAATTGAACAGAGATATAGAGCAATACGCCCAGCAGCTGTGCAGACAACAGTGGGAGGAAAAGTGCAATGACATGGACAACCAGATAGGAATGGCGAAAACGTGGACCATCCTTAGACATTTGTTAAACCCGGACGGAAACAAGTTGGCAGAAAGGCACAATATTAATCGGTTAATACAAAGATATCAAGGTACAGAGCAGGATTTCCTGAATGAAATCAAGAAAACATACATCTCTCAAGCGCTTCCCGTTACACACCCTGATTACACAGGGCTAGCAAATGATGATTTAGACAACGAGATCGGGGAGGCAGAAGTGAGGGCCGTCTTGCAAAAACTCAATACTAGATCAGCACCTGGACCAGATGGCATAACTAACAAAACGCTACGCAATTTGGATGACGAGTCCATAACTAAGTTAACTGAATTCATTAACAAATCATGGAAGGCAGGACAGATTCCGCAACAATGGAAGACGGCAAAAATCGTGTTAATACCCAAGCCAGGCAAGCGAGTGCAGATTGCGGACTTGAGGCCCATATCTCTCACATCTTGCGTGGGGAAACTCATGGAGCACGTGATTCTGGAGAGGATAACTACCTATCTAGAGGACCGGGATGCGCTTCCACCCACAATGATAGGGTTCAGGAGGAACCTCTCAACGCAAGACGCAATGCTACAGTTAAAACATCAGATTATAGATAATCCGGGAACAGCGACAAAGGCCATTCTAGGGTTAGACCTCAAGAAGGCCTTTGATAATGTAACCCATGCAACGGTGCTAAAAAGGGTAAACGATCTAGATCTGGGACAACGGACGTACAATTACGTGCGTAATTTCCTGACGGGAAGGAAGGCAAAGATCATGATAGGGGACCTAGTTTCAGAGGAAATTGAGATGGGCAGTGCAGGTACGCCGCAAGGCTCGGTATTATCACCTATGTTATTCAATCTGGCTCTAATTGGACTGCCAACCAAACTCCAAGCAATCGAAGGACTGAATCATACTATATATGCAGATGACATCACCCTATGGGTGAGAAGTGGTAGTGATGGCGAAATAGAGGAAACGCTTCAAACAGCAGTCGAAACGGTCGAGCGGTATCTGGAAGGTACTGGGCTAGCCTGCTCTGCGGAAAAATCAGAGCTGTTGCTGTACAGACCTACTCGTAGAGGTCGCAAACCAGGCAACTGCCTGCAAGGTCTTGCTCATAGAGAAGAAATACAGTTAAGAACAGCCGATGGAAAAACCATACCCATAGTCGACAGGATCAGAGTACTGGGTCTGCTCATCGAAGCCAAGGGCAACAATGGAGAAATCCTCAGGCGATTGGATGCAACTGTAGCCCAAATAATGAGACTCATAAAAAGGATAGCAACTAAGCACAGTGGCATGCGGGAGGAAAACACGATAAGGTTGATACAGGCATTCGTGATTAGCAGAATAGTATACGTAGCGCCATACTTAAAATGGCAAGTCGCGGAAAAGATCAAGCTAGACTGCCTCATTCGAAAAATATTCAAACTAGCTATAGGGCTACCGATTAGCACAAGCACCGACAAACTGTTGCAGTTAGGCCTGCACAATACAATAGATGAGCTTATTGAGGCGCAGCGTACGGCGCAATATGAACGTCTCTCTAAGACACGAGCAGGAAGACATATTCTAGAGCGACTAGGTATAACGTATCACACGCAACACGGCGTTAAGGTGGACATTCCAAAAGAGACCAGGGAAACAATGATGATACCACCCTTGCCAAAAAACATGCACCCCGAACACAATAAAGCTAGACGAGAGACAAGAGCAAAACAAATACAAAAAAAGTTCGGTAATGACAAGGACGCAGTTTTCGTAGACGCTGCTCGATACAAGCGCAAACGGGGGTTTACCGCAGCCGTAATCGATAGCAACAAACGCTGTATGACATGCGCGACGATACGCACCACAAGTACCGAGACAGCGGAAGAGGTAGCCATAGCGCTCGCTGTAGCTCAGACAAACGCAACCGTGATAGTCAGTGACTCTCAAACGGCAGTGAGAAACTTTGCCAACAGCCGCATCTCCCCGGAGGCACTACGTATTATCAAAGGAGGGTGTCGAACAAGCCCCAGAAATACATATATTATATGGACACCTGCTCATGCCATCGCGGGGGACAGCAACAATGGGGCTGTACATGACGCAGCTCGAGGGCTCACCGACCGAGCTGCCCTCTCAAGTGCCGCCCCAACCTCCTCCGGTGATTACGGCGTGGCAGACGAGTGGGAGTGGGAAGACAGAATGACCAGATACAATGAAATTACAAAGCATTATAGATTACAGAGGGGCATATTCCCGCCACCTCACCCAAAATTAACAAAAAAACAGTCTGTCGAATGGCGGCAGTTACAAACTAGGACATATCCGAATCCTGCACTATCGCACATTATATATCCTGATATATACAAAACGGACAGGTGCAAGCGTTGCGACTCCAGAGCCACTCTGGAGCATATGTTATGGGAATGTAGAGGGATTAGTACTCATAACAAGTATGCGGCCTCTGCTGACAGCCTTCGCGCGCGCTGGGAGGCCGCAATGCTCAGTTCCGTCCTCGAAGACCAAATGTGGGCCGTCCAGCGGGCCGAGGAAGCCGCCAGGATTCAAGGACTCCTGGCCGTAACCTAGGCGGGGCCAATCGCCCACCCCATCTACTCGCCGGACTCTGAATAAAGTTCTTTCCTCCTCCTGTCTGTTGCTCGAGTACAGCCACATCCACAGCGCCCACCAATATTGCTCAGGTTTCTGCATTCATACTTGTGCATATCTGCGGCACAATATCAAGACATCAATATTCTGCGGTATGTTTCTTTATACTAGAAAAGGTATACATAAGTAATTCTAAGAACTTTAGCGTTTATTACGCTGCACTGACAACGGGACGCTATGCACGAAAAGGCGAGTTTCCTACTCTTTGCTAAGACGATACAGTGCTGCCACCTACCTTGAAATCTACAAAACATGGCCGCCAAGATTGTACGTGCCCACTATAACGGAGGCCATCCTTTCGTTTTCTACGATTACCACCAGATAGCGATCACGTCTCACACAGCGCCTTAATAATCCCATTCACCGATGTTATCACGCAAGATATCACAGTCAGCGCTCACAATATTTTATTCTATTCACTCTCTCCAGACAGAAGACGGTCGTCTTTCAATGACGTTTGCAGTCGAACATGCAGGTGCGAGGCCAATTCTTTAGTAGCCACCTCGTGCTCTTTAAAAGTGGTCTTAACCTACCTTATCGGCAATATTCAGTTTTTGTTGCAAATTATGGAGAAACCAAACTTGTGAAAGCAAGTTAAAATGAAAAACACATATTTTTTTTTTTGGGGGGGGGGGGATCTGTTTTATAGCTCACAGCTTCCTGACTCGCACATATACAAATGCAGCCAAACCCAAACACACAAGCGAATGCACGCACAAACATGCACACAGAAGCGCACTCGCACAGAACATTCACAACACGATGCAGGACGCGAGCAATTATCATCTAACCTTATTTGAGGCTTCGTCCATAAACGTATTCCGGAAAACGCATGCACACACACTCAAATGCAATGTCAAACAGTTTCTGTATATATTTGTGAACAAAACAATAAATAAATTTAGATGAATGTAGCTCCCGCCTTGTTTCTTGTTATTGTGAATATCTTTTGTTTTTTGCGCTCTAATTTCTCAATAGATACACGTGCATGCACAAAACACATGCACACATGACTATGTGTTAGTTCGATAGTGAACTCTAGATATTTATATTGTGTGCCTAAATTCATCGAAAGGTTCTACACAAATGGGAAGGTTCTCCAACACTCCGGCACAGTTAGTGCTAGGGAGTAACGGGTTCGTTACATAAAAATTGAAAATGAAGTACTTGTGGCCATATTTTAGCTCTAGCTATACTATTTTCTTTCTGTTAGTGTTCTAGCTAATTAAACTACTGCCTTGATTTCACATTGATCAGAGTGTGGGTGTGTGTGCTACAATGAATTGTTCTTGTGTGCCATGAACATATCTCTACTTTTTTATGCGGTGATTGCAGTAACAAGCACAAATGTTTGTGGTACCTGTTTTTGTTTTTTTCAATGCAATGAAAAGCCTTGCATTCATTATGTCCTTATATAGTATGGTAGCACGTTTATCAAAATTTTGTGTGTGCAGAGCCGATGAAGTCTTTCATACATCACACACAGCTGACAGTGCTAGGCGAGCCAAACAGATAATTCTACTCCAGCAAACAAGGGAGGCCTTGTGCTGAGGTATGCTGCATAGGTGGGAACAGTGGCTCGATAGCTTTTTAATTCCAGCAATTTAAGTCTATTTACAACGTTAGAAGCACAGAATAAAGTAGGGGCGTATTAGTAATACTATACGTGCTGTAGTTTTACGCACAGATTATGGTGCACCTACACAACTGTTTCAGACTAGAGAGGGTTTTAGCTTGTCCACTATTTTGTTATATGCAAAATGCAAAGAATTGAACAGAACACTGGGTACCCGATTAATCTTGCCCCGACAGATCTTGCCAGTATCTAGGCTTCTCACATTTAAGACTACGACATCTGGTATAACGCTAACACAAAGGAGTTTGCGGACAGACTGAAACTCTTATGTACAGCAATCCTAAAAACCCCTCAGCACATTGCAGTGGCTTGTCCTCCAGGCAGTGCAATTTATTCGTTTTTGCGGCCTCCGAACACAATTTAAATATTGAGATCCTACTGAAATTGCGAAAACAATGGTAAATTTTGTCATTATAGTTCATGGTCTTTATTTTTGTGATTTTTGCTAAGATATAACTCTATGTTGCTGTCACTACTTACTATTTTTGAAGCAATACTCTCAACTTACTTGATCATCTTGCAGCTTCAAAGTTTTGTGTGGTCACTTGACCAAGCCACCTACACTGCTACATGCCGAACTCAGTGCCCCGAAGTAAAAAATTCTCCTCATAAATAAGGCGTTATGAAAATGTTTAGCGGGAATAAATAAATCTTGCGTGTATTGTGCTTCTTTACACTTATTGAGACTTCGCTCAAAATACTGCCTGTAGCACGCCCTCCAATGGCAATTTCTAGGCATAACAGTTCACCGGATATAGTAAGTTTTTTTTAGGCATACGCTACAAATGTTAAACAAACCTTGGTGCTGTGTGAACATTTTCGTGTGTGGGTGTTTGTATGCTGAGTGCACCATTTGCACATTTTTTTGACGGGAGCAATAAACGACAGCGATTCTGTGACTAATTTATTACATTTTATAACTGCCCTAACATGATCAGCCGAAAGAAAACTATATATATTTGTGGGACTCTTCACACAAGCATATAATTACTGTTAATAACATCCCTGATACTTTCCTTGGCATGATTGCTACATCTAACATTATGTTTAACAAAGAAAATGAGCCCTTGAATGTACGCCTATTTCCTTCATTCATAGGGAAGGGCACCTTCTGAGAGATTTTGTGCCTTCAGATAGTATATAAGCGATTACTGCCCAGTTGCCAGCTCATAAGATCGCATGCGTGATGCCAAATAGGCAGAAAAAAAAGAAAGTGTTTCACACTCGCCGTCATGGCTACTGTGCTGACTGATGCTCCCACCTAAAGACGCATATATAGATAGCCCAAGAAGTGGAAAGGGGCATAGCTCAGTTGGTCGCGTCAGTTGGCGCATTGGACGCCTTATTCGAAGGTCGCAGGTTTGGTCCCTGGCCACGGCACGTCATCTTTTTGGCCACTTTCCTTCGGGGGTGCCGCCGTATGGGGAGCTGCAGCTCCCCAAAACTTGTTCATGCCCCCCACCAACGCTAAAATAATCCTGGCACCGCCCCTGCTTCCCTTTCTTTATATAAGAATTGCTTCTGATACCATCTCCTATACTTGGCATGATTAGTTATTTTAACATACTGCAGCTCCGAAGGGCCAGCGCAGAGAATGTTAGATCTGTTAATACTGAAATCCCGAACGTGTCATGTTTGAATCCTTGAGCACTGATCACGCTTGTCTAAAGCAGCGGAGCGCGTGGCTGTGGACGCAGTTGGTGTTTGCAGCTGCTACATCACGCTGGCTACAAATTTTCACTAATGCTAGAATTACACCATAATGACCTAAAACGACCATGACGGTGTCGCTATTGGCACATTTCATCAGAAAACGGCAGCTGAAGCGGCCGGCTGGGTGCTCTAGACAAGTGCGACTCTGTCTGTATACATATTTATGGTGCCAGCTCCGGTCGGCGACTCAATGGCACGTAAGCAACTTCAGAGGTATGCAATGGCACATTCCGTACACATGCGAGTAAAGGTGCACCCATAAAGCTTTGACACTCAATTATTATAGTCCCTGTACCTTCAATACTCAACACAGCCGAAGAATGTTCAGGTCAGAGAAAGGAGTCTTACCCGAGATCGTTGTTCAGGACAGCCTCGGCTTGGCGAATATCAACGCGCCACTCCTGCGTATGGAAGGAATCACAACTTGAACGCAAACGTTTGCTGTACGCACAAAACCCTCGCATAAAACGTATAAATTAGCTCCCCACGAAAAGTGTAAGTCGAAAACACCGGCGCAGGACTCCGACAACGTGTAACCGCCATCTTAACTTCCAGAATGAAAACAAACATGGCGCCTGCCGAACGTTTTATGCGCATGCGGCGCTCTATTCACGCGGACTATTTAATCGCTACTGACGTCAAACAACAACAAAAAAATGCATGGACAAAACACTGCAATAAAGGTTACGTGGAACGTCTTAATGGAAACAGGTGCGAAGCCGAATCAGAGCACCATTTAGATTACAAAACAGGCAGCTGCATTTTTATTGTGCGTACGCCTACGATCTCACGCACACGGAAGTAATGTATGCAGTGCACTATGAATGAGATCTAGCCGACATTGCAGTATTAACAGATCTAACATTCTCCTGCGATAGCCCTTCGGAGCTGCAGTATGTTAAAATAAATAGCTAACCATGACAAGGATGGATCAAGTTACAGTGGCTAGAATACTGGAAGTGTGATCACCGCCAAGCGGCTGCAATGGGAGGTATTGACGCCGCTTTGGAATGTTTACGCTAGGTGGCGCGCGCTGTCGTGTAAACTAAAGTGGTATGTGTAAGTGCCTGCCTGTTCGTCATGTGTAAGTGATGTGTGTGATATACGGAGCCGTAAAGGCGTATGCAAGCTAGCTCTGCGCCCCACATGCGGGTAACTGTGCCATCAGATCACGGGAATCATCCGGATACCATCTATGAGTGGAGACAATGTATCGCGCCGCACGAACCTCCTCCGAAGCGACAAGGCCTAGCTTGCCGGCCATGCCGACCTCGTCTTAGAGGCCTCCGAAACAGCACGAACATCGTCACATACAGACGAGAAGTAGTGCCAGCCTACGCCTCACCGCAGCAGCTGCTGCGACACTCCGCCTGACCGCCCGCCCGTTCTCCTAGCTTACCTGCAAGACAATGGCAAAGCGATCGAAGAGAAAGGAACGCGAGGAGCTGATGGTGCAATGTGACAGGTGCCGGAGGTGGGTGTATCTAGATGAAACGGACTTCGCATGTACAGATGCCGCAGATGTGACGGCCTTCACATGCAACCTCTGCAACGTAGTAGGGTCACTCGAAACAAGGCTTCGAGCCTCAGAGCAGGAAGTGGAGACGCTTGGAAGGGCTGTACGGGCGATGATGGATCAACTGGAGGCATACTATGCCAAACTTATCCGAGCAGTATCCCCATAGCGAAGCCGACCCTTCAAGAACACCAAGAAGATGCTATGCTTAGCTGCTGTTTCCAGGCTCCTGAAAGAACCACTCGAGAAGTGAAACAGCCAAAAGTAGAGGAGGGAAGCGGCCAATCACCACAGAAGCCACAAGAGCGGAGAAGCGCTCCGAAAACAACCATGCATAGAGGCGAGAATGCGAGGCTGGACGAGCACAACGCCAACCGCGCTCTTGATACTGCGAATGGAGGTAAGGAACAAGCCAGCGAAGCACGCAATTCTGAAAAGACTGGGAGAACAGGGCACAGGACAAAAGCTGAAAGCAATGGGGCTGAGGCCAATGGCTGGCCTCATACCAACACCCAGAAAACAGAACGACAGGAGAAGAGAAAGGTGCCGCCAGGCTCTGCACCCGAGGTTCTAGTCATCTGTGATGGCAATGCACCTCGAATTGCGGGCGCTCTTCACCGAATATGGGACAATACTGTGATTGTGAAGCAAATGTCCGAACGCAAGGCGACCGCCAACAGGCTACAGCATCTGCTCCGACGGCACAGTGAAGGCGAAAGCCATGGAGCAGGGCTGGTGGTCTTACACGCTGGTATACAGGATGTCCTTAATGGATTACAGCCTGGAGATATCGTCCAAGCCATACGGAAGAGTGTGGCCCCATTTACGCAGAAGCTGGTCATATGCTCAGCCCCCGAAGTTGCAACTAGAGGCAAAGCAATGCGGGCAAAAGCAATGCTACTTAACACTGAGCTTAGGAAGCTATGTGGAGCTCTAAAGGTGACGTTTGTTGACCTATCCGATACACTGGCAGGCGAAGAGCGACTAGCCCAGGACGGGATCCACTACCTGTCAGCTACAACGCGCCAAGTCGTGACCCAACTGGCCCAAGCGATACGCCCTTTTTTAGGACTACAGAGGCCTCGAAGGAGCAGAGACAAGTCCAACCGCACACCTCGGCGGAAGTCAGACCCAAATGTCTCCTCGCCTACCCCGGAAACGCCAGCCGCGCACCCGCCACCGCAACCTCTTGGAATGGCAGCCGTGACTCTCAATACGCCACACAGGGAGTTCAGAGACAACATCCAGGACTTCCCCCATCCGATGTACTTGATGAACACGGCGCTTCTACTGACCCAAAGCACACAACCTTGCTCACCGAGGGCGAGCCCAGCTCCGCAGACATGGATACCACATGAGGGCACCACCCACCCTGCAATGGTCCCATGGCGACCACCCAGCCCCGGGGCGCACCCAGACCTCTTCCACATGGTGAGGGACATTGTCCGCCAACAGATAGCTGTACAGTGGCCGCAGCCGGTCAAACACGCTATGCTCCCAAACTTAACACAATGAATAGACGTTGCCGCCGCCGCCGGAAAAAAAAGGGAGGCCAATGCGAATGTTGGCTTCCTCAATATTTATGGAGGGCGGAAATGTAGCAAATGGGAGGAGCTATACCAGATGCTCGAAACCGAAAAGATGACACTATACGCAGTCGCGGAGACTCACCTCTTTGGGCTAGAGGAGCCACCGGTACACCCAAATTGGCAATGGGCGGGTAACAACAGAGAGCCCGGCTCCCGCAAAGGAGGCGGAATTGGTGTCTTGTGGCGCAACGGCATAGAAAGTAACTGGAAGAAACTGGAGGGCTCCTGCAAGGAACACCAGTGGATGACGGGTGCTATCTTGGGCATGCCAGCGCTTGTTGCAGTCCTATACTTCAGCGTTGATCCAGGGCAAAATGCT
Source organism: Rhipicephalus microplus (assembly GCF_043290135.1). Classification (NCBI taxonomy): domain Eukaryota; kingdom Metazoa; phylum Arthropoda; class Arachnida; order Ixodida; family Ixodidae; genus Rhipicephalus; species Rhipicephalus microplus. Next base: position 220,662,948 of record NC_134704.1, read on the forward strand.
GAAAACAGATGCATCTCCCAATGTATCGCGGAAGACATTCAACGCTGGGGCTCCAACAGAGAGATCCCAATTAAGGGAGACTTCAACGGACATGTCCAAAGCATCGATGGTTTCCAGGACCATAACGGTGCACTTATGCTGGAGCTAGCAGAAACGTTCTCCCTTGAAGTCGCCAATCTCCACCCCGACTGCATAGGCGAGACTACATGGAGCGCCAGAAATAGTCGATCTTGCATCGACTATATCCCCACATCACCTAATCTAGCGGCACTCCTGACAAGAGTGCATGTGGATGAGAGTGGGCGCTATAGCTTGGGTAGCGACCACAATCGCATTGCCCTGACATTCTCTACCTCTGTCCATCGGAATCGTCAGACACAATGCCGCAAGTCAGCTCGACGTTACCTACCGGCAACATCCTTTGAACGAGTGGCGGAGAACTTCGAAGAGAATGCCATACATGCGCAGCAAACCACATACGAGGAGTTCGTGGGAGAGCTTTTACGCACTATGTGTCACCATGAGAAGCGAGTACAATCCCGAGGAGGCGCCAGACCAAAGGCCTGATGGGATTAGCAGGTGAAAACAGCATTGAAGTGCGACGTAATGCCAATAAAGCTCACCGACACGCAGTAAAGCGCCTCTCGATTGAGGAATGCCAACAGGCGTGGCAGGAGTTCTTGCGGACCAAAAGAGACATGCAACAGATGGTCCAGAAAAAATCGCGGAAAGCAATAAAAAACAACTGCGTCCAATTACAGACGCTGGCAACAACGGACCGCGCAAATTCTGGACATATATCTCGTCGCTCAACCGCGAGGCCCCCATTCCAACTCTCCGAGACGCAACAGGTCAAGCTGTCACAGACCTTGCAGAACACCTGACAAGCCACATGCAGCGAATGTATGACAACCTGTCGCCAGAACAACAGGGAGTGTCATACCAACCTCGCGGAAAAAGATGTGAGATGGACAACGGCACCACGGCGGAGTGCGAATGGAAGGTGTCCCGTGTGGCAATCGACCGAGCCATGTCCATCATTAGAGCCCACAGCGCCAAAGGACTGGATGAAATTCCACCTGGGCTAATGAAACGGCTTGGACAGATTGCAAGAGAGACCTTGGTGTCCATCTTCACCTGCATTATTAATGATGACCCCATCCCAGAGGACTGGCGCCGCGGCAAGGTGTGCCTGGTGCCCAAGAGGGGAGGCAACAGTGACCAGCTGCACGATTATAGACCACTCACCGTCACCAGTGTGCTGTATAGACTTTTCACACAGGTCATCAAGAGATGGATGAGTGGGTGGGTGGAAACGCAGGGACCACTTACTCAGCTGCAAAATGGCTTCCGTCGGAATCGGCGAGGAGAGGACAATCTCTTTGTGCTCCTACAGAGTATCGAGATCGCAAGCAGGGAATCCCGCGAGCTAATCGCCTGCTTTCTAAACGTGGCCAAGGCGTACGATAGCGTGCCACACGGGCACCTTCTTTCTCGGATAGAACTCAATATGTCGCCCGTGTGGATCGAACTACTGCACCGACTCTACACTGGCAACACAGTTGAAACCACCTTTGGTGGAACCCGCATGCGCCCAGTAACAATACAGCGGGGATTGAAACAAGGCTGCCCTCTTTCCCCATTGCTGTATATGTTATATACAGCGGGTCTGGAACATGCCCTCCTGGATGCATGTGTGGGGTCCAAGCTCAATGGGTCCTACGACGGCACCCCAACGACTTGGACACTCCCCGGCCTTGTTTTCGCGGATGACCTCGTGCTACTGGCCGAAAATACGGCACAACTGCAGCATCTGGTCGAGACATCAGCCAACCACCTGGACATTCCAGGCCTGTGGCCTTCAATCCGAAGAAGTCAGCGGTGCTCCAGTTCTCTGGTGATGGTGCTGAGGCTGCTCTGGTACTACCAAATGGCGAGGAGCTTCCAAGACTGGAGGAATACCGCTATCTAGGCGTGTTACTGTCCGCCTCAGACAAGCTCATAGCGGAGCATGAAACCCACTTGAGACAAGTGGCACAGCGAGCCAGCAGCATACTGCGTCGACAATGCTTGTAGGGCTGCAGCCGATACCACATAATGCGTGACCTGTGGAAAGCTGTACATGTACCTGGACTTACCTACGCTAACTCGGCCATATGTCTGTCAGCCGCAACATGGGATTGGCTGGAACGTGCGCAACGAGAGGTGGGCCGCATAGCCTTTGGATGCCATGGCTGTGTCGCCGTGGAGGCTATCCAGGGGGATGTCGGATGGTACACGTTCGAGGCTCGAGAGGCCCGCAGCAAAATCTCGTTCGAATGTCGGCTACGGACCATGAATGACAACAGGAGGGCACGCAGGCTCTTTCGATATATTTACGTCAAGGGCATCCGCACTCAATGGAGGTAAAGAGTGATGTTCTTGAGGCTAAAATACGGCCTCCTCGACTATATCGAAACGGGACCTGAGCGAGAGACTGCAAAGGGCATTTGTGACCGTGGTAGTGGGGCAGAGGGAGAAATGTGGCATTCAGCCATGCTCCCTAACACTACCCTCAACATCTACCGGGAAAGCAAGAGAGATATTGTGACGGAGCCAGCGCTGTATGATGACAGCTGTGGTGGTGCCCTCCTCTTCGAGGCTCGGGCGGGTGCGCTGCGCACTCTCGACTATCGAAGCCGTTATGATTGCACCCCCGAGACGCGCGCGGCGGTGTGCAGGTCCTGCGGTGGCGAGTGGGAGATTATCGAGCACTTGCTCCTACGACCCAGACAACACAAACACAACCTCAGGACATCCTCAGTATGCCTCCTTGAGGACAATATGACGCCCTCAGAATGTCCTCTTATGGTACTAGAACGGCACTAATCCCGTCCACTTGTCCATACACATAACCTCAGCACATCCTCAAAACAGCACTTCAGGACTTTGTCAGTATATTTTCAGAACAACGATTACGTGGCCGGCTCGGTACTGTGGGCAGTGATACTACTTAGGATTTAGTTGTTTTCATGATATTTCCATACGTCTAAAAAACACCTTCGAGGTCTCGTGTATATATACTGAATCAATCAAAAGAGGTGACAAAACAAGCAAAGCTTGTTGAGTGAAATTTATTTAATAGTAATTAATCACAACTGACAGCTTTGTCAAGCGTTCCAGTCCACATATAGTCTGAAAAAAGAAAGGCAATATCGAGGCAGTCAACACAGCCCAATCAACTGCGTTTGTAACCTTCCTCGAAAGTTTGACACAGTGTCCTCATCACCACGTGTATCATGCCCAATGCACTCACTAGTGTTAGAGACTCTGCTATGACAGCCTACCAGTACACTCTACATGGGCTTTGACTTGACTTGCCCGAGTTCGGGCCATGTGTCAGATGCAGAAGTCGATACTTTCACGTTGGAACCAGGCTGCTTCGAAACACAATTGATTGAGATTCGCTGGTGTTCCAGGCTGCTTCGTACCACACCTTGCCGCGGTCGGCTGGTGACAATACATCCATGATCAGTTTGAACGTTGAGCAGCCCAGTGCACCCATCAACACGGCGATTCACCTCCTGTCATCACCTACGACTTAAACTCTCACACATATCTCACTTTCAACCATGCACACAAACAACAAAGGACACGAACCTTCACTAGTACAATGCACCTTTCCTGACAGACACCATTTTGACAGTCAGTTGGCTTGGAATGGCTTGGCTGCTTGACTATTCAGAATGATCAGTGGTTGCCAGCTGCTAGTTTGTTATTACGTGCTACAGCAGCGTGTAATGACTAATTTTAGGCCGTGACATTTAAGAATACACTGTTTCAAATAGACATTTTGCAATACCAGGTTCCATACCCAAGCCGAATAATTACGCATGTCTTATTAAGTGGAACGCGTAATTTGAAAATTTTCTGCCAAAAAAGAAACAAACGAGGTGAAAATATACAATAAATTTATAACTGTATGAAATGAACGTGTGGAGAAAGTTTTCACATATGAAGTGCATCTACTTGGTGCGCCAAGGTTTTGAGGAATTATATGTAAGTGTTGAGTGCAATGCTTTTGTCATCCCCAAAAGATCCTTGACAGGACCTTTTCTGGACTAATTGTTGTCCTCAGAAAGCACTCGAGAAGACGTTTCCGGGTCGAACCAGCTTGTGTCGTCCTCAGTAAGTACTGAGGTCAATGAGAACTGTGCGAGGACGATTGTACCATATGAGGACGACCTCAGGACATCAAGTGTTGTCTGGGGATGTTCGAAGTTGACTACCCCTACGGTAGAGGGCACCACCCTGCCGCACGCCCTCAGATTTCTTGATGCGGAGAGAAACCGCTGTGGCAAAAGTGTGCACACCACGAAAGCTCGCCTCGAAGTGTGGTGGAGGGCCACAAGACGGTCACCCACGGCGGACACACACGGCGCTGGAAGTGTGTGACTTGTGAACTCTGACGTGTGTGTTTTCAACTCTTGTTTTCTTTCGTTTTTTTACAATATGGTTAGGACACTTCATTGAGTCCGCCCGTTGCAAAAGGTACTTGGCCACATTATCTATCTACTTCTGACGTCACCCGTCTGGCGCCGGCGCGGGTGGTGGGTGGGGTCCACCAGACCCGTTGTGATGTGAGTTATGATGTACCGTTAAGGCTTACGTGAGCAAGTGCTGCGCTCCGGATGCGGGGGAGTGTCTCATCGAGTCCCGGGGACCATAGGGCTACCATCTATGTGCAGTGACAACGGACCGTTGCTCTATACGAGATTCTAGGAGGACGAGGCCTAACGGGCTGGTCTTGAATACCGACAGCAACATCGGCATGTAGTGGAGTGGTACCACCTGCGGACGGTGATGTGCGAGAGGCGGTTCGTCGAGTGTTGTCGGCTGCCCACGTCGTTTTGACGTGCAGCATACCATGACGCCGAGGAGGTAGGCCAGAAAAACAACAGGCTACTGCTAGTGACAAGCAACAGGTAATGCTGAAGGGTCAAATGACGAAGCGAGCTAAACAACAGCAACGCACCGGCGCGCCAGTCGTACAGTGCGACTGGTGTGACAGATGGTTATACCTCGACGAGGCTGGCTTCCCTGACCTCGCCACGGCCAGTGCGGCTAACTTCACTTGCAAGCCATGCTTGACAGTAGAAGCCTTACAGACCCGGCTACATGCACATGAGGCCATAGTAGCAGGTCTGGGGCAGCAAGTAACCACCCGAGGTCAGGAGGTACCTGACCGGTCTGAGCAGGAACTAGATACCACTCTGTCCACATTAACACCCGAAACCGGGGCGATGAGAACCACAACATCAGGCTCATCGGGACAGCCCGAGACAGCCCCTGGACGGAAAGAGCGCGCCTGTCAACTTTGACGACTTAGCACACGACGATCACAACGAGCCTCGCAGCAGGAGCAAGGCAGGGCACCGCCCGAACGGCCTCGAATACACACGAATATGAAGGAGGTTGTAGACAGGTCGAGGGGTGAATTACTGCAAGAGCTAGGTACTACACCAAACTCACCTGGGGAAACCCGGCAAGTTGGTGTGAGGCAAGAAGACAACCTCCAAGCCCCAGACAACACAATGGATTTATCTGCAATGGGCAAGGAGGCACCCCCAAGGCCGAACGACGTAGCGATGAAGCAGGAGCGTCGACACTCTAAAGGGTATGCGAAGTCAGCTCAGGCTTCCCGCAATACCCACTCGCAGATTTTGCTGGTGGGAGATGGGAACGTGCCACGCGTCGCAAGAGCACTCCAACGACAACTTGGCCCCAAACAGAATCTGCAGACATGCTGGACGCAACATGCGACTGTGAAACGTGCACAGAAGTTGCTACACCAGTACATAGGAGAACCCCGAGGGGAAGCTGGCCGTTGTCACCGGCTGGTGGTGCTGCTGGTGGGAGCAACAGACGCAATTCGGGGGACCCGCCCGGAAGACGTCGTCGAAGTGATACGTGACAGCGTGACCCTGTACGCGGAGAGGCTGGTGACTTGCTCTGTTCCAGAGGTGACTACCCGAGGTAAGGATACACTGGCTCGAGCTATTACATTGAATGCCCAGCTAAGAAAGATGTGTTCTATACTGAGAGCAACGTTCTTGGACAACAGCAAGCAGTTGGAAGAAGGATGGCTGGCCCGGGACAGCGCTCTCTATGTCGCAGACACAGCCTCCCAAGTGGCGACCCGATTGGCAACGATTGCAAACAATTTTTTAGGGAATCGAGAAGGTCCTCGGAGACGCGACAAAAGGGGCCCGAAGAGAAAAAAGGAAAACGACACTGGTACCACTAGCCACGGGAGTCCGGGCGGGTTGACACCTACTGCCTTAGGCGTTTGCGGACAGGGGAGCGAAGGTCGTCCAGCTCGGCCCCAGACGCAGCACCCCGTGCTTCTCCGGCATCCACAACCTGGCACCACCAAACATCCACAGGAGCCGACGAACCCCCAGAAAACAGAGCCTTGGGCCAAAGTGTCCCCCGTGGGGCTACTATTCCCGGAGACGCGATCAAACGACGTGATACCACAAGCTGTCCAGCCCCAGCAGTCCCCGCCCTGGCAGGACAACATACAGCCTCCATACCTAACCCAACCGATAGGAGTACTACCTATTGGACTAGACCTGGCTCGCATGATAGCCGACATGGTCCAGCACTACATGAGGCAACAACATCCCCAATGACATGCCCTCCGTGTCGAGCAGGACATGAGCAGGAGAGCTTTCGCAGTGGGGAGTATGGGAGACACTGTGGTCCAGAGGACAATCGGACATGTCGATCAAAGTGCCACAGGCGCCGGGCGAAGTGGCAATGCTTCCGATTGGGTTTTCTTAACATGCACGGTGCCCGCCGGGAACAAAAGTGGGGAGAGCTGTATAATGTCCTGAGAGACGAAGAGTTCTCGCTATATGCAGGGGCAAAGACCCACTTGCGAGATCTGGAACCGCCACCAATTCAACCAGACTGGCACTGGACGGGTCAGAACAGATCTGGCCAGAGTCGCAAAGGGGGAGGGTCGGTGTGTTATGGCGCCACGACCTCCATTGGCAACGTTTGGATGGGGAATGCAGAGATCACATGTGGGTAACAGGAAATGTGCTTGGTGTGAACACTGTGGTGTGTGTTGTATACTTGTCTGTGCGAGGCCTACACGAAGGAAATGTAAGGCTTACTGGATATGTACGCGAGGACGCACGACGACTGCAGGCAGACAACGAGCTCATCGTTATTGGCGACTTTAATGGGCACCTGAGTGAGCTGGACGGGCACCTGGATGCCAACGGGAAGCTGCATGCTCCTGCAGTTGGCCGAAGACTTAGACCTCGTCATCATGAACCTCGAGCCACAGTGGAAGGGACAGTTCCCATGGTGTGCTCGCGGCAGCGCCACCAATATTGATTATGCCCTGGTCTCTCTGCGTTTGCATGCAATACTACAGAGGTGCGGTGTGGACGAAGAGGGAAAGTACAGTCTCGGCAGTGACAATAACCGCCTCAGGCTCGACTTCGGACACTCCTGTTATAAAGGAAAAATAATTTCCAGACGAAAGAAGATGAAACGGTACCTACCACACCATTCCATCGAGGCTTGTGCCGAAATACACGAAGCTACCCCTTATGGCGAGTACATGTTGGCCCTGCGACGGGTGGTGGAACGACATATGGTCCAAGACAGACGGTCGACACGAGCGTTAAAGAGTCCGTGGTGGGATAGCGATGTTGAAGTCTTGAAAAGGCGTCGAGAGGCAAACAGGGAGCATCGAAGGATGGTGCAGTCGTTGGATACAGAGGCATGCGCATCCACCTGGCAGAGATATCTTGAACTGAAGCACGAGGTACAGGCATTGGTGCAGGCGAAAATTGCCGAGTTCAACAAGAAGATATTTCAATCTCTGCGCGAAGAGGCCAAGAACGCAGCCCAGAAGTTCTGGCAATATGTGCAAACACTGGACAGGCGACAACAGAATTCGCCCCAATTGAGGGATGCTGACACCAACCAGCCAGTGACACATGTGCGGCAGCACCTGACACGATACATCAGTGGACTGTTTGGCTCGACGGGAAATGACGGCGACAGGGATGCTTCCGCGGCCGCGACACTGCACCCTGCCCTCGGCAAAAGGCAAGAGGAAGCGGAACCGCGCTGGGCGGTGAGCAGTGTGACAGTCATTCGTGCCTTAGCGCGAATTAGCACTCGAACTGCAACGGGGCCTGACGAGGTGCCAGCGCGCCTGGTGAAGTGCCTCCGCCCACAGGCTAGGGAGAACTTTGCAGACCAGCTGTCGAGCATCCTTTCTGGCGCTGAAATCCCGAAGTACTGGTGTCAGGGTCGGATAAGATTGATCCTAAAGCAAGGCGGTGCGGCAGACGGCTGCAAAGCTATCGCCAAATCACGGTCACTAGCGTGATGTACCGAAAGTTTGCCGGTATCCTAAGGGAATGGCTAAGTGGCTGGGCTGAGACGAAGAACTTGCTGACGGAACTACAAAATGGGTTTCGTTCGGGTCGTAGATTGGAGGATAATATTTTCACTCTGACCCAATGAGCCAAAATAGCGAAGCTTGAAGGGCGATCTCTGCTATGCTGTTTTCTGGATGTACAGAAAGCATACGATAGTGTCCCGCAGGCAGCATTATTTGATTGCATAAACCACTTGGGCCTTCCAGAGATCCTCATCACGACCGTGAGACGTATGTACAGAGGTAACACTGTAGTGGCACACTTCGGGGATGTTCAGTCTGACCCCGTTGTAGTAGTGAAAGGCCTGCGTCAAGGTTGCCCACTCTCACCATTACTGTATATTCTTTACGTCTCAAGCCTCGAGAGGAAGCTTCTTAGTTCCAGCCTTGGTTTTCGGCTCCACCACACGACCAGCGGTATCGACGAGAGGCGTCGTCTACCGGGCTTAACGTTCGCAGACGACATCGTGCTCATGGCAGAAAGCACCGAGGAAATGCAGGCACTGCTGGACATCTGCCAGGATGAAATCACCTGCCTGGGGCTCTGCTTCAACGTTAAGAAGACTGCCCTTCTCAGACTTGTGAGGGAGTGCACCAAGGAGAGGGTTGTGACTCTGGGAGATACCGAAGTGAGTAGCTGCACCGAATACAGGTACCTGGGTGTAAAATTGTCAGCATCAACGGACATGTACAGCCTACATGAGGTGAAGACGCGTGAAGCTGGACTGCGGGCTCAGAGCATCCTCCGGCGCCGCTGTTTGTGGGGCTGTAACCGATATTTAATGGTATGTGACCTTTGGAAGCTCGTCCACGTGCCTGGACTGACATTCGCGAACGCAGTCGTGGTTATGTCAGCGGCCACCCGGGAATGGTTGGAGTGGCGACAACGGGAAGTAGGACGCATCGCTCTGGGCTGTCATGGCATGGTGGCGAATGAGGCGGTCCAGGGGGACATCGGCTGGTCGAGCTTCGAAGCGCGTGAGGTGGCCAGCAAACTGACGTTCCACTGCCGCCTAATGTACATGTCCCGCGAGAGGTGGTCTCGACGAGTTTTTGACTACCTCATGGCGACATGTATGCGCACCAAGTGGGTACGACGAGTGTACCAACTCGAGAAAAAGTTCGGGTTTTTCCAGGAGCCACTGGTGGCCGAAAACCGACGGGGGCGCACTAAGGAAATTCGCCAACGTATTAAGGAGGCCGAGGAGGAGAAGTGGAGGCAGGCACAAGTGAACAAGTCAAGTCTCCTCCTCTACCGCCAGCACAAGGACACCATCGCTCCAGTCCCACTGTACGACAATGGCCTTGGAAGTGTGCTGTTGTTTGAGGCGAGAGCAGGGGCCCTGCGTACTCTCGTCCGTAGGCAAGCCTACGACGGTGAACTCGTGAGTGTGGTGTGTCGCGCGTGTGGTGGAGTTGACGAGACCATCGCACACATCGTGACTGAGTGCCCGCAACTGAGCCCATCCAGTTCGAACACAGATCTCGCTGCCGCACTGGGTTTTGTGGACACAGGTGATGTGGTGGACTATACAGCAGTGAGGCGCAGCAAAACTCGCCTAGAACAATGGAGGAAAATAACTCTCCGGGGACTTCGGGAGGGTTCTTAACTTGGCAACCCGCCCAGTCCATATTTTATTTTCTTATTTTCTTTGTATTTTTTACTATCGGCTAGGGTGCCAAAGTGTGTCCGCCCGTTACAAAGAGAATGGCCTCGTTACCATCATCATCATAATTACCATCATCATCAACTTCAGGTTCTCAGGCTGCGCATGTTGTTCAACGCTGCAACTCGCCGGTCAAACGTGATTCTTTTGGCTGTTTAGGTTGTTCTTTCGTGCTGCATTTGCTGTTCGGACAGCCTTCTCATGTCTACGTTATGTATTTTGCGGAGTGTGTGCCATGAGCAGACGTCAGAGCCACTGTTTTGTGCCCAGATGCTCAACTGGGTACAAATCGTGCAGGCAGAGGGTTTCATTGTTTGGAGTCCCGAAAGAAGACCATTTGTTCCAGCAGTGGCAGCGTAATATACCAAGAGCAGACAAGCCTTTGGGAAAGAACGCTGCCGTTTGCGAGCTCCGCTTCGATCAGCAGTTCATCTCGCGCCACTTTGAGCACGTTATTAACGGTTAGGTCCGTTTGGACAGAGCTGGGCCTATACTATTGCCGCATGCCGTTCCAACGATCTTTCCAAATGCTCCTTTCTACCTCGCGAAACGTGTGGCGCAAAAAAGAAACCCCAAGGAGGATCACACCCACCGCTTGTGATTCCTCAGAAAAGACGTTGAAAGGATGACGACCGGGAGCCGCAGGATGAACCGGAGCCACCCGACCTTCCAGCTGCGCCCGTTTACGACTACAAGCACGTTTCACTTCCTTCAAATCGGTGGGGAAGGCACGTATTCAGTGAGGAACCACTAAATTTCACCTACAGTTTGTGCATGCCGAGCTCGGACATGAGCCTTCTACACGCAGAGAAACTTGTTAAATTTTGTGTTAGTGGAAGTGCCATAACACATGAAGTACTTGTGCGTAGTGTGTAGATTTCGATGAATGGCCCGTATGAACCAGCTTCTCTTCTGGAGACTGTTGATGCCATGCAAGTGTGTTCAGGGGCAAGCTTGTTGTGCGAGTTTCCTTTTGCATCATCTGGTAAGAACTTGAAGGTTTGGAATGGGAAGCTCTCCCATCACAAGTGTAAAGGTACCTCAAGTCAAGATGAAAGACGCTGCATGAGTTTCAAGCACTTGAGAAAGCTCCTTGTCAATGAGAGATACCAGAAAAAGAAAACAGCAGGCAAACTGACCCATGCAACAAAACTTAAAGCTGAAGCTCAAACAGTACGCCGCCTTAGAAACAAGGTGAAGACTCTCGACCAGACCATTGCACAGCTAAAACTATAGAATGAAGAAATTGAAGAAAGCGCACTCTTGAGCAAAATAGACAAGTTTCTATCCAAACAGAAAAACGCTATAATGCAGTGTTTTGAAGCTGCAAGGCGCAAGTCCCGAAATGGCATGCGCTACAACCCGGAGTGGATGTTAAAGTGTGTCATCATGCACATGAACAGCCCACGACTTTATGAGCATGTGCGTAGGGAGAAAATTCTTGTGCTGTTCAGTCGTACATGCCTCAGAGCATTTATGAAGAAGTACGACATGTGCTTTGGTCTTAATTTATTTATTCATATTTATTCATAATACCTCAAAGGTCCCACATGGGACGTTACATGAGGGGTTGGCGAACAAAAAAACTGGCGGGTCAGGTTAGGTTTCATGACTTGAAAGATGGTCCTGAATGGCAGCTTTCAATTGAGCAATATCAGTGATGCGGGTGATATCGGATGGAAGGGCATTCCATTCTCTGGCAGTATGCAGGAAAAATGATTGATTGATTGATATGTGGGGTTTAACGTCCCAAAACCACTATATGATTATGAGAGACGCCGTAGTGGAGGGCTCCGGAAATTTAGACCACCTGAGGTTCTTTAACGTGCATCCAAATCTGAGCACACGGGCCTACAACATTTCCGCCTCCATCGGAAATGCAGCCGCCGCAGCTGGGATTCGAACCCGCGCCCTGCGGGTCAGCAGCCGAGTACCTTAGCCACTAGACCACCGCGGCGGGGCGTATGCAGGAAAAATGAACGTTGATAGGTGGCCGTTTGTGCACGTGGTAGATACACAGCATTTTAGTGCGAGTGGCGAAAGGAACGATGTGCAGGAATGATGATTTGGTTTCCTGGAGGCAGCGATTGAAAAAACCTAAAATAATAATATTAGACGAGCAGTTTTGCAGCGAGAAGAAAGTGAGGGGAGGCAGAGCTGGGATTTTAAGGTGGATACACTTGACCTGTAAGAATAATAGGAAAGAAGAACCTGGAAGCGCGGTTCTGGACTGATTCGAGTGAATTGTTTATATTAACTTGGTGATTGTCATAAATAGCAGAGGCATATTCAAGTTTGGATCGAATCAACGTTTTATAAGCAAGTAGTTTGACTACAGGGGATGCTGATGATAGGTTACGGCGTAGATAACCTAATAGGCGATTGCAGGAATTAGTTGGAGAATATCATGGGCCCAGGACAGATCACTAGATGTATGTACTCCTAGGTATTTAAATGTCTTGCATTGGGTTAATGTGTTGTTGAGAGAGTAAGAAGGAGCTACATAGTTACGGCGACGATGAAAGGACACGTGGGAGCACTTACTGACGTTGAGGGACATGTACCATTGGTTGCACCACGCCTGGATTTTAAGGAGGTCATCCTGGAGAAAGGAAGAGCCTAAAGAATTTGTTATGGGACGATACAGAACAGAGTCATCTGCAAAAAGGCGTATATTTGATGATACATTAACAGGAAGGTCATTAATATATATAAGAAAGAGTAGCGGTCCAAGTACGGAGCCTTGCGGCACACCAGATAAAACAGGGGTAGAGACGAGGAAAATGACTTGGTGGAAACAAATTGATGGTGATCGGTCAAGAATTAACGTATACAATTAACTGTGTCGGGGTGTAGGTTTAGGTGCGAAACTTTATGCATGAGAAGAATGTGCGCTACTTTATTGAAGGCTTTTTCGAAGTCCAAAAAAAGAGGGTCGGTGGCGATGTTCAGATCCAGGTTAGAATGTACATCATGCAGGAATAATGCAAGCTGAGTATTGCAAGAGTGATCTTTGCGAAACCCGTGCTGGTTAGGATGAAAGAAGTTGACAGATGACAAAAAAATTGGCAGCGCGTGAATGTAGAATGTGCTCCATTAGTTTAGAACAAACGCTGGTAATAGAAATGGGACAGTAGTTGCTAGGATCTGTATGGTCGCCCCTTTTAAAAATGGGAATTATCTTACCAACTTTCCAGCCAGAGGGGATAGATCCAGTGCAGAGGGATTGCTGGAATATTAACCTTAGGAAGAGACTGGTGATGTGCTCGGTGTTTTTTTAATACCTTAGCGTTCATGCCATCAATGCCACACGAGGATGAATTTTTTAATGACTCAATAATTGTAACAGTGCCGTTCGCGTCGAAAGGGATGTTTTCCATGGGGGGGGGGTAATTAGACGGTGGCAAATGAGGAAGAATTTCGGGGCATGCATTAGTGAACACAGAACAGAAAGCAGTGTTTAGAGCATCACCAGTCTCAGATTCCGGAACAGGGCAGCCAGCACTGTTACGGAGAAAAACACTGCCAGACACCTGGGGATTAATGCGTTGCCAGTAGCGTTTCGGGTTAGTGTGCAACATGGAGGACAGCGTGGTTGAAAAAAAAGCTACGTTTGGCGTCTGCGACGTGCTTCTTATACTGCTTGACCACAGCGTGGTATTTCTGCCACTGAAAGTCAGATTGAGAGGAGTTACCAGAACAAAAGAGACGTTTCTTTTTATTGTTCAGACGTTTTAGTGTTGTGTTAAACCACGGAGATTGTTTCCGTTCACTGATTGTTATGGTGGGAACGTATCTTTTAACTAGGCGCAGAAATTCAGATTTAAACAGCAACCAGTTAGTTTCAAGTGAACAGTGGTGAAAGTCCGCCTCAAAGTTATCATAAAAGGTTGTTAAATCTTGGGACATGCTGTTGTAGTCACCCCTCTCATAAAGCGTGAGTGTTTTTTTAATTCTTGTTGGATTGCACATGTGACATGAAAAAGCAGCATGCAGTATCTTATGATCACCGAGACCATTCAGGTACGCGATATCGGAAAGGTTTTCAGGGTGTGAAGTTAATATTAAGTCTAAGATGTTATCCGAATGGTCAGTAGTGCGAGTGGGATCGTTGACAACTTGCGATAACCCAAATGTAAGACACGTGTTGACGAATTCACTGGCCATGTTACTTTTTGATAGTGTGGAAGCGAGATTTGACCAAGTGATAAATGGGAAATTAAAATCACCAAAAATCAAGACAGGCGCGTTAGGATACGACTTAGTTATCTGGCCCAATGCATCGTGGAAAGCGGGCAAGAATGCGACACCGGTAGAAGGAGGGCGATAGCAAATGCCAAGAAGGATGCGCGGGAAGGATTCAGTGCAACATAGCCATAGCATTGCACGAGGTGATTTAGTTAATATCGGGATGCATCGTAGTTGATGGCTTCTGGCGATAAAGACGCCACCACCGCGGGTATTGTCGACACTATCTTTGCGAAATATATCGAAGTCTGGAAAGAGGGGCAGGATCTCGGAATCGCAAATGGATGTGTTAAGCCACGTCTCAGTAAGCAAAACAACATTACACGAAGATGAGCTGATGAGGCCACATAACGAGTCATGTTTTGGAATTACACTACGGATATTAGTATGTAAGAACGATATAAATGTGTTCTCTCGGGCATTTCTAAGAAGACTGCTAATATGGGAGACTTTGAACGTCATGGTGGACTGGTCGTTGACGAAATGAAACTTGCAGAAAACTTTGGTGTTCAGCGGGGAAATAAAGAAGTTGATGGATTTGTAGACCTTGGTTCTTTCACTCCCGAGGCTGACAAAAGTGTTCTATGTGATCATGGTCTTGTGATAATGTTTCAACCTTTGTCAGGTTCATGGCACCAAATCTTGGGTGTATTTGCATCTAGAGACAGCGTGAAAGCCCCACTGCTTTCCAAAATCATCTTAGAAGCAGTTATCCTGGCAGAGAATGCTGGCCTCAGGGTAGACTATGTGACATCGGATGGAGCATCTTGGAACCGTGCAATGTGGCATCGATTTGGCATATCTGGTTTGGCATGAGCTATCAAGCCTTCAGCACCTCATCCAACTGACGTCAAGAGGCGGCTTTTCCTTCTGTCTGACTTTCCGCATTTAGTAAAGTGCATCAGGAACGGCTTCATCAAAATGGCTATAAAACACCAGATGGGCACGTTGATGTTAGGCCAATCACGACAGCTCACGACTTGGACAAGTGTGCTACAACGTTGAAAGCTATGCCGAAGATTAAATTTTGCAGTGTGCATGCAGCTACTCTCACAGAGAAAGTAATTAGTTTTTACGTTGTCACACGTCTTCACATTTTTGTGAAAGGACTGAACAGAGACAGAGGAAGAAAGCGGCAGAGGACCAAGCAGCTGAATCTGAGTCGTTCCACATGAAGTGAATAAAGTGTGTTTAAAACAGTGGTTGAATATTCTGCTTCAGTTTTGAAAATAAGAGCTTCATGTCAGGAACAGAAGCTTGCACGTAGGTCTAACCGATGTGTAACTGCGTAATTATAGTTATTCAAAATCCCGATAAAACTACTGTGCTATGTGCAACAATCAATTCAGAACAAAAGATGGTTCAGCTACAATTTCATTTCATCAAAGCAAAGGCACAAACTCAGCCAGCACGCCTGCATGTTAAAGCTTGGCTAGGAAGCTAGCGTGCACTGTTTTCTAATTGTCTGGTGGAAGGCAGGGCACAATCTTGCTACAAAGTCATTTTAGGTTAGGTCTACGCAGCATGTAACCGTATATCTGGTCACTGTAATAATAATAATATTTGGGGTTTAACGTCCCAAAACCATTACATGATTATGAGAGACGCCGTTGTGGAGGGCTTTGGAAATTTCGACCATCTGGGATTCTTTAACGTGCACCTAGATCGAAATGCACGGCTGGTCACTGCATGAAACCGTATAAGTTGAGAGGTACACCGTCCTTTTGGGTTTGGCGAGGTGTTATATTGGGGAAAATACGATGTGGCTTGAACAAATGTAGTGTTTGCCAAAATGTGCAAAGAACTCAAGCTCCCCCGTCTCCAAGAAATAAAGTTATTAACTTCGTCGCACTAGAAAGGAGCAAGCATATCTGCATGAGCTGTCATTGGACTGACTTTCGGCAAATCTATCGCAAAAAAAGGAAAATAATGGTGAACCGAGAGCAACATACGCTCTCAGTACAGTCAAAGGGAAGTCAATACAAGCAAGTTTATTAAAAATATCGAAGAAACGCGCTTCGCAACTTGTACGAGCGGCGAGCAGCTTCTAGCTGCAGGCGAAGCTTTTATTGAAGGTGCCTGAGGCGTCACCTCTCGTATGCGACACCAACTGCGTCAGAGGAGCAGCGGAGTAAGCCCACTGCCCTCTTCTAGTACACTGTACCGCGACATTACATTCCAGCATTCCAGCACCGTTGAAGACAGTGACTGCAGCGCCACGGCGAGTCAGGGCTCGAACTAATACGAGTGACCGCGCCCTAGGTGATTTTCTGGTGACCGCACGCTGCCTAGGCACCAAACTCGCGCGCTTAGTCCTTAGCGGTGCGCCGATGTCAACTGTCAGCGCTTCCTCTAGTTTGGTGGAGGTTGATTTTGGTGTTGTGCGGCGGTGTGTATAAATTGCGGTATTATTCCTTGCGAATCTGGTGATGTGGCAGTGATCCTCGGCCGACCGATCCTTCAGAGGGGGGAGATCAAGCGCCGTGGGTGCTTCGTGCAAGCGGTAGCGTTGAATGACCAACATCCCGCGTCGATGTGATATGCTCAAGTGCTGGCTGTCTTGTGTGTGCTGTGTGGTGGTTTGTTTGACAAATTTAGTTCCCTGCACATTTGATGATTTCTTAGTGTTGGCTGGCTCATGTGAGCCGTAGCGTTGAATTACACCCGCGTAAGCGTGGTCATGTTTGTGCAGACATACTTCCGAATGAGATTCAGGGTCTGACACACTGTACTGACAACACCACTGTCACACGGGTTCTTATTTGCCATACCCTTTTATATCACAGTTAGAGGACGGATGCACCGTATTTGATCCGATTAGTTCGGGCAGTAAGCGGTGACTAATACTGGTGTCACTCGAATACTTTTGATCGAGATCGACAGGTCTATCGCAGCTGCGCCGGATCGAGTTTGGCGCAGACGCCCTAGCTGATTGCAACCAAAAGTGCCCGTGTGACACCGGTATGATCGCACGTGCGAATGCTTAAACCCTTTCTGTGCGCTCTTGTGGTCTCTAGCTTCTTGGCTGCTGCTTGCGTCAGTAGATGAGCATGCAAGAAAAACAGTTTACTACATATTGCCACGTTCCATTTCTCAAGTTGTGTTATCGCCCCAAAACACTACACAATTCTCAGCGCAAAACGCGCGTGCAGTTTTCGAGAAGCTTCCGGACTTAAGTAGATCATTTCGATAGGATCACGCCCACTCTGCGAACTGTACAGATTATTCTGGAACCTACGCCACCACCAGCCATAACGCTAGAACATTCGATGGCAAGAGTATAAATGCCGACGCACTTCGCCGCTTGTCAGTTGTTAATCGACGGCCGACGCTCTGTTCGCCGCTATCAGTCCAAGCCTGCTACTGTAGTCCGACTTTCCGTTTACTGGGCACAGGTTCGCCCAGATAACCAATTTATTATTCGACTCGCAGTGTGCTCCATTCGTCCCCGTCACGACCCCGTGACATCTGGTGGAGGTGCTGCTTCATTCATGTATCGGACGCCCCCGTCAAGCCGCGAACCCAGTCCACGTCGCGGAGAAGACACCAAGAGCAGCGAACAAGCCGCCGACAGCAAGGTCTCCCACCGGAGTACGGGCTTCTACAAGACAGGGCGCGGAAGACCAAGGCCATGACCTCGACTGCAGCGACAATAACCCAGCGTCTCAGCCCGCGATCGTCATTCATCAACCCAGGGAACCACCAGCGTTCCATGGGTCATCGTTTGAAGACCCGGAAACCTGGCTAGAAACATACGACCATGTGGCCGGCCTCAACAACTGGGACAACGAAGAAAAGCTCCATCGTGTGTACTTCTACTTGGAAGACACCGCAAGGACCTGGCTCGAGAATCGGGAGTCCACGCTCCGAACGTGGGATATCTTCTGCGGCGCATTCCTGCAAACGTTTGCGAGCGTCGCTCGCAAAGAGAGGGCCGCTGCTCTACTAGAGACCCGTGTTCAGCTACCAAATGAAAAGGTTACAATTTTCACAGAGGAGATGACCCGCCTATTCCGTCACGCTGACCCAGGCATGCCTGAGGAGAAGAAAGTTCGTTTCCTCATGCGAGGGGTCAAATAGAAGCTCTTCGCGGGACTAATGAGCAATCCACCGAACACCGTCCAAGAATTTGAAACCGAGGCGACCACTATCGAAAAAACCCTGCACATGCGCACCAGACAGTATAATCGTCGCCTGACTCCAGAATGCACTGCTGCTCAAGCCAGTGACTCCGAAGACCTGCGTGAAGCGATCCGAGCGATCGTGCGGGCAGAGCTGCGCAAGCTGTTGCCTTCGGCGCAGTCTCAAGTGGATTCGATTGCCGACATTGTGCGAGAAGAAGTTCGGCAATCGCTTCGAATTCCCCAAACAGCGCGGCCCGAGCCAGAAACTACGAGCTACGCCGCTGCAGTACGCCACAACTCTCCTCCCCGTTAACGTCAAAACACCGCCCCGTCGCACTTCCGTCGCCAGATGCCGCCGCCGCCACCACCCCCACCGACGTCCTACGGTTCGCCAGCGGGCCAGCGCAGTGTGCCGAGGAAAACGGACGTTTGGCGTGCACCTGACAACCGCCCGCTCTGCTACCACTGCGGCGAGGTCGGGCACACCTAACGCCGTTGCCGGTACCGACAGATCGGACTGTGTGGCTTCGCCGTAAATGCACCGCGTCCGCAGCCAGGAGAACGGCCACGTGACATCGCCGACTACCTGACAGGAACTCAATGGACACCACGAAGTCCTTCCCGTTCGCCGTCGCCCAGCCGCCGCATGTCACCGCACCCCCGGCAGTACTCTGGCCCAACGCGGGGCCGGTCTCCTAGCCCGTATCTGGGAAACTAAGGGCAGTAACCGATGGAGGTGCGGTTGCTGTTCGATGAAGTACCGAAGATCCTCCTCCGACGACGACGCCGCGACGGAGCTTTCCGAACACAACGCCAACCAGGCAAAGACCTGACAGCGAAAGCTCACTTACCGAAGGTGGCCTGACGACGCAACATGGAAGCAGCGGAACAAGCCGACGCAGCCGTGACCCGACGCCACGCCCTAACTGCAATGCGAGACGGCGAACTAGCGACCTCGACGTTCTTAACGACGGCAACAGTGTGACCGCTCTCGTCGATACTGTAGCGGACTATTCCGTCATCAGTGGGTCGTTCGCCGCGAAGTTAAAGAAAGTTAGGACAGCCTGGGAAGGACCTGAAATCCGCACAGCCGGAGGTCATCTCGTAACGCCTGCAGGAATCTGCACAGCGAGAGTCACCATTAACGGCCGTATTTATCCTACAGACTTCGTAGTCATACAGCGTTGTTCGAGAGATGTCATCCTTGGTATGGACTTCTTATGCCTCCATGGTGCTGTCATCAACCTAAGAACAAAGTCGATAACGTTCTCCACAGAAGCACTACCACCGCGCACGCCGTCAGGAAACCATGCCTTGAATGTGCTGGAAGAACAAGTCGCCATTCCGCCTCGCTCCAGCGTCGTTATTTCAGTCGGCGCTCCTAAATCACCTGACTTGGAAGGCGTCGTTGAAGGCAGTCAGCATCTGTAGGTCACCCGAAATATTTGCGTCACAAGAGGAATTGCAGAGCTGCGGGGAGGCAAAGCAACGGTTATGCTCACGAATTTCAGCAATGAGTACAAACATGTGAACAAAGGAACAACGGTCGCATACATCGAAGAAATTGTCGAAGCCACCAGTGCTTTCGCCCTCGCCGATTCTTCGGAACCTGCTCAGAGGAACCAAGCCCCTCCAATAGCTTTCGACGTCAATCCCAGACTTCCGAACGATAAGCAAGAACAGCTCAAGGCCCTGCTCCTGCAATACGAAGATTGCTTTTCGTCGTCATCGAAAATTTGGCAGACCCCAATCACGAAACATCGCATCACAACTGAAGAAAATGCCAGACCACTCCGTCAGAGTCCGTACAGGGTTTCGACGCGAGAACGTGAGGCCATGAAGAGACAAGTTGATGAAATGCTGCGGGATGACATTATCCAGCCGTCCAAGAGTCCATGGGCATCCCCCGTGGTGTTAGAAGAAAAAGGATGGGACCCTACGTTTCTGCGTCGATTATCGCCGGCTGAACAAAATCACAAGAAAGGACGTGTATCCTCTCCCATGAATAGACGACGCACTTGATCGGCTCGATAACGCCAAGTACTTTTCGTCAATGGACCTCAAGACTGGCTATTGGCAAATCGAAGTCGACGAAAGAGACCGAGAGAAGACGGCGTTTATAACACCCGACGGCCTCATCGAGTTTAAGGTGATGCTCTTCGGCCTTTGCTCAGCGCCTGCAACTTTTCAACGCGTTATGAATACAATACTGGCAGGATTGAAATGGCAGACTTGCCTTGTGTACTTGGACGACGTCGTCGTGTTTTCCTCGAGTTTCGACGAGCATCTTCGGCGCCTTGAAGCTGTACTTCAAGCCATCAAGACGTCCGGACTCACACTGAAGCCAGAAAAGTGCAGATTTGCGTATGAGGAGCTCTTGTTTCTGGGACACGTTATCAGCAAGTCTGGAGTTCCTCCCGATCCACGGAAAACAGCCGCCATCACCGACTTCCCGCCGCCCACTGACAAGAAGGCCGTGCGTCGATTTCTGGGCCTGTGCGCCTATTATTGGCGGTTCGTGAAAAACTTCGCCCGCATCGCCGATCCTCTCACTAACCTTACCAAGGCCGACGTGGAGTTCAAGTGGGAAACGCCACAGGAACACGCTTTCCAGGAGCTTAAACATCGCCTCCAGACGCCTACGTTACTTGCCCATTTCGACGAATTCGCCGAGACAGAAATACATACTGACGCAAGCAGCGTAGGTCTTGGCGCCGTTCTTGTGCAGAGGGCTGACGGACTTGAAAGGGTTCTTAGTTACGCCAGCCGATCGCTATCCAAAGCAGATGCAAATTATTCCACAACAGAAAATGAGTGCCTCGCCATCATCTGGGCTACGTCGAAATTTCGCCCCTACCTCTACGGCAGGCCCTTCAAAGTTGTGAGCGACCACCACGCCTTGTGTTGGCTAGCCACCTTGAAGGACCCTTCAGGTCGCCTCGCACGATGGAGCCTGAGACTTCAAGGGTATGAAATTACTGTCATTTACAAGTCCGGCAAAAAACACTCCGACGCCGACTGTCTCTCTCGTGCGCCTGTCGACCAACTGCTACCCGACGACCCGGATGACGACTACTTCTTGGGAACGATAGCTACCGACATTTTCGCTGAACGACAGCGGGCCGACCCGGGACTTAAGGCCCTAATAGAATACCTCGAAGGCAGGACCGCCGAAGTCCCGAAGGTATTCAAGCGCGCACTTGCGTCGTTCTTTCTACGAAACGGTCTTCTACAAAAGAAAACTTTTCACCGCTTCGAGCTAAGTACCTCCTTGTGATGCCTTCAGCTCTGCGACCAGAACTCCTGCAGGACCTGCACGACGATCCGACGGCAGGGCACCTCGGTGTTTCTCGCACGCTCGCGAGGATACAAGAAAGGTACTACTGATCACGTCTTACCGCCGACGTCACTCGTTATGTAAGGACTTGCCGGGACTGTCAGCGACGCAAGACACCGCCGACAAGGCCAGCGGGACTTCTGCAGCCAATTGATCCACCTTGCCGACCTTTCCATCAGATTGGTATGGACCTACTGGGGCCGTTCTCGACGTCGGCTTTCGGAAACAAGTGGATCGTGGTAGCTACCGACTACCTCACCCGCTACGCCGAGACAAAAGCCCTGCCAAAAGGCAGTGCATCCGAGGTAGCTAAGTTCTTCGTCGAAAATATCTTCCTACGTCATGGCGTCCCGGAGGTCCTTATCACCGACAGAGGAACGGCATTCACTGCCGATTTAACTCAAGCGATCTTGGCATACAGCCAAACAAACCACCGCCGGACCACAGCATACCACCCACAGACCAACGGCCTCACCGAGCGGCTTAAGAAGACGATCGCCGACATGCTGTCAATGTACGTCGATGTCGAACACAAGACGTGGGACGCCATTCTTCCGCATGTGACCTTCGCATACAACACGGCGGTGCAGGAGACGACGCAGATATCTCGATACAAATTGGTTTACGGAAGGAGCCCGGCAACGACGCTCGATGCCATGTTACCCAACGTCACCGACGAAGAAAACCTCGATGTGAGCGAGTACCTTCAACGCGCCGAAGAAGCCCGACAACTTGCGCGTCTCCGTATCAAGAATCAACAGACGGCCGAACGCCACCGTTAGAACCTTCGACGACGCTTCGTGGAATACCAGCCCGGTGAACGTGTTTGGGTGTGGACACCGATACGCCGACGTGGACTAAGTGAAAAGCTTCTGCGACGGTACTTCGAACCGTACAGGGTGGTTCGACGTCTCGGCCCACTTGATTACGAGGTTGTCCCCGACGGCATAACGAACTCTCAACGACGCCGATCGCGACCTGAAGTCGTACATTTCGCGCGCCTCAAGCCGTTTCATATGCACGTTAACAAACTGAAACAGTGTTTTTTGTATTATTGTTGTATCGTAATTTATTCATTGTACTTTCTTGCATTATTATTGTACCTTCATCTTTAGTCAAAGCATCGGGACGATGCCTTTTTTCAGAGGGGGGCAATGCCACGTTCCATTTCCCAAGTTTTTGTTATCGTCCCAAAACACCACACGATTCTCAGCGCAAACCGCGCCTGCAGTTTTCGAGAAGGTTCCGGACTGTAGTAGATCATTTCGATAAGATTACGCCCACTGTGCGAACGGTACAGATTGTTCTGGAACCTACGCCACCGCCAGCGATAACGCTAGAAAATTCGACGGCAAGAGTATAAATGCCGACGCGCTTCGCCGCTTGTCAGTTGTTGATCGAAGGCCGACGCTCCGTTCACCGCTATCAGTCCGAGACTGCTATCTGTGCAAGACTACTGCTGTAATTGTACTTTCCGTTTACCGGGCACAGGTCCGCCCAAATAAACAGTTAAATCCCAACACGAAGTCTCCTGTCTTCGGCCACGTCACGACCCCGTGACAATTTCAATGTCATAGTAGCATTTTGTGCTTCTTGAGCTTGCTTATAACCTTGCGAAATGGCAATCCCCCCAAAATGTTAATCGGTTACATTTCTTAGCACCAAGAAACGATCAATAGCAGTGGCAAGCTTAGCTGGCCACGATGTTTGCGATTGATGTAAAGCTTCACTTATAATTCTATGGGTATGGTCACACCATACGGTGATAATGTTTGATAATATCTGCCGCGAAGTTCATTTATATATGATGCACTTACGCCCTGCAATATGGTAGAGGCACATAAAATTTATGATACAAACAAAACCATATCAGCCACAAATCAGCCTTGACATGACAGCTTCGCTGCAGCGAGCCGCCGAGCGAGCGACGTCTAAGCTACAACCTATGGATGGATGGATGTGGCTGTACCCTTTAGATCGGGCTGCGGCTAACGCCACCTAGCCGTAATACTTAGTGAACTAATCATTAGATTTATCTTTTTTTCTTTAAATAGTGAGGTTTAGGATTCGTACTTTGCAGTGAAGAGTTTAATTTTCACTCGTGCCTTGACTTTAGCCATCAATCAGATAACCTCCTTCTAGTTAAGCCTACGCGCTTAAAGTCTATTTTGCCCTCCCTGTCCCTAAACCCCAGTGCTTTGAAAAACTCTGCGCCATCATCCTGAACTATAGGGTGAAGCCCTTTACAGAACATTATCAAGTGTTCGGCAGTTTCTTCTTCCTCTCCACACGCACTGCATACTGTGTCTACCCCTTCGTATTTGGCCCGATATGTATTGGTTCGCAATACTCCCTTCCTGGCCTCAAACAGTAGAGAACTACCCCGAGTAGATCCTTTCCTTGGCAATTTCCCGCTTAAAAGTTCGATAGATCTCTAGTGCGGACTTCTTAATCATGTCAATTCTCCACATGTCAGTCTCCGTTTCCTTCACTTTCTTCTTAACCGATAGTTCTTTTTGGTTTGGCCACTGGCTGTTTTCTAAGTATTTACCAGTCAATTTCCTGGTTCGCATCCTCCATTTTGTATTGACATTCTTCATGTACAAGTAGTTGAAAAACTTCCTAGCCCAACGCCCCTCCCCCATTTCTGTCAATCGCTTGTCAAATTTTATCTTGCTGCTAGCTTCCCCGCCCTCAAATGGTGTCCATACCATATCACCTTGCACTCCCTGATTTGGTGTACTCCCGTGAGCTCCTAAAGCAAGCCTACCTATTCCACGATGCTTAATTTCTAATCTTGCTAGAACTTCTGATCTCATGCATAAGACCGCATTGCCGAACGTCAGCCCAGGAACCATGACCCCTTTCCATATTCCTCTCACAACATCATACCTATTGTAACTCCACAGTGCCCTATTTTTCATGACTGCTGCATTCCTGTTACCCTTAGTCGTCACGTATATTTCGTGTTCCCTCAGATACTCGGTCCCATTGCTTATCCATACGCCGGGATATTTGTATTTATCTGTTATCTCTAGCGTGGTTTCCTGTATTCTAATCTCACTACCTTCGTTATCATTAAAAAATCATGACTGTTGATAATTCTTTACTGATTCTAAAATCTAACCTATCTCCCTCATTACCGCAGATGTCCATCAATCTCTGAAAATCTTCCTTGTTGTCAACCAATAGCACTATATCATTTGCGTACATTAATGCTGGTAGTGCCTGATCAATGAGTCTTCCTTGTTTGACAAAAGAGAGGTTGAAGCCAAGTCCACTTCCCTCTAATTTGGCCTCTAATCCTTGTAGGTACATCATTAATAATAAGGGTGACATGGGACACCCCTGCCTAAGCCCCCGTTTTACTTCTGCAGGCTTGGATATCTGTTTTTCCCACTTTATAACTACATGGTTACCTTTATAGATATATTTTAAAAGATTAGTGACTACATGTTCCACGCCTAGTGTGTCCAGTATTCCCCACAATTCCTCTTGAACCACGCTATCGTACGCTCTCTTGATATCCAAAAATGCTAGCCACAGGGGCCTGTGTTCCTTTTCTGCTATTTCGATGCACTGCGTCAGTGAGAACAGATTGTCTTCCAACCTCCTGTGTTTCTGAAACCCATTGTGCAGTTCCCCCAGCACCCCCTCATCCTCTATCCATACCTGCAGTCTTTCTTTTATAATCTGCATCGCCAGCCTGTAGACAGTGACTGATGTCACTGTTATAGGACGGTAGTTGTTTATGTCAGCTTTGTCCCCCTTTCCTTTATAGATCATGCTCATCCTGCTAAGCTTCCATCCATCAGGGACTTCACCATCGATGTTCCGCCCACTGCCTTTCTCGAAGTCTGTTTAGACTTCGGACACAATGTCTTTATCAGCATAATTGGAATGCCATCTGGGCCTGTTGATGTACTACTTGGAACCCTCTTCTCAGCCCTTTCCTATGCTCATGAAAATGGAGCCATTGTGCCTCTTGATCCACCCCTGTCTATTGTGATGCATAAGGCACTTCTTTGTTGAAGTTTGTCTGTCACCCTTGTTCTTATATATTCAATAGCTTCGTCCCCTTCTAGCCAAGCACCTTGAGCTGTTGTTATAACCCTCTGCTCTAGGTTTGCTTCATTTATTAGGGAGTTTAGATGATTCCAAAATTTTGCAGCTGCCTTTCTATCCTTTTTATGTACTTCTGCCAGCCACTGAGCACCCTTTTTCTGATCTTTTCATTGATCAGGAGGGATGCTTCCCACTAGAGCATAGAAAAATTTCCCATTTTTTTTCAACATAATCTGTTGGTTCACCCAGTCGCTTAGCATGTCTGTGTTCCCTGGAGGCTTCCTGACGTTTTGCTGTGGCTCTCTTAACTTCCTCATCCCACCAACTCTTGGGCTTGTGTCTTCTTTTCCGAGGTGACTTGCCAGGTGCCTTAGCAAGCTCTAGCCCAAACAGTTCAATTAGATTTGTGTATCTCCATACATTTTTATTATCCTCAGTGATTACTTTCAATTTGTTTAGTGGCTATTTCAAGTTGCCTTTCTGGATAAAAATGTTCCTGTAGTTGCTCATCTTCTCTCCTTCCCACGTTCACTGCTCTTCCAAAACTTAGCTTGATACGTTTGGGATCACTACCCAGACTTCTGGAGCCACCTTCATCTATGTGCATTCCCCTGAGCTTATCATACATCCTAAGTGACATCAGTGCGTAATCTATCGTGGACTGCAGCCTTACTACCTCCCATGTTATTTGCCCTTCACACTTCTCGGTACTGTTGCAAATGATCAAATCAAGCCTTTCACACATATCCATGATTATTTTGCCTGTCGGGTCGGTATACCCATCTATATCTTCTATGTGCGCATTCATGTCTCCTAGTATAATTATCTCGCACTCTCTTCCTAACTCCTGAATGTCCTTTGATATACACTCTACCATTGCCAGGTTTTCCTCTCTGGCCTTTGCTCCCGTGCACAAGTAAATGAAACCAAGGTGTGTCATTTGACCTGCCACTTTCCCTTTTAGCCATAAATGTTCCTTGCACTCCTGCTTGACCCTTTGCCAGTCTGTACATTTATGAATGAATGCCCCAATACCACCCCCTTTCTGCTGCCTTCTGTTCTATTACAATATTCCCACGCGTAGTCCGCATTGTTCGGACGTTGTTCCATGTCCCTGAGATGTGTTTCTACAAAACCGTGTACCATCGGCCTCTCTTCCCTTAGCTGTTCTTCTATCTCTTCCCACTTCGGCCTGTTTCTACCACCCTGCATGTTAATATACCCTATGTCTGAATGGGCTCGGTGCTCGTGGCTACGTCTACTTATGCCCCGGACTCTACCTATCTTAGATATTGGTGCCACTTTGGAATCGTATCTGTCCATACCACCCGTCGAAGAGTCTCCCTGGTTGTTTTCCTCGTTATATATTAGCTATCCTGCACCTCGAAGGGCTCGCTTGCCCCCCAAAAAAGCTACTGTGCGTCCTGCAAGTCGCCAACCCACCTCATGACCTAGCCGCCCATCGAAGTGAATTCTGTCTCGTTGAAAATCACTCCACCTATGCACCTCTCTGTTTATTTCCACCACCTCAAAGCCTTTCTCTCGACTCATCCGCCATATCTCTTGGTTTGCGTTGACAACCGCTTTTTGCAGGTTGCTATCACGCACCGGTACCTCCGGTATCGTGCATATCACTACCTGTACCTTAGGAGAAGTGGCGCGCATGTCATCGACGCCTTTCGCCAGTGTGCTTGCTAGTCCTGCTGTATCTTCATTTAAGACATCGTTTAAACCGCCTGACATTATGACGAGGTTTCGTCTATCAGCTATAGTTTTGAGTTTTGCGCTCGCTTGCCTCATGACTGCTTCAAGCTTGCGTCCTGGAAACGCCCCTACTGCAACCCTCTTGTCACTTCTTACCCTCTCTTTGATGGCTTCTGTGCATCGATTTAAATTCGAGTCCCCGGCGATTATCACATGCTGTGACTTTTCAGCTGGAGCGTCCAGCACCTGGGGGCTACTTGCACCTGTGACGCCGGCTGCTTTGTCCCCTCCCAGCCCCACCACCACCTCGCTGAAGCTGGGCATTGCGACAATTGAACCGGCTGAACCTGTTTTTTCCAAACTTGCTTGCTCTTCCTTCTCCACCGTTCTGGTTGCCGGTTCCCTACTGTACTCTCCGTAGGCCGCTTTTTTGTTCAGCTTCGCTAGTGCTTCCTCGGCGGACTTGAGTCTTTCTCCCATTGCCCTCGTTTTCTCTTGCTCTGTCACCAACGCAGTCTTGAGCTCGGCGATTCTCATCGGCAGTTCACTCTGGGCAACCATCATTTTCTCCATTTTTTCCTCGACCTCACATTGCCTACACTTCGCGTCAGCCTCTTCTCCATCCGCTTTGACGCTTGGATCTACTTTGAAACCCACTCCACATCCTGAACACTTTACAGTCTTTTTAACCATGTTTTTCTGACACCAATTGCCCTATACTCGATAATTACAAAACTCGAGCCCTGCACTACGAAAAAAAAAAGAAAGTTTAAGCTCTACTACAAAAATTTGCGTGTTCAATGTACGCGCACCTCCCCAACGGGGTGGCAAAAGAAAAAAAAACAAAGAATTAAAACGCACACCCGCACTAACTAATAAATACCTGGGGACGGGCCCCCAAAAAGCCGTAAAATAAAATAAGTGCTACGAAGATTCCAACCGCTGCCTTATAATTATAAAGACAAGCTCATGACACGCAAAAACACTTATCTGCGCAGTCGATCCGGAGCGCTCAAAAAACACGTCCATCCACCGTGACAGCCCGAACTCAATAGTCTTAAGGTCCCTAGATAAAAAAAAAACGTTTTTATCTAGGGACCTTCTTAAATGGATGGATGGATATGGCTGTACCCTTTAGATCAGGCGGTGGCTAGCGCCACCAAGCCGTAATACTTAATGAACCAAAAACTAGATTTATTTTTTTCTTTAAAAAGTGAGTTTGAGGATTCGTACTTTGCAGTGAAGGGTTTAATTTTTACTCTAGCCTTGACTTTAGCCACCAATCAGATAACTTTCTTCTAGTTAAGTCTACCCGCTTAAAGTCCATTTTGCCCTCCCGGTCCCTAAACCCCAGTGCTTTGAAAAACTCTGCGCCATCATCTTGAACTATATGGTGAAGCCTTTTACAGAACATTATCAAGTGTTCGGCAGTTTCTTCTTCCTCTCCACACGCACTGCATACTGTGTCTACCCCTTCGTATTTGGCCCGATATGTCTTGGTTCGCGGTACTCCCGTCCTGGCCTCAAACAGTAGAGAACTACCCCGAGTATTATCATAGATCCTTTCCTTGGCAATTTCCTGCTTAAAGGTTTGATAGGTGTTTAGTGCGGACTTCTTAATCATGCCCATTCTCCACATGTCAGTCTCAGTTTCCTTCACTTTCTTCTTAACCGACAGTTCTTTTTGGTTTGGCCACCTGCTGTTTTCTAAGTATTTACCAGTCAATTTCCTGGTTCGCTTCCTCCATTTTGTATCGACATTCTTCATGTACAAGTAGCTGAAAACCTTCCTAGCCCAACGCTCCTTCCCCATTTCTCTCAATCGCTTCTCGAATTTTATCTTGCTAGCTAGCTTCCCTGCCCTCAAATGATGTCCATCCCATATCACCTTGTACTCCCTGATTTGGTGTATTCCTGTGAGCTTCTAAAGCAAGCCTACCTATTCCACGTTGCCTAATTTCTAATCTTCCTTGAACTTCCGATCTCATGCACAAGACTGAACTTCTGATCTCATGCACAAGACAACAAGACAAGATGTGAGTGACATACACAAATGGATGAATGGATGGCTGTACCCTTTAGATCGGGCGGTGGCTAGCGCCACCAAGCCGTAATACCTAATGAACTAAAAACTATATTTATTTTTTTCCTGAAAAAGTGAGTTTGAGGATTCGTACTTTGCAGTGAAGAGTTTAATTTTCACTCGTGCCTTGACTTTAGCCATCAATCAGATAACCTCCTTCTAGTTAAGCCTACGCGCTTAAAGTCTATTTTGCCCTCCCTGTCCCTAAACCCCAGTGCTTTGAAAAACTCTGCGCCATCATCCTGAACTATAGGGTGAAGCCCTTTACAGAACATTATCAAGTGTTCGGCAGTTTCTTCTTCCTCTCCACACGCATTGCATACTGTGTCTACCCATTCGTATTTGGCCCGATATGTATTGGTTCGCAATACTCCCGTCCTGGCCTCAAACAGTAGAGAACTACCCCGAGTAGATCCTTTCCTTGGCAATTTCCCGCTTAAAAGTCCGATAGGTCTCTAGTGCGGACTTCTTAATCATGCCCATTCTCCACATGTCAGTCTCCGTTTCCTTCACTTTCTTCTTAACCGATAGTTCTTTTTGGTTTGGCCACCTGCTGTTTTCTAAGTATTTACCAGTCAACTTCCGTGTTCGCTTCCTCCATTTTGTATCGACATTCTTCATGTACAAGTAGCTGAAAACCTTCCTAGCCCAACGCTTTTCCCCCATTTCTCTCAATCGATTCTCAAATTTTATCTTGCTGCTAGCTTCCCTGCCCTCAAATGATGTCCATCCCATATCACCTTGTACTCCCTCATTTGGTGTATTCCCGTGAGCTCCTAAAGCAAGCCTACCTATTCCACGTTGCTTAATTTCTAATCTTGCTTGAACTTCTGATCTCATGCACAAGACCGCATTGCAGAACGTCAGTCAGCCCAGGAACCATGACCCCTTTCCATATTCCTCTCACAACATCATATCTATTGCAATTCCACAGTGCCCTATTTTTCATGACTGCTGCATTCCTGTTACCTTTAGTGCGTTGGTTGGTTGCGAAACTTTATTGGGGTCCTGCAAGGCGCGCGTCAGCGCGCAGCGGGCGACTCCCACGTCGGGACCGTTAGGCTGTTACCTTTAGTCGTCACGTATATTTCGTGTTCTCTCAGATACTTGGTCCCATTGCTTATCCATACGCCCAGATATTTGTATTTATCTGTTATCTCTAGCGTGACCTCCTGTGTTCTAAGCTCACTACCTTCGTTGTCATTGAAAATCATGACTGCTGATTTTTCCTTACTGAATCTAAAATCTAACCTATCTCCCTCATTACCGCAGATGTCCATCAATCTCTGCAAATCTTCCTTGTTGTTGGGCATTAGCACTATATCATGTGCGTACATTAATGCTGGTAGTGCCCAAGGAGGATATAAAAACCTCCTCCTTGGTAGTGCCTGATCAATAAGTTTTCCTTGTTTGACTAAAGAGAGGTTGAAGCCCAGTCCACTTCCCTCTAATTTTGCCTCTAATCCTTGTAGGTACATCATGAATAATAAGGGTGATAAATAGTCTCGGTCGCGAGCGCCACCGCGCGGCGCTTGCTCAAAACTGAAGGCGGGCCAACTCCGCTGGGAGCGCGAGCCATTCCCCAGGCATTGTTTAGAGGAGCGTTGGTACTACTACAGTGAACTAGAAGGTATAGTACTACCAACGCCTCCTCTTCCTAGATAGAGTGTACTAGAAGCTTTTGAGTGGCGCGAGCAGCTGCCTGGGAGCGGCCGTTTCGGCGTGGATAGGTGCGGTGGCGCTGGCGTCGACCAATCTTCCCGGGCGGATGGCTGGCAGGCGTTCCGCGTACGTGTTGGTACCTCTCTGTCGCGCCTAGTGTGAAGATGATCTCCCTCTTTTTTTTTCCTTATTCACATAACTCCCCTTTTTCGTGCAAATAAAGGTTATTTGACTTTATTGTTATTGAAGTTACTGAGGCCCGCACTGCAGCCCGGAGCAGCATAGCACATTGTACAATATAACGAGCGCGTTTTTTTTTTAATTTTTAAAGTGTACACATTTTAGACGAGAAACCAGCTGGCCGGTACACACCGGAAGCGCCCCCCCCCCCCAAAAAAAAAGAAAAGAAATATGGTGCACTCACAACGAAGAACTCTTGGTCCATTCCACGTAAAACACCAAAGCTGGACTCAAATAAAAGGCTCATTGCTTGTGGCTGCGTGCACACACGACAAAAAAGCAGGCCTTATTGATGATATTTGAAGAACAGCAGAGTTTTTCCAAACATCCCTTTGGTTTTAAAATATGGGAATTGATTCATTGTTGTAGGACCCACAGAAATGCAAATACGTAATACTGCAAAAGAATGTCTTAGGTGAAACATAGTAGTGGAAGATTTCGAGAGTTTAAAAAACGCAACAACACTGCAAAGCAGAGTCGTAACCAATGTTAATCATAATTGATAACATAAAAATTCAAGGTTTACATATTTATGAAGCAATCCATTTGCAGTTAGGTAAATTGTAAAAAACGTAATATATAGAGCCAGGATACAAAAGATAACATAAAGCAAAGCAAACAGAATGACAGAGTTAAGGTTGTCTTTCCAAAATGCATTTAATAAAAAGATGTTATGGTCGAAAGACCGTTTGAAGGGACACTGAAGTGCAACAATGAATTGGCTTAGATCGATGAATTATGCACCGAGATACCTAATGCTGCTAAATTTACCATCACAGGTTTAATACAAAAAGATTCAAGATCAAAGATTTATTTTGCGATTTCGCGTCATTATTTGCACTTTCTCTCGCTTACAAGCCTCTTCTAGAAAAAATTTTTTTTCTTCTTGGTGTACCATCAAAAAATTAAAGCGTAAGAAAATATGCACGAAAAACGACATCCTTTTTACGCCACTGTAGCAATTTATAGCCTACTCAATTTTAGGTGCTTCTGTGCGCTTTTGACACTGTAGAAGATTTCTCATCTTGACTTCATTTGCGCGTGTAGACCGTGGGTAAGGTCCGATGGTGGCAAAAATGAAGTTTCTGCTGCTCTACAACAGAGTGGGATGCTTGCAACAAGCTGCAGAGCATCTGAGGCTTCTCGAACAGTTACTAAACTGGACTTGCTGATTAGTTTCTCTAGCACGAACGCTTCACATTGCACGATTCCATTGTCTGCACAGGTGAAGTATACGGCTCGTTGAATGCAAAGTTCACGAGTGCTAGGATTCAGTGAGCACGCTACGTACGACACGCCAGCAAATCCAGGAAACTCGTGCAGCGCCCATGACTTTGATGGTAGGACAAGATCATGAAGGTCACCGAGAGTGACAACCGCGTCAGACGAGGGACTTGAGCTTGCCTCGTCAGCTTCGTCGCCATCTGCAGAAGTTGCACCATTGGTACCCACAAGGAGCTGTGCAGGAGTGCTAATGCGTCGCCGTTTTCTGTTGTCATTCTCAGCCGGCACACACTGATGACGCCGCTTTGTTTGGGTTCGCGGAGCCGGAGTTTTGAGCGTCAAATATGCAGGCAGGTTGGGCAAGATCGTCGAGACTGAATCAGGGGCAAGTGTCGGCGTTCCCCTAGGAATTCGGACTTGAACACCATTGATAACATGTACGTAGTCTCTCACAATGAAATGCGGTTTGAAATGTAACTCGCACACAGCACAATCGGCGTCAAGCCGATGGAGGTTCCGCTCCCAAAGAGGTCGTCGTTCTTCGTCTTTCGGGGTCTTAAAAAGTGATAACTTCCGACTTTGTTGCACACGCGGATATCCAGTTGTGCAATCTGGCGCATAACAATTGTTTAGACGCTACTTCTTCGTCATTTCGCGACTAAAACCGAGATGCCGGCCATGCCGCTGAGCCAGCCGAGTAAACCAAGTGGGAAGATTGGGCGATGGCAGCGCCGCCGCTACTTTCGCCACAAGTTGGGGATGGAGAAAGCAAGGGGAAAGCGTTTCGGTCGCGCCACTCAAAAGTTCTAGTACACCACCTTTTCCTTCCTCCGTGTAGTACACTCTATCCTAGAGGAGGCGGTGGTACTACCCATCATTCCCATGGTCGCTGGACGATCTCAGCGCCAGAGTGCCCTCTAGTTAATTTTGAGAAACTCTATGCATCCGCCGGCGTGATGGCGGCGCCCGCGGAGACGGACGAAAGAACGCAGATTGATTCTTCGTTGACGGGCGAACCGAGGCTGTCAGAAGATGTGGGCGACATACCAAAGGATTTTGAACCTGGTGCGTCCAAAGATCCCATCATATTGTCAGTGGACTGTTCGTCCGACTTCCAAGGGGACGGCGGGATGTCCAAGAGCACCATCGATGAGATCGAAAGGTCCGCCTCCGATGTGCCTCAGGTGCGCCTCCTCCACTACTACACTGCACACGGTGTTTTTCTCGCGCGTCATTAGATTTTATTGCGTCGTTGCTAAGATGTGGCTTTTGTCGCGCCTCAGGAAAACACGCGTACTCATAGCTACCCAACAAAAAACAAACCACTGTTTGCGCATCATGCGCGCTTGCATTGCCAGCCGATTAGACCACTACTGTTTTACCGAACACCAGAGCCATTGTGCTGCCTTGACAGTCTTGTGAGCATTCCATTTAGATACCCGTCATGAATACGGCGACGCTGTTGCTCCCGCTGGTGACTGAATTCGCTGTCGTTTGTGTCTGCGTTGCTCAGTCTCTCCTGTGGCCCACTTCGATGGGCACCTGAAAGGCTCTGTGGGATGCTTGTTGTTGTTGTTGTTGTTTCCCTGTAGAAATGGCTCGTACCCAAAGAAGGGGATTGGCCGATTTTAAGGTGAATTTGCCCTAAACTTTCAGCATTGTGTCATTCCTACAATTTTTTGTAACTTAATTTTGATTTGAAATACCGATATCAAGTTTGCAGAAAAAAAAAATAAGAAAAATTTTGAGACAGCAATTTAGCAAGAAAATCGTTTAGTCGCAGTGATGTATTCTTGAACGGCGAATAAAACATCCCTGTGGCTGAAACCCAGTGTAGAGGCTCCAAATGAAAGAAGATCAGGCTGTGATAGTTGCAAGCCCAGTCTTTGAAGAGGTGGTGCTAGTATGCTTTGCCTGAATAAATCGAAACGGCGACAATGTAATAAAAAATGACTAATCGTTTCCTCTTGATTACAGTAAATGCACATAGGGGAATTCAATATGCCTGATCTATGCAAGTAAAAATTGAGGGAGGTAACGCGGCAACGAAATTTCGTGATGACAACTTCCATCATCCTTGATTTAGTCAGTTCACTGCGCCAGGGAAATAACAAGTGTTTGTACTCTGGAGAAGCCGTCAGTGCAGGGTCAGATAAATTTTGTCTGATTTTAAGTGTGCGAAATCGCGCCACCGTAATGTATACTGTATGGGGGAAAATAGGAATAATTGGTGTCGAAAGGGATGCCTTTGCAAGAGAATCAGCTATTTCGTTTAAAAACAAACCTTTGTGCCCTGGTGTCCAGATTAAATGAATACTTCGGAGATGACTGGGGATCAAAGATTTAAAAAGTTTCACTATAGGTGAGTGACCAGATGCGGACAGAGAAGAGCACACTGATAATGAATCAGTTATGACTGCTACAACTGGAATGGAAATATTTACCTTTCGCAAAGCTAACATTATTGCCATGAATTCAGCCAGAAAGACAGGAAGAAAGTCCGGTAAGCGAAGTGAAAATGACCAATCAAGTACGGGGCAATATATTCCAACGCCTGATTTTTCATGTGATTGAGATGCGTCCGTTGCTATAATGACATTTGTTGGCAGAGTACTTAAATGGTCCTGCAATAAACCATTTAAAATGCCTGTAGGTAATAGCTTTGCGTGAGTTGGGAAGATATCATGGTAAACAATTTCTGGAGAATTTTGTCGCTCAGTTAAAGGAATCAGATCACGAACGTGTACATTTAGGGGCTCAAGTAACGATTGAACAAATACTATTTGTGGTTTGGTAAATCTGGGCCAATGCACGGAGAAGAATAGGTCAGGATTGGAAATAAAAATAATTTGTTCAGGGTTAAACGGTGCTTCATATAGTCGTAAAAAGGTCTGCACAGTAAGAATGTTGAAGCGACATAATAAGGTTGGTATTCGTGCTTCAAGGTATAACACTGCATTTGCAGTATACTTTGGAAGTCCTAAGCAGAGCCGTAAAGCCTCTCTTTCCAACAGAACGAGCGGCCGAAGTTTGTAGGCTGGCGCACCAGAAAAAAGAATGCAGCCAAACTCCAACACAGGTCGGACATACATTTTATATATAATCAAAAGTGCCTTTCTTCTCATACCTGATCTGCAATTGCTCAACCTCCGCAATACCCCCATCGCGCGTACTGCTTTTGTCGCGATGTATTCAATGTGAGGGCGCCAATTTAGATGCTCATTATACATAACTCCAAGATATTTCAATGATTGTACTTGTGGGATATCTTGAAGCTTGTAATTAATGGATATGTGCACGGGATCTTTGATTGGAAAAACGAGAATAGCACATTTACCGGTATTGAGGTTCAACATCAATCCATCCAACCAATGTTCTATTTTATTAAGATATGTTTGCAAGATAGTGTAGAGACAGTGGAAGTCATGTGACATAGCAAAGAAAGCAATGTCATCGGCATAAACATAGGTTTTCACTTCTGGATGAACGGGGATGGTACTAAGCAATATGTTGAATAAAACCGGGGAAAGTACTGACCCCTGAGGTACACCTCGGATGCTTGCTTGCTTGCTTGTTCCTTTCTTTTGTGGCTCTCACCCACTAAGGGGGATTGGCCAAGAAGCCGGTGGTTAATGCAAGTAAATACCTATAGATTTTCTAGATTAGGGGAATATGAATACTGTGTTTTGAATGTGAAATTAATTTGGCGCAATGTTAAAAAAAAGAAAGAAAAAGAAAAAAAAAAGGGGGGGGGGAGAAATAATAGAATTTGTTAAATATCTGTGGTGGAATATCTGTGTGATGCTGACCTCGCTCGTGCTAAAAGGACGGGATGAAAAAAAAGGACGAAACCAGTAAGCATCAAACAAGAGGGAAAAAAATCAAGATGGAGGCCGTGAAGTTACACAGAAATGCCATCGCCTTCGATAGAAGGAGGGAAACACGCAAAACACAAGAAAAGCTAAAAAAACTTCTAGTAAATGTCCAAAAAGGATAGTGCAAAGGTATATAAGAAGTCTTGTTGAGATGTTATTTAAGCCTAAGCAGCTTGGAAACCTCCTGTAGCTGTGCTAATGCCACATTATTATACGGCTAGAAAACTTATAGCAAGAATTCTAAAAAAACGTCTTCCTAGATTTTTTGAAGAACCTTTGTAAGCCTTTACTACACTTACATTATTCGAAGCCTAGTAAACTTCTTGCCAAAATTCTGAATGGGTTTTGCCAGATCTTTTAACACCTTGCTTAAACATTTATTTTTCATGCAAACCAGCTTGTTGAGCGTTTCCCGTGGTTAATTTTGTTGCATCATGTCAGCGTTTTGCAATCAGTGCATTTAGCTATTCACTGTTGAGATTGACAAGTAGGGACAGTAGCATAATTTGGCAGCAAAATGGTTGCTGGTACTTTTGTAACCAGCAAAATTGGTGCCCTATTTGTTGAAAGAATGAATTAGTGTTTGTTGTCTATCATTGTGATAATCTGTTTTTCATGGAGACAAGACAGGCTTTTAAAACGTAAATTCATTTTCGTTTCTGGTGTTGCCTGGAATGCATGATACTGCACATCCAAAAGTAAATGCAGAATTTCAACAAATCTCGTTGCATACTTGTAACCTTTATTATACATGACAATGACTACACACTTTGTCCCAAAACTTGCACGCTTTATAGTAACTATGATTATACAAAGCGGTTGAAGTGCTGGCCAGATGCTTGGTCCAGGAACCTGCACACATACAAAAGGCACAAAATGTTTTCTTCGAACAGACTTCTATCAGTGCAACGAAAATTAGCCGGCTAGCTTAACAAAGATATGAAGGTAAAAAATTGGTTACAGCCAAAAAGTACCAGTCGAACAACTAACTTTTTTTTCATTCAGTGCACTTAAATTTAGGTATGTTAGAACCATCAGTAGTCAAAGTTATTAGGTTATCATTAACAATGTTATCACTAACAATGTTATCAGTTATCATTAACAATGTTAAACATGGTTACGTATCGCTGTAATATATGACACATGGTTTTTAACAAGGTGCTTGGTTGGGCTGGTTGGTGCTACATGGTAGACGAAGAAAGTGCTTAACAGCGCAAACGACAGCGCTCTGTTCTCGTCTCTTCTATCCCCTTCTGTCGTTTGCGTTGTTAAGCACTTCCTTCGTCCACACATGGTTAGGTATTGACAAACTTGGGTATGAGAGTAGAAAATTATTTTATTGCACTTATGGCATTGAATTCGAGAAGACAGTGAACTAAGGTTACAAAAACATATTAAAACAAAATATTCAGTCAATATTACAGTGAAAATAAAATCATTGATTTGCTACAGCCTTATTGCAGTGCAAGAAGTTCACTTTTAAGTGACAAACTGCACATTACGTAAAAATTAAAGATGACATAAAAGCTTAGGAAGTACCTCAGACACAATCAGGGACGTGCTTTGTGCTTGCATTAAAATTCAGCTCCAAGAAGAGGAAACCGCCTTTGCAGATAAGTTATGTGTCCAGGGAGACACAATGTAAGATAATAATGCTGTCAGCTGCCCAATCAACTAATAATAACGAAATTGGGTATGTTTGCATGGAAAAATTTGTGGCAGTCGTGTTTATACACAATGCCACTGGGCAAAATTCTTCGAGCATGTCTATGCTCTGAGATATTCCACCCGGAAGTTTAATTGTGCTTTTTATGATTACGCATGCAAGGCACGGAGGATCAGCAAAATATTACTCCCTGGTAGGACGAGCAGTCAGGGCTTGCTATTACCAGCCGGTACTAAAAAGGTAACCATTGTAATGTTTGTCTATGGCATCAACCCGTAGTCAGATTATATGCAGCACCTCAGGGAGTAGTAGCTGTGTGCTAGTGCTCACTGTCCTGCATGCATGATGATGCAAAGCACAACTAAACTTTCCAGCAGGATATCTGAGCACAGGCATGCCACAATTCTTTGGGCCTGTGTAGAAATGTGACTGGCTAAAATTTTAAATACGTGCATGGGCGTTTGATGCAGTCACTAATAAGTTTATTATAAAATCTTATTCAACAGAACGGCTGACACTGATAAATATTGTTGCTCATTTCGTTCCCCTGAACACTTAACTATCTGCAAAGGTTGCTTTTACACACACAACCTACAGCACTGACATTTTTAAAGAAAAACAAAAGACTTAATTTTGAACATCCTTAACATGCGAGCCGCTTGAATACAGCAACCAGGTGGCTCAGTTAGGTTCCGTTTCCCTAGGAAACAGAAGCTATGAGCAGCTGCTGTATATTCAGTAGCCAACTTTTTCACGAACCACCATCTATGACAGGCTTGTCTGAAATTCTTTCACGCTCAGTTCGTACGAGGTGCATGCATAGTCTGCAATGGAAACACCGAAAACACAATTCAGCGATATGTGTCTCTTAGCAAAACTGAATACGTCAGTCTGGGCATATATGGGTTAAACACATATATGGGGTTAAAATGATTTGGAACAATGTGTCTTGAAACAAGCAGGATGTACACAAACTAGAGATGTTATAAGTAAAACTGTCTTAATGTTCTTGGCGAACACAGTTGCAGCCTTATGAAAGAAAATGCAATTTTCAAATTGCAGATGTGTCAAAACCATGCTTAAATTGCACTAGTGAATAGTGCATTGACAACAAATTCAATGATGCCACAACACATACATGATGGTATGCACTTTCATCTAGTATCCATTGCAGATAACCTATATTAATAAATATGAATTTGATTTCAGATACGACTAATGTAGCTTCCTTTAGACTGCTCACACAGGGACGATTATGCCTACAGTGTTAGAAATTGGTGTCACTAAATTACTATTGTGTGCTGCCAAATTATGGTCATCAGTTTCAATGATTCTGGTTGGCTAAAAAGGCAGTACCCCTCACTTAAGCATCACAAGCTGTCTAATGAAAAAAAAAAGTGAAAATACTAACACATACGAGGCACCCATCTTGAACCACACACCATCCCAATAAAGCATGCAAGCTTCTGCGACAATTTCCGGGAACTAGAATCTTGGAAGCTATTGACCACGATTTAGCAATAAGATTTCATGAAACTTATTTCCGAATTTGTGTAATTCCTTCAGTGCCAATAGCTTGAAAACTTGCAGTCTATATTTATTATTCTGAAATAAACATGGTGTCCAATTTTACATTTTAACAGCAATACGTGCATGACTTATGCATGCTTGCCGTGGTTTATCGCGAGTTTTGAGTCATAAATAAAATGTTAATTTTGCACATACCACAGATCGTGTTGACATCTGTAGCGCATGCTTGAAAGTTTACTTTATCCAATATACCGTTAAGCTTGTAATTAATCAGAAAATGTCATTGCAGGTGGTGCTTTGAACTATTTTTAATGTTCCTATACGTAAAAGTGTTTAGCAAAGTTTCAACACCAAGGTTGGGTGAGGTGCATAGAATATTTAATAAACCAAAACAAAATCTAAGCATAGTGGAAACAAGCAGAGTAAAATTGATGGTGCTCGAAGGCATGGACTAATGACTGAATTAGTGCTCGCACTGTAAGGTACAGCAATTCGGCCACATTTAGCCTTGACAAATTTGTTCGAAAATACAGTTCAAGGTAAACGAAGTGCTTAAAATGCATGGATTCAGGCCGCATGAGGCAACCCATGTTGCTGGGGTATACAGTAAGTTTGAATTTTACTAAACGAGCTGCATGAACACTTCAGCGTAAGTGCAACCTTCGCGAGCTATACCTAAGGCAATGCAACATGCTGCTCACGAATAGGCATCAACTTGACTTTTACGGAAGTTTATAAAGACGCGTGCCGGCGCGGATGCATACACCGGCACACCTGCAAGGAAAAAAAATCTCTGATAGTAATCATAGCATATAAAGATATTGTAGCTGTTTAAAATAGAATGTACACTGTTGTCCTTTATGAAAGGGAACAGGCGAATGCGTGGCCTGTGCTCTGCGGTGGCTGTCTACAGCACCATCAACCAAGAGCAAAAGGAAACACGTTCGCTTTCAGCGTGATCTGTTGCCGAAAAAAATAGTAACATGTTATGGCTGGTAGACAAACGCTGCTAGATTGCACTCTTTCGCTGCTCACGCCTGCAGTGCGTAGTCCACTGCCAACATATGGAACATTGTTCACGACCACGGCGCAAGCTGCAGTAATCGCTAAATATCGCTCGCTGTGCGTGGGATCAGGGAACGTAAGTTAGCAGCACTTGTCTATAGGCCATAACACGTTATCTTGCTTGGCCATAGATGACGCGAAAAGTGAACATGCTTTCTTCACTTGTTCGTTGATGGTGCTGTTGGCAACCACCGCAGAGCGCAGGCCACGCGTTCGAGTGTTCGCTTTCATAAAGAACGACATTGTACAGCAGATGAACCTGCCTTAGACAGACTTACTCACACTGGGCATGATCAACGCCTACAGCTAACAAACCCCCAGAAATATTAAACAAAAATAGTGGCCACTTACGAGCAGAGCCAACCTCCAGCACCACTGTCGACAGAAGCAGCCCCCGCCACAACTCTGCTCAAATCTGCTTCACACTCCACACAAAAGAAAGAAAATTGTCCGCGCTTAACTTTGCACAATTTTGCTGTTACAGTGCTGAAATTATACAGAAAAACTGGGTTGCCACGTAAACAAAAGCTCATTTATCGTGCCCTTGGTAGGAAAAACTTGGTGAACGCGGTGATAACAAAGCTCTGACAGCAGCAATACCATGCGAGTGCTCTACCATACGAAGCCACACGTCCTCGCTTGAGTATAGTGCATCTTTGCAATTAGCCCTGGCAGAACACAAAATATGAACACAAAGCACAAGCACACTTAAAACACGAGAGATATCGACTCAAACTTGACATCTTCGAGAAGCTGTTGAGCAGCGGGTAGCACGTTCAAACAAGTTAAATTGTTCTAGCTGCGCAGACGCACACTGCATTTGCGCATCTTGACTATAAAGCTTTGTTATTACATTTAAATATGTAAAAAATATGCAAGGATATTTGCTACATAAATATGTAAAGCATATATTTTGATTTAAAAAGAAGAAACTTGAAAAACACCCTTCGTATATGGCATGGACAATCTAAACTTCGTTGCGTTTTAAACGTTTCCGTTTTCTCTTTTTCTTTGTCATTAAACAGACATTTTGGCTGAACGATATAACCAACCGCCATATGTACTATGAGAAGCGAGCAAGCGATCGAGACTTCATCTGCGAATTCTACCAAATGTTCTAGAAAATAATGTTCGGTAAAATTTTTGAAAAAAAAGTTTAAAAGTTTAGTAAAGAATGTTTTCTTAACATCTTCTAAAAAACTTCCCGTGAAAAACGTTTATTCAACGTCACATAATACACCTAGGTGTCCACATACCTTTCTAGTCTTTCAAAAGGTTGTTAGGACGTTTCGTGTTTCTTGGGAAGCTGCCTCACCATGGTTATGGATAGGATAAGCTTCAGAAATGAGCTGCACACGTTTACGAATTTTCAAACAATAATGTGCAACTGCCATGGTTAGAATGAACCGTCAGTCCCTAGCGCGCTCCTGAAGCTTGTTCGAATGTGCGCGCATGCAGTTGTGCACCATATCGTTTGACAAGCCCTCAAGAAAGAGGGATGTTGTACACAGCATTCGACTGACTTCTGCCTGTGCTTCTTATTACATATTTTATTGAAATAGCAATTCTATGTACACTGGGCTGATTTGTGATGTCGCCGTCATGTTTCGGATATGTATATGTACTTATGTACAAAACGCATAAATAATACTAAGTTAGTAGAACATATATCTGCCAAGTCACCCGTGTTATGTGGAAACCTTCTGGATTTCAACTGTTTTTTTGTGTGTA
Organism: Rhipicephalus microplus; assembly: GCF_043290135.1. Classification (NCBI taxonomy): domain Eukaryota; kingdom Metazoa; phylum Arthropoda; class Arachnida; order Ixodida; family Ixodidae; genus Rhipicephalus; species Rhipicephalus microplus. The sequence continues at coordinate 220,705,618 of NC_134704.1, forward strand.
TGGTTGTCATGAAAATCTTCTGGAAATCGAAATTTCTGTGCGTGATCTAGCCGCATTGACAAAAAAAGCTGGTCAATTTGCACCAGGCTTCTTGTGAACCCACTGCATTTCATTATAAACAAATAGAGGGGGCATTCATCTAAACATACAGTAGAATTTCAGTGATGTGAAACTGGAGCAGATAGGAATTCGGGAAAACCCCCAGCCTAATTTTACTCTGTACATTGGGCCAAAGTTCGAATGTTCCAAACACTTTTCCTAATCGTGGTGGGTAATGTGAACTTTAGTACAAAAACTGTTGAACAAAGGCCGAGAGCAGCTTCCTCGAATTTTGAAAGTACTTGTGCGACCAGTGCAGCCCTCTACAGTGCGTGTGGCTGTCGTTGCCACAACCGCTGTGGACAAAACTGCGGTCATTCTTGACATGATCATGTATGGTGACGACTTATTTTACAGAACTCTGAAAGTGTGTGCGTGTCCAAAGCTTGACCAGTCAAAGCATCGCTGCTTTCTGTAAACTCTGTGGAGAAAATTATGGCAGATGCCATCATAGATAGCGTAGAACAACTTGTTTTCAAGTTACGTTTACAGCCAACGCACACGGATGGGAAATGGACCTACCGTTTGCCGAAACCGCCATGCACAAAACCGCGGTGCGGTTGCGGCGATGTGGTAGCGATCTACGAGCTCTGAGGGCACGGTGCTAACACAGTGGTAGATTAAAGGCAGTAAAGACGTTAACCCTTTCAGCATTGGATTTTTCATTTTGGTAGGATACATTTCTCGTGCATGTTTTTCTCGAAGTTAGGACCCCAGAAGACCACGAATAAAAAATTGAGCCAGTTGTGCAAGCATTTTTGGATTAATTAACGTGGCATTATATTAGGTCATTTGGGCTCACGGTGATTGGAAAATAAAAAAAATGGCATCTTTTTTCTTGCTAAACGAAAGTGAACACGAAATGGGAACCAACGTTTTACTTGACAGCTTAATACTCACTGAAACAGCTTGAGTACGTCGTCCTGAAAATGCCACTTATTTGCCTAACCTGACGTGCCTCGGCACCGGCGACCTCGGTCGCGCTTCTTCTTTGTGGCTGCTACCTTCAGAAACATGCCGCAATATTATAGTCAATGGCAGTGGGGATCATTGAAAAACTATTTCCCCAAGAATGAGCAATATTGGTTACGTTTCTGGAATAATAGGGGAAATGTTGTGTGGTGGTGTAAAGTGCCAAAAGAGTTAAAAGGGCTAGAAGCACTTTGGCATTCTTGTCAAAAGAATCTAGTAGCGAGCAAAGCTTTGACCCGCAGCTTTTATGGCAGCCAGCTGTGTCGTCCCGTCTGTACATGTGTGTCCTAGAAAGACATATGTGAGTTGTTTTGACGGAAATAGATATTGCTGGTTGTTTTGATGGCGCGAAATTTCGAGAGTATTTGCGCTCCCACTATGGAGACCCTCACCTTAGTTGAAGCTACCTCGCGTGTTTGGCCACTCCAAGCCATTATAAGACTGCAGTGCCGATGTTCGTGATTGGGACCGCCTCTTGTTTTTCGTGATGCTGTTCTTTTTCTTTTTTTTGGTGCCAGAAAAATGGGGGCAAATAATTCAAGAGATGCTCAAAGGTCATTCGAAGAAAGGGGAATGGCTAAACTCTTTCGTTACCACGCCTATTCAAATCCAAATCGATCACCGGTGGTGATATCACAGCTTTTGAATCATCGATTTTGGCATGTTAAATTCCTTTCTAGTGCACCCAGCACATTCTAGAAGTTAGTCTAGCCACTCAACTTACAGAATCGATTTGAATTTGCCCCTTTCGGCAACATAGTGATTTTTGACGGATCTTTGCACGAACGAATGTGCGTGTATTGTTGGAAAAGTGCACTACGCTGGCGAACTTGACAGAAGTACATGCCCCTCGTGATTATGGTTCAGTAATATCAAAGTTCTGTAATGAAAAGAACCTTTGCAAGCCAAGTATCGAATCAAAGTGTCAGCTTTGCAGTTTGACTATGTAGAGCAGTAATGACCAAAATTCATACCATATATTCAATAGAGAGCGGTTCCTAGGAGTCGGGAAAAACGTTCAACAAAAAATATTTGCGAAGATCCGCTGCGTGTTTGAAGTGTTGAGGTGGCCTTCTCTAACAGTTTGTAGCAGCTTTGGTTTCGCTTGTATCATTATATCAGACACAGGTTTGCATCTAGTGTACTAGTCGCTCCTGTGACATCGTCGTCATGCGTGCATGGGTGCGCATTAGCGCTGCAAAACACGCTGCTCGAAACTGTCTTGCTACCCCACCTGAATAGAGTAACGACAAGCTTAGCGTTCGAGGATCACAGCACCTCAGCGTGAAGTTTTATGGTGATGTTTTGCATCAGCCTGATACATCCACAGCACTTAATGGGATGGGTTTATTTACATCCTCAGGTTGTTTCCTCCGTCGCAAGTGCGTATAGCTTCCGACCTTTGCACACAATCTTATAGCTACTCTGGTTACGTGCAGGGTCCACACATAGCAGGGGCGCAGTGTACTGGCGCTGAGCTTCTAACAACAAAAAAGCCCCCGGAGCACATCTTGGCCTTTACTACGGAGCAGTGCGAAACGCTTAAGAACTATGTGCGATATTGTCCCTTTTAATACGATATTCGCAAAATTGTGAAGAAATATTATTGGATTTATATATTGGAACGCCAACCTATGCAGTGTAAGGCGGTTCATGGAAATAGATGATGCTAGATTAAATAGCGAAATTCATTGGACATCGCATTTATAGAGGGATTATGTAAATCACGAGTACAAATCTACCTATATTGGAACACCGGGAGGCTCTTATGGCAACACAACAAAAACTTACTGACCTGTGTCTCACGAAAAACCATGCGACGCTTCACTGCATGGCACGAGCAACGAAGCAGCACCTCGATTCTGATTTTCTTTGTCTATGTGAAGAGAAACATTTTTGTACAACATTCATTATTTCTTACTCTGTTCCTAAGTCATTTATCTACAAAATGTACATTCTGAATTTTCTTTGTTTTGAATATTCTTGCATATATAGTGTTTTTATTGCACTGTTTACCATCTGGCGATCAAAATTTTTGCACTTACCACATTTTTATTCATTCAAAAGTATTTTTGTTGCTCTACAACATACAATTTTTGGAAAGTGCATTTTGTTGTGCAAAGTTTGGAATGCTGGACTGAGGGCTGGAGTACTTTTCCAACTGGCAAAAACGATCTTCCAGAGACATATAAAAAAACAACCATTTTCGCACGGTTACGAAAGAGTTAAGGGATAAGTGAAAAATTGTAGTGAAGGCAGGCTGCACATCACAAGCGTTATTATTGTAAAAAATAAATAAAAAGTGGTCCATGTATTGCATCGCGAATATTCCAATACACTAAATAATCATAACAACAAACACAAGGTAACGTAGAAACGTCTTCGCTGATGTTCGATTTACTGCTAGGGACTCATTTATTTATTTATTTATTTATTTATTTTATTTATTTATTTATTTGTACCCTCAAGGCCTACAGGCATTTCAGAGGGGAGTGGGTTACAAGGTTATACAAAAAACTAAAAAGCAGCAACAAAAGTAGTAAGCAGATAAGTACAAACATACATGGGCCCTAATCATACAATGTTAGCTAGTGCTGCACGAAACTGATGGTTGTCTTCGATTGCGGCGGTCAGTCCGGGAAGGCGGTTCCAATCTTGTGACGTCCGAGGAATAAATGACTGGAAGAAGGCATTGGTGTTGCATGGTATTGTTTCTACTTTGTGTCGGTGATCCATACGAGAAGAAATATATGAAGGAGGAGTAATTAACTCACTGAATAGGGGCGAATTATGGTAGTAAATTTTGTGAAAGAGACAGAGGCGAGAGTGTTTGCGGCGCGAAGTTAGAGTGGGTAATTGAAGCAAGTTTTTCATGGACGTGACACTTGCCGCACGGGTGAAATTACCGAGAATGAAACGTGCTGCGTTGTTCTGCATGAGCTCAAGTGATGTCACCAGATAGTCGTGGCTCGGGTCCCAAATGGATGATGCATATTCGAGTTTAGAACGAACCAATGATTTATACAAAAGTGTTTTTAAAGAGGTAGGTGCAGAAAAGAAGTTGCGGCGAAGGTAGCCAAGTAGGCGATTAGCATTATTAATAACGGTATTAATATGAAGCGACCAGGTAAGATCAGTTGTTATGTGAATTCCCAGGTATCGGTACGACGTCACAGGTTCAAGAAGTGTGTTGTTAAGGTAATAGGAACCCGTCGAAAGGGCTGTTCTTGAAATGCGTAAGACTTTGCATTTAGTTGTATTAAGTTCCATTAACCATTGCTCACACCAGTTAGAAATTGCATTAATGTCCGATTGCAGTGCCGTAATGTCGTTATCGTTGTTAATTTCTCGAAAAATAACACAGTCATCTGCAAACAAGTGAATATTAGAGAGAACACAGCTAGGTAGGTCATTAACGTATATCAAAAACAAAAGTGGTCCCAAGACAGAGCCCTGGGGAACACCGGAATGAACAGAACTGGGTGAAGAGTCATAGTTATTGGCTGTGACGAACTGGAAACGATTAGAAAGGAAATACTCAATCCATGCAAACAACTTAGGATCTAGATTTAACTTGCTTAGTTTGTAAAGGAGTAGTTTGTGAGACACTTTGTCAAAAGCCTTGGAGAAGTCGAGGAAGATACAATCAGCGGATGAACGGCGATCTAAAATTAAGTGTAGCTTGTGGGTTAATGAAAGCAATTGTGTCTCGCACGAGAACTTCTTTCGAAAACCATGTTGCGTTGGTGAGAAGAAAGAGTTAAATTCAAGAAATTTGACCAGATGGGAAAAAATTACATGTTCGAGAATTTTGCATGGAATGCTTGTTAGTGATATGGGTCGGAAATTGTTAAGCGTGTGTTTGTTACCGAACTTATGGAGTGGCACCACCTTCCCGACTTCCCAATCCGCCGGCAGGATGCTCGTGTCGAGGGTCTGCTGGAATATTTTGCACAAAATAATAGAGGAATACGCAACAGTACTTTTTAAGAACTTCGTATTAATAAGGTCAACACCGGGGCTCGATGAGGGTTTCAGTGACTGGATTATTTTACTTACACCACCTGGGTCAGTAACAATGGGGTCCATGGAGAGATAATTACAGTTCTGAAGTTCAGGTATTGAGGGGTTAGAAGAAACAACAAAGTTCTGGCAAAAAACTGCATTGAGTAGGGAAAAACATTCGCTACTGGGTATAATGGAACCATCTGGCCCAGTCAATGTAATACTATTCGTTTTAGAAGGAGTGATCACACGCCAAAATTTTTTAGGGTCGTTAATAAGCATAGAAGGAAGGGTGCGCTGAAGAAAGTGTGATTTGGCAAGTTTTACTGCTGCAATGTATGCTTTGTTGGCGGTTGTGTATGCGTTCCATCGGTAATCACTCGGGAATTTTTTAGCCAGATGATAGCAGCGCTTTTTTTGATTAGACAGCCTGTTTAACTGCTTGTTGTACCAAGGCGCCTCCGGGTTAGAATTTATTGTGCGCAAAGGGATGTATTTATCAGTTAGTTCGTGAACTTTATTTTTAAATAGGTTCCAGTTTTCTTGAACGGTACGCGTATCAAAATGCAACAAGAAAATGTCCAGAAAGCAAGCTAGTTCGTTGTTAATAGTTTCAAAGTCTGCTCTTGAGTAGTCACGAATTTGCTTAGTTGAGGTCGTAGCCTTGCTTAGTGGAACGTTTATATTAAATGAAAGGAGCGAGTGGTCGCTGAGACCGGGTAAGTATGAAATCGGGGAAGCAAAATTAGCGTGCGTAGTTAATATCAAATCTAGTATGTTCGCGGTCTCTTGCGTGGTTCTAGTCGGTTCAGAAACGAGCTGGGAAAAAGAAAATAATGAACAAAGATTGAGAAATTCTGTTGTTTGAGATGAAGGTGGTTTGGATGCGGGGGTTTCCGAGGACCAAGAAATATGTGGGAAGTTAAAATCACCCATAAGGAATATAGGAGCAGTGGGGTGTCGTGTAGAAACAATATTCAGCGCATCGTGTAGTTCAGACACAAACGTTGGGGGATATGAAGGTGGACGGTAACAAACGCCTATAACAAATTTCCGGTGCCCAATGTCAACGCAAGACCATACAGATTCTAAATCAGTGTGAACGTGAATTAAGTGAGATGGATAAGACTTTTTGACAGCAAGTAATACGCCACCGCCTTGACGCAAGGTGCGATCGCAGCGATAAATGTTAAAACAGGACACGTCGAAGATTTCACTATCATGAATGTGTGTGTGCAATCATGTTTCAGTGAGTGCTACGATGTCTGCGCTAACGGTGTTAATGACAGAGTTAAGGGATTCCCGTTTGCTTGTTACACTGCGAGTATTTGCTAGAATTACGGAGACACATGGCATCGGTGCTCTAGCTCCCCTCGCGTGTTCCTAGCTGGTAGGCCTGCCGGACAACGCAGACGCACTCGCCAAAAGCGGTGCGGCGGACGTGGCATTGGGAAGTGGCGCAGTAGGTGGCGCCCGTTTTATTTCTTTTACGCTGTCAGACACGGTATCGTACATGAAGCACCGGTCATCTATTATTAGTTTGTTATAGCGCAATTGGAATTGGGGAGAGTGGGGTTGGCCTTTGCCGAATTCTACAAGTTTCTTTCTAGCCTGCCTAGTTGCGACTGAGTAATCTTCCGATACCGCAATGTCTTTAGTTTTTAAAACAGCGCGGTCGAAAAGAATCGCTTCTTTCATCTTGAAGCTGCGAAATTTAATGATGACCGGACGAGTTTTGGAGCTGGAAAAGGTGCCTATGCGGTGAACGCGATCGACATCGTTTCCAGTAATGGCTTTTCCTGTCGCACTTGATAGTGCAGCTAGCGTCTTCTCCTCTGTGTCTTGCCACGATTCCCGCGAGTCCGTGATGCCATGAACGAGCAGGTTACTTCTCCCTGACCTGTCCTCTAGGTCGTCCAGGCGAGATTGCAAGACGTCCTGCTGCGACATCAAGCGTTCTGCAGCGTCGCTGACAGCCGCCAGGTCACCACTCATCTGCTCTATCACTTCCGAATTTGATTCTAAGCATTCAAGATGGCCGAAAATGTCAACCAGCTTTGTTTCTATTGCCTGCTGGCCGGACTTGATTTCTCTGATATCTGTTTGAAGATCCGCTTGCCCCTTAGTTAATGCGATTGTCCGTTCGTTGATGTCTTTGAGTATCTGAAGCATTGTGTTCATTTGCTCCGAGTTCGCATCCTGAGGTTCGTCGGGAGCTGTGGATTGGTTTCGGGGTTTAGAAAGACCAGGGTTAGTCTCTATGTCGCCTGACAGAAGCAGCAACAGCGCGACATCAACGCAATCGAGCAATGTTTCACAAAGCACTTGTGGGCATGGGAGCAGTATCAAAAAGCGATTGTTAGATCGCTGTGCGAAAAGTGAGAATTGATTACGCGATATGATTATGAGATATGACCCACGGTCACCGCATCCAGCAGGATCCTGTCAGGTCCGGACCATTCATGCCTGCCACCACACATTAAAGAGGGCTGCTAATATCTGTTGTGCCACCATTTAGCCCCGCCTGGCTACTAGCGCTACCATACCAACCATAATGACGATGATAGTGGCAAATGTGTGCGAGCACAATGCCACCTACTGCTGGATGGTTGTTAACCATAAATGCAGCGTGTCTGTGAGACACGTGCGGGCCATAAGGCACAAATGACTTTTGATAGTACTGGAATGTTATTTATTTATTTATTTACAGAGTACCTACATCGCCATATAGGCATTACGTAAGGAAGAACATAAAAACAGTCAGTGCAAAGGAATTCGTAGCAAAATACATAAAAATAAAAAAAGAACCACCGCCACATTTATCAGAACATAATACTGCATCACAAAATGCATTTTCATACGCACAGACCATACATAATGCAAGAAGAATTTCACAGCATAGAAAAAAATAGATCATTATTTGTTATATTAACCAAGTTGTCACTTAAGCTGTTCCACTCTCTTATTGTTTTTGGAAAGAATGAGTGGAAAAAAGTATTGGATCTGCATTTGAAGGTAGATATCTTTTTGCTATTGTCACAGCAAGTGGATGTGTAGGGGGGTTGAACAAGGTAGCTATGGTGATTGATTCCTGTGTTAGAGTAATATATCTGGTGCAACAGTTTAAGCCGTAGTTTCTGTCTACGTACACGTAGCAGATCCCATCCCAAAGTGGCCTTCATTTGTGAAACGCTGGCGTAGGGGCTATAATTATTTAAAACAAACCTTGCGGCTTGGTTCTGAAGTTTTTCAATTTTATTTATAAGATAGTCTTGGTGGGGGTCCCATACTACGCATGCATAATCAAGTATGGACCTGACCTGCAAAAAATATAAAGTTTTCTTGATTTCGCGCGTCGCCTGTTTGAAATTCCTTCGAATAAAGTATAACATCCTACTAGCTTTTGCTATGGCCGTGTCAATGTGTTTGTTCCATGTAAACGATTCGGTAAAATGAATACCGAGATACTTATGATCGCAGTGTGTGTTAATAAGTACGCCATAGATGTTATATTGATGAAATGATTTGGATATTTTCCTTGAGAAGCTTACACTCCAACACTTTTTAATGTTTAAATTCATTTTCCATTCTTTACACCAGTCCTCTATGTGATCTAGGTCGGTTTGGAAAACGCAAGTATGAGACTCGGTCGTGATTTCTCTGTATATGATGCAGTCGACAGCAAATAATTTTATGGGTGATCTAATGTTTTCAACGTTGTTTATGTAGATTAGGAACAGTAAGGGTCCTAAAACGCTCCCTTGGGGAACGCCCGAAGTTACTGCTATGGACGATTTGAGAAACGCTTGGCTCACGCATTCTGCCGTCAATCAGATTACTGGCTGCCGATGACTGTTATTGTTGCTATCAGTTACTTGTGTTTTGACTTTTGATTTACAGAGCACTTAGCCTAAAATACTTATCATAAAGAGTTGTCAGCAATTAGTCGCACTGGCGCATTTGCCACCGGTTGCCATGACATCTCCGTGCATTTTTGGTGGTTATCCATAAAGGCATCACCGCTCTGCGCAATGATAGTTGCCCCTTCAAATTTTTGGCTTGCTTCACCCCATCTTACATAAGCTGAGAGGTAAAGCTGACTTTAGGATCTTAACTGCGACAGCAAACGCATGAATTTACGAAAGTGTCGATTTAAGCATACATGATGGTAGCATACATAGCTAAGGTGGGGCTGTAATCATTGTCTCCATCATGTGAGCAGGAAGTTAAAAAACTGAAGACTGAAGCTGTTCGTTGTCCCACATTTAAGGCGTTATTACATGTTTGCTTGTGACAGTGCCGTGACAGCATCATAATTTTCATGCACATCTGAAAAATTCGGCAGCCGAAAAACTGTATTTGTGAATATTTAAATTACCAGAACTGCTGGGTGAACACCGACAAGATTACAAGACCAAAGAGCTTGATTCAGTGAAAGACAACCCAGCCAACTTTGAAATCCGCAAGTCCAGGAATCGTTGTGCTTGGTATGGGAAACGTAGACTATTCATGGGATGACACTTCAGGGCATTCCTTACTCTTGGGCTGATGCACCAACTGCTCGTATCCAAAAATGTTTAGACCTTGAAACTTTCAAGCAATTCGCATGTGAAAGATTTAAAATTTACTAAACAGTTTCTTATGGTCATGAGCAGTATATTAAAAAGTGTTTGGTCGATGAGTTCAACAAGCCAGATGCTTTGTTGTTATAGACGAAACCCCTTCCCTAACAGTACACAACTATGGACAAACCCATCCGTGATAATCATTTCATCTGTAGTCTTATTAGAATAAAGTGCTATGGTTCTATATTTCACCATTGCTTTTGTCCACTAAGTTAGCCACAGGGGTTATTGATAATTGTATGTTTGGTATTTTCATTACGATTGGCGTGCTGCACATTGTGCTTTTAGCAGTCGTCTGTGGTGAACACAGTTGATGTCTTGAATTTGCTTCTAGCAACAGCTGCTCCGGTAGCCATTTTCGCCTGCTTCAAAAGCTGCTCTGAAGGAGCCTAAGCCAGTAGCATCACTAGAATAGTTTTTGTGGTATCCATGTTATTTTATTCGCTCTTCTTATTCGACCTCGTGTTCACGTGCAGGTTTTACTGTGTGCGCTTATGGGTTGGCCCCTGATGACGCTCATCTTTCTTTTTTTTTTTTATGTGGACAAGCGTGTTGTCACCACCAAGAGGATGTCAGATTAGGCACTGATGGAAGCTCTCTGACACCATGTGACAACGATGGATTTTCGGAGGTCGACCCATCACGCGATTCCGTATTGCGCCGTGAGTTCACGAACTGTAGTCTTCGTGATTAGCTCAGGCAACAGCACGACGATGCGTTCAACACAATGCAATGAATGCGATAGCAAAAAATTGTAATGTTATTTGAAGTAAGGCTGGCAGCCAACTCTACAACATTTTTTAGGAACTCCTACAAAATGTCGGTGTGAGCGAATACACCCAATCCAGGGAGAAGTGCTCATTTCACACAGTCTGTTAAATGTGCACTGATGCTTGCCGAGATAATATTTAAAAGCAAAGTTCACTGTTGATACTCAAGCGACCCCCCCCCCCCCCCCCCGTTTTTTCGTGTTCATTCAAGATGGGTAGTTTCCTGAGGTTGTTATGGAAGATGACGACAAAAGCTTGCCGGGAGTGTCCCTATAATTGCAATCACAATACAATACCGCCAAATAAGTGTTTCGAGCTAGCTCTGCCTTCAGTTCTGTTTTATTTGTGCATTTATTTTTCAAATTTTCATATCAGAGCAGTATATAACGAAATACACATTGACAAATTTTTATCAAAATTTGTCAATTCCATTATATCCAGGTTTAATTATACATTTACTTGAACACACATACTATATTCATATCCCTAATACAAGCCAACGTAACAAAATATAACATGATACAATTTATTTACACTAGACTAAATTATGAAAAATAATACATAGACTGTGAGAATGATTTGTTGTGCATTTTCTTATCAAGCTAAAGAGCAGAAATGTGAGTGAAGTTTTCTTGTTACAGGTGATTGTATATTTGTGCGTGTTAAGGGTTGTGGGAACGTTGTAGGCAAAGCCATGGTATGTATCTATACCTAGTGCTGAAATGCGGTACGAACCAGATGTCTGTATTTTTTGTGGAAATTGTAGTGACATGACACTCTAGGTATGACAGTGATAAAATGAAGTTGGAGAGATTTCTATTCGAAAAATAAAGTGTGTGCAATAAGTGAAATGTCTAAAGGTTGTGAGCTTGTATTATATTAAGTTCTGGAAGAGCTCTATGCGTTGTTCCAAACGCTTCAACATTTCCAACCTAGCAGACTATATATATATATATATATTTTTTTTCAGAGCAATGACTTTGTTTGCCTTGTTTGTCATGGTCCATACAAGGGTGAAATACATAAGATGAAAATTAAATAGTGCATAATATATCTGAAGTTTGACCTTGAGCGGCAAAATGTTATGGCAGCGAGATACCATTCCCATTACTAAAGAAAGCTTTTTACAAACAAGAGAGAGAGAGAATGAATGTAGGAAAAGTAGGGAGGTTAACTAGACTATGCGTCCAGTTTGCTACCCTACTCATGGGGAGGGGGAGAGGGGACTAAAATAGGGAGAAAAGGATAGACACATGTCACATCACACACAAAATGCCGAGTTTCACAGGCAGTCCCTCAATGAAGTTGCTGTCAAGTATCTCAGGAGGGCTCGTGTGGCTTTCTGTGCTGATGTGCTGCACGACCAGGCTCCTAAGATCTTTGCTTCATTAAATGGCCGGTCATCGAGTCTATTCAAGGCACACTGGAGAGTCCGGCGATCTTCATCAAATTGGGCACAGTGGCACAAGAGATGTTCAATAGTCTCTATACATGGTATAACTATCAGTTAAAGTGCACGAATAAACAGAAAGGAAGAGAGGACAAGCGCTTTCTCGCAACTAAACTGTTTATTAGAAAGGGCAGAATATATATACAGGCAATTGAAAAACACAACACATGCGTGTGCAGGCAAAAAAAGTACATCCGTGGCACATCGAGAACACATGGTAAAAGAAGAAAGATGATCTCGGAACATAATCTAGAAAAACAAACTCTTTATCGTGCAGCAAAACCGAAGGCTGGCTGACGCATTGTTCCCGTCTTTTTCTTATGTGAAAAGCTTCTGTCAACTCACGAGTTAATTTATTTTTAGACCGAAAAATAGACATTATCAATAGAAGAGCGGCCTCTTCGAAAACCAGCCACGGCCTCTGGGTATATATTATAGTGTTCAAGGTACCACTCGAGGCGAGTCAGAACCATTATTTTCATTATTTTCCCTATGCAGCTGGATAGCGCAATGGGTGGATATGATGCGAGATCAAGCGGCGACTTTCCAGGTTTGAGGATTGGTACCAAGCGGCTGGATTTTCACCTTTCTGGAACGACGCCATCGTTCCATGACTGGCTGTAGGATTTTAGTAGCTGGTCTCGGCCGCGTCTTCCAAGATGGCACAAAGCAGCGTATGTAATACCGTTCGGCCCAGGTGACGATAAACATCTGCAGGTGGCTAGAGCTGCATCCAGTTCCTCGGGTGAGAAAAGCATATTCAGTTCAGAAACTCGTGCTACAGGAACATCCTCGAGAACTTCGTCACTCATGGTAACCACATTGCCCGCAATCCTCACGCAGAAATCTTCAGCAACGTCAACCTGCAGGCGGCCTTGATGGAGAATTAATGTGCTGAATGGACGTTGTTGTGGAGTTGAGCCAAGGCCGCGCACCGTCCTCCATATATGGGACATAGGCTTGCGAGGATCGAGTGATTCACAAAATTTCTTCCACTGTTGGTCCTCAAGCTTGTCCATTCGACGTTGGATTTTCTTTTGTAGACGTCGAGCATCTCTGAGGTCATGAATCGAATTAGTGCACCTGTACCTCCTCTCCGCCCGCCTGAGAATCGTTCGTAGTCGTTCAAGTTCTATATCAAATTCTGTACACTTGGATGTGTATTTAAAGGCGCACGTAACCTCTTCCATCACATTTTTCATTACCTCCTCGAGGCCGCACGCGATATCATCGCATGCCTCTTCCACTTTTGCCTTGTATATTGTCCAGTTAACTCTTCTGTTAGTTGATGAGGAGGAAGTTGCAAAACCTGTGACCTTCAGATACATTGGAATATGATCACTGCCCTGAGTCTCAATATCAGTGAAACATCGCACTTGTTGGGTGAATTGCAGTGACACCAATGCAAGATCCAAGCAACTCCTATATATCGAACCACGCAAATATGTTGGACTGCCGTCATTCATAACGTTAAGTTCGTGGCGTGAGGCGAATTCAGCAAGTTTCCGGCCTCTGGAATCGATCTTTGTGCTTCCCCAAAGCAAGTGATGAGCATTGAAATCACCAATAACAATCGTCCAGGTGTAGCGGTCAAGATGTCATGTAGTCTTTCACCATCGAACTGACCAGATGGTGAGATGTATGCTCCGATAAGTGTGAAGGCTACCTTCTTCTTTGCAACGCGGAGGCATACGTATTGATTTCCGTTATGGGGTTGCATCAAATGTGGAATATAGGTTAAATCTGTGCGGATATATATAATTACTTTGCTGGGCTCACCACAAGTCGATGAAGTGAAGACTTCGTAGTCAGAAAGCTTTATCGCTTTTGACAAATTTGGTTCACATATTACTAATATAGGAAATCTGTTGTGGAAAATGTAATGTCGGAAACATGAGATCCGTGATTTAAGTCCTCTGGCATTCCACTGTAAAACTGTCGCACTACGTACTTCATCTCGGAATGAAGGCAGTGAAAGAGCCATTTTGTCTATGCGAAGTTGGCAAGCACTGGACTCAGGGCATCCAATACTTGCACTGCGCATCGTGCTGTAGGCGTGTTCCTGTTGCCTAAAGCGGGCGAATGGCATTGATGAGAGACTTGATCATCGTCGAAATTTCTAGGTCACGCTCATCTTGGCGAGATGCAGAAAGTGGTGCTACCAGTGCACGTTCCAGTTTTTCTGCAGGGGTTATCCTTGGAAGGGGTAGCCAAAGTTCTTCCAGAGCCTCCTTTTCAGAGGCAGCACTCTCAGTGCACGTGTTCCTTCTGTCCGGCGGTGGTGGTGAAGCCGATTCAATGAAAAGAGACTTTACAGAAAACTTGATACTGTGGGCAGGCTTTCTAGATGAGCGTCGGCGACGAGAACGATGTCGCCTGACGACAGCAACCGCTTCTCGGTGAGTCGAACGGTCCCTCACCATTTTCTTCAAAACGGAAATCTCCTGCCTTATTTTCGGACACTCTTTTGATGTGGCGTCGTGGGGCCCTTGGCAATTCGGGCATTTATAGGAATTAGCCTTACAGTTGTCGGCAAAATGTGGTGCACCACAACGAGAACATGTTGTAGGATTTCCTCAGACGGCGCTCACATGACCAAAATTCTGACATTTTCGGCACTGAAGCGGCTTAGGGACAAATGGCCGCACAGCATGTCTGAAATGACCCACCTTAACATGTGTCGCAGGCAATCACTCTTAAAGTCTATCTTCCCACATCTCGACTTTCCTAGACGGTACACCTGTAGTATTTGGGGCCCATCATTAGCAGGCCTAATAAGAATCGGCAGATCTTCGTTCGAGATGGTCACATTGATGTCATATATGACGCCTGTAGTTGCCTGATTTCTTAGCGGAATGATAGTGTGAACATTCATGCCGCCAAGGACGGTAACTTTGCTCAGTGAATCTATCGCTGACGCTTGAGCGACGTCCACTGCTACAACATTTTTCCGGGGATTCACTCTGATATTCTTAATACTGTTCGGCACCAGTGCCTCGAGCTCTGAAGATACAGCTTGCCTGTTCAGTAGTCTCATGTTGATGGATGGTTGCGTAGGCAAGAATAGGACGGTGTACCTCGGCGGGCTTTGCGAGGCCCTTCCTGCAGATGAGTCCATGGATGCCCTGAGTATCCGTCTGGCTCATGACAGTCACGTATTCGTCGTCGGAGCTGTCGACGCTCTCGACAGTGTCAATGAGGGTAGCCTTGCTGTCACTGGAAAGGCAGTTTCGCTTCCTTAAGGCTGCCGGCGCTGTCGCCGGCAACTCGGGTGGGCGTGCAGATGAGTCCACTTCTATCGCCGCCGAAAAGGGAATTATGTTCCCCGTATAACTGCGAAATTAAGTGAAAAGTCTGAAGATGAATGGCAAACATTCAGCTACAGCAACAAAATTTACATCAGTATCTCAGCCTAAGTTGCGATACATATGCATCAAAGACATCCGCAGGACAGCCTCTCAACATAAATTATTGCTGCGGTAGCTACTCACAGAAGCACCTGCTTCTCAGCCTTTGGTTTTGCAAAGGCCTTGAGGAGGCATTCGTGTTATTTTCTTATTGCTCACTTGTAGATACCGTGGTCACTTCCAATTCATTTTACACCTATAGATCGCATCAATGCCATACTTTTAAAGTCTGTAAACACCTTTTATGCTTGCATATAGCACGTGATTTTAGGCCTCTATGCAGCCCCAATATACCTTGTCGTCGCAATCATTGGTCATCGCTTACATCGCATGGAAAGACATGGTGCTCTTTGGCAATTCATGGCTCTTGCACCAAAAAAGCTCCACTAATCATCAATAAAAATATTTTGAAATGAATAAAATATGAAAAGTTTGTTTTGATAGCCATCTGGCAAACAGTGTAATAAAAACACTATATATTCAAAAATTTTCAAAACAAAGAAAACTCAAAATATACACATTGAAGATAAATGACCCAGGAACAGCATAAATGTTATACAAAATCGTTCTATTCATATAGACAAAGAAAATCAGAACCGCGGTGCTGCTTCATTGCTTGTGCCATGCGGTGAAGCATTGGTTGGTTTTTCGTGTGACACAAGTGAACTCGTACAATTTTTTCAGTAAATTTTTGTGTTTTTGCAATGAGACCCTGTAGGTGTTTCAACATAGAAAGGATGTCCGTGATGTATAAATCAAACTTCACTATTTAGTCCAGCATCACCTCTCTGCGAGCCACCTCATTTCGCATAGTGTATCGCCAAAATAGGAATTTTTAAGACATGTTAGTGCGTAAAAAAGTAAACTCTCATTCTACTGCCCAAATTACACCTTGCTTCCAAGACTTGCAAACATCTTCAAGATGGTGGTAGAGTTGAAAGCACTGGGAGTTATTATGTCCATCGTATAGATTCCAGCTTTGCCTGCACTAGTGAAAACGTTGTCTACATGATCGAATGTTCAAATGTCATAAACAGTACATTGGTGAAACAGGAAAACGTGCTAATGTTGTATTACACTGTAATCGTGTGGACACGGCAAAGAAATAACCGAACGCAGTAGCTCAGCATTTTAATGTTGCAGACATCCTTCAGTCAAACTTCCGGTCCGCAAGAGACAGAAAATGTACAAATTCGTACCTTGTTCACAAGTTCAATACACACTACAGCCAGTAGGTTTCTAGAGGGACTTGCACGCTTATAGAGAAACTCTTCATTCTAATCGGTATGCTAGATAAACAAAGACCACTGCGAGTTAAGCCCTCCATCAAGGAATTTTAAAGCTGCGATTGTTAACTTCTGACAACTGGTCTGACAACAGGGACTCCGCGGCACGTGTACATGCTCACCTCCCCACTGCTTCCTTATTCTTTTTTTATTCACGAAATGCTTGTTTTTTTTTTCCAATCATATAATTCTTCACAGACCCCACCCCCCCACGCTTTGCCACACTTGCGTATCCAATGCTGCCCTCTGCCCTTCCTCGTTAGGATGGACAAAAGGGTATGAAGCGCAGACACGCTAGTCATGAAGAAATAGGTTCGGTTCTAACTGTGAGGAAGACAAGTCCGGTTTCGAAACGTTTGCTCGACACAATCCCTGTTCATGAATTTTTCATCTCTTATGTTCTACTAGTCCACTTGCCCCTGTGCTTACTGCTCCCTTTCATATCTGCAAACATCCTAATCTTATCTGCCCCCCCCCCCCCCCTAACTTTCTGTCTCCCCTTCACCCGCTTGCTCTCTCTTGGAATCCAGTCTGTGATTTTTAATGGCCAGCGGTTATCTTGGGCTACGTTCTCTGCCCGTGACAATTTCCTTTTCTTGATTCCGACTATGATGTCCTAACAGCCATTTGTTCCCTGATACACTCTGCTTGCTTATGGCCCCTTAGGATTATACCTGTCATTTTTCTTTCGGCTGCTTGCTGCGTCTCCCTCAACTTAAGTTGAACCCTCTTTGTAAGGACTCAGGTTTCAGCTCCGTAGGTAAGTACTGGTAAGATGTAGCTGTTGTATACTTTCCTCTTGCGGTAGTGGCAATCTACCCTTCATGATTTGAGAATGGTGAATGCTTTCCAAATGTGCTACACCCCATTCTTACTCTTCGAGTTACTTCAATCTTGTGGTTCAGCTCCACGGTTACTACGTGTCCTAAGAGTAGATATACTCATAAGTGCACTGCTACCTATCTCGAAGAGCTTTTTTTTTTCAAGGTTATTGTTCATTACTTTCATTTTCTGCAGATTAATTTTAAGACCTACTTTTCTGCTCTCCCTGTCCAGTAATTATGAATTACAATTCGTCCCCTGAGTTACTCAGCAATGCATCGTCATCTTTAAAGCGCAGGTTACTAAGTTACTCTCGATTAGCTTTTTCGCTCCCATGCCTACTCAAATGGATCACCGGTGATCGACGCTTGGGATCGTCGATTTGGGCATGTTGAATGCATTTCTCGTGCACCCAACACTTCAAGCCACTCAAGATTCAGAATAAATCTTAATTTGCCGGTTTTGGCAACATAGTGGTTTTTGAAAGACGTTTGCGCGAACCAATGGGTGTGTGTTGGAAAAATGCACTAGGCCGGCAAACTTGACAGATGTCAGTGCCTTTCATGGTTATACTACAGTAACATGAAAGTTTTCTTATCAAAAGAAGCTCTGCAAGTCAGATATCAAATAAGGTGTCAGCTTCGTAATCTGATGATGTTGAGCAGTCTGATGATGATGATGATATGTGGAGTTTAGCGTCCTAAAACTACCATATGATTATAAGAGACAACGTACTGGAGGGCTTTGGAAATTCAGACCACCTGGGGTTCTTCAACGTGCACCCAAGAGCAGTAATAATTGCCAGAATTTATGCCGGCTATTCAATAGAAAGGTGTTACTAGGAGTGAGGGAAAATTTATGCTATAAAATATTTCTATATGTCCGCCGTGTGTATGAAGTGTGAAGCTGTTCTTCTAAGCCTGTTTTCAGCAATTTACGTTTCACTTGTCCCATTATTTCAGACACAGGGCCACAACTGGTGTCAATAGTCTAGGCCTCTGATGTCATCGTCACGGGCGCCCGCCTGCGCTGCGACAACACGCGTCGCTCAAAATAGTCTCGCAACTGCATCTGAATTGAGTGAGGACGAGCTTATAGTCCACGAATGATGGCGCCTCAGCTTCAAATGAATGGCGACGGTGTTTTGAGACATCCTTAGTTTTTCATAGGCTTGTTTTATTTACAGCCTCAAGTTGTCTTTCCTCCAAGTGTGTAGCTGCTGACCTTTGTGCACAATCTTATAGCTACTCTGGTTCTGTGCAAGGTCCACACGTCGCTGCGGCGCGGTGTGGCTCCGGCTGCAAAACTTTTCCTCACAACTTGGCCCGGACTACGGAGCAGCGTGAAACATATTATAATTATACGTGATATAGGTTTTTTTTAATATGCTGGGAAAAAAATGCAAAGAAATATGCTTGGACGTATATATTGGAATGACAAACTATGTGGGGTGAGGTGGCTCATCTAGAGAGGTGATGCTGGACAAAATAGTGAAGTTCATTGGACATATGATTTATACATTATTGACATTTTTCCTATATTGGAACACCTGCAGGCTTTTATTTAAAAAAATGCACAATTCACTGAGAAAATTGTACAAGTTAACTTGTGTCACACAAAAAACCAAGCAATGATTTAGCACATGTCGCGAGCAATGAAGCATCACTTGAATTCAAATTTTTTTGGTCTATCTGTCTGAACAAAAACATTTTGTACAGTTATTATCTTTATACTATTTAGGCTCATTTATCTTCAAAATGTTGTATATTTTGAATTTTCTTTGCTTTAAATAGTTTCGCATAGTGTTTTATTGCACTGTTTGCCAGCTGGCTACTAAAAATTACACACATTTTACATTTTTATTCATTTCAAAATGTTTTGTTTGCTCTACAACATATATTTTTTGGAAAGAGCACTTTGTTGTGCATAATTAAGTATGCTGCGTGATGTGCTAGAGTACTTTTCAAAGTTGCAAAAGCTATCCTTTCGAGACATGAAAAATAGCCATCATTGCACGGTAATGAAATAGTCAACTCGTATCCTTAACTTTTCCAGTTGTAAGCCTCTAAAAATCTCTCCTAAGCCCGTGGTAAATAGCGTCGGGGGAGATGTATCCCCTTATCTTACTCCCTTCTTTATTGGTATTCTGTCACTTTCTTTATGGAGAATTATGGTGGCAGTTGATCCTCTGTAGATTTCTTCCAGGATGTTTATATACTTTTCGTCAACGCCCTGATTCCGCAGTGCCTGCATGACTCCTGGTACTGAATCAAATGCCTTATCGTACTCTATGAAGGCTATGTATAGTGGTTGGATGTATTGTGAGCATTTCTCTATCATCTGATCGACAGTATGAATGAGGTCGATTGAATTTTAATGTAGTCTTGGTTCTGTTGGCAATTACATTTGTAAATAACTTGTATACGATGGAGAGCAAGCTGACTGGCCTGTAATTCTTCAAGTCCTTGTCATCCCCTTTCTTATTGATTTAGATGATGTTAGCATTCATCCGAAATTCCGGTACCCTCCCCGTCAGGAGACACTTCGTAAGCAGCGTGGTCAGTTTTTCAACACAATCTATCTTTCATCTTGCAGCAGATCTGATGTTACTTGATTCTCACCAGCAGCTTTGCCTCTTTGCATTCACTCACAACTTTACCGACTTTTTCTGTCATTACTGAAGGGATGTCATCTGGGGTATTTCTAATTCTTAGATTATGATTGTGGTTGTCCCGTTCTTTAGAGCACGCTCAATTCTCCCCATGTTACGCATTTTTACATCCGATACCTTACACTTCGAAAGCTCTGCCAGTTCTATATTGTCTGTTGCGTTTGAGGCTTTCATGCCTTGACGCTTCTTAATGAGGTTCTTCGTTTCCGGGGAGGGCTTGCCAGTGTCCTGTCTAACTACTGTACCTCCAACATCCACTGCACACTCGTCAGGTTATTATTCATTGCGTCAACGCTAAGGCTGGTTTCTTCGATAAGAGCCGAGCATCTGTTCTGAAGCGAAACTGAATTATTGTACTTTCCCTTTCAGTGATAGCTCACTGATCGCCTTGCGTATCAGTTTCTGTCGTTCTTTCTTCAAGTCTAGGTGAATTCGAGACCCTAATTACCTTTCTATGGTCACTGCATTGTGCCTTGCCAAGCATTTCCACATCCTGCACGATGCCTCGGTGTGCACTCAGTATAAAGTCGATTTCATTCTTACTTTTGCCATTAGGGCTCCTCCATGTACACTTACAGTTCACTGGCTTTTTTTAGAAGGTATTCCAGATCTGTAAGTTATTGCGTTCTGCTAATTCTACTAATTTCTCCCCTCTGGCATGTCTAGTGCCGATGCCATAATCTCTTACTGCCTGGTCTCCAGCCTGCTTCTTTCCTACTTTGGCATTGAAGTCGCCCATCAGTATAGTACACTGTGATTTACTCACTGCCGATTCCACGTCTTCGTAGAATCTTTCAGCTAATACATCATCATGGCTGGATGTAACGGCATAGGCCTGTACCACCTTCATCTTGTGTCTCGTACTAATTTTAATCATGATACCTCATAGAGTTTCATACAAAAATACCTAGAGGGGAATCTGGCGCTAGTGTCAATGCGGGCTGCTTCAGCGGCATTTGTACCCCCATGGGAATTATGGGAAGTACAGGCTTTGGATCCGGTTCGAATGGATTACGTTCTTGAGATTCGCGATGCTCCTTTTCCGAGTGTAAAAAAGTGAAATGAACTTATATTTAATTAAATCGTGCTTTATTTATTTGTACACAAGCTTTATTACAAAAAGCTTTTGTGACAAGGCGGTGAAAGTAAAACGTGGGCAAATTTAATCATCAGGGTATGCATTGCTCCGCCATTGCGTTCGAGATTTGGCATCAAGATCTAATGAATGATTTTTTACAGCACTTCAAAACAAACATGCTTCTTTTTCTCTCGAAGGTATGTATCATCTATTTATGAAAATAACAGTACAGTATTAAAGGAGAAACAATTATCGTTTAGTCTTATGCGATGCTAGGTGCGCCTGGCCAAGTTATCTGCCCCCAACGCACCTCTGGTTCTGTTGTTAAACCAAGTCAGCAGAGCGTGACGGGGGTCTACTTACCTTCTTCATCGTTTTGCAGTTGATTTAAAACAAGTTTAGACAAGACGCACTCTTCAATGACTAAGCATACTTAATAATATGTTTTGGTACACACACACACAAACGCGCAAGCAAGCGCGACATATCTATAGTAATGTGTAGTGTGGCCGCTTCCCTCTGCTAGAACGACGCTCTGCTGTTGTCGAGACACGTTTTTTACAATGTCTCACAGATGGCACACAGACACACACATGCGCGCGCTTTTGATGTAAAGCAAGTCGCACGGTCTCTAAAATAGATGCTGCACGCTCGCCATCTGAGAGGCCGTAAAGAGTCTCACAATGCCTCACAGATGGCAGCACACTATCCAGCTTTTGCTGCTTGCTTGATCAACACCTCTGGAAAGGCATGATATGTTTTCCCTTAAATGGACATAGTTGTCCATTTTTAGAGCTGTTTGAAAGTTGCTGTGTGTTTTTAGTGGCGATGGCTGCACTATCCTGGCCTTTTTCAACGTATTTTGCCTCCCAAATGCGCCAACGAATTGCCAAATGGGCTTGTTTTCGTCGTGACACCTGTTGAACAAAATGTGTTGAGGAGACTACATGGCATTTATGTAGTGTTTTTTCCAGAAGCTGCTGTAAGTAACATCGTGGCTTTGTGTTATGACACCTGCTTGCCACGCGAACGGCTCGGGTTTGATCCGTAATGAGACCGAAAGTTTTCTTCTTCATTTTATTTGCTTCTTTGTCGATTTTTCGCTCATGACCGACAGTGCCGATGGCGATGGTGGAATTTCTGCGACATGAGGTCCCTTAGTGCTATCGCGTTAATACAAGCACTCGATGCAATATCCTGCACTGGCATGAGACACAACATCTATGCGCAGCGGTGAGTGAATCTCCTTCTCTTAAACTGTCAAATACAACTCGTAAAGCTCTAACGTCGCAGCAAATTTCAGACCTAGTGGTCCCAAGCCTCGTTGAACAACAGTGGCCCTGCTTCAATGCTTTTCACTGCACCCTACTACCCGCGCTGCGTGAAAAACAAAACTGAAACTGTAGAAAAAAGTGTATTCACAGTTTGCTAGCTAATCTTATCCAATCGGAAGCCTGTACTTCGCATAATTTCCATGGAGATATACGATCGCAGTGCCAAATTGCTTTCTAGGTATTGTATGCGATACCTGCCACCCTTTGAATAATGCTCTAGTATTCCTGTGTGTTACCAGCTATATTTCTGTGCGTGAGGAACCCCAGCCCCAGTTCTCTTGTGCCAGCCATTAATGCTGTAGTATTCTTCTATGTTACCAGCTATATTTCTGTGGATAAGGAACCCCACTCCCCAGTTCTCTTCTGTCAGCCAAGCCAGGATAGTAAAGGACGTGCCCATTCTGTAGCACTGTAAAGGCCTCATCTGGCCTCCTAACCTCACTGAGCCCTATTATATCCCATTTAACACCCTCGAGCTCCTCGAATAGTACAGCTAGACTTCCCTCACTAGATAAGGTTCTAGCGTTAAACGCTGCTAAGTTCAGGTTCCAATGGCGGCCTGTCCGGACCCAGAGATTCTTAGCACCCTCTGCTGTGTCGCCGATCTGACCGCTGCCGTGGTCAGTTGCTTTGCAGCTGCTAGGGACTGAAGTTTGAGGGTTAATTGGCGTAATCACGCGGGAGGTAGTGGCCAGAATATGCACCAGGGTGGCCTACCGTTTTCCGGTGAGGGAGTGCATTACCGGTGGTTGTCGCCGGTGAGGCCGCACCCCAGGCCTCTTTAATCCAATTCCATCATCACGCCAACTTTTTTAAAAATCTGATGGGAAATTGCATGACACTGGAATTCAAACCACGGACCTCCTGCACGCAAGGTAGATACTCTAACCACTACGTCATTGTGCCTTGAGCTGGTGCATATGCTCGGCTAAAACTGTCTAATAACTCTTACATGCCGCGAGTAGGGGACCCTAGCCCAAGTATGGGTACAATCAGTTACACGCTTTGGGCTGGCACACTTCCTTTGTTTTGTTTTTTTTCGGCGTTCTTTGGTTTTGCTTTCACTGTTTACTACAACTACTGCAGGCATTCAGGACCACAAGGGCATCTTTAATCATTCATCGATCATTAATCACGAACATTAGTTGTCGGGATGGAGATGTATTACTAAATGTCAATGTGGATGCATTTTCGTCAGATAGAGCTTTAGCTATCGAACACCAACAGACATTGTATAACCTTTCTTATATTAATGTTCAGTGAAGATTAGTTTACTTCTGTAAGGAAACGTTTAACTTTTTTGTTATACCGATGCTGTTGACAGAGCGGTCAGCCGTGTTTTTTTTTCTGTCTGTCTGTATTTGTCTCGCCCATGAGAGAGTTATTGTATCCCGAGCCACAGCGATCGGTGCACGTGTTTTGACAGCATGGCAGAACTTGAAGACAGCGATGGTGACCAAAAGAGTATGGTCAGCTGTTGCTTCGGCATCGTGCTTAGGAGAGAATGTATTTCACAGGACAGCGCGTCCCTTCTGTTCCAACGACATCCGCACTACCCTAAGCAAGACCAAGAAAGTGCATGCCCGTATTGTGGCGCAACATTGGCATTAGTGGTTGCTTGGCAAGCGAATCGCTTCAAAGGGCTCTTTGTACACACCAAAGTTCTTATGGCCGGCTGAAACAGATTTTGCTGTTAAAAACAATCGTGCCAAGTCAAACATCTTTAGTCCAGAGTACAACGAAAGTTGGTGTGGTCAGGTAGCATGATGAGGATCCATTCACTGACCAAGTCAAGGTGAATAACAACGTGTTTTTGCCCTGATTTAGTCAGTGACCTCAAGTTAAAAAACATTACTCTTGATCCAGTTGCATCGGGCACCCCCATCATAATAGTAAAGTTCTTTTTTGGTGGGTAAATAATCACGCAGTTAATGTTTTCATGTTTTCTTTCAGCTATTTAAAACAGTTAAGCAGGTTGGCAATGAATTCCCTGTTGTGATAAACAATGTCTGTGTTGTCAAATTATGGCATACGACCGCAATTACTACACAAGCACTAAGTGGCTGATTCCCGCACTTTTTGGCCATTCAGTGTACGCAGGCTGTCATTTTTAAAGTACTGTTGTCATGTCGTATGGGCGTACATTAGGCAAGCCATTATGCGAAACTTGAGGTTACGTGAAGCCATTTTACATAACCTTAAGAAGTCTGCCTCCAGTTACGGTATTAGGGTCGCAACATTGGCACAGTGGAAACTGCTAAATATCTGCATTGTGATCAGCTTTAAAAAAAACTTGTCCTATGACCACGCAACCATGTTTACAGGGTGTATGTTCGGAGCAGTTTGCCTCATCTCGTTGAACTGCAGAGAAGAGTGCACAGTCCCCCGCAGGGGCGCCTGCTCAAGTAGGCATTTGGTGTGTAGCGACACCACGGACCCGAGCTAACGGGGGAGTTTCTACTCCCTCCCACGCCTAGCCGTGCGTGGCTTTGCCGTTTCCGGGGAAAAGGGGATCCTGGGGGTTGAGCCGACGCTGGGTGATTGGACCTTTAAGGCCCCCCGGCAGAGGCAACACACCCCTTTGGCCCCGGCTTCACGTAGACGGCACCCCTGGGCTGACCCACCCAGGGGAAATCGGCAGTCGCCTTTTCCTATCTCTCTCTCCCTGCATCTTCGTCTTTCTTACTTTTTTAGCTTTCCTGTCTACTTCTCTCTTCTGTTTACTTCCAATTTTCCTGGCGGCAAGGGTTAACCCTCTGCAAATAGCCTACCTTGGCCTATGCGCATTGGGTTATAGCAGGGTTGTACGGCTGACGTCTGCAAGCTTTTAGCATCCGCAAACTTGCAGCGTCCCCTCGTTGGGCTCCGTGGTGGGTGGCCGCCAACGCTGCTGAACAACATACAATTAGCATGCAGAAAGCATTTCCTTTACTTAGTGATCGTGCCTCCTCAAAGCGGGTACGCACTGAAGACATCCATTTTTTCATCCGGCCAAGACAAATGTTTCCTCGTTTCCACGTTATACACTGTGAAAAAACTAACAAGCAAGCCAGAACTGTATCCCCCTTCATAGTGGCTAGATGCTTAACCGAAACTCTCGGTGCTGGGTACAAGGTTACCAAAATGGCCAGCGGAGATCTACTTCTTGAGATACGTGACAAAGACCAATTCGATAAGCTGAACACCCTCACAACGTTTGGAGACACACCCATCAGTATTACGCCACACAGGTCCATGAACTCATCTCGCGGGGTCGTATCGGACGTAGATTTGCTTGACCTGACCGAAGCTGAACTTCTGGAAGGATGGAAGAGCCAGAACGTGACAAACGTACAGCGTATTAAGATCAGAAGAGATCAAAAGGAAATCCCAACTAAACACTTAGTACTGACCTTTGCTTCGAGCGATTTGCCAGAAACTATTCAGACTGGGTACACAAAGACATCCGTGAGACCATATATTCCCAACCCCCGCCGTTGCTTCCAATGTCAGAGATATGGCCACGGCTCGCAAAGCTGTCGTGGCCGGAAAACTTGTGCTCTGTGTGGAGTCGTGGGCCATGCGTCCGACAACTGCGAAGCACCTGCACACTGTGTAAACTGTGGCGGTAATCATGCTGCGTACTCACGTTCCTGTTCTTTCTGGAAAAAAGAAAAAGAGATCATCACTTTAAAGATAAAAGAAAACATTACATTTAAAGAAGCAAGAAAAAGAGTCTCGCCATTTTATGGCCCCACATATGCTGATGCGGCGCGCCAGGGGGCAGTGTCGCACCAGCCCTCGCCACTCCTTCGGCCTGCGCAGAGCGAGCCATTGGCTGTGGCGCCTGCCCCCAAGGCGGCAGTAGTTGAGTCTACTCCGCCTACTATTGAACAGAGACCAGAGACTCCAGGGTCCTCGGGTCTCAAGGCCTCACCTCGCCAGGCGAGGCCCAAGCTTCGAAAAACCAGCTCGCATGAGCGGGCATCCAGTGCCTCCGAGGAGGCAATGGATACGGCGGCACCCCTTGTGCCAAAAGAACGGCGCGGCTCTTTGGAGCGCGCCAAGAGGACTAAAAAGCTCATAACAGGGCCTGATAATAGCCCTGTTATTTGAGCTCGACCTTTCAGCTTAAACAAGTCACTCCCTTAACGTACACACAGCACTACTTTACTTCCAATATGGAAACACAAATTATACAGTGGAACGTCAGAGGACTGCTTAGGAACCTCGACGACGTCCAAGAGCTTTTATACAAACACTCACCTCAAGTGCTGTGTGTACAGGAAACACACCTAAAATCCTCCAATACAAATTTTTTACGTGCTTACGTCATATACCGAAAGGACCGAGATGATGCTGTTGCGTCATCCGGTGGGGTAGCCATTATTATTAACCAAGGAGTAGCGTGTACACATTTACCACTCCAAACATCCCTTGAGGCAGTGGCTGTTCGAGCGGTACTTTTAAACAAACTCGTCATCATTTGCTCTTTGTATGTACCTCCCCACCACCGTCTTGATAGACGTGAATTTCAGTCTTTAATAGACGAACTGCCTGAACCCTATTTGCTTCTTGGCGACCTAAATGCACATAGTGGACTCTGGGGCGATTCTCGCTGTGATGCACGAGGTCGTCTCATTGAACAATTTCTCTTCTCTTCCGGTGCCTGTTTGTTGAATAGGAAAGAGCCAACATACTATAACGTTGCCAACAAAACTTACTCGTCTATAGACCTCAGCATCGTATCACCTTCACTCCTACCCCTACTGAAATGGAAAATCATAAATAATCTATATGGAAGTGACCATTTTCCTGTAGTGTTGAGTTCACAAACAACATATGAATGTCCTCTACATGTTCCCAAATGGCTGATAAACAAAGCAGACTGGGAACAGTTCCACAACACTACACGTTTGAGTTGGACAGGCATATGTAGGTTAAACATAGATGAAGCTGTGAAGTACTTCACAGCTTTTCTAACTGATGCAGCAGCCAGGTGCATACCGCAAACATCTGGAATGCCCGGCAAACGACACGTCTCATGGTGGAACACGGAGTGTCGTAATGCGCGAAAGGAACAGAACAGGGCATGGAGATTGCTGCGCAACTCGCCAACAGCGGAAAATCTTGACACGTTCAAGAAAATAAAGTCTCAAGGAAGGAGAACGCGTCGGCAGGCCAGAAGAGAAAGCTGGCAGAAGTTTTTGTCAGGGATCAATTCATACACACAGGAGGCAAAAGTCTGGAACATGGTCGGTAGGATAGCAGGGAAACAAGTACACACACTTCCACTCGTAAACACTCAAGGTGATACCTTGGAAGATCAGGCAAACTTCCTCGGGGCACGTTTTGAACGGGTATCCAGCTCGTCCCACTATACTGACACTTTCCAAAAATACAGAACAAGAATAGAAAAGCAGAAACTCGAACACAAATCCACTAGATACGAGGCATATAACCAAGCTTTCAGTCTAGCGGAGCTCCGAACATCTCTAAACTCCTGCAGCACTTCTGCCCCAGGTTCTGACCGTGTGGTGTATGAAATGCTAAAAAACCTACCAGCCGAAACACGAAAAACCCTACTTTGTTTGTACAATGCTATCTGGTTTTCTGGCACTATCCCTACCTCCTGGAAAGAGGCTATTATTATTCCCAGTTTGAAAGAGGGCAAGGACCCTTCTTTAGCTTCAAGTTATAGGCCTATTGCACTTACAAGCTGCTTGTGCAAAGTATTCGAAAAAATGAT
This sequence comes from Rhipicephalus microplus, assembly GCF_043290135.1. Lineage (NCBI taxonomy): Eukaryota > Metazoa > Arthropoda > Arachnida > Ixodida > Ixodidae > Rhipicephalus > Rhipicephalus microplus. The sequence continues at coordinate 220,733,865 of NC_134704.1, forward strand.
AAACTGCCGACTTGTACATATCCTTGAAACAAACAATTTGCTCGACCCATTTCAGTGCGGGTTTCGAGAAAGTAGATCCACCACAGACCACCTTGTTCGTATCAAGGCACAGATCAGAGACCCCTTTGTCTATGAACAATATTTTGTCTCTGTGTTCCTCGATATCGAAAAGGCGTATGATACAACATGGCGTTTCGGAATTCTAAGAGACCTGTCCCACCTTGGTGTGCGCGGAAGAATGTTTCATATAATTGAAAGTTACCTGTCAAACCGGACATTCCGTGTCCATCTGGGCAGTGTGCTCTCTCAAACATTTGTCCAGGAAACAGGCGTGCCACAAGGTGGCGTGCTTAGTTGCACACTTTTTATTATCAAAATGAATTCTTTGCACTTGTCCATTCCCCGCAATATGTTCTATTGTACATATGTCGACGACGTTCAGCTTGGCTTCAAGTCATTCAACTTGGCCATGTGTGAGCGGCAGGTTCAGCTGGGTTTAAATAAGGTCTCCAAATGGGCAGATGAAAACGGATTTCGACTTAACCCACAAAAAAGCACGTGTGTCTTGTTCTCTCGAAAGAGAGGCATGCACTCGGAACCTGACATTCGACTGAACAGGCAACGTCTGTCCGTCAAAGCCGAGTATAAATTCTTAGGCTTAATCTTGGACAACAAGTTAACCTTCGTACCGTATATCAAGTACCGTGATTACTCGAATCTAACGCGCACCTTTTTTCGGGTTAAGAGAGTTCATAAATCGCATGCGCGTTAGGATCGAGTACGAACAAAAAAAATTACGGTCAATCTATTGCCATCGGCAAATTCAAATGGCCGCCCCCTACATGCGTCGGCCATTTCTGCCTATGTGTTTCCCATGTGCGGCACTTCGTACATGTGCTGAGGAGTTCGTCATCTAGTAGTGCATTAGCATCGACGGCGTGGAAGGGCCGACTCCAAAAACCCGAGTGCACCACGATGCCGCTTTTAAAAGAAAAGTCATCGCGTGTGCAGAAACGGACGGAAATCGGGCCGCATCGCGGTCGTTCGGAGTTCCCGAACCGTCTGTGCGGGACCGGCGGAAACAAAGCAGAAGATTGTCGACAGCAAAGCTTCACGCAAAGGCTTCAGTGGACCACAGCATGCTCAGTTTCCGCAAATTAAAGAGCTGCTCGGCGAGTATGTGCTTGAGCAACGAGCGGCACAGCGGCCCGTGACGACAGAACTGCTCCAAGTGCGGGCTATGCAATTAGTCTTAGAAAAAGCTCTAATGCGGAGCCAGTTTAAAGCGAGCAGGTGCTGGCTAACTAACTTTATGAAGAGGAAAGGCTTTCCCTTCCGAAGGGGAACATGCATATGCGAAAACTTTTGCGGAGGAGTACGATGAAAAGCTTCACAGTTTTCAGAGGTTCGTCCTAAACTTGCGGCGCAACAACGGCTACCTGCTTGGGCAAATCGGGAATGCCAATCAGACGCCTCTTTACTTCGACATGCCTGGCACCACAACCGTCGAGAAGAAGGAGGCGAAGCAAGTTCGCGTGCTGACATCGGTCCACGGTAAAACAACAGTGACGGCAATGCTCTGTTACACGTCAGATGGGCACAAGCTTCGCCCGTACCTCATATATAAACGCAAGACAATCCCGAAAGGAGTCGTTTTTTCGAGTGGTGTGATCGTGCGGGCCAGCGAGAAAAATGGGTGCGCGTTGCAATCGATGTCTTACGTTTTTTTTTTTTCGTGGTGGAAATCGGGTGCGCGTTACAATCGAGGGCGCGGTAGAATCGAGTAAATACGGTATTTAAAAACAAAATGTTTAAAAACAAAATGTTTAAAAGCCATGAATGTTATAAAAGTGTTGTCACGTACTACGTGGGGTAGTGATAGGCAATGCCTCATGAACCTCTATAAAAGCCTCATTCGCACCCGCTTAGATTATGGGGCCGTTGTCTATCAGTCTGCTACTCAAAGTGCATTGAAGATGCTGGACCCCGTGCACCATTTGGGCATTCGCCTTTCTACGGGTGCTTTTTGCACCAGCCCCGTAGAAAGCCTTTATGTTGAGTCAAATGAGTGGTCGCTTCATCTGCAAAGAACCTACATGTCCTTTGTATACTTCCTTAAGGTGAAAGCAGACAAGAGGCACCCCTCATACTCTACTATTAATGACTTGTCGAGCTCCATTCTTTTTCAAAACAGGCCTTCAATGAGGCAGCCCTTCTCAGTTCGCCTGAAGGGTCTAGCTGAGGACACTGGAGTGTCACTCGAACACAGTTTAATGGCTCCTGTAGCATACCCGCCACCGTGGCAGTGGCAGACTATAGACTGCGATGTGTCTTTTCTAGAAGTTACAAAACATGCGCCCATTGCCCATATCCGAACATATTTCCTGGAACTTCAACACAAATACACACGTCCTGAGTTTTTTACAGATGCCTCTAAGTCTAACTCCTCTGTGTCCTACGCTGCTGTTGGCTCTTTCTTTTCGGATGCTGGCCCTCTATATCCAGGCACAAGTATCTTCACAGCGGAAGCTTACGCGATACTTGTGGCAGCTAAACACATTAAACAATTACAAATACAAAAAGCAGTAATTTATACAGACTCCCTCAGTGTGGTAACGGCTCTGCAATGTCTTAAAAAACAAAAAAACCCTGTCCTTGTCTCACTTTACTCCATATTTTGCACACTCTACACACTCAACCAACATGTTGTGGTGTGCTGGGTGCCAGGGCACCGTGAGATCCAAGGCAACGTGAGGGCGGATCAGCTCGCTGCATCCGTCCACAAAAACACTGCCCCTACACCCATATCAATCCCGGTCCTTGATCTGAAGCCGTCTCTCAAACGAAACCTCAGGGACTACTGGCAGAGCAAGTGGGATACACACACACAAAACAAACTACACGTTATCAAGCCACACCTTGGCCATTGACCACCAGTATCAAAATCATGTCTAACAGAGTTAACACTAACAAGACTCAGGATAGGACACATATACACGACACACACACATCTTTTGTCCGGTGGTGATCCACCATTGTGTGATAAATGTGGTGAGGCATTGACAGTTCTTCACGTTTTAATTCAATGTAAACATTTAGACACTCTAAGAAGACAACACTTCCCACTATCCTACCGACAACATATACCTTTACACCCTGCAATGTTCGTCGGTAGAGAACCGCTTTTTAGTCACAAATCATTATTAGCGTTTTTAAAGGAAATTCATAATTTTCATATCATATACCCGGGCATACCGTAGCACGACCTCTCTAGAGAGGTTTTTGTTGCGGTGGCTACAAAGGAAAGCACTTGCCTCACGGCCCTTGCACGCAAGGGTACTAACGTGTGAGGTACTTGTGCTAATGCCATACATGTCCACCATCGTTTTTCATTATCACCAACTTTTGTCACCTATTCACACCATGCACACCTTTCACGGCATAGTCATGATTTTATTACTTGTATGTTTTTACCCGCTTTACTGCGAGGAATTTTATGGCCCTTATACAGCCGCTAATCACAACCATTGTCCACATTCCTGTCTCATGAACTGGCGCTTTTTGGCCATCAAATGGCCCTTGCGCCAAAAAACACCATATATCATCATCATCATCAAGAGTCCACAGTCAGACTGGCTAGTGTTGTTACAATCTAGCGAGACAGCACCACTTCAGTGTCGGAAATGCTTTTGGCAGCTTGATGGCAGCACTTTGTAAGGTGTTCTGAAGTTCACTGCAACGAGGTTTATTGGTAGAGAAAGGAAGAGAGAAGTGATAGTCAATCTACATCAAGTGATAGGTGCATCGGCACACCTTTCAGGATAAGGAACTCGGCTATCTCGGCAAGGCTGTATTATTTGTTTGATTACCGTGCACAGACAGTTGAGCATTATGATGATGCATACACATGGTGGTCTCGTGTCTCGGAAGTGTATTTCATCGTTACAAATTATACTGGTTAGAAATGGGGGCCTTCCTCTTTGTTGTATTCTATTGAGTTCGTGTTCTAATTTGCATCAAGAAGTTTTGTTGTGACAGCACTTGTATCGACACTCGGTGAAATTCTGCCGTCACCATCATGTCCAGTATATGTATTATAATAAAGAACTGTGACAGTCAGAGCTGTTATTTTAAACCAGGTAGGAGCGTAGGCCTAGCCAGCAAAAGCAGCGATAACGTCCGGCACGAGCGTCTCGTGCTTAGCACTGACGATGTGTTTTTCAAGCTATGCATGATCCACTACATTCATCATTGCATATTTTCCCCTGGCTGAAGACGCAGCCAAGTAGGTGTTCTAAGGTGTCCTGAGAACAAGTGGTTCGTGATACGGTTTCAGCCGATCCACGTGTACGATTTCGCGTCCTCGGTGACACAGGTCCGAACTAGGCGTGAGGGGTTCGATGAGGTAGTTGTCAGCGAAAGTTTTCTCTATGATGCGATAAGGTCCATGGTACCTGCTGACAAACTTTGTAGAGGTACCAGGAGCAGCACTGGGGGGCACCCACAGCCAAACAACAGAGTTGGGCGAAAATTGGTAGTTGGACCATTCATCGTTGTGACGAAATTTCTGTAGCCCTTGTTCTTGTGTTGTAAGGGTGCGAGCTGATTGCCGACATTCTTCCGCATACCGCGCTGCTTCGGAAACTGGTGTGCCTTCGATTGAGTCGGGTCGGTAGGGGAGAATGGTGTCGATTGGAGATGATGGTTTTCGACCATAAAGTAAAAAGAAGGGAGAAAAACCTGTCGTCACTTGAGGTGCCGTGTTGTAAGCGTACGTTACGTAGGGAAGGATAAGATCCCAGTTGGTATGGTCAGAGGCGACATACATAGAAAGCATGTTGCCAAGAGTACGGTTGAAACGCTGGGTCAAGCCATTTGTTTGTGGGCGATATGCGGTAGTACAGCGGTGAATCACATGGCATTCTGCAAGAAGTTCTTGAAAAACATCCACGAGAAAGACGCGGCCTCGGTCGCTCAAAAGTTCACGTGGAGCGCCGTGACTCAGAACAAAATGTTGCAGCAGGAAAGACGCAGCGTCACGTGCCGTCGCGGCTGGTAGAGAGGCCGTTTCTGCATATCTCGTTAGACGGTCGATCGCTACAATAATCCAGCAATTCCCAGCTGATGTATATGGTAGAGGACCATAAAGGTCTATCTTAACCCGGTCAAATGGTTGCATTGGGCACGGTAATGGCTGCATTGGTGCAGTAGGACGGCTAGGATTGTGCTTGCGGCGTTGGCACTCTGTGCAAGATTGAATGTACATTTGAAGGAATGTGTACATGCCGCGCCAATAAAACCGAAAATGTAGCCTGGCGTAGGTTTTAAACAAACCGGCGTGTGCACACTGCGGATCGGCATAGAAAGCAGCGCATATGCTGGCACGGAGATGCCTGGGTATGACGAGTAGCCATTTGCGGTCGTCAGGGTGGTAGTTACGGCGATAATGTATTCCATCACGGATGGCGAAGTGAGAGGCTTGTCGGTGTAGCGCTCGAGATGGCGGGTGGGCGAGTGTTTCAGATAGGTGATCCATCATAGACGCAATCTACGAATCTTTGTGCTGCTCCGCAGCCATGTCGATGGGTCCTGATAGTGGAAGTAAGTTGTCTTGGATGGAGACACTCGCAATATCAGCAGAAACAGGCGAACGCGAAAGAGCATCGGCGTCGGCATGCTTTTGGCCTGAGCGATAAATGACACGTATGTCGTACTCTTGGAGCCGAAAAGCCTACCGTGCCAAGCATCCGGAGGGATCCGTGAGGGAGAATGACCAGCAGAGCGCGTGGTGATTGGTAACAACATCGAAAGAGCGGCCGTACAGATAAGGCCGAAATTTGGTAGTGGCCCAGATGATCGCTAGGCATTCTTTCTCAGTTAATGAATAATTTGCTTCTGTTCTTGTAAGAGTGCGGCTCGCGTATGCAACAACATATTCTTGGTAACCAGGCTTTAGTTGGGCGAGTACAGCGCCAAGACTGACACCGCTAGCATCCGTGTGAATTTCTGTGGGAGCGTTTGAATCTAAATGTTGCAGTATGGGTGGTGTTGTTAGCAGTTCATGGAGCTTCGCGAAAGCACTATCGTAGGCTGGAGACCACGCAGATAGATTACAGTCGCTCTTAAGTAGGTCTGTTAGAGGTGCTATGATCGAGGCGAAATCCCGGACGAAGCGGCGGAAGTATGAGCAACGCCCAATGAAACTACGCAGCTCCTTGAGAGACGCAGGCCTTGGGAGCTCGCTAACAGCACCTAGCTTAGCGGGGTCCAGGAGATTGCCATCCTTTGATACGACGTGTCCGAGAATGGTCAGCTTGCGTGCTCCCAAGTGACACTTCTTCAAGTTTAGTTGGAGGCCAGCTGCATAAAGGCAGCGTAGAACCTGTTCCAAGCAACGAAGGTGCGTGGGAAAAACGGGCGAGAATACCACCACATCATCTAAGTAGCACAAACGTGTTTCATTTGAGGCCTCGTAAGATAGTGTCCATCATGTGCTCAAATTTTGCCGGCGCATTGCATAGGCCGAATGGCATCACGTTAAATTCGTATAAGCCGTCTGGTGTAACAAAGGCAATTTTTGGTCTATCATCCTGATTCATGGGCACTTGCCAATACCCAGAGCGTAGATCAAGGGAGGCAAAGAACTCTGCGCCTTGTAAAGAGTCGAGGGCGTCATCGATCCGAGGCAAAGGATAAACATCCTATCGTGTTATTTTGTTTAGGCAACGGTAATCTACACAAAAGCATATTGTGCCATCCTTCTTTTTAACTAAAACAACCGGCGACGCCCAAGGACTGTTCGATAGTTCAATGACGCCGCGCTTTAGCATGTCACCTACTTGTTCATCAATGACACGGCGTTCAGTCGGTGAAACACGGTACAGTTGCTGTCGTAGTGGTGGATGATTACCTGTGTCGATCTGGTGGCATACAGTAGATGTTCGACCTAAGGTAGCGCTATGACTGTCAAAAGATGGCCGAAAATTGTCAAGGAGGCTCAAAAGCTCACACCTCTGTTGTGGGTTTAGGTCTTCGCCGATTACACGGTTGAGAATGTCGGCAGTGGAAGGGCCATTCCCGGAACTACAGGAGAGGGCGCTGACTTCCTATGATCCATCAAGAACGTCAAGTGTAGCGAGGGTTTCAAATGATTCAATTGAGCTGATACATTCGCCCCGAAGCAGCATACTCGTGAATGGGAAAGGATTCCCCACAGGCACGTCGGTCGCACCACCTTGAAGAGTAACGAGAGCGGTTGGGAGCGTTGATAGGTGGTGATGAACGAAAGCAGCGGAAGGCGTGAAGAATGCGGTAGCGTCAACGACGGTGGAACACGACACAGGTGCGAAGACAGTAGCACGCAAAGGGATTCGAGTGTCGTCACTACTGACCAACTTTGCATAGGAAGGGCGATCATCCGCAGGTAGAGCATCACCAAGAGGACAAAAGACAACTTCGGCACGGGCGCAATCAATGACGGCTTGGCGATGGGAGAGAAAATCTCAGCCTAAAATGTCGTGAGAACAGCGCGAAAGTACTACGAACTACACTTTGTAAGGCACTCCTTGAATTACAAGTCTGGCTGTACACTCTGCTACAGGCTGCACAGGCTGTGCAGTGGCAGTATGAAGAAACCAGCTCAAGTAAGGCGTCACTTTTCGAATTGCATGGCAAACTTTTTCGGAAATGACAGAAATGGCGGCACCAGTATCAATAAGGGCAAGTACAGGTACACCTTCAAGAACGGCATTAATCACATTCGTCGGCGAACGAAGAGGGCTTGTGCTTTGCGACGAGGATGCAGTTCTTGCCTCGGGAACTGCGTCATTCAGTTTTCCGCGTCGATTGTAGGGGGGCGTCGATGCATCGGGGAGGGCGAGTGACGACGTGGAAAAGGAGATCGGTGATCAGAAGGTGGTCGTTGGCTTGGTCGAGGAGGGTGCAATTCGGGGTCTGGAGTGGAGGGAAATGTGTGGTCGTACTCATATGGACGCGGATTTTCACGTGAATGGAGCGGGCGGCGGCGGCAAAGACATGCGACGTGTCCGGGTAGACCACACGAAAAGCAGATCGGCCGGTTGTCGGCAGTGCGCCATAAATTAGGGACTCGGTGGACTGGAGGTCGTGGCGGCTGGGTGGTATAAATAGGAGGAGGCAGTGGAGGCGGCGCTCGGAACGTAGGTGGACGTGGTCGTGCTGCTGCTTCGGCATACGTCAATGGCGCATTGACTGGTAGCACCAGCTGTGGAGGAAGGGCCTGAGACACTTATATCTTGTATAATAGTCCGCAGTGTAGGGCTAAGCGGTGCACTCCGCTCCGATAGGCCGGAGATGAGCGACAGTTGGCGGGCAACTTCTTCGCGTACAAAATCTTTTATCTGCGAGAGGGGGACGGGATCTTGCGAGAGAGTCAAGCTGGACATATGATTCCTAATGTGGGACAGCACGGCGGCTGATGAAACGTTGCCGGCGGAGCTCATCATAGCTTTGGCAGAGCTCGATAACTTGAGCTACAGTAGCCGGGCTTTTTGATATGAGCATCTGGAATGCGTCCTCGTCGACACCCTTGAAAATATGCTTGATGCGGTTCACCTCTGTCATGTTCGCATCGGCACGTTTGTACAAGTCAATGACGGTCTTATATGTAACTGGTGAAATTCTCACCAGGCAGTTGAGATCTTGACTGAAGGCGCTGCTTTGCACGAAGTTTGCGAACAGCAAGACGACCGAAGACTTCGCTGAAATTTGTCCTAAAGTTCTGTCCTGGTTGGATTGTCGGTTTTATGGTTTCGAAGCCACAAGTGGACAATGCCGCTGAGGTAAATGCGGAGGGTGGCCAGTCTCGTGGCTTCGTCCCATTTGTTCAAGACACTCACGAGTTCGTAGGTAGCCAGCCAGTCGTCGACGTCGTGGTCGTCCGTGCCGCTGATTATGGGAGGGTCCCGCTGACGGACCGCGCCGGAGCACACGATGGCCTGTGGAGCCATAGGCGGAGGGCTTGTGGCAAATGCAGTGGTCATAGCGGCAGGTCGAGCCCGGCTTCGCAACTTCACCAAATATAATAAAGAACTGTGATGGTAAGAACTGTTATTTGAAACCAGGTAGGAGCGTAGGCCTAGCCAGCGAAAGCAGCGATAACATTCGGCGCGAGCGTCTCGTGCTTAGCACTGACGATGTGTTTTCCGAGCTATGCAAGACCCACTGCATTCATCATTACAGAATGTATATATAAATAAGAGCCATAAAAAAAACTGAATCAGAAGATGAAATTTTTGAAGTGTATTGATAGGATTTGCATCTATGACCCTGCGCTCATCAGCCTGCCCTGTTTAAGATCTATCACTAATTTTTTTTTAAAAAGCTAATGGCAAGCATTTACTGCTGGTGGCATGCAGATCTTTGAGGGGCTTCGGTGGGTTCAGTACCACCTGTGAGATAGTGTGAAGGGCACTCTAAAGCAACACTCCTAGCTTTTCTTTCAACTGCTCTTAAGACACACGCTAAATGTCACCCATTTCTGTACCTATTTGCAATGTTGAACACCAAGCAAGCATTGCTTTGAATACCACAGGAGTCACAGAGGGGTCACTCAACATGCCCAAGTGTTCAACAAAGCATAGTCAACACTTGCAGCGCACTGACAAACATGAAGTAACAAGTGTAAGGGTTGTGAGTTTCTGGTTGTGCTATGACACCTATGTGTTTGTCTTAACTGTCCTTTGTGTTTGAGCAGTGTGCTGCTCAAACACAAAGCTGTGATAATAGATAGTTCGCACTCATCTTGTGTGGGTTCTTTTCATGCGCCGTTTGGGCTTGATCAACATTTGACAAGTATGCAGTTGCTTCCTGCTCATTATGTGGCATTGTATTTATTGCTATTGCCTTCATTGCTTTGGCCTTGCGGCAAAACTGTGACATTTTTTTTTTAATATACCTGCCAGCTCCAACCAAGATCCTGTCTTTTTCTTTCACGCTGTACCGGCTTCTTAGCAATGCTTCACTCGCACTTTCTTCCTTCTTCTTTGCACAGGACTCCCCTTCTCTATCTTCGGACACTCCCATCAGAGCGGTGGATGGGAATGAAGGTGCCGACTTGTGTCCTCCCGAGTTGAGTGCCCTGGTTGAGGACTGTGACAACTATGCTTGGCAGCAGCAAGAGAAGCACGTGTTTGTGCTCAGCGATGCAGGGAAGCCCATCTATTGTCGACACGGCAGCGAGGAGCAGCTTGCCGCTCTTGCGGGTGTCATGCAGGCCCTCGTTTCGTGCATCAGCCTTACTGGAGACCAGGTTCTATTTTCAGTGTCTGCATAGAATACACCACTTGCCAACATAGTCACTCAAATGGCCTCTTTCTTAACTCAGTATATATATTCTTGACCCATGGTAAAACTGTCAGTTCAAGCCCACGAATAAACAGAAAGGAAGAGAGGACGCTTGTCCTCCAGATGCACCTGTCCTCTCTTCCTTTCTTTTTATTCGTGCGCTTGAAGTGACAGTTATACCATGCATATCCAACTAGCCCCACTTTCGATTCTGTTGCATTTCTTGACCCACCCCAGCATACGATGAGTGTGAGATCGTAGTTGTACTTTTTCGTGACCGTCGCCCCGCCGCGGTCATCTAGTGGCGAGGGTACTCGGCTGCTGACCCGCAGGTCGCAAGATCGAATTCCGGCTGTGTCGGCTGCATTTTCGATGGAGGCAAAAACGCTGTAGGCCTGTGTGCTCAGATTTGGGTGCACGTTAAAGAACCCCAGGGGTTCGAAATTTCTGGAGCCTTCTACTAAAGAGTCTCTCATATAATCATGTGGTAGTTTTGGGACGTTAAAGTGCCAACCACTGGCACCCGTATACTCGCGTTTATGCGTCAAAAACGTCAAATGTGCCTGTCGGCGTCGGAGGGGCATACGCGAGGAGGCACGAGGGATCAAGCTGGGCTTGATATTTTTGCCACGCGTACGCTACGGCACCACGCGTACAGTGGCGCCAACCAAACAGGGGCCGCGCGCCAACCAACCAGAGGCCGCGATGCCTCGGAATGTTATGCCTAATGGCCGCCGCTTCGAAGGCACGGCCGAGTGCTGGAAGCAAGCACGGAAACTACTCCAAACGTTCCTGAATGACCGCTTCGTAATCTAGAACGACAATCACACGACGAACGACTGCGAGTGCTACCCGCGTGACGCGGTTTCGTGCAGAGTTCGAGCGACGCCGACAAATCCAGCGAATGCCGGCCAGCTATGCTTGAGCCGGTCCCGTGTGCGATCGTCGGCCGACCGAATGGGGCATGTAGGTGTTCTTGTGCTTTGATCTGTGATTTCCTGTGCCAGAAACGAGTGTTAACAGGCTTCGGAGATTCGAAGGTTTGAGCGTGAGCCCTCTCCTACTGCGAAGGAAATTCAGAGTGGTGTCATCTGCATCGAGCGCAGGCCTCTACCGTCTGGTTCGTATGAACCAACACATGCGTGGAACATCCCCTGAAAAAACTCTACGGTAGTTTCCGTCGCGACATAGACACCATATACGACGCCCGAAACATTGCGTAGTTTGTTCATACGGAGGAATTTTTATCTGCACTGTGTTTGTTTTCAACATCGGTATTCATCATTGCTGAAAGCGAACACTAGCCAACACATTTCGGTGATGTGAAAACGTGCATACTTGTAGAAGTGTATTCGCAGATTGTACGACGCTGAAACATTCGTTGGCTTCGGCGCAAATCGTTTTTGTGTGTTGTCAAGTTGATAACAAGCGTGCGCTGGTTGGTAGCAGTGTGAGGTGACTTCGTGTCGGGTACCACCAACGCTGACACATTCAGCTGTCAGCGTTCTGATTTCCATTCACGTACAAGACAGAAACTCGAGCGTGCGTTGCTGTGGTGATCGAAAAAGAAAGTTGCATGATTAAGTGCTGCTGGTATTGCCTGCTATTTCGCTTCTCGCTTCTTCTGCTTCTCTGCCATGCTCAGTAGCACATACGTTGTTTGGAGACATTCTAACACACACATTCTTAATTTATAGTTCATTTTGACACTCATAGCTATAGGCATACAAATTCTCCATCGTTTTACTGTTTACTATAATATAACGTGCGTTTTGTTTACAGCTGGACAGATAACTGAAAATCTTGCGAGAAGCACCTGATTTGAAATTAGCTGCACGATGACACGATAGTAGGAAGAGAAGGTCACCACATGTATGCACAGATTGAATGAAGGTGCACTAGTACTGTACTGCACTTTGTATAAAAGAAATGCAAAAAGTACCTCATGTGACTTATGAGATGTTTAAGAACTGTGCATGTATTTATCTGTTCCTTCAGACTGTAATGACCTGTAATGACCACTATCTGTCTTATCATGAAAGTTTCGAGTATAGTTAGTTGTGTTAGAGCATATTTTGACTAAAAAAAATGCCCAGAGGCATTCTACATAGTGCTTGGTTTCATTCTTATGACCAGTATTTGTCGTATCATTAAGAGCAAGATGCGGTTCCTTGCATTAGAGTATTTTTTTTCCAATACACTTATCATTCAAAAAGCCCTCCGCACAGGGCACAATTAGTCTCATGACCGAAATTTGTCACATCATGAAGAGTAGGGTGTGGGTTGTTCCATTGGAGAACATTTCGGTTGCAGACAACGTTCAAAAGCCTTTTATGCAGGGTCCAGTTCCAACATAATGACCGATATCTATGACTTCATGATCAGTTGGGTGTCGTTTGTCGTTTTAGAGAAGACTGACTAACAACAACGTCCAGAAATCTTCTATACAGGGTTCAGTTTCAATAATATGACCGATATCAGTGACTTCATGAACAGTTAGGTGTCGTCTGTCATTTTAGAGAATACTTTGACTAAAGACAACGTCCAGAAGTCTTCCATACAGGGTTAAGTTCCAATATTATGACCAATATCACTGACTTCATGAACAGTTGGGTGTCATTTGTTGTTTTATAGAATACTTTAACTAAAGACAACATCTTCCATACAGGGTTCAGTTCCAATATTATTACCGATATCTGTGACTTCATGAACAGTTGGGTGTGTTTAGTCGCTTTAAAGAATACTTTGACTAAAGGCAACGTCTAGAAGTCTTCCATACAGGGTTCAGTTGCAATATTATGACCGATATCTGTCACACCATTAAGTGTCAGGCACAGTTAGTTGCATTAGAGTACATTTCGACTATGGAAAATGCCCGAAGGCATTCTGCGCAGTATTTGGTTCCTATCTTATGACCAATATCTGTTGTATCAATATGAACCAGGGGTGCTTTGTTGCATTAGAGGATATTTCGAACACACACATCAGCTGAAATCCTGCTACTCTGGCATCAATTGTAGTCTCATGACTGACTTAAATCTGTCAGATCATGAAGTTTCAGGTGGGATTATTAGGTTGAGTGCTATAAAATATGAAGTGTATATATAGTGAAGGTACCAGCATATTCACGATATTGTTAATAAATTTTGTAGTGCAGGTATAGAAACCCAGTGATTTGTAAACCTGATTAGAAGGGCAGCTGCCGCATCATTCACAGAAGAGAGGATGGGGGTAGCTCAATGTCAACTCCATATATTAACATAATAGGGAGAGGGTGCTAAGTCAGCCCCTATATGGACATATTAGGAAGGGGGAGGGGGCACTGTGACGAAATTTTACCCCCCCCCCCCTCCTTAAGGAGAACCCTCCACACGGCTATGATAGACGTACAGTATTCTAGATGCGAGTGTCCATTCGCGGGAGCAGCGTACGCATTGATGTTGATTTCTGGTGCATACCGCTGTAGTTACTTTGGGCACTGGAATGTCAATTAACTCTAAAATAGTCTAAACTGCGTTGGGTGAAGCATTTTCAATTTTTCAACGTGTTCTCATATCCTCTAAAACATACAAACCCGCTCCAGTGAAGAACGTGTCGTTCTGTGCTGAACTTGGACAGTTCTAAGCCAAAAGGTTAAGCAACATTGCGCATCGGCTTTGGACGCGTGGGCGTCAATGCAGTTGACGCATGTCAGTGATTGCGCCCCCTTTTCTTCCACAGGTGCGACTAGACGCTTTCGACGCATAGGCGCGTGCATACGCGTGCCAGTGGTTGGCACTTGAAGCCCACGTATCGATCAATTTTTCCTGACCCTGGTCATACTTTCACATGGCTGGGATACCGAAATTATCCAAGAGAATTTGCATTCAGATACTTGGTCTTCTTCGTGCCCACAGTAATGGACATTGCCGGTTGCACTTCAAACACATTTTTTCAGTTGTCATGTTTGGTACAACGTGTTTCAGATAAGTTGTAAGTAGTGAATATCCTGCCCTCTTCCGCAGTTGCAGGGTTTTCTGCACTGTGGCTTCATTCAATAAAAAAAAAAACTGAATTGTCGAGGTCTGCATTTGAGAACAGTTAGTTTTCAGCATGTTGGCTGCAGCGTATTTTGCAAATTTGAGAGTCGGTATGCCATGTTAAATAACTGATTGAGTCAAGCTGTGGTTTTACAATGTACCCCAGGTGCGGTACGTGCGAGCAGGGCGCCTGCGGCTGGCATTCCTGCTACGGCTGCCACTAATCCTGGTGGCGGCCACCAGCCTGCCTATCTCTCTGCAGCAGTTGCAGGGCCAGCTGGTCTACGTCCACGCTCAGGTGGGTCTACTCTGCTTATGATAAGCTCAGGTTGAAAAGGTTTGCCATTGCACTTTGTAGGCTCTCGCTGTGGATAGCGCCACACATTTAGAGTGAATGGACACAGCAGACGCATTTGGAACATTTATTTAACTACTTCTAGAACGGTGATATCGTCAGCCGAATGATTATACATATTGTGATCCACACGCCAGAACAACCTTGCACAATATTGCACAACACTCAACAACATCACAAAAACAAGAACACACGCAGGGCGGCTTCGCCAATGCTTGGCCCATCACAAGGGCCCCCACCATGCAACATGTGGTGCTGCGCACCGGGGAACCACGCGAGATACAACCATTTGCGCCGACCGCGACCCGCCAAAAAAGACCCACTTAGCTCTCGTGCGCTGCCGCCTAGGCCTGCTGACAGGTGTCACTGCGGGTACTACGCACTAACCATAATGATGATAGTGGTGACAAACGCTTGCGAGCTCGCCACCTAGCGCTCGATGGTTGTGAACCCGAAATGTGGCATATGCGCGAAACATGTGCACCATGGGGCGCAAACAAATTTACGGGGGGTGTTAGCACCACCACTTTTCCTCAACCTTAATTCAAACCATATCCCGAAAAGAACAAAGAAAAGAAATCAGCTACACAAGCTCTAACAGAAGATGACAGCATATGTCCCTAAAGAATGTCTGTGCACCACGACACCGCCGCCGGTCAACCCTGCTGCACTGTTTGGCTCGGTGACTTTTACTGTTTGGCTCGGTGACTTTACCTCAGTACCAGTCACACAACAGCAACGTTGCCGTCGGCGAAAGGAACCGCCACTCGCAATGACACGTCTTCTGATTGCGACCAGCACTCATGATGGCGCCTGACTGGAGACAATGTGCAGAGTCAGCCAGCCACGGTTTACATCACTCCCGCTGCGTACATTCAAAACACTCAAAAGAACAATGCAGTAGGGCAAAGGAAAGGGAGCTCCGGGCTCCTCGCCCACATGGTACGATGGTTAGTACTGCTAGCTAACACGTCGGCAGCAACCGAAACGCCCAGCTAACTTATAATAAAGGTCGCTTGTCCAAACTCGTGCATCACAAGAAAAAAAAAAAAAGTGCGAGAAGCAGAGTGCAACACCTCAACACCACGATCCACCTAGTTGTGCTACGTGCGACAGGCGGCTGTGCAGAGCTTTAGGCCTAATGAGTCGCTTGACAACAACCGACATTCACATAGCAACCAACCTAGACGCAAAAGAGGCAGCGGCAAGGCGACGTTCATTCTGTAAGGTGGCCCTATTTGCTCACTGCACACAGCAGCTTACCGAGCGATCGGCGCCTCTTGTCCTGGACGGTGTCACAACGCCCCGGCGTCGAGCCGCAAGAGAAAACAGCAACGACGCCCGGCTCTCTGAGCCCAAAAGAGATAGAAGAAGCTATTTACAAAAACTCAACATGCCGACAAGTTGAAACACGTCACAAAAACCGATCTCCTCGCCCTCAACAAAACACACCGCCTACGCTAGCAATGGAAGTCCCCCTAAGTACGCTTGGCCTACTCATCTCCGGCTCAAACAAAAGCTTGTACCGAACTGCGACCACTGTCGTCCGATGCTCCAAGAGCCCCACGTTGGGCAGCCAGTGTAGGGTCTCGAAATGGCGAGCGTGCCATGTTCTTGGAACATGGGCACAGCAGACCATGCCATGTTCTTGGAACACATGCAGAGCAGTCACGGTTGGATCAAACGAAGCCAAAACACATTTAACTACTTTTAGAATGGCGATATGGTCAGACAAATGATTATGCATATTGTGATTCACATACTAGAACAACCTCACACTCAACACTCAACAACATGACAAACACAAGAACACACGCAAGGCGGCTTCACCAACGCTTGACTCACCACAAGGGCCCCCGGCACGCAACTTGCGGTGCTGCACACAGGAGACCCATGCCAGAGACAACTATTCACACGGACTGCCATCCACCAAAAAGTACCCGCTTATCTCTCGTGCGCCGCCACCTAGGCCTGCCGCCAGGCGTCACTGCCAGCGCTTGATACGATAATAGTGGTGACGAACGCTCGCAAGTACAACGCCACCTAGCGCTCGGTAGTCGTGAGCGCGAAATGCGGCCTATGCGCGAAACACGTGCACCATGAGAACTTTACAGGAGGTGTTAGTACCCCCGCAACTCGAATAAATGCAGATATCAAAATTTTTCTGCACTGACTGATTGCATCGAAGTGAAAAAACAGCGCGTAACACAGGACACAGGACAGAGAAGAGACGGACGAGGCGCTGACTTACAACCAAAATTTATTTCGTACAGGGGTGTATATATAGCACACGAAACTTGAAAAAAGAGGGAGAGAAGTCGAGTGACATGAAAGAGTAATTTTTGTTATGATTGTATGCGTATAACAAATAAACTGTGATTGCGCAATCATTCGCTTGTCAAATACGCCAATTCCCTGGTGAGGAGCGTTATCGAAGGTGCACTGACACACATATCGCCTTTCTTGATTATGCAGAATGCCTCATAAATCTCACGTGTCCTTTTATCTCTGTAGCGTCGAAGTATCTTGCATTTGTCAAACAATGCACGGCATCCACAAATGGAGCTGTGCGCAGCTAAGTGGCTGCCAACAGAACCCCGCATTAGATTGCGGTGTTCCCTGAGGCGGTCATTTATACAGCGGCCAGAATGCCCGATGTAACAGCGGCCGCAAGAGAGGGGAATTTCATAAATGGCACAAAAACAACATTCAACAAACTTGATTGCGTGTTTTTTATCACACACTCGAGGCCCTCTGTCCTCTCTGTTCACCTGATGGCACATACTAGAGAACTTATTTCTGGCTGAAAAAACAACTCTGATTCCAGCTTTTTGTGCTACCTTTTTTAAACAATGTGACACCTTATGCAAGTAAGGAATGACTGCTGTTCTTGAAAAAGAACTTTTTTCTTGACCACTAGTCGGTTCGGTTAGCTGTTTGATGTCTTTTAAGATACTTTCAGCTATGGAACACAGTATGTTATCCGGGTACCCTGCCTTGCGCAATCTGCGCACCTGTGACTCAAAACTAGTACACAATGTGTGATGGCAAGACCGCATCAGGGCCGCCTTTAGACAGGATTTTGCAATCGCTCGCTTTACAAGTTTTGAATGCGCAGAACTGTAGGGTAGCAAACTTTTTTTGGAGCGGGGGGCATACTGCCAGCACACGTGGTCGGACAAAAAAACTTCAATGTCAAGGAACCGGAGTTTGTTAGCAATGGGGAATTCAGTGGTTAGTTGCAGTGAGCCCAAGCAAGTGCGAAACACATCAACAATTTGATCAGCACGTTGCTGAGCTTCAGAGTGGTTGGACCGGTACAAAATCAAGAAGTCATCAACAAATCTAAACACTTTCACGGCGCTCGTCAGTTGTAGGCAATTAATGAGAGATCTGTCATATTTGGCTAAAAGAATGTCACTTAGGATCGGGGCGAGACAGGAACCTATGCAAACACCTTCTTTTTGAATATAAAGTTTGTCATCATGCTTTATAAATGTAGAACGTAAATAAAAGGTCAACATTTCTAAAAAGTTTCTGACGCTAATTCCGCACGAGTCCTGAAATTTGACGTTCCCATAGCGGTCTATGCAGTCGCTCACCTCTGCGCACACCTGGTCCATCGGCAGGGAATAGTATAAGTCTTTTACGTCGACAGAAAAGAAGCTCACTTCTGAAGGGCACTCTTGTTGAAGAAATTCGGATACTATTTGAGGCTTTCTGATGAGGCAAGGGTCTTCCACAGGAAGGACAGATAGGGAACGCTGCAGGTACCTTCCCACCAGGCGCTGCCATGTGCCCTGTTCCGAGACAATGACGCGGAAGGGAACTTCCGGCTTGTGCGTCTTTGCTGAAAAGAACACTGAAAGGTTCACACCCCTCGCTGCTCTCACTGATGACGCCAGTTTTTGAAGGCCAGCCTCTTCACAAAGTTTGCTAGCTGTTGCCTTGACCTTGGAAGGTTTTACATTCGCGACTTGGAAGTTTTCGGTGACAGCAGCGTCCGCCTTTTCTTTGTAGACGGTTGTCGGGGCAAGGACAAAACCGCCTTCTTTGTCCGCCTGAAGGAGCTTGAGATCTGCAGCGCGTAGCGACTTAATCACGGAAGGTTGACGTGATGTTCCGGTTTGCTTTGTTGGCAACAAACAATCCACGCCTTCTTGAATGCACCTGTCTCTATTATCAACAGAGGCTCGTGCCGCCGTGCTCCTTACTAAGCTCAAAAGCTCTACTTGGTCCAATTTTGGTGGCTCGCAAAATTTTGGGCCCTTTTCCAATGCGCTTTTTACTCCAGGAGGGATGCTAGCGTTCCCTAGAGTCACAACTTCTTGTCCAGATTGGCATGTTTGCTTCTTTCTTCTTGGCAGGCTGGCAAATATCATCTTCCAAAGAAAATCCGCTGTCCGGGATGCAATACCCAGGTCTCTGCGGTAGGCCCTCAGAGCACTGTTTTGCGATGCATTTCCCATGCTTGCAGCATATAGGCAGTCCGAGTAGAACCGCACTTGTCGCCAGGCCTCCGACCGGAAGATTCGGCATATTCTGTCAGCATGACCCTTTGATGGCGCTAAACCACCAAAAAGTTGAAGAACATCTGGAGGCAGAGACGAATTCTTCAAGGCGAACGTATAAAGACGAGTCCTGCAGATCGCAGTAGCCAGCAGGTTTATACACACAACGGAAGAGCGGAGAAAGGGGTAGGATATAACAGAGCCCGATGTATTAGAAATGAACTGTACTAAAGTGCTTATTTGGGCCGGTTGGTACATGGTCAACGAAGTGAAAAAACAGCGCGTAACACAGGACACAGGACAGAGAAGAGACGGACGAGGCGCTGACTTACAACCAAAATTTATTTCGTACAGGGGTGTATATATAGCACACGAAACTTGAAAAAAGAGGGAGAGAAGTCGAGTGACATGAAAGAGTAATTTTTGTTATGATTGTATGCGTATAACAAATAAACTGTGATTGCGCAATCATTCGCTTGTCAAATACGCCAATTCCCTGGTGAGGAGCGTTATCGAAGGTGCACTGACACACATATCGCCTTTCTTGATTATGCAGAATGCCTCATAAATCTCACGTGTCCTTTTATCTCACGTGTCCTTTATCTCACGTGTCTTTTATCTCACGTGTCCTTTTATCTCACGTGTCCTTTTATTGTTTGACAAATGCAAGATACTTCGACGCTACAGAGATAAAAGGACACGTGAGATTTATGAGGCATTCTGCATAATCAAGAAAGGCGATATGTGTGTCAGTGCACCTTCGATAACGCTCCTCACCAGGGAATTGGCGTATTTGACAAGCGAATGATTGCGCAATCACAGTTTATTTGTTATACGCATACAATCATAACAAAAATTACTCTTTCATGTCACTCGACTTCTCTCCCTCTTTTTTCAAGTTTCGTGTGCTATATATACACCCCTGTACGAAATAAATTTTGGTTGTAAGTCAGCGCCTCGTCCGTCTCTTCTCTGTCCTGTGTCCTGTGTTACGCGCTGTTTTTTCACTTCGTTGACCATGTACCAACCGGCCCAAATAAGCACTTTAGGACTGATTGCATGTTCTGTTACATGCAGACATTCGAATTACGCATACTGTTCAACTCCACAATAATGAAATCGATGGCTAAACTGAAAAAGTTTTTTATTCTGAGAATTTAGTTATCATGAGTAACGCAGTACAAATAAGAAAACGAAACTCTAAAGGCCAAGTGCAATGAAATTATGCACACCTCAAAACGCCAGTCTAGCTGTAGATAATGCCAGATTTTACCTTTAAAGTGCCAGTGGTCACCTAAAAAAAAATTGTGTCAACAAATCAATTTTTGATCCCAAAACTAAAGAAAACAACACCATTACAGCTGACCAAAAGCAAGGTGGACTGCTGCAGAAGAATCGTCTGCTCTCTTCGAGGTCGTGCCCTAGAGTTTCCTTTCTTGATGGTAACAGAACAAACATCCACCGAGGAAAGAAACACAAATACATGCCCATAGAGCATTTTTCTAAGCAACGACTTCACATTGCGTCCTGCTGTATTAGAGAACTTGCTGGTTCGCAATAAATTATGCTGCTGGTTTACACATTGCATATGCTCTCTAAGACAGCAGGACGAAGCGTTAAGTTGTTGCTTGGAGAAATGCTCTGTATTTGGGAAGAAAAGACTAAGCAACTAAAAGCATGCGTAGAAAAGGCGAGTGACGCCAAATCGACCGATGAAATGTAGGCACACATTGATGACTTAAAAATGGCAAAGCCGACGGCTAAACCTTGAATATTATGGCATCCAGAAAACATAACACGAAAACCTGCTGACCAAAATTAATGAAATTGAGGCTCAGGTCTGCTTTGACACTTTAGATATGCATGACGTCACCATAGTGCACAGGCTTCCATCAAGGCCAGACAGAATTTCGGGTGTTATCTTGCGATTCACTGGACAGGAGATACGAGACAAATGGTGTGCAGAAAGACGGTCCTTGTAGATAGCAAATAGTAATGTGCAAATTATGTACTTTAGCGCATATATTTTTTGTGTTTAGTTATGCATTAAGCAAATTATGTACTAATGTATTCCCACCCCTTATGTAATACCCCTTTTAAGGGGTCTTTAAGGTAATAAAATAAAATGAAATGAAATGAAATGTTTACATCTCTGAAAACATGACAAAGTGTTCCCATCACCACTCGAAATGCAAAGAGTGAATTAAACAGTCTGGCTGTGCGTTCGCGTGGCACATTAACGGAAAAATATTGACACAATGCGACTTCAAGTTACGTGCGCTAGTCGATACTTATGCCCTTCGGATGGTTTGTGGTGCACGCGCCTGCAAGACCTAGCTGCGCGCGACCAGTGCTGGACACAAAAGAACAGGGAAAAGAGAAGTGAGTCCTCGAGACTGCTAGAAGATTTCATTCTAGCATTTTTATTATTATCGGGCACAAGTTCCCCCTACCTTCGTAGGTCTATTAAAGTTTTTTTTGAGCTGTGCATTACAAATTTGGTGGAGGTGCCGGATACGATGCTTAGCTCCTCTCGAGGGAAGGAACACAGTCGAGAACCACAGCGACTTGGATCCAACGAGCTGATGCCTGTTCATCAGCACTGCAGTCGACGCCTACATGGTGACATCCTGAATTTTCACCTTTGTTAACTTCCCATCAAAAAAGTGTTAACTCCTTGGGAGGGACCACAAGTTTGCATAGCAGGAGAGCACCTCATCGAACCAGCGGGAATAATCACAAGCTAGAGTCGGATTGCGAGATTTAACGTACATCAACAGCTTAATTGTGCTGCCGGAATGCTCACGGGACTTGATTATCAGCATGGCTTTCTTACTAGCTAATGGCGCTGTAATACACTTGCGAGAATCTTCCGTCTCATTCTCGACTAGGCATGCTATTGCTACCTTTGAAACCGAAGAAAACGAATATGACCTTTGTATTGCAGATGATGACATCATAGTGCCGCCAAGATTGAGCATATCTGTTGCAGTAACCAACAAGTAACCAACAAGGAACAGAGATCTGTAGAGTAGCCAGCACAACCACAACCTTAATATAGGAACTAGCAGTAACCCAGATTACACCTCACCAGTAATGATAGAAAAAGTCAGTAAAGCCTTGGAGAGCATGCTAAGAGGCAAAGCTGCTGGTGAAGATCAGGTAACATGAGATCTGCTGAAAGATTGAAGACAGATTGTGTTAGAAAAACTAGCGACCCTGTTTATGAGGTGTCTCCTGACGGGAAAAGTACCAGAATCTTGGAAGAATGTTAACATCATCCTAATACATAACAAAAGAGATGACAAGGACTTGAAGAATTACAGGCCGATTAGCTTGCTCTCTGTAGTATACAAGCTATTTACAAAGGTAATTGCTAACAGAGTAAAGAAAACATTAGAATTCAATCAACCAAAGGAACAAGCAGGATTTCGCACAGGCTACTCAACAATCGACCACATTCATACTATCAATCAGGTAATAGAGAAATGCTCAGAATATAACCAACCACTATACATAGCCTTCATAGATTATGGAAGGCGTTTGTTTCAGTAGAAACATCAGCCTTCATGCAGACACTGCGGAATCAGGGCGTCGATGAAGTATATATAAACATCCTGGAAGAAATCTACAGGGGATCAACTGCTATCATAGTGCTTCATAAAGAAAGCAACAAAATACCAATCAAAAAGGGTGTAAGGCAGGGGGACACAATCTCCCCAACGCTATTTACCGCGTGCTAACAGGAGGTTTTCAGAAGCCTAGAATCGGAACAGTTAGGGATAAGAGTTAATGGAGAGTACCTTAGTAACCTGCGCTTTGCCGATGACATTGCGTTGCTTAGTAACTCGGGGGACGAATTGCAGCTCATGATTACCGAGTTAGACAAGGAGAGCAGAAAGGTGGGTCTTAAAATTAATCTGCAGAAAACGAAAGTAATGTACAACAACCTCGGAAAAAAGCAGCGCTTCGAGATAGGTAATTGTGCACTTCAAGTTGTAAAAGACTATGTCTAATTGGGACAGGTAATAACGGCGGAGCTGAACCGCGAGATTTAAGTAACCAGAAAAATAAAAATGGGGTGGAACACATTTGGCAAGCACTCTCAAATCATGACAGATAGATTGCCACTATCCCTCAGGAGGAAGGTATATAACAGCTGCATCTTGCTGGTACTTAGCTACAGAGCAGAAACCTGGAGACTTACAAAGAGGGTTCAGCTTAAATTGAGGACGGTGCAGCGAGCAATGGAAAGGAAAACGGCAAGTGTAACCTTAAGAGACCAGAAGATAGCAGAGTGGATTAGGGAACAAAGCAGGGTTAAGGATACCATAGTTGAAATCAAGAAGAGGAAATGGACATGGGCCGGGCATGTAGCAAGTAGACAGGATAACTGCTGGTCATTAAGGGTAACTAAGCGGATTTCTAGAAAAGGCAATCAGGTTAGGGGGAGACAGAAGGTTAGGTGGGCAGAGAGATAAAAAAGTTTGTGGGTATAAATTGGCAGCAGCAAGCACAGGACCGAGTTGATCGGCGGAATATGGGAGAGGCCTTTGTCCTGCAGTGTACGTAGTCAGGTTGATGATGATGATGATGATGATGATGATGATGATGATGATGATGATGATGATGATGATGATGATGATGATGAACCAACAAGGCATTCAGCCAATATGAAAGATTTACTGACAACAGCACTGCCTTCAATACTCCAGAAAGGGATCTGCATGGCACGAGGCCTTGTTAAGTTACGTGAAGGATGTACGAATGTATTATAAACTTTGGAAATGAGGTGCAGCACGTTCCAAAGGGAACAGTCATCGCTAGTCTGAATGATTTCGTCCAGCATACGGAGCTGCGCACTTTCGAAACGAATGAGTCGGATTTACAAGACATGGAGTGTTTCCTTGCAGTCAATGACATCGAACCTGGGCTACTACCAACCCAAAGAGCGAAAATAGAGGGCCTTGTGAGTGAATTCGCTGAATGTTTCTTGTCATCTAAAGTTCAACGCACTCCTATCGCCACACATCGCATCATTATTGATGAGTCAGTGAGGCCAATATACCAGCATCCCTACCGAGTGTCACCTAGAGGAAGAGACGCTATTGGCAATCAGGTTAAAGAAATGCTCAAGGACCACGTAATCCAGCCTTCATCAAGTCCATGGGCATCACCTGTAGTCCTTTTGAAGAAAAATGACCAAACCTTACGTTTCTGCATTGATTACCGGAAGTTCAACGCCATCACCAGACGGGAAGTTTATCCTCTTTCAAGAATTGATGACACTATGGATAGACTGCGAAATGCCAGATATTTTTCCTCACTGGATCTTAAAAGTGGATGTTGGCAGGTAGAAGTGAACGAAATAGATTGCGAGAAGACTGCGATAGTGACACCAAACAGTTTTACGAGTTCAAGGTACTTCCCTTTGGCCTGAGTTCAGCACCTGCCACATTTCAACGGATGATGAGACAGTGCTTTCTGGTCTGAAATGGCAGTCGTGCCTGGTTTATTTTAACGATGTTGTAGTTTTTTCTGCTAACCTTGAGCAATATTTAAAAAGGCACTGAGCCATGTTCACTGCTATCAAGTCACCTGACTTGACAATAAAACCGCAGAAATGTCATTTCGGCTTTCGTGAGCTCCTTTTTCTTGGCCATGTCATCAGTGGAGAAGGCGTCTGCCCAGAACCCGAAAAAACTGAGTCCTAAGTGAAATTTCCAAAGCTAATAGACAAAAAGCTTGTTAGGCAATTTTTAGGTCTCTGCGTGCTTGTTAAAACTTTTCATGAATAGGCTGACAAAAGAAGGCATGCCGTTCGTATAATTGACAAACAAGAGGATGCCTTCAATGAATATTTGGAAATGTCTTTAAAGCCGTCCTGTTCTGGCGCATTTTGACGTAGAAGCGGAAACCGTTATTCACATGGAAGCAAGCAGTTTAGGTCTGGGGGCTGTACTCATCCAATGAAAAAACTGACAAGAACAAGTCATTGTGTATGCCAGTCGCACTATTTCGAAAGCTGAGGTAAATTATTCACCGACAGAGAAAGAATGCCTTGCCGTACTATGGGTTATCAGCAAGTTTCGACCATATTTAAATGGTAAGCCTTTTCGAGCTATAAGCGACCATCGTTCACTATGCCGGCTCGGTAATCTCAAGGACCCATGTGGACCACACACTACGTAGGGAAGTGACAAGAAGTGTTGAATGAATTTGTATAGAAGCCTCATACGTACCCGCTTAGGCTATGGGGCAATAGCATATCAGTCTGCGACACCTTCTGCCCTTAAAATGCTCGACCCTGTTCATTATGTAGGCATCCGTCTCTCTACGGGTGCTTCTCGCACTAGCCCCATGGAAAGCCTGTACATGGAATTGAACGAATGGTTGCTCCACCTACAGAAATGTTAGATGTCTTAATAAATCTTAATGTAAATGCAGACAAGGATCATCCATCACATTCCACAATTAATGACATGTCAAGCCTGGCTGTGTTTGAGAAACGGCCCTCTATGAGACCGTGCTACTCGCTCCGTGTGAAGGGCGTAGTGAAAGAAACCGGTGTGCCACTTGAACACCATTAGATGGCTCCCACAGTATGCCTGCCACTGTGGCAATGGCAGGTGATAGATTGCGACGTGTCTTTCTTGGAGGTTACGAAGCATGCACCGATTGCACATATCCAGATATATTTCCTAGAACTACAACAGAAATACACACATCCTGAGTTCTTTACGAATGCTTCAAAGTCCGACAGTTCTCTCTCGTACGCAGTCGTTGGCCCATCCTTCTCGGAAGCTGGCGTTCTGCACTCTGATTCAAGCATTTTCACCGGCGAAGCTTATGCGATACTTGCGGCCGTCAAGCACATTAAACAAATAAAACTACAGAAGGCAATGATATATACAGACTCTCTCAGCATAGTAAAAGCTCTGAAAACTCGTTAAAAAAGCACGAAAACCCTGTCCTTGTCTCACTTTATTCGCTCTTATGCACAGTCTACTCATCTAAGCAGCATGTTGTAGTCTGCTGGGTGCTAGGACACCGCGAAATTTAAGGCAACGTTCTGGTGGACCAGCTAGCTGGATCCGCCAACAAAACCGCTTCCAATACATTGATACCAGTCCCTGCACTCGACTTGAAACCTTTTCTGAAACTAAGGCTCAGGGGCTATTGGCAGAGCACATGGGACACACACACAGGTAATAAATTGCATGTCATCAAGCCGCAACTTGGTCATTGGCCGCCAGTATCAAAATCATGCCACACACAAGTAATCCTTACAAGGTTAAGTACAGGACATACACACACAACGCATTCATTTCTTTTGTCTGGTGGCGATCCACCTTTGTGTAATAGATGTGGAGAAGCGCTCACAGTACTTTACATTGTAATCCAGTGTAAAGAATGAGACACGCTGAGAAGACAACATTTTCTGTTACCCTACCGACAACAGATACCACTCCATCCTGTAATTTTTGTCGGTAGGGAACCACTTTTTACACATAAATCATTGTTAGCTTTTTAAAGAGAAGTTCGTACTTTTCATATCATATACCCGGGCATTCCGTAGCACGACCTCTCCAGAGAGGTCTGCGCTGCGGTGGCTACACTCAACAAAGCATTTGCCTCACGGCCCTTGGACGTGAGGGTGTGAACGAGTGAGGCTTTTGTTTCAATGCCATACATGTCCACCATCGTTTTTATTATCACAAACTTTTGTCTTCTATTAACACCACACACCTTTCACGGCATGGTCTTGATTTTATTACTGCTATGTTTTTACCCAACTTAGCACGAGGAATTCTATGGCCCTTATACAGCCGCTTATCACAATCATTGTCCATATCTCTAGTAAGATGAACTGGCGCTCTTTGGCCATAAAATGGCCCTTGCACTACCAAACGTCAAACATCATCATTAGGACCCATGTGGACAGCTTGCACGATGGAGCCTGCGATTACAGAAGTAAGATATAACGCTTGTGTATAAGTCAGGTCGCAAGCACAGTGATGCGGATTGCTTGTCATGTGCCCCAATTCAACCTGCTGCTTCTGCTTCCACCAAGGACGGTGAAAATTTTGCGTTCTTAGGAGCTGTGGCACCATCAGAAATGGCACGTCATCAGCAATCCGACGCCGAGCTACTCCTGTTGATCAAGTACCTACTAGGACAATGTGTCGATGTTCCGCGAGCTTTTGCCCGTGGCTTGTCAGCGTTCGTCCTACGAAACAAGTTCCTGTATAAAAGGAACTTGACAACAATACAGAGACATTCTTGCTGCCATCCCTTTACTTCTGCAACCAAAGATTTTGGAGGCTTACCACTACAATTTATCAGCTGGACACTTGGGAGTAAGCAGAATGTTAGCATGCATTCGCACTAAATACTACTGGCCGAAGTTGCTCAGATCTGTACGACACTATGTCAGAACTTGCCGGGACCACCAAAGATGTAAAACCCCACTACTAAAACCAGCAGGTCTCCTTCAACCAATAGAACCACCAGAGGCCCCATTCACACTGGTGGGAATGGACTTCCTGGTCCGATTTTCTACACCATCGTTGGGAAACCGGTGGATAAAAGTTGCGACTGACTATCTAATCCAATATGCCTAGGAAGCGACTCCTGTTAGAGGATCAGCCATTGAAGTAGCTGAATTCTTCGTCTCCAGCATTGTACAGTGGCATGGAGCTCCAAGAGCTTGATCACAAACTGAAGAACTGCATTTACGGCCGACCTGATAAAATTTATTATGAAATTGACGCACACCAGTCATAGAAAAACAATCGCATATCATTCTCAAGCGAATGGTTTTACCGAACGACTGAACAGAACACTGGCTGATATGTTGTCGATGTACGTGGATATAGAATACCGTATTTGGGATAAACTGTTACCCTATGCAACATTCGGCTATAACACCGCGATGCAAGAGACAATACGGATGACGCCATTCTAACTTGTTTTTGGCCGGACGGTAATGACACCTTTAGATGCAATGTTAGCTATTGACGAGACGTCCGAGAATGACTATGATGCTCACGTCTACATACAAAAAGCAGAAGAAACCAGGCAACTGGCACGATATCGTATTCCTAAACACTAGTAAACTGACACGCACCGATACAATCTGCGACGAAGGGACGTTCAATACGCACCAGGAGACAGAGTATGGGTGTAAAATGCTGTATGAATACGTGGCCTATTGGAAAAACTGCTTCACCGCTATTTCAGTTCATACACAGTGATCCGCCGCGTCGGCTCGCTCAACTATGAAGTTATGCCAGAAGGACAGGATATTTCATCACAACAGTGGCATCGCACGAAAACTGTGCATGTTGTTGGGATGAAATTGTATTATGACAGACAATGGAACGTCGAGGACACAACGTTGTTCGACGTCAACTGCATCCATGACGAGGTGTTACACACGACTGCCATGCAACCAATTTGCACATGAGGGGAGCAATGACACAGTGGGACTTCAAGTTACGTTCGCTAGTCGATACTTATGCCCTCTTGATAGTTAGCGGCGCACGTGCCTGCAGGACCCAGTTGCATGCGACCCATACTGGACACAAAAGAAGAACACGAAAAGAGAAGTGAGTTCTCGAGACTGCTAGAAGATTTCGTTCTAGTTGTTTTATTAACAAGTTGGCCCCACCTACTATTAAAGATCACTCACCAGGCCCCATACCAAATTTTAGTTGGATCATGGAAGTGGTTGGGTGTCCGATGAGGAACATTTTGCCACAAGACTTTTTTTTCTGTTTTTGAAGCGGCACGAAACAAGGATGAGAGGAGGCGAGCTGGAAACACTTGCCGCTCTTCCGCGTAGCCTTCGCGAGCCAAATCTCTTCCCCTACCTTCTCTGGCATCTGACCAAGAGGTCACGCGTGCATGATGTGCCCGAACAAGCCCAACCCCTGTGCACGCGAGTAGGGTTTATTCATTTATTTATTTATACTGATTAGCATTGTTTTGAAGTGTACTGCCTGTTTCTGCGGCATGGTTTGGAAACGCTGGCTTAAACTTGGTAGAATAGATGAGCACACGTGTGTGCGAACGTATTGGAGCGTTCCAACGCTGTCGTCTGCTCGAAGCGCTGACCACGGGGACACGAACGCATGCGAAACGCTGGCACATTAGCCCCGCATCTCGTTGCGATTCGCGGAAAAAAATGAAAGAAGGACGCGCACATTTTCTCATTGCGTCTCATTATTTATCTCAAGTTTTATTCATCTATTCAAGCAACAAAATGCATAAACTATGCTTGTTGTGTTAAATAATTTCAGCCATGTCACGTGGTATACTGTTTACAATGTCAGAGCAGAGTTGTCTATGTAGATGACCAACATGACTGCATTGCCGTGTACTTTGGGTGCACGTTAAAGAACCCCAGGTGGTCGAAATTTCCGGAGCCCTCCACTACGGCGTCTCTCATAATCATATGGTGGTTTTGGGACGTTGAACCCCACATATCAATCAATCAATCAATGCATCGCCGTGTACGTGGGGCCACTCATACGCGCACGTCATGCCCTCATTCTCTAGACGCGCGCCCGCAAGAGGAAGGGGGAGGAGCGTTCATCTTAAAATTTGACCCATTTCCGCAACACGTAGCGTTGCAAATTTTGGCAGATGTGATCATGAACGCCTCATCTACGCATTGCGCTCAAAATTGTCAAACCTGGTGAGTGGCCGTTTAAAAGTGTTCTTTGAACTGTGTGTTACAATATTTATCGGAATTGCTGTTTGGTATCAGGCGGACCTTCAGGTACTTACTGCGTAACACCACTTTCAGCAATGTAGTATTATGGCCTGCTGTTTGGGTAAGGGGCATGCCCTTCCTGTCCCAACATGGATGCGGCCCGCAGCCGACCCACCCTCTTGAAGGGCATCGGCTTCTCAGGACAATTTGTGAATAAAGTTCATTGACTGACTGACTGTCCTATCACACAATGGGAATTCTCAGATAACAAATGGTTTTTCTGTTATGCACTTAAACATATGGTCCACCCGTAACAAAAGCGATGACCTAGATTATCTTCTGTAAAGCATTTCTTGCAATTTCGATGTCATATTACAAACGGAAACATGGGCATTGCATGATGCCAATATCAAGAATATTTCTGGATATGTACATCATCTAAATCGCTCTTCACGAGAAGGGGGCTTTGCATTTTATGTAAAGAAAAGGTTCAAGGCTTATTTGCTCCCAGATTGCTCTGTGATAACACCAAATTATGAAATGCTTAGTGCAAAAATGAATGGAAAAATTTAGTTGGTGGTCTATAGGCCGTCATCCGGCCTTCCTAAGCCAATGCAAACACCTTCCTAAGCTTCCTTGAAATGTTTCTTGATTTCTTTTGTTTGTGAAACAGCATGGCGCTTACAGGAGGGGATTTCAATATTAATGTTGTAGATCTAGCAGATGCTGCTTCTGTTTTCATGTCTGCTACTTCGACAAATGGTTTCGTGAACCTTATCACAACACCCACGAGAGTCACAGCGTCATCGATTAGTATACTTTATTTACTTGTTGCTGATGTGGCTTCTGTTGTGAGCTGCGCTGGCACAATTGCTTGTGATGTCAGTGGTCACAGTAATGTATTTGCCTCTTTTTCGCTTCAACACGATGATAGAGATTGGAAGCGTTTTGTTTATTCTTGTCAATCTACAACTTATGAAGGACCGGGCTTTTTGTTTTTTTCCGTGACTGAGTGCTAAATGCTGATTGGTATGCAGTTCTTGGTTATCCTGAACCTGATCAATCATATGAATTATTTATTGGTATTGTAACGAAAATCTATGACAAGTTTTTTATGTGGAAAACAAAAGTTGAAAACATACATTGCATATGCTTTGGATAACTCGTGGACACACGAAGACGATTAAACGCAAAAATAAGCTTTTCAAACGTTTTATGGTCACCCCTCATCCTCTTGACTTGAAGGTATTTAACTCTCACTGAAGTAAACTGAACAAAGAGCTTTGAAATCAAAATCTTCATTTCAAAACTGCTTTTTCATTCATTCACTCATTCACTGTTTATTCAGACAAAAACAATGATTGCCTAGGTTGAAGGGACTAAAGGCAGATTACCTCTGCCTGACTAAGGTCCCTCCACCCATACATTTGCTCAGGTGAAGTGGAACAAAAGATACAAATTTCATTTTGCTTTTGAATGAGGGGACACAAAATTCAAATTCAACAAGTATAACAGATGTCGACACATACATTTTAAAATAACATATTACAGTCATCACCAATTTGCTGTACCAATATAAAAAATATATATATATATATATTTTGAAAGGAACAAAACTAACTGGGAAAAGTTTTGGAAAGATTTAAACGACACATATCTAAGCAAAAGTAAAGGAAACACCCTTGGAAAGCTGACCATAGAAAATAATGCTGAAAGCCAGCCGCAGCGTGGATATAAAGCCGTCGCCGAGCCCGCCGGACTTCAGTGGGGGCGGCAGTACGCTCGCGACCATGTCGCTCACGCACGCATGGCTTTCTTTGCAGGTTAGTTATTACTCAAAAACAAGTTATCGTTCTAACTGCATTTTTCTTGTTGTGCTGCCGCTCCCACTGAGGTGTTGTGAAATTCTGTGCTCTTTGTGGTCGTATCTAGAAGTGTTACTTTCTGGTGATGTTGAAACAAATCCGGGCCCAACCACTCAGGAACTCCTTCAAAAAATTTTAGACAACCAAAATCAAATGGAGGCCAGGCTTGCTAATATTGAGGGCAAAATTCAATCTCTGGCGGACCAGTGTGGGAGGCTCCTTGGCCTCGAAGAGACCGTCCGCAACCTAGAGCGAACTATCCAGTACCAACAGCAAAGAATAACTACAATGGAAGATAAAGCCCGACAGAACAATTTGATTGTATTCGGTATTTCGGAAGCTGAGAACGAAATGCGAGAAGATATACAGGATAAGGTGCTAAAAAGCGTATTCACTAAGTGTCTTGGTGTCACTGTGTCGTCCGTAGAGCGAATCCATAGACTTGGGCGAAAAAAGGCCGATAAAGACAGACCTATTATCATGAGGCTATATGACTACAACGAAAAAATTGCGATATTCAACCAGTGTAAAAAATTGAAAGGATCAGGGATCAGTATATCCCATGATTACTCACAGGAAACTCTTGAAAAACGGAGGTTACTTTGGCAATCAGCCCAAAAAGACAAGAAAGAGGGAGCGAAAGTCAAGCTTGTTCACGACAAGCTCGATATTAATGGTACAATGTACACGTGGGACAAGCAGTCGAATGCTCGGGCCAGAATTCGCAGTAATATTGGAACTGCTTCGCAAGATCGGGACTGACAGCAGGCGAGCAATGGAATTAAGCTACTAAACATAAAAGCCCGAAGTGTCGTAAACAAGCTTGAAGAATTGGAGTGCGTATCGTTACAGCATGATCCACATTTAATTGCCATAACTGAGACATGGTTAAACGAAGACATTACGAATGACGAAGTATTTCCCAGTTCATACAGCGTAATCCGTGAAGATAGGGCAACGAGAGGGGGTGGTGTGGCATTGCTGATTAAAGGTTCCATCAAGTATGAGCAGTTACCCCTTTTAGATGACCACGAAAGTGTTTGGTGCAAGATATTTCTTGACGAAATAGCTGTAATAATTGGCGTTATTTATAGACCCACGGGAAGCCCGGTCGAATTCATTAAAAAAATAGATGATCACTTAACAGCCCTAACTAGTACCAAAAGCCGGATAATTATGGTTGGGGATTTCAACTTGGCTGGAATAGATTGGGAGGCGTGCATTCCCGGGCCCTTAGAGAAGCCTCACGCGGAATGCATATTGGAAACTATGGCAACACACAGTCTTATTCAGGTAGTTGACAGCCCCACGCGAATACAAGGACAGTGCCAGAGTTTGCTGGACCTCGTATTTTTGTCAGAGGAAACGTTTCATTACACAGTCGAAATTGAGGAAGGGATCTATGACCATAAGATTGTCGTGGCTACGGTTCAAATTGCGAATAAGGGCATAGTAAAGAATCCGATCGTGAAGGTTTACAATTTCAAACGCGCTGATGACACATCCATTCTTGATCTACTAGAAACTGCTCTTGATAAGATGCCCAGAGGAAATAACGTTCATGAACTTTGGGAATACTTTACACTTACTGTGAGTGAATGCTTATCTCGTTTTGTGCCGAAAAGAAAGAAATGCTTACAAAAAACAAACCCGTGGGTTAATCGACATATAATTCATTTGAAACGACGACTGCGCCGGGCACGACAGAAAAGACCGAGAAACCCCGTTGCCATCGCTACGCTTAGTACTGACGTGCGGAAGGAGTTAAAAACTGCTAAAAAGCATTTTGTTTCAACAACGTTGGCTGATTATTTGAAAAATTCACCTCAGAAGTTCTGGAGATACTTGGTTGGGTCAAAGCCGGCTACAACCAGTGTACTTTTAAATAGAAACATTTGCAGTGATCCAGTTTCAGTTGCTTAAGCTTTTAACAATTTCTTTAACAGTACATATACTAGCCCGACGGACATGACCTCGATAAGTCAAGAACATGGTAGCCATTGTGAAGATGACATTGTTATCTCTAAGGAAGGTATAATTGAATTGCTTTTAAAATTAGATGTCAAGAAGTCTTCAGGGCCTGATAAAATACCGAACGAGTTTTTAAAGCGCTATTGCGAATGGGTTGCATTAATTTTAGTCAAAATTTTTTCCTCCTCATTGGAAACTGGTGTTGTACCGAGTGATTGGCTGCTAGCAAGGGTTGTGCCTGTGCCCAAAGTTGGAGATAAGCTGATGGTTGAAAACTATCGCCCCATTTCCATTACATGTACAGTGTGTAAACTTTTAGAGCATATAATTGGTAAACATCTTGTTGCGTACTTTGAAAATAACAACCTCTTTTACAACAAACAACATGGTTTTCGCCGACGCCTTTCAACTGTGACACAGTTATTTGAAAGCATTCATCACTTTGCTGCAGCTATGAATTCGAAAAAACAAATAGATGTTATTTCATTAGATTTATCAAAGGCTTTCGACAGGGTATGTCATGCGAAACTTCTAAATAAATTACATGGTTACGGTGTTAATTTACAAATAATTAGGTGGATTCAAGCTTACCTGACGAATCGTCAACATTTTGTGGAAACAGCCGGCGAACATTCATCTTTTTTGCCCATTCCTTCTGGTGTGCCGCAAGGGTCGGTTTTAGGCCCAATTTTGTTTCTGCTGTACATTAATGACATTGCAAGTGGTGTACATCCCAACATTGAAGTGCGATTGTTTGCCGACGATTGTCTTTTGTTTACACGCGTCAAGACTGTCTCTGACCAAACTTGTTTATATGATGCCTTAAACGTTATTCACAATTGGTGTGCAAAATGGGATATGGAAATCAACCCTAAGAAGTCTGCCTGCATGACAGTCTCAAACAAGAAAACGCCTTTAATGTTTGACTATACAGTGAATACTAACCAAATCAGAAGATCCACCCAAATTAAATATCTTGGTATGACAATTACAGATACACTAAATTGGAATGCACATATTGACAATATCTGCGGATCAGCGCAGCGGAAACTTGGACTACTGAGACGTAAATTAAGAGGTGCTCCTCCTGAGGTTAAACTTCAGGCGTACAAAACTATTGTTCGGCCTACCTTAGAATACGCTAGTATGATCTGGGACCCGCATCACCAATATCAAATGATAAACTGGAGCGTGTTCAGAGGCTAGCAGCGCGATTTATTTTTTCCGTTTATGAGAGGAGGCAGTCAATAACAACCCTGCTCACTGAGGTTAAACTTCCTCAACTTGCCATTCGCCGAAAAATCACTCGACTAAAGTTTTTATATCAGCTTTACAACCATAAACTCAATTTAAACCCTTCTCTCTATTTGCGTCCCCCAGGAAGAGTCTCATCAAGAACCAATCACCCACACGTAATTATACCCTACACACCGAGAATTGACACATTTAAAAACACTTTTCTTGTCAGAACGATTGTCGACTGGAACTTCTTGCCGCCGATTTCTTTGAGAATGTAGACACAGTTGAATCTTTTGTTGGTAAATTAGAATTGTCATTGTATGATGTAGTTCCCACTCTGTAACAGCCCGACAGGGCTTACAGTATTGTGAATAAATAAAATAAATAAAAAAATAATGCTGTCTCAGACTGAACAGATCCACCACCATACGAAAAACTAAACAAGAAAGAGGAGGTTTTCTGGAGACAATTACGGACTCACACGTACCCGAACCCAGTGATCCTACGCCTTCGTTACCCTGACATTTATACATCCGACGACTGTAAAGCGTGTGGAGCAAGAGCGATGCTGCAGCACATGTTGTGGAAGTGCACTGGGAGCATGCAGCAGTCCCCTATAAATGGCACTCTTGAACCGGGAGGCCCTCTGCTCAGCCGTGACCTCGCCGATCAACTGTGGGCAGTTCAGCACGCCCAGGAAGCCGGCCGTGTCCAAGGAATTGAGGCCTGTGACCTAGGCTGGGTTGCTTGTAGCCCCGCCCCGCTAAATACTGCCGGTCATTCTCAGTGAAGTTTTTACTCACTCACTCAGGGAGTGAATTATCTGATAAGATTAACAAATTTTTTACAAGCTTTATGCCTTCTGGATGTCTAGACAAAGCTTTTAGTTTCGTTTCTAACACTGTTACTGTAGTGAGTTCGTAGTAACAGATTTTTTACAAGCTTTACGCCTTCTGGATGTCTACACAAAGCTCTTAGTTTCGTTTCTAACACTGTTACTGTAGTGAGTCCGTAGTGTTTTATTACAGGGACAAGATTTTTTCCGCTCTGATGAAGCTAAAAACGATCTGCGCTAAAGATTACAATGGGCTCCAAATAAAACTTATCAATTTTTTTGCTGACATTCTAGCTCCTTGTTTAGTACACGTAGTCAACCCATGCATTCCATCGGCGGTATTCCCGAAGATATGAAAACCGTAAAGGTTTCTGTTATGTTCAAGGGTTTCTGTTACTTTCCAATTTCTCTACTGCCTCTATTCTCAAAAGCCTTTGAAAAAAAAATTAATTGAAGAGAATGATCACCTTTTTCGACAAACATTTAATGATAACCGATTTTCAGTTCGGATTTTGTAAAGGGAAATCAACCGAGTCTACTTTGCTTTTACAAAAAGAAAAGTATTTTACGCAATATTGACCAGAAAAAATTAACGCTTGGCATATTCATAGATTTCACTAAGGCATTCGACCTCTTAAATCATGAGATTTTGATTCATAACCCTAATGAAATGGTACTGGGGTCCTTGTCTTGATGTTTTTCAGTTGTACCTAAATCAATGAGGCCAAGCGGTTGCTGTTGACGGCTATGTATCACCTATGCGGTCTATCAAATGTGGGGTTCCGCAAGGTAGCCTGCTCGGTCTTTTTATTTTTAATGTTTATATTAATGATATCATCAGCATTTGAAGTGACCCACAGTTCATTCTTTATACAAAAATATTTCTTAGTGGCCACAGCCCCGTCGAACTTTAAGGAAACATTGTTCTTAAATCATTAAATGAGTGGTCAGAGGCAAATGATAGAGGCCCCAATCTTCACCCGTTGTGTGGCACTGTGTTCAGCATGCACCACTTTTTAGAAACGAAAGCAGTTCGCTGTTGCGGAGTAAGTGTTGTAAATCACAGGTACGGAGACAGCAAGCGTCCGTTCGCTGCCAGGGCCGCTAGAGCATCGCTTGCAGAAAGGTCGCATCGTTGTATTATTGCAACAGTCTCAAGCAGAGTGGGTGCAAATGGATTGGCACGGTTTGTATGTTAAATAAGCGAAGCGCTGCATGCAACTAACCAGTAGACGATCGGCTCCCTGCGACCATACCGCAACCTAAAGGACTGTGTCAGTTTTTGCTAAGTAGCAGGTCGCGGTGCACATTTATCGCGGACACTCTATTATGTCTATTTTGTTGCTATGTCAGTTGCTGCGTTGGTTCCGTATCTCGGACTCTGCTGTAGCTTCAAAATGCTCTTCAGTGTCGCCACCGCGTGCCATCAGACAATGGTCATGTGAGAAGAACAATCTTTTCCGAACATTCGCAAGATAAAAAGAATGGCTTCATTGCTGTGGGACTCTATTTATTCCTTCTTTAGTGCTGATGGTGCATGTAAAAACATACAAATTGGTATTTGGTCATAAGCGTGTGCACGGGGAGGAGGGAGCAGAGGGCTCAAAGCCAGCCCCATACATTGACATGATAGGAGGGGCACTGCAGCAAACGTTTGCCCCCCCCCCCCCCCTCACGAAGGAGAATCTTGTGCGCACATACTACATTTAGCGCGTAGTTAGCTACTTTCCCAACAGGTCATGTCCATACATATTAACAAGGTTTTACTTTAACGAGCTCTGAGTGCATGCTTGTGGGTCTTTGTGCAGGTGTATGCTGCTATGAACTTCATGCAGTAGCTAGCTTGGTTCAATATCTTTCACTCTAGATAAAATTTATACAGCACCGTGTAATGTAAAAAATATATTTAAAGTATCCCCCTGTGTTTGTCTTAGAAAGTGCGTGCATGCTCCAAATGCAGAGGTAGCTGCTCCAGTGGCTGCTCCAAAATGCTGGAAGGCATTCCCACCACTGCACATATTCCAAAGCAGTATTGTTCGTAAATAATTTCAATATTTATTCATCAGAGGCTTGAGTTAGGTTAGGGGGATGCCTTGAACTCAAGCTTTGCCTACTCTACCTGGTAAGTTTTTGATGAATATGTCTTATCTTGTCATACCTTTAAAGAAAACATCCTTGCCGATTTGCACTCGTATATGAAGGTTGGAAAGGCACCAAGAAGAGCACAGATGATGTGTGATATTTGTGAAGAGCGCTGACATGATGGTCGAGAGAGCGTAATTCTGGACTAACGGTTTCACTCACTCCGGGTTGGTAAAATTTAAGCGAGTATGAGTGAGCCCTCAGTGCAAAATATATTTCTTGAGTGAGCCTCAATGACAATTTTTGCCTACCTCGGCCCCGTATTTTGCATTACAGAATTCTTCCGAATGAGCTGCTCAAAGAGGGGCTCCACGTAGATAAGGAAGGGATGCAGAAAGTTCAGCTCACGAGTGGCGGAGAGCTGCAATTGACTTCATTTTCGTGTCTGTCCAACTTGCTCCTGCACACTGCTATGGCTCCGTGTCGTCCGCTAGCTGACAATTAGAGCACCGATTAAGAATGAAATGCATGACAGCAAGATTTCTCATTGTGATTATCAATACTTACGTAAAATATACTACACATTCTGAGCAAATTTTTGTCTAAGTGAAATTTCGTTGCACTTTAATGGCAGAATTTAGTTAACCTTGCTGTCGCTCTTCGTGCGATAAACTCGTAGGCCTTTGCAGTGCAGCAAGTACCCCAGTGCCTTTCATTGATTTCAACGAGCAGACAATATGTGAGGATACGTCTTGTCAATTTTCATTGTTGTAATATTGCAGTTTAGCAACTTTTCATTGTTTAGAACAGCAATACTATGTGTTAAATCTTATGAGTGTGTGGTAGTGTCAGAGAAATGTTTTGTTTCCGAGAATTTGTTATTGTGTACTTTAGCTGTATATACACTTATGTAATGGAGCAGCGATGGCGTAGTGGTTAGAGCATTCGCCTCGCATGCAAAAGGTCCGTGGTTCAAATCCCGGTGCCGCGCAGTTCCCAACCGGATAAAAAAAATCCGCGTGGTGATGGAACTGCATTACGAGGCCTGGGGTGCGGCCTCACCGGTAACCACCGCCGGAAACGCACTCCCTCACCAGAGAAGGATTGGCCACCCTGGTGCAGTATCTGGCCACTACCTCCCACATGCATACATCAAATAACTCACGGCCCTCAATCCCCAGCAGCTGCAAAGCAACTGACCACGGCGGTGGTCAGATCTGCAACGCAGCAGAGGGTGCTAAGAATCTCTGGATCCGGACAGGCCGCCATTGGAACCTGGACTTGGCAACGTTTAACGCTAGAACCTTATCTAGTGAGGGAAGTCTAGCTGTACTATTGGAGGAGCTAGAGGGTGTTAAATGGGATATAATAAGGCTCAGTGAGGTTAAGAAGACAGATGAGGCATATACGGTGCTACAGAATGGGCATGTCCTTTGCTATCAGGGCTTGGCTGACAAAAGAGAACTGGGAGGGGGGTTCCTAATTCACAGAAACATAGCTGGCAACATAGAGGAATACTATAGCATTAATGAAAGGGCGCTAGGTATCGTAATTAAACTGAGTAAGAGGTACAAGATGAAGGTGGTACAGGCTTACTTGCCTACATCCAGCCATGATGACGCTTCAGTTGAAAGTTTCTATGAAGACGTGGAATCTGCAATGAGTAAGGTAAAAACACCGTATACTATACTGATGGGAGACTTTAATGCAAAAGTAGGGAAGAAACAGGCTGGATACCAGGCAGTAGGAGATTATGGCATCGGTACTAGAAACGCCAGAGGAGAGCTACTAGTACAATTTGCAGAATGCAATAGTTTATGGATTTTGAATACCTTCTACCGAAAATGAGGAAACCGCAAGTGGACATGGAGGAGCCCTAATGGCGAAAATAAGAACGAAATAGACTTTATAATGAGTGCACACCCAGGCATCGTGCAGGATGTGGAAGTGGTTGGCTAGGTACGATGCAGTGGCCATAGAATGGTACAGTCTCGAATTCGTCTAGACTTGAAGAAGGAACGACAGAAACTGATACGCAAAAGCCAATAAATAAGCTAGCACTGAGAGGGAAAGCACAGGAATTCAGAGTCTCGCTTCAGAACAGGTACTCGGCTCTTAGTGAGGAAACCAACTTTAGCATAGATAGAATGAATGATAATCTGACGAGTATCATTACGGAGTGTGCAGTGGAAGTTGGAGGCAGGGTAGTTAGACAGGGCACTGGCAAGCTTTCCCAGAAACGAAGAATCTCATTAAGAAGCATCAAATTATAAATGTCTCAAGCACAACAAACAAAATAGAACTGGCAGAGCTTTTGAAGTTGATTATTAGGCATGAGGTATGCGATATCAGAAGGTATAACATGGAGAGAATTAAACAGGCTCTGAAAAATTGAAGAAGCGTGAAAGCATTGAAGAGGAAACTTGGGATAGGCAAAAACCGGTTGTATGCACTAAGGGACAAAGAAGGTAAAATAACTACCAATATGGATAGCATAGTTAAAATAGCGGAGGAGTTTTACAGAGATCTGTACTGTAGCAGGGACAACCACGACCTTAATACTATAAGAACTCGCAGTAACCCAGATGACACCCCACCAGTAATGATAAAAGAAGTCAGAAAAGCTTTGGAGAGCATGCAAAGAGGCAGAGCTGCTGGGGAGGATCAGGTAACATCAGATCTGCTGAAAGATGCAGGACAGATTGTGTTAGAAAAACTAGCCACGCTGTTTACGAGGTGTCTCCTGACGGGAAGAGTACCAGAGTCTTGAAAGAACGCTAACATCATCTTAATACATAAGAAAGGAGATGACAAGGACTTGAAGAATTACAGGCCGATCAGCTTGCTCTCTGTAGTATACAAGCTATTTACAAAGGTAATTGCTAACAGAGTAAAGGAAACATTAGAATTCAATCAACCAAAGGAACAAGCAGGATTTCGAACAGGCTACTCAACAATCGACCACATTCATACTATCAATCAGGTAATAGAGAAATGCTCAGAATATAACCAACCACTATACATAGCCTTCATAGATTATGGAAGGCGTTTTTTTCAGTAGAAACATCAGCCTTCATGCAGACACTGCGGAATCAGGACGTCGATGAAGTATATATAAACATCCTGGAAGAAATCTACAGGGGATCAATTGCTACCACAGTGCTTCATAAAGAAAGCAACAGAATACCAATCAAGAAGGGTGTAAGGCAGGGGGACACAATCTCCCCAATGCTATTTAC
This sequence comes from Rhipicephalus microplus, assembly GCF_043290135.1. Taxonomy (NCBI): domain Eukaryota; kingdom Metazoa; phylum Arthropoda; class Arachnida; order Ixodida; family Ixodidae; genus Rhipicephalus; species Rhipicephalus microplus. The sequence continues at coordinate 220,775,024 of NC_134704.1, forward strand.
CGCGTGCTTACAGGAGGTTTTCAGAAGCCTAGAATGGGAAGAGTTAGGGATAAGAGTCAATGGAGAGTACCTTAGTAACATGCGCTTCGCCGATGACATTGCATGGCTGAGTAAGTCAGGGGACGAATTGCAACTCATGATTAAGGAGTTAGACAAGGAAAGCAGAAAGGCGGGTCTTAAAGTTAATCTGCAGAAAACGAAAGTAATGTACAACAACCTCGGAAAAGAGCAGCGCTTCGAGATTGGTAATAGTGCACTTCAAGTTGTAAAAGACTATGTCTACGTAGGGCAGGTAATAACCGCGGAGCCTAACCATGAGATTGAAATAACTAGAAGAATAAGAATGGGGTATAGCACATTTGGCAAGCACTCTCAAATTTTGACAGGTAGATTGCCACTATCCCTCAAGAGAAAGGTATATAACAGCTGTATCTTGCCGGTACTTAGCTACGGAGCAGAAACCTGGAGACTTACAAAGAGGGTTCAGCTTAAACTGAGTATGACGCTGCGAGCAATGGAAAGAAAAATGGTAGGTGTAACCTTAAGAGAAGAGAAGAGAGCAGAGTGGATTAGGGAACAAACGGGGGCTAAGGATATCATAGCTGAAATCAAGAAGTAATGGACATGGGCCGGGCATGTAGCCCGTAGACAGGATAACCGCTGGTCGTTAAGGGTAACTAACTGGATTCCCAGAGAAGGCAAGGGGGTTAGGGGGAGACAGAAGGTTAGGTGGGCAGATGAGATTAAGAAGTTTGCGGGTATAAATTGGCAGCAGCAAGCACAGGACCGGGTTAACTGGCGGAACATGGGAGAGGCCTTTGTCCTGCAGTGGACGTAGTCAGGCTGATGATGATGATGATGATCATTATACTCGTGTAATGAACGCACTTTTTTTTTTTTTCGGAAAATTGAAGCAAAGCTGTGGTGTGTGTTTATTATGCGGGGCAAATTTTACAAAAACTTTTTTTGAGATGAGCAAGAAATGCAATAAGAAAAAAAAGGGGGGGGGGGGGTTTGTTAGGTATACGACAACCTTCCCGGGATAAGCATGAAATGCAGTAATGCAAGAAAAAAAAAAAGGATAGGTGACTTAACATTTCGTAACTAGCATACACGTACAGTGTTCCGAAACAGTTTCCTTATTGCACTTCGCTCATCTTCGGTGGTTGGTGTCGCCATCTTCTGCTAGCTGTTCCCACGCACTCCATAAAAGCGTTTTGTGCCTCTCTTATTTTTCCGATCTCTTTTGTTTACCAGCGACAGGGGTGTCTGCTGTAATCTTCAGGGGTGCCTGGAAGTGCACGATATGACGCACGTTGCAAACTTGTGATCATGACCAGTTTGGCATTGTCGCAAGTCTCACCGGCGTTGCTGCAAGCTACCACCGAAACATCAAAACAGTAGATAACAAGACTAATGACAAAATACAGCTGCTGGCTGCAGACTCTTCACTCGCTTCAAAAATCTTGAATTACACAAGGATAACAAGCATGAAGAGCAAATTGTGACTGAAGTGAGGATCAGGGTGTGTATCATGTTGCCGAAATGGTCACGCTCTTTTACGGGCGACAAGTAATTTTTTTTTCTGGGTTTCCAGGAACTGGCTACATATCTGCGGTGGCAACAGATGGCCCTTCGGGACAGCAAATTCTGCCGCTTAGAAATTGCATGCATGTGGTTGGGCCTTAAGTTTCGTATTTTCAGGAAGGGACCGTCTGTTGGCGGGGGCAGTTTCGTGAATTTCGCTCACTGCGGGCTCGTGAGCTGCGATGTCTCCACACATGCATCGTTTGTTGATCCCACTGTGGCACACTGATGATTGAAAAAAAAAAGAAAAAACGTGTGGTGTGCACAGATACAAAGCAAAACGAAAAACTGTGCATTGCAGCTGGTGAAGAGGGGAGAGAGTGAACTCAGGGGGTTTGCATATTGCAATAATAGAAAAGGTGAACAGGCAAGAAGTTGTCACACGTCTGTTCGTGGTACTGTAGTAGATGAATGTAGTGGGTGCATTTATTGCGCGGGTGAAAAATAAAATCCAGATTTTGATGACTGAAGCTGGGCCTGCGTTTATTATGCGAGTGAATACAGTATGTACACTCTGAATCTGCTCCAGCATGAGATGCTGGGTGGTAAAAAATGAGCTACAAAAAAATAGTATCGATAGCATTCGATTTAATGACTCTGTAAATTATTGTTTCGATAAAGACAGGTAACTATTTAGTACTAGTGATGGAGGTGCGAAGTGAGTGCTCAAGAGAAGCTTCAGACTGGGGGCAAGCATGTTACCAGAATGTCTGTCTGATGATTGCACATCTTGGCGGTCATGGCATATCTCTTATGCCTTGTTGTTCTACACCTAAAAGAAGGCAGATTGAGAATTGAGAGAACTGCTGCATTATTGACTCGTGGGCTCATCCAGATCCTGTCGGTGGTGACAGCCAGCCAGCTGGAGCGGGTATTCAGTCAGCGGTGCAATTTCGACTTGCGGCGGCTCCTGGCTGGATCCGAGCGCTTTCTCGACTCCCTGTGTGACCTGATGGACTGTGACCCGAGCTTCCTGCTGGGCGCAGTCCGCTGTCTACCCCTGGCACCAGCCCTGCGGGACCAGATCACTCAGGCCATGCTCAAGCACTGTGCCAAACACAAGGCAAGCACTCGTTCCTTTAATTGTTAAGCTGCACTTGCACAATGACATTTTCGTTATAAGAAAGCATTTCAGTTTTTGTCATAATTTTTGGGAGTCCTTGCAACAGAAATGGACTGAAAGAGAGAGAGACAGCAATAGGAGACCGTAGAGGGAAGACAAACTTTATCACAAGAAATGGAAAGAGAAAGGCACTCAAAACTGACCCAAAAACTACATACCCTATTTACACAACATTCTGCCATGCAGTGAAACCAGAACTAACTACAATCCACGTTAAAACCAATTCTAACCCTAACCAGTACAGTGAAATCTCGGTATAACGAATTTCACATTAACGAATTTTTAAGATTAGTGAACTTTTAAAAATCTCGCACCAACTGGTAATAGTTTCAATGTAAAATTATTTCACTACTATGTACTTCAGAATACCAAACTTTTCAGAATAACGAGTGTTAATTTAGTTCCACGTTATATTAACAACGCCTCAGTACTACAAACTTATGTTCTGAAATCCGTCGCGATCACCGGAGTGGTACGCAAGCAGACGACAAAGCAAACAGACGCCTTGCTTTTCGAAAAACGGGCGACGTTGTGGAGGAAAAAAAAAAATGTAAGGGCACTTTTTTTCTTTCTTTTTATAGAAACGCCGACGCTCCAGATTTACAAGCGAGCTCAGAGGCGAGGGCAACACAAGAGAGCAAAGTCAGCGAGGCAGTGTGGGAGTTGCTGAGCAGGAAGCATGGGCGGGGAAAACCTGAGACAGCGAGAGAGTGAAAAACGAAATGCGAGGAATTTTCCTTTTTAGCATTTTTTTTTCTTCGAAAGAGGCGATGACAGCCGTGACGCTTCAAGTTTTTCTTTGGAGGCCTTGTTTTTTCAGTCGTGTTCATCTGGTTTCGGAGATTACTTATCGCGTCCGCAAAGGAAGACCGCGTTTTGCGCTGTGGTTATACTACAAATGAGTTCATTTCTGCTTGCGACGAAGAAGCGAAAGCAGTTTTCGCTAAGCGAGACAATGGATATTCATGGATATTCTTCGGCAACTGGAAGGCAAAAAGCAGGCTGTTGTGACCAAAGAATGGAATTGCACCACAGGAATCTGGATGAGCTGGAGGCCTTCGCGCGGCAAAGTTTGTCCTGCTCACGTAAAAAAAAAATCACAGACTTCTTTAAAGTAAACGTGCATTTTTTTGGTTTTTACTTGTGCATTTTTTTCTCATGAAAAACGAGTTCAAGGACGCACCGTTGTAAATGTAAGTCGTTTTTGTTGGTGAAAAATATGTATTTGTGGTTACTTTTTTAGCTTTCACTATAACGACCTTTCAAAATAACAAACGAATTTTTGCAGTCCCCTGAAGTCCGTTGTACCGAGATTTCACTGTATATAGCCAATATTGCGTCTCGGTAATGAAAGGTTCTTGCTGTTTAGCACGCCGACTCAGTGTCTTTTGCCGTATTGACGATTCTTTGAGTTCGTCATCGATGTGTACTGCGAGTTCTTAAGGTCATCGTCTGTTGTTTCCACCTAACGAGCCGCTTGTCCTCATTGCCAGTGTCCGCGTTGTCTTCGGCTCTGCTAGGTTAAGCCCAACTCGTCAGTGGCTCCCCTGATGACGAATCACTAGAATGACTGTGGTGTGGGCCGCTACTGTCCTGGCCCAAAGTGCAAGAGCTGTAGACGCACCAAGATCTGCTGTGAAAGCGTCATCGATGTCCACCGCGAGCTCTTAAGGTCATGGTCTGTTGTTTTCACCTAATCAGCAGCGTGTCCTCATTGCCTGTGTCTGCGTTGTCTTCGGCTCAGATCGGTTAAGCACAACTCATCAATGGTTCCCCTGATGATGAGCCACTAGGATGACTGTGGTGTTTACCGCTACTGTCCTGGCGCAAAGTGCAAGAGTTGTGGACGGGCTAAGATCTGCTGTGAAAGCATGCGGCAAATCGGGGAACCCTCACTCGGGTCATCCGAGGTCAATAGCCACTCCCCTGGCCTCTACGCTGACAGCCTTCAGAATCGGGCAACTTCTGCTACCGTCGCGATGCTGATTTTTTAAATCTTTGCAGCTCGAAGCCACACAGAATAGTGCCGTTTTTTTCTTGTGAGTACTGAACGCTGGGCGAGTTGGTAAATCATCACTACAAAACTGCGCGAAAAAAATCGACAAGAAACAGAGAAGGCACACACACAAGCGCAGACTAGCAACTGACAGTTTATTGAAAGAAAACACTTATATACCTAAAGAAAAACTATGACGTGAAAGATTAGAAGTTGGCAGTGAGATAATCAATCTCTAGTTGGTGCAAAGTCACCGAAGGCCTCGCAACACACGTGTCGCCATACTTGTGTATATAAAAAGCCTCCGCAACTTCTCTCGCTGTCCTATCCCTGTGCCGTGACAACACCCTTGTTTCGTGAAATAAAGGGGAACACTTGCAATCCCTGCAATGTAGGCACAGATTCGACGAAGGGTGGGCCTTCAGCGATGCCCTGTGATCCATTAGTCGGTTGTTCAAACATCTTCCAGTTTGCCCAATATAGCACCTACCACATGATAAGGGGATAAGATACACCGCACCAATTCCACACTCTACAAACGTTTCCCGGTGTTTGACCACACAAACATACCACTTTTTTTCTTTTCCTTCAGCTTTCCTATCCACCATTGCGCACACTCGGCCCAACTTATTCCTGGACGAAAAAACGACATTAACACCGAATCTATGTCCCACCTTTTTCATGCGGTGGGAGAAGGCATGAAGATAAGGAATGCACGTGTAAGGCAAACGTTTATCTATGCCCGCTCTGTCATTACCTTCCCGTTTTAGTTTCTTCAATAATCTTTCACTTAGAAGACCCAGCCTTCCTTCTGGGAAGTTCGATAACCTAAGCCTAGTAAGCTGGTCATGAAAAGCCTCCGACATCTGATGCGGGCACGATTTGCACAAAGCAGATTCGAGACACGAAGTGGCGACACCATTCTTGACCAGCTTTGAGTTACAGGAATGAAAATCAAGAATGGGCTTAATCGACCTCGGCGAATACCGCCAGCACGTGTGCTCCTGCCCAATCCTAATTTTCAAATCAAGAAACTGAATGCAGCCATCTTTCGGGACCTCAAAGTTAAATTTCAAACCCCGTCCTTTCTCATTAAACATTTTCAGCACATTGACCCTGGACCTGACACAGTTGTCCATTTCAACAAACACCAGATAATCATCAACGTATCTCATTGTCTTAAGCGCTAAACTTTCTAAGCCTCCCTCAAGGTCTCGATCTATCCTCCCCAAGTATACCTCACTCAGTTTAGGGGCAACACGGGAACCTATGCACACACCCGATTTCTGCCTATACACACCACCTTTCCATTCTACCAAAGTCGAGCGAAGATACATCGACAACAGTTCCAGGAAGGACGCAACAGAAACTCCGCACTCATTTTGGAACTGTAGGGCGTCGTTGTGGTCCTGTATGCAGTCTCTCACACTTTTCATCAAGGTTTCATGCTCCAACGAGTAAAAAAGGTCCTCTACATCTATGCTAAACACTGACATAGGCCCGGGGGGTACCGTCCTCAGGAACTGAACGACTTCCTCGGAATTCTTCACCCGAAAAGGATCCTGCACCTTTAGAGATGATAGGTGCTTTTGCAGAAATGCTGATACCAAACATTGCCAAGTTCCGCGTTCTGAAACAACCACCCTAAAGGGATGGCCCTCCTTGTGTGTTTTGACGGTGAAGAAAAGGTTCAGCAAATTGCCTTTCGCACCTCGCACCGCCGCAGCCAACCCTTCAAGCCTCAGTTGTTCCAGTAAGGCGACGGCCTTTTTCTTCACCTCCTTTGGTTTTTCTTCAACCCGCTTGAGGTTCTTGTGAACAGCTTGCATGCCCTTCTCAGAAGGGCATGCAAGCTCTTCTCTTCTCTGTGTGTGTGTCGAGCAAGAACCGCCTCGTGGTTCATCAGAGTGGGGGCGTGCCCTGAAGATGTCCAGAAGTTGTGCGGTTGGATTGAACCTTCGCCAGGCCATGCTAAGCGCATTTGCAAGATACTAAAATCCGAGTGGTGGAGACAGGCAAGGCTGTATGAAGACTGTCTTAAGACAACCTGCGGTGTTGTGGCAGGTAGGGCTGTGTCTGCTAGATACAGGGAATGGTGCGCCACCAGGTTTCGTATCACGGAATTCCTTTGGAACACGTTGCGACCCATGCTCCCGAAGAAGAAAAAGAAGGAAGCACGGGAACCCTCTGCCAAAGTCATCTCTCTGGATGGCATCGTTTTGCCGGAAGCTCATCTGAAGACTCTAGGACTGGGACCAAAATTCTGCTTCGAGCCAACCCTTGGATTTCCAGAAATCTTGGCGGTGGCACGTTCCGTTGCTGAACGGGTGCCTGAAGGTGAAAGGGGAAGGTGCGTGGCCGAAGGAGCTGGTGTGGTGACTACGCTCAGTGGAAGTACTGGAAGGAAGTGCAAGTTGAATTCCTTGGTGGATTACATGGGTTCAAGCAGCATCAGGCCATTAGTTGCTGACAAGGAAGGGAGTTTCGTCCTCATGTATGAGAGGACTTTTTCTGAGAAGGGCATGCAAGCTGTTCACAAGAACCTCAAGCGGGTTGAAGAAAAACCAAAGGAGGTGAAGAAAAAGGCCGTCGCCTTACTGGAACAACTGAGGCTTGAAGGGTTGGCTGCGGCGGTGCGAGGTGCGAAAGGCAATTTGCTGAACCTTTTCTTCACCGTCAAAACACACAAGGAGGGCCATCCCTTTAGGGTGGTTGTTTCAGAACGCGGAACTTGGCAATGTTTGGTATCAGCATTTCTGCAAAAGCACCTATCATCTCTAAAGGTGCAGGATCCTTTTCGGGTGAAGAATTCCGAGGAAGTCGTTCAGTTCCTGAGGACGGTACCCCCCGGGCCTATGTCAGTGTTTAGCATAGATGTAGAGGACCTTTTTTACTCGTTGGAGCATGAAACCTTGATGAAAAGTGTGAGAGACTGCATACAGGACCACAACGACGCCCTACAGTTCCAAAATGAGTGCGGAGTTTCTGTTGCGTCCTTCCTGGAACTGTTGTCGATGTATCTTCGCTCGACTTTGGTAGAATGGAAAGGTGGTGTGTATAGGCAGAAATCGGGTGTGTGCATAGGTTCCCGTGTTGCCCCTAAACTGAGTGAGGTATACTTGGGGAGGATAGATCGAGACCTTGAGGGAGGCTTAGAAAGTTTAGCGCTTAAGACAATGAGATACGTTGATGATTATCTGGTGTTTGTTGAAATGGACAACTGTGTCAGGTCCAGGGTCAATGTGCTGAAAATGTTTAATGAGAAAGGACGGGGTTTGAAATTTACCTTTGAGGTCCCGAAAGATGGCTGCATTCAGTTTCTTGATTTGAAAATTAGGATTGGGCAGGAGCACACGTGCTGGCGGTATTCGCCGAGGTCGATTAAGCCCATTCTTGATTTTCATTCCTGTAACTCAAAGCTGGTCAAGAATGGTGTCGCCACTTCGTGTCTCGAATCTGCTTTGTGCAAATCGTGCCCGCATCAGATGTCGGAGGCTTTTCATGACCAGCTTACTAGGCTTAGGTTATCGAACTTCCCAGAAGGAAGGCTGGGTCTTCTAAGTGAAAGATTATTGAAGAAACTAAAACGGGAAGGTAATGACAGAGCGGGCATAGATAAACGTTTGCCTTACACGTGCATTCCTTATCTTCATGCCTTCTCCCACCGCATGAAAAAGGTGGGACATAGATTCGGTGTTAATGTCGTTTTTTCGTCCAGGAATAAGTTGGGCCGAGTGTGCGCAATGGTGGATAGGAAAGCTGAAGGAAAAGAAAAAAAGTGGTATGTTTGTGTGGTCAAACACCGGGAAACGTTTGTAGAGTGTGGAATTGGTGCGGTGTATCTTATCCCCTTATCATGTGGTAGGTGCTATATTGGGCAAACTGGAAGATGTTTGAACAACCGACTAATGGATCACAGGGCATCGCTGAAGGCCCACCCTTCGTCGAATCTGTGCCTACATTGCAGGGATTGCAAGTGTTCCCCTTTATTTCACGAAACAAGGGTGTTGTCACGGCACAGGGATAGGACAGCGAGAGAAGTTGCGGAGGCTTTTTATATACACAAGTATGGCGACACGTGTGTTGCGAGGCCTTCGGTGACTTTGCACCAACTAGAGATTGATTATCTCACTGCCAACTTCTAATCTTTCACGTCATAGTTTTTCTTTAGGTATATAAGTGTTTTCTTTCAATAAACTGTCAGTTGCTAGTCTGCGCTTGTGTGTGTGCCTTCTCTGTTTCTTGTCGATTTTTTTTCGCGCAGTTTTGTAGTGGTTTTTTCTTGTCTGGGATTTTTCACTATGACTCGGGTCGTGCACCACTAGCTTTTCTCCAATCCAATGTGTGAACATGTCATGTATGCGCATCACCGAGGCCTCGCGCACCATGCCAGCATGTGGAACACGTCTCGCGCCAATTTACTCATGACAGTTTTCACAACTTAGTTTATATTGGGGGGTTTCCCCCTCAGGAAAAATACCAAGACAGACCGGCAGCAGCCATCTTTACTCTGCCTTGCCTAGGCCGCTACTGCCCGCTGCCTGCGGCTGCTGTGTGCCACGAGAGCACCCACGATTGTCCCTCTCTTCTACCTATTATCAGTGTATTCGTGGCTGCCACATCTGTGTGCCCATTCCCCTAAAAAAAAAATTGGCCCCGTATCTGCATTTAATCTGCAAATGTCGTCGAAAGATGATAGTCTTCCATGTGGAGAGAGTGAACAAAACATTTATTTGATGTTCTGCTCAAGAAAATCGGTGAATGGTATATTGGAAGCGCTGCGCTAGAGTGCCTCGAGCGTGCGGCGGAGGCGAACGAGCGCATGAAGTCACGTCACACGTGAGACATGACTGCCATCTGGCAGTTTTTTTCAAAAACAAAGAGCATAGCTCTGAGACGGGTGTGGGCGCCCGCCTCAGAGGCGATAAGGTGTAGAATGCAAGACGACGGGTAGGTGCCACCACTGTCTCGTTTTAGCAAAGCGTTGGAAACACTCGCCTTTCCGTGCAAGCCTTGGATGGTGAGCGCAGCGTGATAAGCGCTACGGTTCTTAGTATTGCTTATGTATGCCTTTTCTAGTAATAGACGAACATGCAGAATATATACGTGTTGTTATGATGCCTCAGATATGCGCAATAATTGCTTTTTAATTGACAATCGCACACGTATGAACGCTGATTCTTGAGCAACATTGGTGGTCGCTGCGGATGGGGTCAGCCATTCGGGCTATTGGCTGGTGCTGTTTAAAATACCCAGTTCGTAGTAACGGCGGACAAACAGACAAATGTACAGACAGACAGACCAAAGTTTTCGCGACGAAGGTCCTCAAGAAAGACTATCGTCTTAAAATTGGGAACAACGATACGGTATGCTTCACTGCAGTAGCCCAAGCAACTTTCCGGTCTACCCGTCTTTCCCATTTCCCATCTACCCTTGGCCACAGCAGAACGCACATGGCCCACACGACCACACATTAGCAAAGTTAGTCCAACAGGTCACCAAGGTCCCAGTGGTGTCCGCGGCAACTTGGGGCTCATCCTTTTTCGAGGCAGCAGTCGTCATGGCGGCAGACTCCTTGCTGCTGTTGTCTGTGGTTGCCTTTTCCTTGTAGACCGCAAGTTTCTCCTTGTTATTAACGCTGAAATTTGCGTAATATTCTTGCGGAGCCTTGGCTGCATCCTCGTCATGCTTTACCTCGACCTTCTCGCCTTTGTCTTTGCTGTCCGCTGACTCATCTTCGTTGACAGGTCCCATTGGGGCCGCCTCAGTCGACGCTGCTTGTTGCTTCTTCACTTTCGTTTTTAATGCACCTTGAAGTAGTAGCCTTCTTGTCACCCCACGCTGCCTCCAAGCTGCTCACATGGCCCCCATCTGCAGACTGCCCCGCCGCGGTGGTCTAGTGGCTAAGGTACTCGGCTGCTGACCCGCAGGGCGCGGGTTCGAATCCCGGCTGCGGCGGCTGCATTTCCGATGGAGGCGGAAATGTTGTAGGCCCGTGTGCTCAGATTTGGGTGCACGTTAAAGAACCCCAGGTGGTCTAAATTTCCGGAGCCCTCCACTACGGCGTCTCTCATAATCATATAGTGGTTTTGGGACGTTAAACCCCACATATCAATCAATCAATCAATCAATCCCATCTGCAGACTTGTTTTCACGCTGGGAAAGTGTCCTGGCCAATTAAGCCTTGACCTTCTTGGTCTCTCTCTCAGTGCACCACTCTATTTCACTGTCCGAGTCGCCTGCCTACATTTTCTTGCAAATATGTGTCGCTGCGTCGACTGCACTCCTCGGTTGAACCCCTCCCCAGAAACCACGTCGCTTTCTAATATAATCTCATTCAGTAGTTTCTCAAGACCGTGCTAGTTCCGCCTTTTCTTCCTCTACTCCTTCACAGGCATCTTGGTCACCTGTTTGTACTTGTGACTGTGCATGCCATCGCCTGCCCCCTCTTGGTCCGCAAGCCCGTCTTGCCTCGCGTCAACCTGCCACACCGCGTCTGTGTCACTGATATCCCATGCACTCTACTAAGACAAGTTGGTCTCTTCCTCACCTCCCTGGAACTGGCCTCCCTTCTCCAAGACAATCACCACAGCCAGAGTAGACACCTCAGAACTCAGGCTCCCAAGGGCTCGCTCGTACCTGCAGATGCCATCGGCATCCGGTGCTGCTTCATCATGTGCACTGCCTGCGCTCACCGTGAAGTTAACCCTGGTACGGTGCTCCGTCATTCCATGTAGAGTATTCTTTGTGGTTGCGTCATTGAGGCACATGTCGCGAACGGACGAGATGTCAATGGGAGTCCAGCCGCCGACGAAGTGGTTGTGATGCCGAGGGAGTCAGTGAGGCACAAGTTGGCTCGAAAGGAATGTCGGGACATGGTGGCATGAGGGGGGGCTCACTTGGCTTATGGGAATATTTGAATGCTCTGAATATTCGAACGTATAGTAGAGTATTCGAATTTGCTTTGATTAGAATTTAAATTATTTAAAATTTCGAAGTATTCGCAAGGAATGAATAGGTGTATGCCAATCTGCATATAACTGCTTGTAAAAGTGGTTTCACTGCAGTGTAGGGGTGTTAAGCCGTGAAAGCACCTATGCAGGGGAAATCCGCTCTGTCGCGAAGCCCCCCTTCAAATTTTAAAGGGCCTTGCAACACTTTTAGAGCAGGGTCAGGAAATGCTGCTAATCGGTAGTCGAGGCAACCGATACCATGCGAGTTAAATAATATAGTGCAGCACGTCACCTGCGATTCACAATAGTCTCTAAGTCAGCTAAAATATGCCTTCTCTCAGCAGATGATGTTACCAGCTCAAAAATCGCTCGTCACAGCCACTGTATCGGCCATGGGCTGAGAGCATGGCGCGCTCAGTCGTTACTGGGGCTGCGGTGGGAGGTCGCCACTTCTCTACTCGTATGTGCACAATAGCACTGAAAAGCCACATATTTGAAGGAAAAAAGAAAAAAAAAAAGCAAGAAAAAGTTCTCCCCCACGCTTAAAGGCAGACCACCCAAGGGATACAACCGGGACGGTGCTTACGAAGAGATCCAAATTCACACCAAAAACGGCAGGACTATTCCTATAGTGCAACAAATCAGAGTCCTTGGACTCATCATCGAGTCTAAAAGTACGAACGGTGAAACTGTCAAGAGGTTAGTAACCAAAGTCACCAACGCAATACGGCTAATCAAGAGAGTCACAAACAAACACCAGGGCATTAAAGAAACTAATGTCATCAGGCTTATTTATTTATTCGCCATAAGTCATATATCTAAACTGGTATACAGCCGAAAAACTCAAAATCAACACACTCATACGAAAGGCGTACAAACAAGCTTTAGGCCTTCCAGATAGCACCAGCTACGAAAAACTGTTTCAACTGGGCTTACATAACACTTTAGAGGAGCTGATAGAAGCGCAACAGATTGCCCAGTCGGAGAGACTAGCCAGCACGCGCACAGGACGGTGTATCCTTGACAAGTTCGGTATAAATTACCATAGTCAACAAGGAAGAAAAGTGTCGGTTCTAAAGGTGACCAGGGCAAAAATCTAGGACCCCAATCTTCCCAAAAACATGCACCCCGAACTTAATCTGGGCAGAAGAGAAAGCCACGCTAGAACTCTACTTAAGGCCTACGGCAGAGACAAGGAGGCATTGTTTGTAGACGCAGCGGAGTACCCTAGTCACAAATCCTACGTTGCGGCAGTAGGATTTGTGACCGACCGCAAATGCGTAAACACGTGCTCCATACGCTCGGATAATTCCGAAATTGCGGAAGAGGTGGCTATTGCACAGGCCATAATTTCCCCAAAGTGTAGGTATGTCATCATCGACTCGCAGTCGGCAATCCGTAACTATGCACGAGGAAGAATGTCTCCCGAGGCAGTCAACATACTCCTCCGCAAGGCAAATCTCATATCATCCGAGGAATTCGAAGAAAGGTATATTATATGGTTCCCAGCCCACAACCCGTGTGCGTCCCTCAATCCCAACCTCAACAAGGAGGCTCACCGCGTAACGCGAGGTCTCACTTACCGCACTCGCGATGGAGCTTCACATGAGGTACTGGGAGGAGAGGAGTGGTGGGAGAGGGACAGAATGTTTAGGTTCTGCGACATTATCGAATTCTATCAAAAGTCGAGGCGCAGATTTCCACCACCTAGCTCCACATTAGACAGATCTCAGGAGGTTGACTGGAGGCGACTTCAAACTAGAACATTTCCCAACCCGAAGCACCTAAATCGCATCTACCCCGAACTATACCCAGATGACTTGTGTAAGCTATGTAGCATGAGACGCGCCACCCTAGAGCATATGTTATGGGAATGCACACAGATACAGGACGCCAATGCAGTCTCCCCAGAACAGTTTGGGGCGCGTTGGAGAGCCGCGCTGATGAGCTCAGATCGGACAAATCAAATATGGGCCATCCAGCGAGTACGGGAGGCGGCTGAGAGACAGGGTCTCTCCACCGCCCCTGGTGCGGCTTAGGCCAACGCCTCAATCCGCTGGTTAAATAAAGTTTGCTCACTCACTCACTCACTCAAGAAAAAGTTCTCAAGGTCACGAGACGGGCGTGACATATTTTCTTTCCTCCTGCCATACCCCCTGCTTAGCTTCCAGCACTTCCGTCGGGACGGGAGGAGAGAATGAAATTGCAGCATGCGACAAATTTTTGCACTTGTTAATTTGGGAGGCAATAAGTGTCTTTAGTGAATTCATTGCATGGCTACTTGAAAAAAATGTTGCAGGGCCCCTCTAAATGAACATAATACCTTCAAATGAATTCATCATTTTATTAAGCTTAAAAGCTTATTATGACGGCTTATATGCTCCAAGTATAATAAATTTTAGGATGTTGCGTATCTTATTGGTTATTACTCGCATCTTACTGAAAGTCAAATCCTGCTACTACCTAATGTTGTTCCAATTTCTTTCAAACAAAAAAAAAAAAGTGGCATTTGTATAGGGGCCCTATTTCAAAAAAAAAAAATTGTGCAGGTTAGTTAGGTCGTGATAAATATGCCCATTTTTCTTTATATGTCACATATACTATTCTAATTCGATTCGAAATTATTTGGCCAAAATCACTATGTGCTTCGAACCTAAAATTAACTATTCACACAAGCTTAGTGCTAAAAAAAAAAATCGGCGCGTCAACTTGCTGAGCAATGCGGGCGAGCCCCTTGAGGGGAAAAAAGGAGTGGCCAAACAGGTATGGCTTGTTGTGAGCGGGGCATTGCCGCAGAATGTGCAAGACCTTATCAGTCTCGGGGGGGGGGGGGGGAGGGGGGGGGGGGTTCAGCTCGATGAAACAGCTGCTGCATGGCTCGAACATATTCCTGCAGACCGTCTGGATGTTGTGTTCGGCGGTCTAGCTCTCATAGGATACAATCGCCGTAGCTTACCGGCAAGAGCACTTCTCAGAATGCCACGACAAACTGGTTTCAGCACAGGAATGGAGGCTGGACATGGTGCCATTGTCCTTCGACACCACGCAGGCCAGCTGGCAGGACCTGCTGAAACACGTCAAGCTCTGAGAAGCCGCAAGAAATCGTGAAGTTGACGACGAATTTCTTGACATCCTGGCTGGCAAAAGTTGTCAGCAGTGTCATCAGGGCCATGGTCACAAACTACCAGGTTGCCCCTCTGTCTGTTGCCCAGGGAACGGGCCCCATGTTGCGTTTGAGACCCCTCAGGGAAGACACCAAGATGGATATTTATTCCGCTGCACCTCCGTAAGGTGGCCATACTTGCTCGCCGCACACAGCAGCTTACTGAGGTACTGGAGCCCACCATCCCGAATGATGTCACGACACCATGGCGTCGAGCCACAAGACAAGACAGCAATGATGACAGACTCCCTGTGCCAAGGAGATTGAAAAAGCTATTTACAGAAACTCGCATCACCTACCAGGCTTTTGTACTCACTCACTTCAGGCTTGGCCTACAATCTACGTGCTCTAAGCTTTGCTTTCCCGGAGATACAGACAACATGGCTCTCGTACCAACAACTCAACAACTTTCTTAAAAAACACAAACCACTTGCGAGCAGAAAGAAACAATCTCAATGTGCTTACAAGTTCAGACACGCCACCAGTCTCCTCGTTCTCAACAAAGCACACTGCAGATGCTGGTTTCCTTAGGCCTACTCTACTGCGGCTTAAAACAAGAAGTGGTTCCGAGCCATGAAAACTGTCGTCTGATGCTCCAAGAGCTCTATGTTGGGCAGCCGGTGTGGGGTTTTGGAAATGCTCAAGCTCTCAAACGCACACTGTTGACACGGCCGGACCAAACCAAACAAGACATTTATTCAATTCCTTTTAGATCAACGATATCGCCAGCCGATATACAGCAGTTGTGATCAGTGCACTATAATAACCTTACACAATATTTCACTACACTCAACAACATAAAAACACACAGGAGGCGGCATTGTCGACACTCGACTCTCCACTAAGGCCCACGGCAGACAATCTGCAGTGCCCTCCACCGCTGACCCGCCTCTAAAGAGTCGACCCCTCACTCCAGCCGCCACACGCAAAAGAGGCCCACTCATCTCTCATGTGCTACCACTCAGGCTTTCCACCAGGCATCACTGCCGGCGCTACCACGCTAACCATGATGATGATGGTAGCAATAAATGCTCGTGAGTGTAACGCCACCTACCACTTGATAGTTGTGAACCCGAAATGCGGCCTACTCGCGGGACATGGGTACGGCATACTTGCGGGACACGTGTACGCTATGAGGCACAAACAACTTTACAGGGGGTGGTAGCAATCCCACAAACTCACAAAAACCACAAAAGAATGCGCCACGCCAAGCCATCACTGACCTGTAACACCGTGTCGAGGCCATCCGCACCCAGATGCCAACCTTCATGTATGACATATGCATTCAGTTGGGACAGCTACACAGGTAGCAGTTGCAGAAATAGAAGCACCTAACAACAGTGACTGCAAGACCAAACACAAGATTCGACCGACTGAACTACGTAATAGGCTATGACAGAACCTCCACAAGGTGACCCCTATGACAGGCTCAAACCAAATATTACAGACTCAAACAAAATTAACCAAAACGTCTAGACATGCCTTGACCGTGCAAGCAAGTCTAAGAAAACTTGGAACTCTGGCAATGGAACTTCCGCAGGTACTGCACAAAAAGAGGACTGCTGACACGAATGATTGCTCAATTTTCAAGACCACCAGGGGTCATCGCCCTACAAGCTATCGGTATGCTACCAACACTACAGAAATATGAGGCATATCAGTCTGGTCAAGATGACTAGTGGTAGGTAGGCACGCCCGGGGATAAAAAAAAAACACAACTATGCAACATTAACTGGAGGACAACATACTGCATGTAGTGCTCCAACTTGTCTACAAAGGCAACCAGAAGCAGAGTGCCTTCATTAAACATGTCAACTAACGGTCATCACAGGCTCAAGCACACCGACGAGGGAGGGAAACAGTGCAAAATGTGACAACACATGATCTCACTTCCATTACACAAATTACACGAGCCACATGGCTCAACAACACTCAAAAAGCTTGGGAAGGGATCACTACTTACAACACATAACACTTCAGACTGGAAGTTTACGCAGGCAACCAGTCTGTAGGAGATCCTGATCCCACATTGCCATGTAGCACTTTATACGTGGTACAACTGAAATCAACAATGGATGAACTTGATTTGTTCAATCAATCATAAATGAGTTACACGGACATGTAAGAGACAGAGTAGGCAAAAAGGCAGATTAATGCTTGATAAGGTGCCGTCACCCGTCTCAGTCAATAAGGCACACTGTGGGGATCTGAGGCGCGCCCGCGACCATTTTGCGGGCATTCTGCCGTACGGCCACTCCTTTTCCCTTTCTCATGCTCTGGTAAGGGCACGTGGCGATAGATGGCGCCACACGCGGGCTCGGCACGTGTTTTTGGGGGCTGGGAAAATCAGAAGGCAGAGTCACGTGCGTGCCGGAAAAGGCCTCTCCTTCGTTGGTTGGCGCCTTCTAAGCACATGTTTCCTTCGTCTGCATCCCCTTTGGGAATCTCCGGACAGTAGCCTGCCTGGGGGCCTTGGCATCCCCAGCAGGCGTGTTTACTTGAGTGTTAGCTTTGGTACTATACGCAAAGCCGACAGCAGTGCCTAGTGCTTGAAGTGGTCGCACCACACCAAGCCGCACTTGCCATAGGCTTATGCGAACGAGGTTTGCCCTAACTCTCGTGACCAGGCCCAGTGGCCATCCTGAGAGTGCGTAGCATAGCCGCGAGGGACCTTTTCCTGACCGACGTGTCAAAGCTCGCCATTGCCAGCTGACAGTTTCCCCTTATTGTAAACGTCCGTTTGCAAGAGCCTTTGCTCTCCGCGTCTTGGGAGCGGACGTTGTACTGTTGCTCGGGGTGCCGCCAAAGGCAATAGAGTGTTTGTGTGTTTCTGTTTATTGAACACTTGTCTGTTTTGCCGTGCCACACTGAACGCCTTGTTACCTAGTTGAGCGCGCAAGGAGCAGTGTGTTACACGCGAGTAGGTGACGAAGTCGCAGCCCTGTGGCTCGCTAAGCGTGAACCCGCGGTGATCATCTGCTGCGTGAGTAGCGAGGTCACCACAACACAAAAAGCAGTAATTTACATACATTAAAACAGTATTAAACAAATAAGTAGCGACAGTATCACCCTTTTTCATAACAGTTTATGAAACATCGTTAGAAAACACTGATGCCTCAAGAACTGTCTTTAAGACTTTATTTGTAGTAATGGTATAGTGTATTATTTTTTTCAGACAATAAAAACAAAGAAAGTGTAGAAACACCTAGACTTTTAAATACTAATAACCATGCAAATAGAACTCACTTAATAAAGTGCGACCTATTACCGATTATGAATTGACAGCAGCCATTGCAGCGACCACCCATAACACAGTGACGGGTGCGGACCGAATTACAAACGCTATGGTAAGAAACCTCAGTGACAAGTCTACAGTCAAACCTCAATATATCGAACACGGATATATCGAATTATTGCCTATATCGAACGGTTCCTATATCACCAGGGAAATCACATGCATTATTGATTTTTTATTTCGAACAAAGTTTGACATATAATGGATGTATCGAACTCAGCCACCCCAAACCGCCCGCGCTCCATTGACAGGCGGCGAGCTTTCCCGCAACTCTCGAAAGTAGCGGTAGAGCGGCGGGCGTTTACGAATGCTGCACACATCTTTGGCGCCAAGAGCGCCACTTCAACGTAGCGGCGTACGCGTGCCGCATCCTTGTAGCTTGCAGTCGTTGCAGTCTCTATGGTGTCAACGGCACACTGCGCACTTGTTGCAAGCTCCTCCCCCGTAGCAATGGCAGGCATCGGTCGTTGTGCTCGCAGTGTTCGTGCGTTCGGAGTTAGGCCTGGCGCGCGCTGTGGTGCGCGACAGGCCTAACTCTGAACCATGACCTTCTGTACTCCTGACCTGCCCAGCTGGCGGCGGTCTACGGAGCTGCCTGCGCCGGCTTGGATTCCGAACTTCGCCACATAGGGGCGCTCGAGTTACCCCAGCTGAGCGCCGGTAGATGCATAGAAATGCATGGGTTGCCGCCAGTTTGAGAAAAGTTTCATCACGGTTTGAGTAAATGTGACGGGTATCTTGAATGATTTTATTTTATGTTACTTTGAGAATCTTGTTTTGCATTTTACATGACATTTCAGAGCATTATTTTTCAAATGGAACTGCAAATCAGATACAAATACATGTATCATCGTGCAAAACAAGAAAGAATGATGACAGAGACAGCTTGTAAAAAGCGCTGACCACCAAATGTTTATTTAACTCATGATACCGGCTATACGTGTATACAATGGTAGACTTGTTGTCGCACACTCAGCTGGATTGAGTTTACTGTCTGGACAAAAAAGTGCAAGGACTATGACATTTGACAGTGGCCGCGGCATCCAGCGCGCATAGAAAACAACCCAATACAGACAATTTTGTGCATAAATACCTCCGTCTCAAATGACAAATGTAGATTGCAGGTACATGAATAATCTATAAAAAAACACTCTGCAACTGTTTTGAAACGAAACAGCAAACAACAACAGCAAACAACTTTACCTGCAAGACTGCAGCGTTTGCTCTTTTGGAGAGCAGATTAACCTCTGCAACTTCACAGTTCAGCTTGGCTATTTGCGCGTTTAATTCAGCATTATTCCTTGCCATGGTTTGGCATTTCTGACGCAGTAATTTTGTGGAAGTCATCAGACGGCGCATCTTCTGGCTGGTTATAGTTGTTTGCGTTGACAGAGCGTTGGTCATTTTTGTCTCTCGCGCCAAGTGCAGTTTCAGGTGGTTCCGTGTGTTCAAACTCTGTGGAAGGGTGCATAACATCTGAGGATGGTCCCGCAGTTGTGTTGGTGGATGGTACTGATGACATGTCGCTCGATGTCAAGCTCTGCTGCGCCAGGGCTGAACCTGTTATTTGCCTGCATTAAAAAATTACGTGTTGTTATACACCTTTTCTTGAAATTCGTTTTTATTGATCCAATTCGTATGAAGAGCCGTGGGGAGACGTATAGCATTAAACTTAGTTACCTTTTTTTCTTTGGGTAGAGTCCAGGCTCCTGAACATTTGAATGTTTCAAGGTGCGGCGGACTTTTGCCACGGGCCGCACCATGTATTTTGGGTAGTGTGGAAACACTGATGGCACAGCATCCACTTTCAGTCTTTTTATCTTTAGTCCCGGCTTATAGTTGATTGAAGCAAAGTGCACACTGCACACCTTCAACCTG
The DNA here is from genome assembly GCF_043290135.1 of Rhipicephalus microplus. Taxonomy (NCBI): domain Eukaryota; kingdom Metazoa; phylum Arthropoda; class Arachnida; order Ixodida; family Ixodidae; genus Rhipicephalus; species Rhipicephalus microplus. The sequence continues at coordinate 220,795,019 of NC_134704.1, forward strand.
TCATTTGGGAGCCAAACTTCATTGTCAGCACCTTGAAAGGAAGAAGTAAGATGAACACTCAATGAATTATTGCGGATAAAATACAAAATTTCTTGTTGTTTTGTAAGGAGTATATCATGCAATTAGAAGTTTATACCGTAGTGGCGAAGTGAATAAAACACAGTTATAAAGTTGGTGTATTACTTCACCTCGTTAACAATCTGACACACGTAACTAGCTGAGATACATTCGCACTAAATAAAACAGATGACCACAAGAAAGAAGACAAGGACACACGCTACTCACAACTTTTCATTAGGAGAAAAGGTTTCACATATATGTCCTTTTATCATGCATGCACGCAGACGGGTAAGCTAACACGTTTATATCTGACGCGGTAGTGCATAAATTCAAGTTCGAGGTCGAACTAAGCGACAGAGGATAAATATTCACTTAATCAACGATTTCTGCTCTTTTTGGTAATGTAATTAAACTACCAAAGCAATCTCGAAGAAGCTGCTTCTTCACAGATTGGGTTTGTTTGAAAATCTAGTCGCATAACCACATGTAGTGACATGGCTTCCATATGTGCACTCTTGCCATCTTTTTTTTTTTTTTTGCAAATAAACAGTTGTGAGTAGAGCGCGTCGTCATTTACTTCCTTGAGGTTGTCGGTTTATTTTTTTTTTTGCGTTAATATGCGTCTCAGTCTGTCATGCACCACCAACCAGCCCAGCAACTCACTCTTTTAGAGACACATAGTCTTTTATAACACAATGCATATTAAGCATGCCAGACAATGCCTAATTGGGCAGACTTACCCTTTGTAGAAATCTCCTTGATCCATTTTTCACGGACCTCGGTCACTGGAAACTCATGAAAAGTCACATCAGGAGTCTTCCGTTGCCTTGATTTGCAAAAAGGCACGCAGCACACCACCATCATGATGGTTAGTTTGCACCAAGAAACCTCGCTTCGCTGCTGTACAAACTGCACCTACCTGCACACTTCTGTCGCAGCTCGGCACGAGCAGACGGTAGCAAAAGATCGTCATTATACTTTTCATCATTATACAAAGTTAATTCAAAAAGAGGCTTTTCATTTTTTTAATCGTTCAGAGTGTATGCATAGGTAAACATTGCTGGTTTTCTCCCAGCGTCGCACGAGCAGACGACAAAAAAAGCGCGGCGGCCCATGTTCCGGGCGCCAGCAACCGGTGGGGATGGGGTAAGTTGCAGCGCCACAAGACGCATAGCGGCAGGCACCAATACCAGAAAGGGCGTGCTGGCGCTTCGCTCGCTGGGCAGGTCAGGAGTACAGAATGTCAAGCTCTGAACAGCGCGCGACAGGCCTATCTCCGAACGGCAAAGCTCACAAGGGCGGAGCTCACGGATGTGGAGATTGTCGCCGAAGCTACTGCTGAGCAGCCAAATGAAGACTCTGCCGAGGTGGATCCCGCAAGCACTGATGGTGCCCCACTCCCCACATCAGCTGAGGTCGTAGCTGCCTTGGCCCTTGTGTGCCGCCACTGCGGTGCGATTGAAGGCACCGGCCTATCACTTATGGATCGCCTGGACTATATTGAGGACGCAGTCGTCAAGCACGCCATGGGCAACAAAAAGCAGGCTACTCTTTTTCGATATTTTAAACCAACACAATAAATACTATGTTTGAATCTTCAATTGAGTATTTACTGCACCACGCTTGAACGGTTCGTTGGTTGTTTTCAGCAAGCTGTTGACGCATTTTTTTCGGGATTTTTTTTATATGGAATTCTGGATATATCGAACTATTTCGCGATCGCTGCGCCATTCGATATATCTAGGTTCGATTGTATCTCTGCACTCACGGCTCTTATCATACAGCACTGGAAATAAGGCACTGTGCCAGCAATGTGAAAACGCGCAAAAATAATAATGATCCCCAAACTGGCAATAGAACTTTCAACTTTATTTTCCAACAGAAAATGTTGGTGGTGCCCCCAGGTAAAAAGCTGTCAAAAACAGCTTGAGCGACTTGAGGGACCTTAAGGCAGCAGTGCGTAAATAGTCACATATAAAAAAGGATAATGATACAGTCGGTTCTCGTTAATTCAAGCTTAAAGGAACCTCTGAACTTTGTTTTAATTATCAAGAGGTTTGAATAAGTTTTTAGATATATGACTGTGGGTGAGGTGTCATCACACATTATGATTAGGCATTGATTTTATCAGATATAAAATTTTTTGAGCGATTGCGAAACCTAACTGCACGCATTAAACGGAAAGTAGAGGTGTAATGTCCACAAGTTTATCGGCCATTTACTGCTGATGAGACCTCCTAAGGAATTTGCAAATTGCCAACTGCTTTTTTGCTATATGCGCCTTCAGCACAAAGCTCTCCTATACCAGTTCGGAATCATAACGGTTTACCATGAGTGTGCTTCGTTTCAAACATTTGTTTACTTGTAAAGACTTTTTCCTTGAAAGCCTGAGGTTCTTATTTTTCATTTTTAGGCTGCATGAAAATTCTTAAATAGTAGTGGGAAAGCAGCAGATGCTTTCTCGTATGAAACTGCAAAAAGTATGAATTAACTAAATGATGGAGTTTTTAAGTTTTAAATACATTAAATGAATAAAGGGCCAACAAAAAATTTGAATTTTATTTGAATTAACCAAAGGTGTGAATTTACTATCAGAGTTCAAATTATCATGAGTCTATTGTAACTTGATTATGAAAGTAGCTGGGAATACTAAGCTGAGAAAAATATAAAAAACATACAATAAAAAGCACGATTACAGGTACACTACAGGTACCTACATACATGAAGATACACAATCAAAGTTAAAAAATAAAACCATATTAGAAAAATAGTATGCGTTCAGGTAATGTGGACGTACGTCATCGCGATTGCGTAAAAACTAGAACAACGCAAAAACAATGTCGTAGTGACATAAGTGAGCTTGTTGTATTGGCTGAAGAATCATTCACAAAGAAAAATTTTATTTTTTAAATTTAATAGAACAGGCAAGTTGGCTTGGGAAGGCACGATTTATTAAGTTAGGGTTCTATACATTGTGTGCGTTTGTGGCATTGGTATCTATTTATTACGTAGGCGATACCGTCCAAATGTGTCGTGTTTCCTTTGACAAATTATTCTTATGTACGTGCTAGAGAAGTTTCTAGTCATATAGTTTACTCGCTTTGAGCAAATTATGCTCAGTAAATAAAGGCTTGGTTGATGAGCTTTTCGGTTCACCAAAATAATTCTCAAATAGCCTGAGCACTTCTTTTTTGCATTATCTCTAGTTGATTGATATTGGTAGTCGTGGTGGTGTCTCAATCTATTGTACAGCATGATAAGCGGGAATAGAAATGAGCATAATATATCGCTTTCTTAAGATGTAATGGAATTAGATCTGATAATTTGAATAACAAACCAACTGCTCTGCTTATTTCTGAGGTAATTTTGTTCATGCGTGTGTTCCAGGACATACTTTCTTCAATAGAAAACCTCAGACCCATTTCGTTGACATCCTGCCTCGGCAAGGTGTATGAAAGAATCGTAAACACAAGACTACAGAAACACTTGGTACTAAGCACCTGCCCGACGCCATGTTTGGTTTCCTTGCTGGTCTGTCCTCACAAGACATACTACTTCAAATTAAGGAAGAGGTTCTCAGCAACATCCCATGTAACAGTGACACATCCTCTTAGCCACTGACATTAAAGGGGCTTTTGATAACATCAGTCACCAAGGAATACTGGAAGGGCTGGGTAACACAAAATGCAGCAAAAGAACATATAAGGTACATTCAGAGCTTTTTAAGTTGCTGCACGGTGGAGCTGAAGATCGGAGAGCTCCAAAACCCGGGATACGAACCTCCCAACAAGGGCATGTCGCAAGGAGCCATCATATTACCCATGCTCTCAACGTCGCCATGATTGGCCTTACAAGAAAACTGCATGAGGTAGAAGGCCTCTGCCATGCCTTCTGTGCAGACATGACATTATGGACTGCAAAACTACATGAGGTAGAAGGCCTCTGCAATGCCTTCTGTGCAGACATGACATTCTGGACCGCAAATGTTGAAAAGGACTTGTTGAAAAGGAAGAGCGTCTGCGAACTGCAGCTAACATCATCCAAGAAGATGTCAGCCAATGGGAGTGTTACAGTGCTCCCCGAAGAAATCAGAAAGCTCATGTGTATGGCGAAACCGAAGTAATCACACAGTCTCCACAGACCCATCGCTAAAACTTGAGATATACCGCAAGGGAAACCTCATACCAGAGAAACCATTGATGAGGATCCTGAGAATGTTGCTGCGAAGTAACCAACGAGCTACCCACACCCTTACACTCTTCCAAATTAGTGTCAAGGCTATAATTGCGCATATCTTGTGTAGCATTGTCAGCGATGAGTGAATGATGTAGTTAAGGCAAAGTTCGAATAGAAAAAAACTGTATTTTACGAAAGTTCCAAGGGAATCGGCAGTGCTTACATGTAGAAAGAAACGGGATTTGGTGTTCGAGCTCGATCGGCTATGTCCGACGCCACTCGTGTCTCTTCGCTGGCGATGCATTGCTATGCGTTCCCTGCTCACAAGCTCACTTTTGTTCTCTTTGAATGATCGTCGAAGCAACGCTTCATAGCAGCCGCGCCGAGCGGATGCGCTCAGGGCTCGGAGTCCACGTTTACGTAGTGTAGCGTTTCTTGTGCGGGCGCCGAGACGCTGCCGGAAAATCTGGCTGTGTGAAGCCGGGTGGCGCTGACACGGCCCTCTCGAAAATTGCGCCTGTTCTCAGGCGCACGTGTCGTTCAATGGCAATGGTTCCGTAACTTCTAGAAGCGGTTCTTTACATCTACGAATCTGCTCCACTCTGACGATTTTTTGGTTGATCTTGCCCGGTGTGTGGGGTATTCTCTGGATCTCGACCCTGTTTCCTCCAACAAGGGCTGTTATCTCAAATGGACATTCATAACAAAGATCTAATGCGCCTCCAGTGCTCAACTCAAGCAGGACGAGGTCCCTCGATGTCAACTTCGGAGCTCGCCGCTTCTCGTCGTATCGGACTGTTGTTTTGCGCTGACTCTGCAGTAGCTGCTCTCTCGTTTCCGTGCGTTCCTTTGCCAAGTCGTTCAGCCTATGAGACTCGTCGATGTCTCCCTCGACTGAAGCGAGGTTGAGCTCTGCTGGCAGTTTTGGGTCGTAGCCGTGCATGAGTCGAAATGGGCCGTGGCCGCTGGGACGATGCTTCATAGCATTGATTGCTAGCACCGCTTGGGGTAGTTCCGTCTGCCATTTGTCCTTGTTGCTTAGCATCTTGCCAAGCACCTGCTTCAATGTCCCGGCCATTCGCTCAATCAGTCCGTTTAATTGTGGCCAGTACGGTGGGGAGTTCTGACCAGTTTGTGATGGAATTGGTTCGTTTTCTTGTTTGCAAATTCCTTGGCTTGGTCCATAATAATGACGCTGGGAACTCCAAATGGCGGAATCCACAGGTTTGTCATGAAGTCAAGATAGTGTGTCTATGAGGTGCTCGGTACGGTCACAGCGTCCACGTATCTCGCTGCGTGATTGATACACACGAGGATGTGGTCTCCCTTCTTGTTTAGAGGACCCATGCGATCCAGGTATATCACCGCATTTGGTTCAGTAGGGATATTGCATGGGCTGAGGCAACCTTCATTTCGTGTCGTGCGGGCATTGATAGTCTGGCATGTGTGGCAGGAGTTAACATACTCACGTATGCCCTTTCTCATTGATGGCCACCAGTACTTTCGCTGGATCAGATCTCTTGTCTTCTCGGCACCTAAGTGGCCGTTGTTTTCGTGGAAAACGATCATCACACTGCTTCAGAGGGCAGCGGGAATGATCACCCTCTGACGAACCGTCCTCCTTCAAGAGATTTCTTTACCAGTATGTTGTTTTCGATCTCGTAATCTGAAGATTTGTGCTTGGCCTCTTCCCGAAATCTTTTTCAATCAGTATACCTCTCCTGAAACTCGCGTAGGCGACTGTGTTTGCCCACCACTACTGCGTAGCAGTAGAGGTCTAGGGTCGAAACGCCCTGATCGAAAGCTTCTGCAGATTCTGACTGCCTCGAGAGCGCGTCATCAGCAGAGTTCTGGGGTCCTGGCTTGTGCTTGACATCGAAGGTGTACTCTGCCGAGTCGAGCGTCCACCTTGCAAATCTGCGATTGCTGGCTCCCTTCTGCACAAGGTATGACAAGCTGAAGTTGTCCGTGAACACTGTGAAATGAAGGCCTCCTCACAGGTAGACCGAAAACTTCTCAGTGATCGCCCAGTGGAGCGCCACCCACTCCAGCATGTTAGAGTGTAGACTACGATCGTGCTCGTTTAGTGATATGCTGGCCTACTCTATGATTCGCTCCTTTCCGTCTTGAGTTTGAGAAAGCACCGCGCCCAGCCCGGTCTGCAAAGCGTCGACATGAACGTTAGTAGGGCAGTCTGGGTGGAAGCTTGTTGAAATTGGCGGGTTCTTCGGGGCGTGTTTTACGGCGTTGACGATTCCTTTGTGAGCGTCGGTCCATACGAAAGAAAAGTCTTTTGTCAAAAACTGTCGTAGCTTGTGCGCGACTTTAGCAAACTCCAGTATGAACTTTCAATAGTGGTTAGCGAACTGCAGGAAGGAGTACAGCTTCTTTGGGTTGCGATGCGGCTTGAATTTTTCGACAGCAGCAACTCTGAATTCGTCCAGTGTTCGTCCTTCGGCGAAGATCATGTAACCCAGGAAAGATATTTTGTATTGAATCAACTGGCATTTCCAGAGATCCATCTGCAAGCCGTTGATCACGACTCTCTGTAGTGCTTCGTTCAGCAAAAGCCTCCCTCACTCTTGTGGCTTCCTGCCCGATGTCGTCCATGTACGTAGATGTCCCAGGTAAGCCATGGAACGTCCGACGCATGACTCTTTGCATGGTCTGAGGAGCATTTCAAAACCCAAAGGCCATTCGAAGGTATTCGTACTTTCCATCTGGAGTGACGAATGCGGTCTTGGGGACATCGTCCGGCTTCATTCGTATTGTCAAAAATGCGATCTTCACGTCCAACACAGTGAAGTAAGCCGATCCGTCACGCATGACATCGTCAATAACGCCTTCCATAACAGGCATGGGATAAGAAGAGTTGATGGTTTTCTCGTTGAGCTTGCAATCGTCATGCACCATTCTTTGGAGTTGTCGGGTGGCGCGGTTGGTCGACGACTATCGTTGGAGCACCGTATTTGCTTTCGCTCGTCCTTGTGATGCCTTTAGAGAGGTAGGCATTCACCTGTTCATGGATGAACTTGCGATCAGCCGGTGAGCACCTGTAAGGCCTCGATGACACGGGTATATCATCTCTGAGTTCGGTGCTGTGTTTAGCGTGAGGACACACGCCCAAAGTGTCGTCTTTGGAGGTAAACACTTGGTGATGCGTTAACACGAAGTTGTTCGCTCTCTGCCTCGGTGGCATCCTTCTTTATCCTCCGTGTCGCGTCTACAACTAGACTCGTGAAGTCTTCGTCTTGTGCGGAACATTTTGTGTTGATGCACACGAACCCTTCGTCTTTGGAAATGTTCTCGCCCGATTGCCGGCAGAATGTCGCCATAAACGCTTCCCGGGTGCGTCGTGCAGTGCCTTGTTTCAAGGGTGGCACTTTGGACGATGAAGGTTTTCCGGTGGGCTTGACTGAGACGATAGTGACATCTTTGGATGTGTGAAACGTTACGTCGATGCTCGCGACTCGTCACCAGTCCGATCCCAGAATCAGGTCGATGCCGCTGGGCAGTTCCGTTACCGCGATGTCTTTAAGTTGCACATTCGCGGTGCCCAGTGTCACATCAAGCGTCGCAGCGAGAGTTGGACGTATGCTGCGGTTGAGAACTTCAATGTTCTCGCGCGATACCCATGCGTGCGTAGGAATGTCATCCGTCAAGGCATTGGCACTCATGATGGATAAGTTGGCGCCACTGTCAATGCATACGCGGACGGGTCGGTTGTTAGCAGTACCGGACACTATTGGTAATGTGCTGCACGTCGAATTCAAAAAACAGTTCGCTTGCCTAGATGACGTAATTTATGTTCCATGGCTGCTGTTGTCCCTCTTGCTCGTTTCTTGTCCGCTCTGATTGTTGCTGGCGTTTTCGACTTGCTACAATCACGGGACAGGTGACCGATGTCGCCGCAGTTGAAGCACAAACGAGCAGGGATAAGCGGCGTGTGCGGAGCTTTCGAAAAATTTTTACGCGAGTTGGCCATCGGCGAGTTGGCAGAGATGTTGGCTGGCATCCGCTGGTTCGAACCCTAATCACGGCGTGTTGTACACGGAGGCGGCTTCTTATCATTCTCGGCACACATGGTCACGCGACGCTTCGCTTCGAGCAAAGCCGCTCTGTCAATGAATTCAGTCACTGTGCCACACAGTTGTGCTGCCAGTGGGTTGGCCCATGTGTTGTCCTCAATGCTGCTGAGAATGAGGGAAATTCGTTCTTCTTCTGCTAGACGGTACGGCATCATATGCAGAATGGCGTTCTTCGAGTACATGTACTCGACGATGGTCTCGTGGCTTTGAAGGCGTCGCTTCGTCTGTAGTACGAAGAACTCCAGCATTGTCAGCTTCCGTTTGAATCCGAGAATGAGCGCTTCCTTCTATACTCGCAGTTGTCGTTCTACGAGCCGTAGGCGCTGTGCCAATCCTTGGCAGATCCCGTCAGGCGGCCTGCTGCTGTCGCCAGCGTGAGCGATGGCGGCCAGTGGGCCCCCGCAGGGGCGCCTGCGCAAGTAGGCGTTTGGTGTGTAGTGACACCACGGACCCGAGCTAACGGGGGAGTTTCTACTCCCTCCCACGCCTAGCCGTGCGTGGCTTTGCCGTGTCCGGGGAAAAGGGGATCCTGGGGGTTGAGCCGACGCTGGGTGATTGGACCATTAAGGCCCCCCGGCAGAGGCAACACACCCCTTTGGCCCCGGCTTCACGTAGACGGCACCCCTGGGCTGACCCACCCAGGGGAAATCGGCAGTCGCCATTTCCTATCTCTCTCTCCCTACATCTTCGTCTTTATCTCTTACTATTTATCTGTCCTGTCTTCTACTCTCTTCCGTTTACTTCCAAACTTCCTGGCGGCTAGGGTTAATCCTGTGCAAATAGCCTACCTTGGTCTAGGCCCATTGGGTTATAGTGGCGTTGTACGGCTGGCGTCTGCAGGTTTCAGCATCCGCAAACTTGTAGCGTCCCCTCGTTGGGCTTCGTGGTGGGTGGCCGCCAACGCTGCTGAACAAAAATAAGACAGGCATACACAGAGCATTTCCCTTACTGTCTGATCGTACCGGCTTAAAGCGGGTACGCACCGATGATATAAATTTTTTCAACCAGCCAAAAGAAACATATCCTCACTATCATGTTATCCACTGTGAAAAAACTGAAAAGCAAGCCAGAACCGTCTCTCCTTTGCTGGTTTCTAGATGTCTTACCGAAACTCTTGGCACAGGATACAAGGTAACCAAAATGGCTAGTGGAGAACTTCCTCTCGAAATCCGTGACAAAGAACAATTTGAAAAGCTAGACCGTCTTTCAGATTTCGGTGGCACACCAATAACCATTACACCACATAGATCAATGAACACAACTCGCGGAGTGGTATCTGACATGGACTTACTTGACTGAGACTGAACTTTTGGAGGGGTGGAAGAGCCAAAGCCAAAATGTCACTAATGTACAGAGAATCATCATCAGAAGAGATAATAAGGAAACACCGACAAAACGCTTAATACTCACGTTTGCATCCACTAAACTACCGGAATCTATTCAAACAGGGTACACGAAGACATCTATCAGGCCGTACATACCAAACCCTCGTCGTTGCTTCCAATGCCAGAGGTATGGCCATGGCTCTAAAAGCTGTCGTGGTCGCCAGACTTGGGCAAAATGTGGGGTCCTAGGCCACGTATCTGAGAACTGCAAACAACCGCCACACTGTGTAAACTGCGATGGAAACCATGCCGCATATTCACGCTCCTGCACATACTGGAAAAAAGAAAAAGAAATAATTACGTTGCAGGTGAAGGAGAACATTGCATTCAAGGAAGCACGGCGAAGAGTCGCTCCATTCTATGGACCTACATACGCTGATGCGGCGCGTCAGGAGGCACCGCCGCACCAGCCCTCGCCACTCCTTCGACCCGCGTATACCGAGCTGGTGGTTGTGGCACCTGCCCCCAAGGCGGCTGTAGCCCAGGCTACACCGCCTACTCCCAAACAGAGACCGGAGACTCCAGAGTCCTCGGGTCTCAAGGCCTTACCTCACCAGGCGAGGCTTGAAACTTGAACTAACAGCCCGCATGTGCGGGCATCCAGTGCCTCCGAGGAGGCAATGGATATGTCGGTACCCTTGGTGCCAAAAGAGCGGCGTGGCTCCTTGGAGCGCGCCAAGAAAACAAAAAAGCAGATAACAGGGCCTGGTGACGGCCCTGTTAAGTGAACTCAAACTCCCTGTCTAAACAGCCACTCGCTTTTCGTACACACAGCACTATTTTACATTCACTATGAACACTCAAATTATACAATGGAACGTCAGGGGCCTTCTCAGAAACCTTGACGACATCCAAGAACTCTTACACGAACACTCACCAAAAGTGCTGTGTGTACAAGAAACACACCTTAATTCAAAACACACAAATTTTCTTCGTAAATACGTTATTTTCCGAAAGGACCGTGTTGATGCCATGACATCATCCGGAGGTGTTGCCATCATAGTGAATCAAGGAATTGCATGCACACACTTACAACTCCAAACATCCCTTGAGGCAGTGGCTGTTCGAGCAGTTCTTTTTGATAAACTGATCACAATCTGCACTATTTACATTCCTCCTAGCTATCAGCTGCAAAAACGTGATTTACACTCTCTAATTGATGAACTTCCGGAGCCTTATGTTCTCCTTGGAGACTTTAATGCGCATAGCAGGCTATGGGGTGACTCTCGGTATGACGCGCGTGGTCGACTGATCGAACAGTTCCTTCTCTCGTCGAGCGCGTGTCTCCTAAATCGAAAAGAACCAATCTATTATAATCTCGCTAATAACACCTACTCCTCCATAGACCTAAGCATAGTATCTCCATCTCTTGTGCCTCTACTCCAGTGGAAAGTCGTCAGTAATCTGTACGGAAGTGACCACTTTCCCGTAGCTTTGAGCACAACTACAGTAAATGAGTGCCCACTACGTGTTCCCAAGTGGCTCATAAATAGAGCCGAGTGGGAAAAGTTTTATACCATCGCTCGTCTAGGTTGGAATGACATATGTACTATGAACATTGATGTTGCTGTCAACTACTTCACAGCGTTTTTGATTGATGCTGCAACAAAATGCATCCCACAAACAAATGGACACCCTGGAAAACGGCGTGTGCCATGGTGGAACTCTGAATGCCGAAACGCGCGCAAACAGCAAAACAGAGCTTGGAGACTGCTTCGGAACTCACTGACAGCCGTAAATCTTGACAACTTCAAGAAAATAAAGTCTCAAGGCAGGAGAACGCGTCGGCAGGCCAGAAGAGAAAGCTGGCAGAAGTTTTTGTCAGGGATCAATTCATACACAAGAGGCCAAAGTCTGGAACATGGTCAGTAGGATAGCAGGGAAACAAGTACACACACTTCCACTCGTAAACACTCAAGGTGATACCTTGGAAGATCTGGCAAACTTCCTCGGGGCACATTTTGAACGGGTATCCAGCTCGTCCCACTATACTGACACTTTCCAAAAATACAGAACAAGAATAGAAAAGCAGAAAGTCGAACACAAATCCACTAGATACGAGGCATATAACCACGCTTTCAGTCTAGCGGAGCTTCGAACATCCCTAAACACCTGCAGTACTTCCGCCCCAGGTTCTGACCGTGTGGTGTATGAAATGTTAAAAAACCTACCAGCCGAAACACGAAAAACCCTACTGTTTGTACAATGCTATCTGGTTTTCTGGCACTATCCCTACCTCCTGGAAAGAGGCTATTATTATTCCCATTTTGAAAGAGGGCAAGGACCCTTCTTTAGCTTCAAGTTATAGGCCTATTGCACTTACAAGCTGCTTGTGCAAAGTATTCAAAAAATGATAAACTGCCGACTTGTACATATCCTTGAAACAAACAATTTGCTCGACCCATTCCAGTGCGGGTTTCGAGAAAGTAGATCCACCACAGACCACCTTGTTGGTATCGAGGCACAGATCAGGGACGCCTTCGTCCATAAACAATATTTTCTCTCTGTATTCCTCGATATCGAAAAGGCTTATGATACAACATGGCGTTTCGGAATTCTAAGAGACCTGTCCCACCTTAGCGTGCGCGGAAGAATGTTTCACATAATCGAAAGTTACCTGTCAAACCGCACATTCCGTGTCCGAGTGGGCACGGTTCTTTCCCAAACATTTGTCCAGGAAACAGGCGTGCCACAAGGTGGTGTACTTAGCTGCACACTTTTTCTCATCAAAATGAATTCCTTGCGTTTGTCCATCCCTCGCTATATGTTTTATTGTACATATGTCGATGACGTCCAGCTTGGCTTTAGATCTTGCAATCTGGCAATGCGTGAGCGGCAGGTTCAGTTAGGTTTAAACAAGGTCTTTAAATGGGCAGAGGAAAACGGATTCCGACTGAACCCACAAAAAAGCACGTGTGTCTTGTTCTCCCGAAAGAGAGGCATGCACTCAGAACCCGACATTGAACTGAACGGTCAACGTCTGTCTGTTAATGCGGAGCGTAAATTCTTAGGATTAATATTGGACAACAAGTTGACCTTCGTACCACACATCAAGAATTTAAAAACAAAATGTTCAAAAGCCGTGAATGTTTTAAAAGTGTTGTCACGTACTACGTGGGGTAGTGACAGTCAATGCCTCATGAACCTGTATAGAAGCCTCATTCGCACCCGCATAGATTATGGGGCCGTTGTTTATCAGTCAGCGACTCAAAGTGCTTTGAAGATGCTGGACCCCGTGCACCATTTGGGCATCCGCCTTTCTACGGGTGCTTTTCGCACCAGCCTCGTAGAAAGCCTTTATGTTGAGTCAAATGAGTGGTCGCTTCATCTGCAGAGAACTTAGATGTCCTTTGTTTATTTCCTTAAGGTGAAAGCAGACAAGAAGCACCCCTCATACTCTACATACTTCCTGGAACTTCAACACAAATACACACGTCCTGAGTTCTTTACAGATGCCTCCAAGTCTAACTCCTCTGGGTCCTACGCTGCTGTCGGCCCATTCTTTTCGGGGTCTGGCCCTCTACATCCAGGCACAAGTATCTTCACAGCGGAAGCTTATGCGATACTTGTGGCGGCTAAACACATCAAGCAACTACAAATACAAAAACTAGTAGTTTTTACGGACTACCTCAGTGTGGTAACTGCTCTGCACACTCTTAAAAAACAAAAAAACCCAGTCCTTGTCTCACTTTACTCCATTTTGTGCACACTCTACACACTCAAACAACATGTTGTAGTGTGCTGGGTGCCAGGGCACCGTGAGAATCAAGGCAACGTGAGGGCGGATCAGCTCGTTGCATCCATCCATGAGAGCACCGCCATTACATCCATATCAATCCCGGCCCTTGATCTTAAGCCGTCTCTCAAACGAAACCTCAGGGACTACTGGCAGAGCAAGTGGGATACACACACACAAAACAAAATACACATTGTTAAGCCACATTTTGGTGATTGGCTGCCCGTATCGAAATCGCGTCATACAGAGGTAATACTAACGAGACTCAGGATAGGACACACATACACGACACACACACATCTTTTGTCCGGTGGCGATCCACCTTTGTGTGACAGATGTGGTAAAGCATCAACAGTCTTTCACATTTTAATTCAGTGCAAACAATTGGACACTCTAAGAAAACAACACTTTCCCTTACCCTACCGCCAACATATACCTTTACACCCTGCAATGTTCCTCGGTAAAGAACCGCTTTTTAGTCATAAATCATTGTTAGCGTTTTTAAAAGAAAGTTATAGTTTTCATATCATATACCCGGGCATTCCGTAGCGCAACCTCTCCAGAGAGGTTTTTTCTGCGGTGGCTACACAAGAAAGCACTTGCCTCACGGCCCTTGGACGCAAGGGTATGAACGAGTGAGGCACTTGTGCTAATGCCATTTATATCCACCATCGTTTTTTATAATCACCAACTCTTGTCATCTATTCTCACCACACACACACCTTTCACGGCATGGTCATGATTTTATTACTTGTATGTTTTTACCCGCCTTACCGCGAGGAATTTTATGGCCCTTATACAGCCGCTTATCACAATCATTGTCCGTAACTTTAGTTAGATGAACTGGCGCTCTTTGGCCGTAAAATGGCCCTTGCGCCACAAAACATCAAACATCATCATCATCATCAGCGACCAGTGGGCGAGCGCTGCTATTCTCTCCACTTGCCCAATCCATTCGTGGCACTTTGTTGCGGCGTGTCATCGAACAGGAGGATTGAGAAGGACATATCGCTTGTGGAATTAATCTGGATCAGGCTCGTCGTTGGTGGACCTGTCGACAGCGTGTTGGCGAACAGAGCCTGTGTGTTCACAAGCGTTGCAAGGATCTGGGCCATGGTTGGTTCTTCCTCGTGTGTCGAAACAACGGTCGGCACGGCGGAGCGTGCCGCATCTTGGTTGGTGTCCTCGTTCAGTGATCGTGACCTTGTCGAACCCGAGAACATCGTCGTGTCAGCAAGGACGGAATGGTGCATCCCGTGGGTTGGAGTCGTCACCCTTTGGAATTGAAGCATTTTGACTTGCGTTGTATAAGGTCTCGCGTTGTTCACTCGTGGTTGCACGGTTGAGCTCTGCTCGTAGACTGTCAAGTTCTGCACGAACCTTGCGTTGTCGACGGACATCATCTCCAGGTGTGCCGTCCTGTCGTTGTAGGCAGTCTAGTCGTTCGTTGACGAGTCCGTCAGCTCCGGTGCTTGACGAGTGGTGTTGTGGCGGATAAGTCGTCCGATGAGCTCGAGAGGAAGACGATGAGCTCGTGAGGACCAGCTCGTGAGGAAATTGAGGACGGCGCAGTGAGCAATGGAAAGAAAAATGGTAGGTGTAACCTTAAGAGACAAGAAGAGAGCAGAGTGGATTCGGGGGACAAACGGGGGTTAAGGATATCATAGTTGAAATAAAGAAGAGCAAATGGACATGGGCCGGGCATGTAGCACATAGACAGGATAACCGCTGGTCATTAAGGGTAACAAACTGGATTCCCAGAGAAGGGAAGCGGGTTAGGGGGAGACAGGAGGTTAGGTGGGCAGATGAGATTAAGAAGTTTGCGGGTATAAATTGGCAGCAGCATGCACAGGATCGGTTTAACTGGCGGAACATGGGAGAAGTCTTTGTCCTGCAGTGGACGTAGTCAGGCTGATGATGATGATGAGCTCGTACTTTCCTTTCGTCCGGAACATTGAAGACCTCGTATCTTCAGCTCGTCGACAAGTTGCTTTTTCATAGCGTTGGCCATCATGCTGTTATCGAGGGTCGTGAGCAGGCTTTCGATGATGGTTGCTTCCGAGTCCCATGACGATGTACGGCGTGGCGTCGCTCCTTCTCGTGGCATCGTTTCCCCTTCCATATGCAGCTCGGTCGATTGACATCCTCTCGTCGGCTGCGCCATGTCAGCGATGAGTGAAGGGTGAATGATGGAGTTAAGGCAAGGTTCGAATATTTAAGAAGGAAACTGTATTTTACTAAAGTTACTAGTGAATCGGCAGTGCTTACATGTGGAGGGAAACAGAATTCGGTGCTGGAGCTTGATCGGCTATGTCCGACGCCACTCGTGTCTCTTCGCTGGCGATGCATTGCTATGCATTCTCCGCTCACAAGCTCACTTTTTTTCTTTTTGAATGATCGTCGAAGCAACGCTTCATGGCAACTGCGCCAAGAGGACGCGCCCAGGGCTTAGAGTCCACGTTTACGTTGTGTGGCTTTTCTTGTGCGGGCACTGAGACGCTGCCGGGGAATCTGGCTGTGTGAAGTCGAGTGGCGCTGACAGCATCTAAGTGCAGTCATGAAGGAGAGAGTGACCCTTTGGTTATTTCAAAGCCTGGTGGTTAGCAAAATAACATACAGCCTACCCTTTTAAATCTCACAAAACCTGAGACAAAATGACCCGACACCCTCTTGTGAATGGCATTCAAGACTGCTCTCTGCCTGCCGACGAGTACATCAATGGAAAAAGTCACAGTTTCAGCACAAAGTTGAAGCAATAAATATGATAGCAACACACCAGGCTATATTATACGAAGTAAGGCTAGGAGATTTGGGAATCGTACTGAAATGTAGTGAATTGAAAGTAATCCAGTAACCGCAACACCTAAACAGGTGGTGTCGTGAATAGTTGACTGTGTGATATCCACACAGGAGGCAAACAAATTGTAGAGCGCGTGTGCAAGAGGAACGGAGAGCTACTACATCTGGTTAGGAACTGTTTATTGTTTCCCAAGAAACGCACGGGGTGATGCAAAAGGGAAAGAGGAAAAACAGGAAAGAAGGTGGGCAGTTCGAGTTGCCCCTTTCTTCATCGCACCGCCTGACCGACGGCGGTTGAGCACAAGTTTTCAAGGTCCATGTTCAGCATCGAGAAACGTGACAAGCCACTGGTTTTCACGTTGAAGTACATTAATGCTGGAGTCTCAAGTGGCTATCACTGGCACATCTTGTAGGCATACCATGCAGAAGTTGTGTAGTAAGAAGTTCATGACGTCAGTCTGCAAGCTTCCTGGTGAGATGTGCACTGTATCTACGACGAAGGCTTGCGATATTTTAATGGCGCAAGCATCACCACAGCTCACGTGGAGCAGCAAATTGAGTTTGTCTGTCTAAAATAATAGTGGTGGTGGACATTTCGACGGGAACTGAATTCACAGGCACGACAGGACCAGCAATTTCCTGAATAGTCCTGGACTTAATTTGAGCAATTTTTCCTGCTGCTTGTGAGTGAAAGTGGAGCCAGTGACATTTTGGAATCACCTGCATGTGCTTCAGTAAACCCACTCCTCCATTGGTCAAGCCATCAGACATGCACGGCTTGTCTAAAAAAAGTACATGCTTTGTTCCAGAGTGTTTATTTCAAGCCCATTGTACAGTAAGCCAGTGTTAAATAAAGTATATACATAGCTCGCCTTGGAATTTTTCCTCTGCTGATTTCTTTTCTTTGTGCCTTTGATACGTATTATATATATAGTAAGGTAGATCCTCCGTAGAACGGTAACAACGAAAGTGCTTATTTCGACAGTTTTGGCCAGAGGCTGGCCTTAGTTAGGAATGAAGGTACTCACATTTATAATATTTTGAGCAGAAAAATTAAAGGTAAACAATGGCAAAGAAAAAAAGAAAAAAAAATGACAGAAAAATTAGAAAAAGTTCCAGGGTGCACTGCACTATGTGAGTGGCATTTTGAGTGTGTATTTTATTAGAAGCATTACGTTCAGTGTAGTTTGGGTGGTGGTCTTTTATTGTAGACGGTGGCTGGTTAAGGTAAGTGCTTATGTGATGCGGAAGCCCTCTCTCTCTCTCTCTCTTTTTTTTTTTTTTGACAGACCATCATTGATCACGCGTCGATAGCATGGGCGGCTGTGGTGGGACTGCCAGTTGTCTTTCTCCCGCGTGGGATGGGTGTCCCGAAGCTCCAGCGAGGCGGTGCGGAAGAAAAGGTTTCTTAAGGAGCTGTCTCTCTTTGAAAGGGTACTAGTGTGACGACTGGAGTACATGTTTTAGTGAAACATGGATTTAGAGGTCGGAAGAGGACGAAAATGTGTGTGGTGCACGGGGGCACCGCTCATGAGGGAGCAAGAAGACGTCGAATGAGGTTGGAACACTCGAAAAGCCAGGCGGGTCGAGGCAGTTGGACAGCCGGATAGAATGAGGATTGCAACAGCTACCGGTCCATTGCGGCGCCGAACCTCTTACGGGTGGACTCAAGCGAACTCTGACGACGAGCGACGCTGGGTGATGACAGTGCGTCACCATTGAGACCCGCAAGCGAGTTGGCGACACCGGGGGCAACCGAGCCAGGCAAGCTGAGACCTGCGAGACTGGCCGACTGGTGTTCCAGGCGTGGCCAAGCACGCATCTGGCCAGCCATGTTACAGCGAAGCGGCCTTCTCAGCGACTGTCGTTATAGGAGAGTCACTCCGTAGCACCACAATCTCAAGGTGACACGGCGACACGTCAGACCATCTCGTCGACAGGGACGTGTGAGTGGTGTGTGAAATGGCTGCCCTGTGTTTGGGCCGCGGGAACCGTGTTTTGGAGGTTATAGAAACGTTGTGATAATTGTGCCGCAAGAAATTTGGAGATCATTTATGCCATTGTAAATATTCCGTGTACGTGTGTCCATGTTGTATAATCATGCTGTCATTATGTTGCATCTCTTGTCGTTTGAGCACCTGTGTCCACACGAACCTGCCACACCAGGCAGTGTTGGCAAAAGATGGGAATGCACGTTTAAAGGGAATAATATTTTGTTCTGTGTCCACTTTAAACGCCCATTCCCGTCTTTTGCCAACACTGCCTTGTACCCCTTCAAAGCAAGACAGCTTTTTAAAAAACTTTTTCTTTTGCGCCGCCTCGCTGGAGCCTTTGTACGCCCCCCAAGTAACCACGAATATTTGGTAGGTGTATGAAGGCACATACATTTAGGACATTCCGGACAATTATCAAATCGGATGTACACAGGTAAGAAATTTGTACGGTCGCTTGACATCACTCTAGGACAAGCAACATGGACATTGACAGACCCTTTAACGAGCAAAACAAGACTGACTGCCAGAAGTTGACCTGAACCAGGGCAACGAAAATGTTCTCTTCTCAGCCCAAAACGAGTATGAGCCACAGCAGCTTGTTCATCAATGGTGGCATGTGCCATTACCCCCTCTCCCATGAAGCATCATCTCGATGCTGTGCATGGACGAAAAAAAAAAGAAAATGAGAGGAAAATTACTGTGCAAGCAAAAGGAATGGTGTAAGGCAGAATAAAGTAGTCGGTTGTGAAGTCAAGAATCAAATGAAAAATAAGAAAGATAGGAAAGAATGTAAGGAAAAGAGGAAACAAAAAGAAATACACAAAGTCAACAATAAAGTCAGTCACTCCACTGGTGATTCAAAGCGCGAAAAGTAAGATTTGAGCCATGAAACGTGAATGACTTCAGTTTGCGGTGGGCGACGGAAACATTTTGAAGTGCCTTTTGGGAACACCTTATAACTAACATCGCTGAGATGTTGTACGAACTTGTCAAGGCCAAAGTAGCCGCAAAGAAGCTTTTCTGAATGGCTACGCTGTCGGATAGGGGTCCACATCCAGACTTCATCACCAGGCTTGAAAATAACTTCACGGTGATGAAGATTGTAGCGGCGTGCGTCTGCGGTTTGGTGATATTGGATACATCGATAAGCGAGTTGACGGGCCTCCTCTGTGCACTGCGCGAATCGGGCGGCATCCATGTGGTATATTCCTAAGTTGTCGGGCAGGGGCATGCGTTGAGTATTGTCGTGATCTCACGACCGTGGACTAAGCGAAAAGATGTGAAACCAGTACTAAAATCTTGAACAGCAGTGTTATACGCAACAGTTATGTAAGAAAGGATGACGTCCCAGTTCTTGTGATCGATGTCCACATACATTGACAGCCTGTCTGTAATTGTCTTATTGAGTCCTTCAGTCAGCCCGTTTGCTTGCGGGTGGTAAGCCGCTGTTTTACGATGTTCAGTGCCACTTAATCGCAAGACTTTCGGCAGCGTAGCATCTCTGCGGTGAAAGCTGTCCCACGATCAATTATGACGACAGCTGGCGCATCGTGACGTAAGACGATGCTGTTAACGAAAAAATGAACGTCTGCTGCAGCTGCTTTTTGGAGTGTCTTTGTTTCACAGTAGCGTGTTAAGTAGTCAGTAGTGACTACAATCCAATATTTTCCAGACAAAGACGTGCGGAAGGACCCCAGCAAGTCCATGCCAATCTGATGAAAAGACGCCTTCGGTGGGCCTATTGATTGCAGTAGTCTCGCTGGGTCAAAAAGGTGGAATCTTACGTTACTGACAGTCGTGACATGTGCGAACAGTGTACTTCACAGTTTTTGCGAGACGTGGCCAGTAGTAGGAGTGTTGAATCCGTTGCAGCGTGCGCGTATAGCCAAGGTGTCCGGACGATGGCTCGTCATGACACGCACAAGAAATGTCACTACGAAGCGTAGTTGGCGCAACAAGCAGATACGTAGCTTGTGTGGGATGAAAGTTCTTTTCATAAAGCACTCCATCGCGGAAACAAAAGGAGAATAGCGAGCGTGAAAGCTTCAAGGAGGGTGGGAATCGCGCCCTTCCAGGTAGTCAATGAGTGGGATGAGCTCCGAGTCATGACGCTGTTGCCCAACCAAGCTGGTGGCTGATACGGCAGAAAGAAAACTGTCGTCGTCTTCAAGGTCAGTGTTGGCAGTGTCGACTGGTGCACGTGAAAGACAGTCGGCGTCAATGTGTTTCCGCTCAGATTTGTGGAGGATGCTGACATCGAAATCTTGTAGCTGAAGGCTCTATTGTGCTATACGACTTGAGGGATCTTTGAGATTCGGGAGCCAACAAAGGGAATGGTGGTCGCTAACTACCCTGCATGGGCGGCCATACAAGTATGGGCGCAACTTTGTTATGCCCCAGACAACAGCGAGGCATTTCTTTTTGGTTGCAGAATAGTTTTTTTCTGCTGAGGATGATGTTATGCTCGCATAAGCGATCACGCGCTCTACGCCATTATGCCATTAAAATAATACCGCTCCTAGTCCGACGTTGCTGGTGTCTGTGTATAATTCCATGTCGGCATTTTCGTCAAAATGACTCAGTACAGGCGGAGCCTGGAGAAGGTTTTGGAGGGTGTCGAACGCATGGCACTGATCCGGACCTCAAACAAGTGAGACACTATTTTTTGTAAGCTTGTTGAGGGGTTCAGCGATCTTCGAAAAGTTTTTGACGAAATGCCTGTAGTACGCACAGAGCCCTAGAAATCGGCATAGGTCATGCTTATTTGTGGTCACGGGAAACGCAGCAATGGTGCAGGTTTTCCTGGGATCTGGGCGGATGCCAGCATGGCTCACAACATAACAAAGGAACTTCAGTTCTTCGTATCCAAAATGACATTTCTCTGGTTTGAGAGAAAGCCCCGCTGTTCTAATTGCCTGAAGAACTGCCTGAAGGCGTTGGATGTGTTGTTCGAATGCGTCTGCAAAGACCACGACGTCATCAAGGTAAACAAGACATGATTGCCATTTAAGTCCCATGAGAACCATATTCATCATTCTTTAGAAAGTAGCTGGCGCTGAGCGTAGGCCGAAAGGCAACACTTTAAACTCGTACAGGCCGTCGGGAGTAATAAAAGCCATCTTTTTGCGGTCGTGCTCATTCACTGCGACTTGCTAGTAGCCGCTACGCAAATACATGGAGGAAAAATATTCTGCGTTGTGTATACAATCCAACGAGTCACCGTTGGGAATAATAAAAGCTGCGATTTGCTAGTAGCCGCTACGCAAATTCGTGGAGTAAAAATATTTAGCGTTGTGTATACAATCCAACGAGTCATCTATCAGGGGAGGAGGATGAACATCCTTTTTGGTGACCTTGTTTAGTTTACGGTAATCAACACAAATGTGCAACAAACCATCTTTTTTTTTTACTAACACTACTGGCGAAGCCCAAGGGCTGGTTGATGGCTGGATGACGTCGTCCTGAAGCATCTGCTGGACTTGGTCATGTATAGCGTCTTGTTCTTTTTGAGACACCCTATAGGCATTTGTCGGAAGGGTCTCTCGGTGGGTTCCGTAATGATACGATGCTGAGCAAGTGGTATCTAACATTCGATGTAGTGGCAAAGCAGTTTTGAAATGAGCCGAGTATATGCAAAAGGCTTTCTCGTTGTGCTGAAGGTAGACTCTTGTTTGCATCGAGAGTGCTCGCGAAGGCTTCGTCAAAGTGGCCATTCAATGAAAGTGAAGCTAACGTGGATGAACCTTCGGCATCGGCAAGTTCTTCAAAATATGCAATGGTAGTGTGTCTCGTGAAGTGGTGATATTTGTTGCTGAAGTTCGTGACCAGCAGGTGAGCATGCCTGTTGCTAGGCTGAATGATTCCTCAGGCAACACAGATTTGTTGTGAAATAAGGAGAGACAAATTGATCTCTGCAATTAGGCTGGTTTGAGGTGGGAGAGTCAGAGAATCATCGGTAACACGAAGCCCTCTTTTCGGGAATTGCGTACTGTCAGTCGCAGTGCAAAAAGGATCGTGGAACGACACAAGTAATTCACGGAGGTCAAAGACGGCGCCATATTCACGAAATAAGTCCATTTCTAGAATGACTGGCCGAGAGCACACACACAATACAAGGAAAGAGCCCACACATATTGTTGCACATATTCGAATACGTGCCATGCACATACCAGTAGGCATCACCAGATGGCCACCTGCCGTGCGCAACTTGGGTCCTTGCCACGGTGTGGTAATCTTCCTCAATTCAGATGCCAGTGTGGCGCTCATTCCGGTATAGTCGGCGCTGGTGTCAATGAGGTGGTTGGCAGCATGATTGTCGACGAAGACAGCGATTTCGGCAGAAATGATTTTTCTGCTGTTGGAGAACACTGCAAAATCGGAATGTCATCTTTGGGTCGTTGTGTCAAAGGAGGGTCTTTAACAGTTCGTCGGACCGCGACTTTACCCCCAGAAGTCGCCATTCCTAATTTCCCCTGCGGGGACTTGGTGACCGGCTTCTGAAAGGAGCGGAAGACGACAAAGGCAAACTGGTGGACCTAGACTGGCGAGGCGATGGTGATCTCGACTGGTGGTGCTGAATAGTCGAAGGAGTTCGCTGGCTCGGGAGATAGACTTCGATTTCGCGGGGGCGCTCACTGGAGCGTGGGCATCGAGCATCAGGGTGGAAGCTGCGGAATTCTAGTTGGCAGTATTAATAGTTCCGGTACACATGACCCGCTTTGCCACATTGATAGCAGAGTGAACGGTTATCCGAGGTGTGCCACGTGCTTGCCTTGCTACAACTTTGTCTTGAGGCAGACGGCAGATAAGAGGGTGTGCTCGGAAACCTTGAGCCGAGAGGCGGACTTGAAGCAGTGTCGTGGAATGGTTGCATTGCCTGGTACCTTGGCCGCATAGCAAGATCTGTAGCCAGTGGCGCTGCGGATCGCAATGCCGCTGCGTATGTCAGTTGGTTGATTGCGCACGGGTCCAGCGAAAAGTTGTTTTTTTAATCCGCGCATCAAATGCCGCACCCTCTTTTCCTCCGGCATGGCAGGGTCCACGCACCTGAAGAGCCAAAGCATGTCCTCGACAAACATAGGTTCTTGTTCGTTCGGCCGCTGGTTTCTGCAGGATATGGCTTGTTCAACTCTCTCTTTCTTCTCGGTGTTGCAATAGGTGTCACGGAGCTGTCAGATAAACTCTTGCCATCTTGCAAAGGAGCCCTCATGGTTCTCGTACCACGTCTTCACAGAATCTTTCAAGTAGAAGTAAACTCTGCTCAGCTTGCAAACATCGTCCTATTGTTGATACTGGCAACTCGATAAAAGTGGTCAAGCCAGTCATCAACATACTCAAAGATGTCTTCATCTATCCCAGTGACGTTTTCTCTCCTTTTAGGTTGGTACCATTTTTTTTGCGAGTGTTACATAGCTAGCCGCTGAGCCACGGCAAGCATACGCAGACAACCGCAGACTAGCGGCAACGAGGTGAACGTTTATTCTCTCGCGCTAGCTTCTTTTGTAGCTTCACCTACCAACCAGGGAGAGGGGGAAAAGGGGGGCGGGAAAGGCTATCGCTTCAGCATCGACAGAAACACGAAGGGGGGAAAGGGGGGACGTAGAAGTGGGAGTGTTCAGTTCGCAACACTTCTCTTTTCTTAAAAATGGAACCGTTGCACTGGCTCGGGTTGTCTGGTAGAACGCGGAAGCACTGGTTCCGCGTTTGGGGTCACCGCTTGTGTAGAACCAGCGTGTGGCATGGCTGTCACCGGATGGTCGTGGGGGCTTGCGGTAGTGAGCGCTTCTGGAGGCAGCATGATGGAGCTTGTAGTTGAGAGTCCCGGTGATCGTTTCGGCAGTATGGACATATTAGACTGATAAGGATGCAGAGCCTGGCAATGTTGGGGACTGCGATGCTTGTCGAGGGCACACTTGGTCAACGTGGCGTCTTGACTACAAAAGGAGGAGTTTGGACGGTCATCATTCGGGATCCTGAAGTGGACTGCACATGCCCTGGTGTCCACTTTTCTCCAACACTGTAGTTCCGCACGCACACGTAGCTTTCCATGGGGACCACCCAGTCATCTGATGCCGGCGGCGAGTCTGCAACAGTTGAGGGAAAACACGCATCCAATCGTAAAGGTAACTGGAACTCTAGCAGCAATTCTGACGGAGATTTTCCCGTCTTCTGTGGTGTTCTCCTGTAGTTGAACAGGAGCCGCACAAGGTTGTCCTCCAAGTTACCCTCCCTCATCTTCTGGAGTCCATCCTTTACTGTGCGCACTGCTCGTTCTGCCGCTCCATTAGACTGTGGATGAAACGGCGCTGTTTTCAGATGCATTATGTTGTTCTTTGGCACGAATGTAGCAAAATCCTGGCTAGAAAACTGGGTCCCATTATCTGAAACAATGGTTCGCGGGACGCCGAATTGACTGAACATGGCGCGCAGACAGGTGATTGTGCTTATTGTTGTGGCATGCTTTACTGGCACGGCTTCTATTCACTTGGTATGGGCATCTACTGCAACTAGAATCATTTTGCTTGCTATGGGTCCGGCAAAATCGACATGTAGCCGCGACCATTTTTCATTCGTTTTCGGCCAGTTTACTGGGGGTGCCGCTGCCGGCATTGACATGTCTTGGGCACAGTTCGTGCAGCCGGCTGAAAGCGCTTCAATATTGCGGTCTAGTCGGGGCCACAAAAATTTTGACCTTGCCACTGCTTTCATTCCTGACGAGTTTTGGTGGGTCTCGTGCAACAGTTTCAAAAGTCCGTCCCACGCTTTTTCCGGTATCACTACGCTATGCCACCAATACACTAGACCATGGGCTACGAACAGTTCTAGATTATGGTCGAAAAACGGCCGCATCCGAAAAACGGTGCTCCAGTTGTTTTGCACTTTTGGGCCAGCCATGTAATATACGATTCTTTACCGCCGTTACCGTGGGGTCTGCGGCCGATAGCTGTTCCAGCTCCCGTGTTGGGATAACGCCATCGTCAAAATTTTTCAAAGCGAGAACATATTCGGGTGGCTCACCCACGTCATCAGCCTCCGTAGACCGCAGTTGCAGCCTGTTCAGGGCGTCCGCGTTGAGCAACTGTTTTCCCGGCTTGTATTGCAGCTTGTAGCGGTAGCCACCCAAGTACAGTGCCCAGCGCTGGATGCGTGCGGCAGCCAGGGGTGGCGTCGGGCAGTTGGATTACAACAAGCTCAAGAGAGGCTGGTGGCCCGTCACGAGAGTGACTTGGCGACCTAGAAAGTAATCACGAAACTTAGTGACGCCACACACTAAAGCCAGGGCCTCTCTTTCCAGCTAAGAATAATTTTTCTCGGTGGTGTCAGTGTACGGGGCCGGAACCCAATGGGTTTCGGCATGTTGTTACTCGTGTGAAAAAGTGCCGCGCCCACACCGTATGAGGAAGCATCACATTCGAGCTTCAACTCTTTCAACGGGTCAAATTGAACAAGAACCTGTGCTTGCATTAGGCTGTCTTTTGCTTTCTCAAAGGCAGCTTCTTGTTGCCGCCCCCACTGCCATACTGTGCCCTTCTCCAAAAGTTTGTTGAGCGGAGAAAGTAGAGTGGACATATTTGGAATAAATTTGGCATAAAATGTCAGCATTCCTAAAAAGGAACGCAGCTCCGCCACGTTCTGTGGGCGAGGTGCCTGAGCGATCACTTCCAAATTTTTCTTTGTGTGATGAAGACCTTCTCTGTCTATCCGATGGCCGAGATATGTGACAGAAGGCTGTCTAAAGCTGCACTTATTAGACCTTAGCTTAACTCCGTGTTCACGGAACAGTTGCAACACACTCTTCAGGCGTTCACTCCCATCGCCACGAGCCTCTAAAACCAGTACATCATCAAGGTAAGCCTGAACCTCTGGCAACCCTGACAGTATTGCATCCATTTTTCTTTGAAAAATAACCGGAGCAGAGGATATTCCCAAGGGAAGCCTATTATACGAAAACAAGCCTCTGTGCGTGTTAATGACGCAGAGCTTCCTTGCAGATTCATCCAAAGGAACTTGATTATAGGTATCTCGCAAATCAAGAATGCTAAAATACTCCCTGCCGTTTAGAGATGCAAACATGTCTTCACAGGGAGAGGGCAGAATTTTGGCACCGCTCCCTCTTTCAGCTGCAATGTGGCTGGAGGCCTCTTGATCGGGCCAAGATCCTTGGAGAAGACATCGTGGTAGTCGTTGACAATGTTGTGAACTGCCCCAGCGGGTTCTGGCGTTGAGTGTAGCAAGTCTTGTGCCGACGGCTGCAAAACTGGAACTCCCACTCTGTGGAGCAAGGAAATCAGATCCCGGCCACATAGGTTAGGTCCCGAGCAGTTTAGTACAATAAGACGGCAGTAAACTTAGAGCGGGTCAAATTCCATGAAAAACTGCGCCTTATCGGCAGCTCGAGGCGGCTTTTTCGTGCAGAAAGTAAGGCCCATATATGTGTCTCGTCCTTATCGTCGTCTTCAGTTAGGGCTTCTTCAAAAGTCAAAGCTCTTCCCTCCACCGCATGCGTTGCTGGCGGTGGTGCGGCACATCTTTGCGAGATGCCCATAACGACCGCAGCGACAACACCTTGCTCTAAACCAACGACAGCTGTTGCCGTCGTGTTTGCTGCTTCTGCATCTATCACAATGCTGTGCCGCGTGCCGAGTCGGAGATGTTTTAACAGTGTTGGCCTCGGACGTGCGTAGCTTAAGCAACGGCATAGCTTCTGAGGTCATGCTTTCGGCACCATTTTCATCTGCTTCAGCAGACAGTGCCAATGCTTCGGCCTCTTTTAGCGTTAAATCCTTTTTTGCCAACATCTGTTTCCTCTGTGCCACGGAGTGTACATCGCAGACAATGTGATCCCGCAGCATGCGGTCAAGAGACGTGCCGAAATTGCAGTTGTCTTCTATTTGGCTAATAGCAACGAGAAACGCGCTAACGCTTTCACCTGGAAGTTGTGAGCGATTGAAGAACTTGTAGCTTTCCATTATCTCGTGCTTCTTAGGGTCATAATATTCATTCAAGCTCTGAACGACTTCCTTGTATGTTAGTTCATTTGGTGCACGTTGGGCTATCCTGCCGGCTAGCACCAAGACCGTCTTGCTAGACAACGCCGAAACTACGAGTGCTCTTTTCTTAGCTGGGTCTGTTACACTGTTCGTCTCGAAATACGCTTCTGCTCTGATGAGGTAAGGCCTCCATTTATCTTTTATTTCGTCGTAATCCGGCAACTGCAGGGAGGCCATCGTGGTCGTTCCTCGTCCGACTGACACCAGGACTCGTATTACGTTAGGTACTGTGGGTAGCGAAAACCAACTTCGTCGCCACTGTTACATAGCTAGCCGCTCAGCCACGGCAAGCATACGCAGAAAACCGCAGACTAGGGGCAACGAGATGAACGTTTCTTCTCTCACGCTAGCTTCTTTTGTATCGCCTACCAAGCAGGAAGAGGGGGAAAAGGCGGGAACGGCTATCGCTTCAGTCATCGACAGAAACAGAAGGGGGAAAGGGGGAGACGTAGAAGAGGGAAAGTTCAGTTCGCAACAGCGAGCGATTTCACAGCAGTGTTTGACTCGGACTGCGTACTCTTCTGGGAGCGCGGTACAGCTCAGAGCAGGTGCAAAGAAGAATGCAGTGTCGAAGACCGAGGAGGCAGATCGGCCATACATGAGGGAAAAAGTCTGTAGCCAGTTCATTCTTGTATCGCAGTATTGTAGGCAAAGGTGACAAACGGTATAATGTTATTGCAATTTTTGTGGTCAGTATGTAAGTACATGGATATCATGTCGGAGAGTGTTCGGTGGATGCACTCGGTAAGGCCATTCGTCTGCGCATGGTATGTAGAAGTGGTTTGACGCGTTGTATTACACGCCCGCAGGACTGCCTCGAGAACCTTGTAAATGGAGGCTTTGCCACGGTCATTAAAAAAAACGCAAGGGGCTCTGTGACGCAAGACAATAGAGTGCAAGAAAAATTCGGCGTTTTCTGTGGCGGTAGCAGAACGAAAATTTGAAGTCTTAGCATATCTTGTTAGATGGTCAACATCAGGGACGATCCAACGGTGACCGGATGGCATCAGCGACAAAAGACCATACAAGTCTATTCCGACAAATTCAAATATTGGGGTCAAATAGGGAAGAAGCTGAAGAAAACCAGCGGGCGGGAATGTGGATCGCTTGTGGTGCTAACACGATGTGCATGAGCCCACATATTCGGCTACCGATGTAGACAAGCCAGGCCAGAAACAGCGCGTCTTGATGCGATCATAGATCTTGTGGAAGTGTAGATGACTGGCTGCAATATCATCGAGGAATGCTTTCAAAACTCGAAGAGAAAGGCAGTGGGGAAACTTTGGCACCCACTTGTTAACGGTGGAATGGTAAATGTAGCGCGCTGTCAAGGCCAAATTGTTCAAGCTGGCGTGGCAACCAGCTATTGGGTGGTTTAGTGACACCGCAAAGGTGATCAATGAAAGTCCGACAGTAGGAATCTGCCAGATGAAATGAACATAAATCAGAGCCCAAAAATAGTTGCATTGGGTCCAGCATGGCGAGTGATACGTGTCGGGAGGCAAGCTTGGTGTCAGAGTCATTCGAAGGCGATAAGGTGGACGTATTCTCAAGAGAGAGTGAAAGTGGGCATCTGGACAGCGCATCGGCATCATGATGACATTTGCCAGACTTCTATGTGATGGTAAAGTCGTACTTTTGCAAGCGCAATATCCAGCGCCCTAGACGTCCTGACATCTTCTTCATTGATGAGAGCCAACATAGTGCGTAGTGGTTGGTGACGATGGTGAAAAGGCGACCGTAGTGGTATGGGTGTTCTGTATCGGCCAGACGATAGCCGGGTACTCCTACTCTGTGATGGTGTAGTTCCGCTCGACTACTGACAGAGACCGGCTAGCGTAGGCCTCAATGTGCTCCTTATAGCTGGGATCATGCTGCAGAAGGACTGCTCTAAAGCCTTGTGCGCTTGCGTCAGTATGGAGTATAGTGGGTGCTCTTTCGTTGAAGTGGTGCAGCGCTGGTCTGGAAGTCGGGAGTTATTTCAAAATTTCAAATGTGGACTTGCACTTTTGGTGGACCATGAGGAAAGAGCACCAGTGGCCAATAACTTATTTAGCGGAGCCGCTATGGTAGAAAAGTTGTGTATAAAGTAACGAAAATAGTACGGGAGACTAGAAAAGCTGCATGTTTCTTGGTTGGATGGTCGAGAGAACTGTGGCACAGCTGTGATCTTCTCGGGATCTGGTTTGATTCTGTCTCTGAAAACGACGTGACCAAGGACTTTGATACTTTTGCTGGCAAATCTGCACTTCTTTGTATTTATCTGACGGCCAGTCTTGGAAAGACATTGAAGTACTTCGTCTAATCGTTGAAGATGTTAGGCAAAGCTAGATGAAAAAACAACGATATTATCTAAGTAATAGAGGCAGGTCTTCCATTTTAGGCCGCGAAAAACAGTAATAATCATGTGCTCAAACGTGGCTGGAGAGTTGCACAAGCCAAATGGCATTACATTCAATTCATAAAGGCCGTCCGGCGTAGCAAATGCAGTTTTTTTTTTGTCAGCTTCGTTCATGGGCATTTGCTAGTAGCCTGATCGTAAGTCAAGGCTTGAAAAATATTTCACCCCTTGCAGTGTGTCTAAAGCGTCATCAATTCGAAGCATAGGATATACGTATTTGCGTGGGATCTTATTTAACGCGCAGCACATACCAAACGAGCGCAACGTACTATCACCATTTCAGCGCGGTTTTCGTGAAGGTCTATCCATGACAACCCACTTAGTTTCCTGTAAACATTCTTTCTCCTCAGTCCTAGATAAACACGGTCAAACTAACGTCATCTTCCTTGACTTCAGCAAGACATTTGATAAAATACCCCACCCCAAATTAATTCACAAACTTGACTAGCTTGGTTTTCCTTTGACCATTGTTAATTGGGTAACATCGTATCTGCCTTCTCGTACACAGTTTGTTGATATAAACGATACCTACTCCAATCCTCTTCCCGTTAACTCCGGAGTTCCCCGGGGTAGCGTTCAGGGACCACTACAATTTTTAATCTATAACGATGATATTACATCCTGTGCTAAATACGGCGTTGAAATGTGGCTGTTTGCCAATGATTGCCTTCTGTTTAGTTCAGTGAAATCTACAGATGACCAAGTGTTATTGAACCGAAGTGTTGATTCAGTTATTACCTGGTGTGAGTGCTGGGAAATGCACATAAACCCAGAAAAAACTGTATGCGCATTACTAACAAAAAACAGCCCATTTCAGCGCGGTTTTCGTGAAGGTCTATCCATGACAACCCACTTAGTTTCCTGTAAACATTCTTTCTCCTCAGTCCTAGATAAATACGGTCAAACTAACGTCATCTTCCTTGACTTCAGCAAGACATTTGATAAAATACCCCACCCCAAATTAATTCACAAACTTGACTAGCCTGGTTTTCCTTTGACCATTGTTAATTGGGTAACATCGTATCTGCCTTCTCGTACACAGTTTGTTGATATAAACGATACCTACTCCAATCCTCTTCCCGTTAACTCCGGAGTTCCCCAGGGTAGCGTTCAGGGACCACTACAATTTTTAATCTATAACGATGATATTACATCCTGTGCTAAATACGGCGCTGAAATGTGGCTGTTTGCCAATGATTGCCTTCTGTTTAGTTCAGTGAAATCCACAGATGACCAAGTGTTATTGAACCGAAGTGTTGATTCAGTTATTACCTGGTGTGAGTGCTGGGAAATGCACATAAACCCAGAAAAAACTGTATGCGCATTACTAACAAAAAACAGCCCCTAATTCACTTGTACAGTATTAAAGAAACTCCAATTTTACTTACACGAAATTATAAATATCTTGGCGTCACAATCACCAACAACTTAACTCGGTCCTGCCACAGTGAAAAGATTTGCTCATCTGCCCGTAGAAAATTAGGGTTACTAAGGCACACCCTCAAAAGCTCTCCCTCTAAAACTAAACTCTTCACTTTTAACACAATAGTCTGGCCTTGTTTAGAGTACACGTCTGAAGTCTGGGATCTGCACGCTAAAGAAGATAATAATTTTGAGAAAGTCCAAAGATTAGCTGTTCTGTTTAATTACAATCGCTTCCGCCAGTCTGACTCCGCAACAGAACTAATAATTAATAACAAAATTCCAACTTTAGAATCCCGAAAGACACTAGCTAGACTTAAATTTCTTTTTCATATATCTAAGAAAAACACTATCATAGACCTTTCGCACGTCCTCACTCCGTTACCTTCACGTCCTACTAGAGGATACCATTCTTACAAATTCACACCTGCCTTTGCGCGCACTAGCAACTTCAAGTATTCTTTTTTCTCTCGTACAATAACAGACTGGAACGAACTGCCGCACCATATTTTTGAGTCTGCAAATGTACTAAAATCTCTAGAAAATTATTTGAAGTGTGAGGTATGTAACCCGCGAATATATTGTATGTCTGTCTGATTTTTTTTTGTTGTTGTTGTTTCCTTTGTTTTTTCTTCTTTCTCTGCACCTGTACATCTATTAATTGGTCATATCATTATCATTGTACCACCTCCCACTCCTGCTTGGGCAATTTTTATGGTGTGCAGTACTTCATAAATAAAAATAAAATACAGTCAATGCAGAAACAAACAGAGCCATTTTTCTTTTTCACTGAAACGACTGGAGGTGCCCAGGAACTTGCAGAAGGTCGTGTTATATTTCGCGATAGCATGTTGTTCACTTTTTTTTCAATGATTTCTCTCTCTTGATTGTGAAACCCGATATGGCAACTATGTATCACACCGGAACTGTCGATTTCAATGGGGTGTATAGCCGCAGAAGTCTGACTCAGTGTTGTGGCACAGCTATGAAAGCAGGTTTTGCGCTTAGCTAAAAGGGCCAATAGCACTTCTGACTGTTCAGGTGTGAAGTCTGAACCAATGACGGCTCGAAAAGAGAAAGAATGTAAACCTGGTGCTGGTACTGGTGACGAAAACGGGCAGAGTGTCAGGATGGAGGTCAGTGGAGAGGTGTCGATCTTTGCCACCGTCATTCCCTTGGACAGCAGCATAGATTCTGCAGTTGTGTTACAAACGGGCAGAAAAGCCTGACCACAGGAAAAACCGGAGGAGACAAAAGGCGACTGGAATTCCACAGGAAGGGCAGCGAAAAGGAGCCACTAGTGCATCATCG
Source organism: Rhipicephalus microplus (assembly GCF_043290135.1). Classification (NCBI taxonomy): domain Eukaryota; kingdom Metazoa; phylum Arthropoda; class Arachnida; order Ixodida; family Ixodidae; genus Rhipicephalus; species Rhipicephalus microplus. The sequence continues at coordinate 220,827,441 of NC_134704.1, forward strand.
TCGGTTACTTGAGTAGGTGTGACAGCTATCACGTGTTCGTGACCAGGGCGCCGGACGCGGTCTACAACAATGACTAAGCTGGAGATTGAGAGTGCCAAAACTGGAATGGGTGCATCTATTGTATTCGTAATGTGAATGACATTCTCTTTAAAGGATATAACGGCGAAAGCAGAATGTCGAAAGTCCCAACCAAGGATAAGTTCATAAACGTATGTGGGCAATTCAATCATCTCGATGTGGTGACGTATGTCATCGATGTAAACACAAGCTGTACACCGTCCGTCAGGTTGAATCAGCACGTTATTTGCGCCATGCAACACAGATCCCACATAGAGTGTTGTCACTTTATGGAGCGGCGAGCACAAGTCGCTACGCAAAACAGAAGTGGTTGCACCGGTGTCAACAAGAGTTTGCACAGGAATACCTTCAATAGCCACTGACATCATATTGGCAGGAGCTATTTTTGTCGGTCGACGAAGTGAAGTTTTACCTTCAAAAACTGCAATCCTTAGTTTTCCGAAGATTGTTCAACAGGGCAAAGATGATGGAACGGAGCAGTGATGTGGAGTGGTGGTAGGGTAATGGGGAGCGTCGTCTGGGGGTGCGGTGGTCCTCATGTTGACGAGGGAACACTGCAGGAGACGGAGATCGGTATTGCTTGAACGGGTAGGTATCTGGAGTATAAAGATCGGGTCTTCGGAACCAGTCTCGCTCGAACTCGGCATAACATCGTCGTTCCTCCTGCTGGCGGCGACGACAGTAACGAGAAATGTTGCTTCGGATACCGCAGTAAAAGCAGACGGAACGGGATTGACGCCATTAAGGATACAAGGGTGCCGCAGTTATTCCTTCGCGCACAGCAGCCAAATGGCCACAAGTAATGTCAGAAGAGCAAGATGTCACAGGAGCAGATGGAATCGCAGCTATCTCCGCATATGGGGGCATCACAGTTTGAGCAAGCGATGCTGCCGGTGTTGTCCTGGGTGTCACATCAGTGTATGTGTGCATTGGGCGTGCTGGCGTAAAGACCTGGGGTGTCGGTGTTGACATCGCCGCCTACTCCTGCTTTACAAGATTCCACAGGTCGAACGGTGAGAATGGAGTGGAGGCGACGGTGGGCCACTGCTGTTCGAAGTTTTAAAGTTATAAAGTTCTTCCTGGATAATTGTGGGGATAAGGGTTTTCAATTCAGAGAGAGGCGTAAGGCGAGGATCGCTGTCTTGTTGAATTTGGAGGGACTGCAACCGGTCAAGGCGTTGAATGTCGAAATGATGCCTTCAACCATAGTGGGATTGCCAACAGCCAAGGCATTGAACACAATTGGGCCAATTCCTTTAAGAATGTGGCGAACGCGCTCGTCTTCTGTCATATCGCTGTTCGCACGGTCACAATGGGCCAGAACATCCTCGATATATGAAGTGTATGACTCTTGTGCAAGTTGAAGACGCACAGCTAGCTTCTGTTTCGCGTTTTTGGAATGACCTGATGAGCATCCGAAGGTTTGTCGTCGTTTGTTGGCAAAGGTCGACCAATCGACGAAGTCAGCTTTGTGATTGAAATACCAGGTTTTTGATTACGCTGGTCAAGCAGAAAGCGAAGTAGCTCAATTTCTCCGCTTCGGTTCATCGATTGGCTGAACTTATGAGAGCAAATGAAGAACTGGAAACATGCCACGTATTAGCAGGGCTTATACAAACGATGGACAATAGTTAACGCATGATAAAAACAGATAAATGTCCGATATGAGATGTAAAGAACAGATATGTAATAAGTGGCCAATACGTGGATAAGGCCACAATACGTGGCCTTATCCGTGTCGTGCGAGTGGGCAGGGTTGCTGCTGCTTGCTGCAGTGATCACTGCCGAAAACAATGGTGTGCTTGTGCTGCGTTTCAGTGTTTCTTATAGAAAAGTCATATTTTGTAACTTCACATGTTGCTGTTGATGTCCAAACAGGTGTAATTGGAAAAAAAAAAAAAATCCGCCTTCTGCCGATCGGAGACTTGCTCAGCGTACATACGTGTGACGCGTATGTACGCTTTCCTTTCTCGTGCTCTTTCCCTCAGTGGGGGCCGCTGTTCAAGCAGGTTTCAGGAGAATTGGCACAATGGCGCATATTTTCTCCAAACACATCCAGGGGGGCCCGGCTAGCATGAAGTGTACGTTTGAGGATCTGAGCAGCTGTGGTGCACCGCTTGGTGATAAGTGTCAAGGCTGGCGCATGAAACCTTGCCTACATGTTGACCACTAGGATGCGCTCGATCCGTATTTTTGCCTGTTTACATGCAACAGTAATAACTCTAAATACATTGTTTCTTATGACATACCATACACATACTGAATCAACCAGATTGTTTTGCCACAGGAAGCAAAATTATTTGGCATCCTGGGATCAAACGCATGTGCCGAAATTGGAAATTATTTTATAGTAGCATTTTTAATGAAATTTTACAAAATTGTCACCCGTGATTCTGCAGATTTGTTCATTTCACTACATTCTAATTTTAGAATAATTGATGAGCCAATGCACATATCCTCGGAATGTCCTTATATGGACAGCCAGTCAACGCTCAAAACTTAAAGGTCCGGTCGGACATCCAGTTCGGACGTCTAGGAAACAGCCACACAGGACATGGATTTTCATATTATGTCTATTGGCTATCCGTGTTGTATTCATAATAAACAGCCAGCGGATATTTGTGGTTACTTGGGCCGTTTCACGCGGTAGAAAGACGACAACGGGCAGTCCCATCACAGCCACCCATGCCATCGACGCCTGATTAGTGACGGTCGATCAAAAAGAAAAATTGAGAAAGAGAGATAGAGCTTCTGCAACATGCAATTCCTTACCTTAGCAAGCCACTTTCTATAATAAAGGGACCACCGCCCAAACTTCACAGAACGCAATACTTCTAAGAAAGCACACACTCACGACGCCACTCGCATAGTGCAGTGAACCCTGGCCTTTTTTCTAATTCTTTTTCCTTTTTTGTAATTTTTTATTTTTTTCTGTTTCAGTCACTCTTTTCCTATCATTTTTCTTGCTCAAAATATTATAAATGTGAGTGTAAACAGAATGTACCCTTATTCCTGATGAAGGCCAGACTCTGGCCGAAACTGTCGGAATAAACGCTTCTGTGTTACCGTTCTCATGAAGGATCTTCTTGACTATTTGCAATTCTACGGCCACTCTCACCACCATGCCTGCCTAATATATATATGTATATTAATGAGTAAAAGTGGCATCGTGGTTCTAGCGTGCACAAAGCTAGCGAAAGAAGCAGAGGAAAAGGAAGTGCAGAATACAACAGCTGACCCAGAATCGTGTGCTGTCTGTCCTTTATTTATGGCACTGTCGACAGGATTGCAGGAATTAACGAGGAGCTCGTCACTGTCATGGCGTTCTGGTACATGAAAAGGATAGCACGTCCACGAGATGTCAAGGGGTTGTGAGGTGGGTGAATGGAGCACATTGCTAGTCGAATAAAAAACTGCTTATTTGGGCAAACCTGTGCCCAGTAAACAAGAAGTTGGATTACAGTAGCAGTCTTGCACTGATAGCTGCGAACGGAGCGTCGGCTGTCCATAAACTGACAAGCGGGGAATCGTGTCGGCATTTATACTCTTGCGATCAACTACTGTAGCGTTATCGCTAGTGGCGACGTAGGTTCCCGAATCATCTGTGACCTTCCCGAAGTGGGCGTAATCTTAACAAAGCAATCTACTAAAGTTTCGAAGCTTTTCGAACATCGTAGGCGTGATTTGCGCTGAACGTAGTGTAACAGGGTGACAATAAGACTTGAGGAAAGTAACGTGGCAATATATTGGCTCTATGTAGCTTGTGGTGGTGCTGTGGAAGCGTAGAAAATTTCAAGCTTGTTTAAAAAATTGGCAGCTTTGTTGTCCTCATCATGGATGTATGTTGGCATATCTCATCTGATTTAAATATAGTTTGCACACAACAGTCTGTCATGCCCCCATTTGTTTTCTTTTCGTGTGTTTGAAACTCGTTTATAGCAATTATTAGCAACAAATTTAAATCTGCCTATAATGAATCTCTATAGAAGAATTTTTTATATTCCTCGTCATTACTTCATAAAAGCACACGCATTTGCAACCTCTATGTATTGAAGTAATCGCGGGAGACATCCTTGATATAACGAATTTTCGACACAGACAATCTAAGAATTTCGTCCCGGATCTTGTCAGTTTGCACGTCATAAAAGCACACGTATTTGCAACCTCTATGTATTGAAGTAATCGCGGGAGACATCCTTGATATAACGAATTTTCGACCTAGACAATCTAAGAATTTCGTCCCGGATCTTGTCAGTTTGACACGTGCATGTATCTTCCGCGGTTGCCCAGTCGTCGATGAAGTGCGAAGTTGTGGAGGCGCACACGTCGTGCTCGTTGCCCTGGGAACTCCCAGGTGAGAACTCTCGTAATTCATGCGCGTGTGTGCGAGGTGGGCAGATGGGCCTAGGTACTTCGAGCTGGCATTGCTGCCGTTCTTGCCGCCGCAAGCACATGCGGCCTCCCTCCTCCTCTATACCAAAAACTAAAAAAAAAAAAGAAAGCTTTTTTGGCATGTTCAGTGCCACGCTTTTATTTAGCTTCACATATGTGGGAACACCCTGAATGTTGTCGGGAGCTACACCAGGCGCATGCCATGGACATGCGCACATCATCGAAAACGAGGAGCTTTTTTTTTTAATGTGGACAATTCTGTCGTCACTACCAAGGGGATTTCAGATTAAGCACTGATGAAAACTCTTACAACGACGAATGTTCGGAGGTCTACTTGTCACGCGCTTCCGCACCGTGAGACTGTATCCTTTAAGATTAGCCGATAAGCTCTGGAAACAACAGGACGGCACGTTAAATGCAATGAAATGAATGTGATATGAACAAATGTTAATGTTATACGAAGTAAGGCTGGCAGCGAACTTTTTTGAATACGGTATCATGGAACTCTTATGAAACGCTAAATACGGCCGCTTTAGTGAGAAGTGTGGGAACCCAGCAATCTAACGGATATTAATAAAGTTTGCCTCTCTCTCAGGGAGAAGTGCTCTTTTCACAGTTTTTTTGCATTGAAAGGGCACTGATGCTTGCCGAGACAGCATGATAGCATGTGCGCAACTATTGCGACCGCGTCCTTAAAATCAAAGTTCACTGTTACTACTTAAGCAACCCCCTCCCCCTCCCCCCCCCCCCCACCCTTGCGTTTTTTCATGCTCGTTCAAGACGGGTAGTTTCTTTTCTGTTTGGGCATTCGACGGCAGTTCTAACATGCAGAGGGATGTTGTTGCATGCGCTTTCCAGGCGATAAAAATGGGCCGGCTTATTTGATATCTGCATCAGTAGCTTTCGAGCGCTTTTTCCCGCTTGTAAAAGTTAAGATGCACGGGCGTATGCTATCAATTAGGACTTGTTACGGAACATGGCAACAATAGCAACAATCTACCGAGAGTGTCTATATAATTGCTATCGCAATAAAAATGCAGTTTTTTGCTGCCATATAAATGTTTTAGGTTAGCTCTGCGTTCAGTTCCTTTCCTGTTTAAAATGTGCATTTATTTTTTTAATTCCCATATCGAACCTGCATATAACGAAATCCTCTTTATAACAAATTTTTGTGGAATTTTTCTATTTCGTTATATCCAAGTTTAACTGTAGCAGCGAAATTTTTGTGCCACTAGAGTATGGTTAAAAGTGGGTTCGACTGTAGTACACATATTGAAAAGATAATCTATACAGCTTGTATTCTCTTTTAATAATTCTAATTGGCTGTTGGCACAGCTCTAGTTTACGAAAGCTATTTGCCGACTTCAATGCACAGAATTTCGGGATCAAGTATGAACTGGTGGTGGAAGAAGAGAAACTTTAAGCACGCCAATCTTTATTTAGAACCTTTGTACCCTAAGAGTGTTTCGAATTGGCAAATAAATTAAGGACCATCCTGTGCTAAATCTTGATCTTGTTCAGACTTTTCTAATAAAACATACTTGCCAACTAGTCTGGCTGTCTGATGTCAACATGAAACCTTGCTGCGTTGTGCAGAAGCTGGTGTTTGGCCTGCTGGTGGCAGAGCAACAGCTGGTGGCCCTGGTGGGCATGCGCAAATACCAGCTGCACCACATGGACCTTCATCTGTTGCTCAACCTGGTGCATGCCTCGGAGTCATTCAAGACGGCAGAGGCCTGGACGCCCGTCTGTCTGCCCAAGTTTGACCCCAGGTGTGGCTGCACTGCTTTACCACCGAGAGCATGCTCCTGCAACAAAGTAACTAGTGCAACTTGTCATCTAGCTCCAAACGACTGTCGAGCACTATTTGTTGCTGGAACACTGGGGACTTAATCTTAAATACTGGATCGCACACATTCTATTGTGAGGACTCGACAACGTAGACAAGGCGGCGATATAATCAAAATGACTTTAATAAGCAGCTACGGCATAAACACAGTCATGGTGCATGCGCGCGCCTAGAAACAACACTACGAAACTGGGTCTTGACTAGCTCAACTTGGAGCACGAGGCTGCCAGATTACGTGACGTCTCACATCTGCTCCCTTTTCTTTTTTTTTTTTTTAAATGATTGATGGGCTTTTGAGATCACACCCCTCCCCGTTTTTTTTCATGTCTCATAGTTTAGCAGCAACCAAAACACCATTATCTTCCCAGAATCTTGGAACGATGTCGTCTCTCTTAAAACTCATCTTTGTCTGAGGCTTCGTCTTTCTGCGTGCTTTAATGTTGTCCTGAAGTTTCTGCTGGTGCTCTATTTGACGTTGTTCCACTTGCTCAGTGCGTGAGTCCCACGTCTTGCGCTGGTCTGCTGCCTCTTCTCGCACTGTTTCCGCGATGTATTCATCAAAAACATGGTCACCTCTGACCTTGATCTCTTCTTACTTGTTCAGAGCCTAGTGATGTTTTCGCTTCTCCTGAGCCTTTTTCGCACGGCTCTCAAGTTAGAAGGCAGCTGCCTCCTGTGATGTCTTTTCCGCTTTCGTGTAGCTCGCAGCAACTAGGCTTCCTTGACTCTGACTCGGCTTGTGTCGCTTTTTCTGGGTTGACTTAGCAGCTGGTTTGGTGGCCTGTATTTTGGCCTTGTGCCCATCACCTGCTAGTTCCTCATCTCTGAGAGCTTCAATCTTATAGCTGAGAGGCCGTCGGGGCTCATCTAGAGAACTGACACGTTTCAGTATGGCTCACTCCATGCTTTATAGGCTTCCTTTTGTTTCTCCGTTTTCAATTCATTGGCTTGCAGTGGCTGGCTAACTCTCTGGCAATGTTCTGGGTCTAGCCATCCCATCTTAATGCTTGAGTCTTTGGCATGAACCTCTTGACATTGCCTTAGAATGAAATCGTCATCCTCTTCGCTGCATCTATGCAGACGACATGTGTATGATACATTTTGCAGATCAGTGGATTGGTCAGTAGCTTTGTTAAGCCACACGTCACTGCTATCAGTGTCAAAAATGTCGACACGCTGGTGCGATTCCAACGTGGTATCATTCGAGCAAAGTTGCGCTGCATTTGGTTCATGTGGCATCACCTTAGGTAACCCTTCAACTAGTTTGAGGAATAACCTTGTGGTCTGGGGTTTGTGTGGCTTCGGCAAAAATGGTGAACAGGCTGTAAAAGTAGTTGCTCGTGTAAAAAAAGGCACAGAGCAGTAGACATTTTTGGCAACGACTTCTCCAGGCATCGCATGGTAACACCCGTGTTGGGATGGCAAATTCCTGTTGGATGAGGTGGCCGGACAGTAAGCTCAGCGTGGGCGGCTTCAAACCAGTCCTCTCCCAGGATTAAAGGCAAGGTATTTGTAGCCAGAAATAGGACTTCAAGCACTTCGGAAATAGGCCCCACAGTGATGCGAGTACACAACGTACCTACTGGCATGATGACACCACCGCCTACAACATATATGGGAGGCTTAAAACATGGTAAGAGGTTCGCAGATTTAACAATACTCAGCGAGATAATTGTGTGTTTGGGACCACTATCTGGAAATGCATCAACAGGGCCTATAAGTGCAATGTCGGCTCGAATTACGGCCCCCGCATTGGCGTCTGCGTAGGCAGGCGTTTGATGTGTAGCAACACCACGCACCCGAGCTAACAAGGGGATTTCGACTTCCTCCCACGCCTAGCCGTGCGTAACTGAGCCGTGTCTGGTGGGGAAAAGGGGATCGGAGGGGTTAAGCTGACGCCGGATGATTGAACCTTTAGCCCCCCCCCCCCCCCCCCCCTCCCAGCAGAGGCAACACACTCCTTTGGTCCCGGCTGCCCGTAGATGGCACCCCTGGGCTGACCCACCTAGGGGAAACTGGCAGTCGCCTTTTTCTATCTCTCCCCTCATCTTCGTCTTTTCTCAAACTTTTTATCTGTCTAGTTCTCTTCTTTTTTCCATTAACTTCCGAATTTCCTGGTGGCGAGGGATAACCTTGTGTATTCACCCAAGCTTGGGTAGTTATATTCGGTTATAGCAGCAATGCATGGCTGACGTCTCCAAGTGTTTAATATTGAATATTGTAGTGTCCCCTTGTTGGGCTTGGTGGTGGGTTACCATCATCGCCGCCGAACTTTACACAATATCTGTGACCTACTTTTTCCCCCCTCTCTAAAAGCCGCCCAAAAAGGTGTGCACTGAAGAACCGTTTCTATTCCCAAAACCAAAGCCATCTTTCCCTTAGTTTCATGTAGTGCATAGCCAGAAAGAAAACAAAACAGTCCGAGCTATCTTGCCTTTTCTTGTCTCGAAAACACTCACCAAAGCAATTGGCCCAGGATATCATGTAACAAAGTTGGGAAGTGGCGACCTCCTTTTCTAGGTTCGCGACAAGCTCCAATATGACAACTTACTTAAACTGGTAGTGTTTGGGGATGTCCCAGTTTCTGTAGGCCCCCACAGATCCTTGAACACAGTCTGCAGTGTCATCTCCAGCGACGACATTCTTGAATTATCAGGGAGTGAATTATTGAAAGGCTGGCAAGACCAGAATGTAGTAAAGGTTCTAAGAATAGTCATACAACGAGACAAGAAAGAAACAACAACAAAACACATTATCCTCACTTTTTTGTACCAGGGCTCATACAATTCAATCGAAACCGGCTACTGCAAGCTTCAAGTCAGGCAGTCAGGCCCTACATACCAAATCTTCATAGGTGTTTCAAATGTCAGCGCTTTAAACATGGATCGCAAAGCTGCAGAGGGCGCGCTACTTTGCAAACGGTAGTTCTAACGAACACCTATGGTACAATTGTACTGCTACAGCCCACTGTGCGAATTGCGAAGGAGACCATCCCACCTGCTCGCGTTCGTGCCCATCCTGGAAAAAGGAAAACAAATCCTTGAACTTAAAGTAAAATTCAATCTGTCTTTTCAAGAGGCATGCCAGAGCTTCTCTCTCCATAACAAGCACTCTCCTTCCTTTGCAGATGTGACGCGCCAGGGCGCTGCGCCACATCTTTCCGCACCCGCAAGTGTCACACGAAGTGTGACAGCGGTCGCACCATCTGCGTCCAAGGCTGGAGTAGCCTTAGCTTCTCCGCCTCCTGCTAAACAGGTTTTCAGAAAAATTGAAGATGGGGTTTTTTATTATTCAAATTTCAGTGGAGTACACTTTTGCCAATATGAGAACTTTGAGGCAATATATAAAAATTTACATTTGCCCTACGGCAGCAATAATTTTTGTACCTAATGAACACACTATATCCTTAAGTCGTGTCAAGTTTGAAAACGCTGCTTGCATTACTTTTGGAGAAAAAAAATGGGGAATGCGTAACTCTTTTTAAACTGTGGCAAAATTTGACATTTTAAAAATCTATTTTCTTAAGGTCTACAAACTTGAAACCGTATGAGTTCATTCTTCATTAGACATGCATTTCAGGTAAAAAATATCTTCCTTAAAACAAAAGTATGTCTTTTTATAGCATCTGAAAGTTTCGAAAATGACAGGTGACGAAATTGGTGCCTCCGTGTTGGTGAAGTTTGATATTTTTTTTCTCGTAAGTTATGCCGTTAATCATAAAACGAAGTTGACTTTCGGGCTACCTGGTGAGAGGTGCACGAAATATAAAATACTCAATAAAATCTAAAATACCAACTTTTGGACCTGTGTCAATCTCTCGTGGAATCTCACCCACCAGCTTTCTACGCAGTTGCACTATTTTCTGAAAGGACTGGATGATGCTGTCGCGTCATCCGACAGTGTTGCCATTATAGTTGATCAAGGAACTGCCTGTGCACAATTACCACTTCAGGCACCCCTTGAGGCGGTGGCCGTCCGAGCTGTCCTCTTCAACAAACCAGTCACAATTGGCTCTATTTACATACCTCCGCATCAACAACTCAATAAACAGGAATTTTTGTGTTTATTAGACGAACTTCCGAAACCCTGTGTTGTCCTTGGGGACTTTAATGCACATAACAGCTTATGGGGCGACACTCGCTGCGATGCGCGAGGTCGCCTGGTTGAACAGTTCCTTTTTTTTCCGGCACGTGCCTTCTGAATCGTAAATAGCCAACATATTACAATATCGTTAACAATACTGACTCGTCAATAGACCTCAGCATAGCATCTCTGTCACTCATACCTTTATTTAAATTGGAAGTCATCAATACTAATTCATATCGCAGTGACCGTTTTTACATAGTTCTCAGCGCATCAATATTAAATACATGTCCTCCACAGGTTCCTGAATGGCTCTCCGATAAAGCCAATTGGGAACAGTTTCAAAAGATAACTCTCCTAACTTGGACTGACATGGGGGTGTTGAGCATAGAAGCTGCTGTGAGCTACCAGACAGCTTTTTTGATTGATGCTGCAACAAAATGTATACCACAAACATGTGGACCGTCAGGCAATCGACAATTCTCATGGTGGATAAATGAGTGCTGTAATGCGCACAAAAAACAAAATGACATGGAAGTTGCTTAGAGACACACTGACGTCGGAGAATCTTATAAACTATGTCGCAAGGCAGGAGAACGTGCAGACAGGGAAGAAGGGTAAGTTGGCACAAATTTCTATCGAGAATCAAATCATACACAGTTGAGGGGAGAGTCTGGAACATGGTTGGTAAGGTGGCAAGACGACAAGCACACTCACGTCCTCTAGTAAACACACAAGGGGAGAGTTTGGAAGACCAGGTGAACACTCTCAAGGCGTATTTCGAACTGGTCTCCAGCTCATCACACTATAGTGAAGTGTTCCAACGATACAAAAGCAAAATAGAAAAACAGAGATTAGAGCGCAAACCCACAACACAATGAACCTTTCTGCTTGGCTGAACTACAAGCATCACTTACCTGCTGCAATAAATCTACCCCGGGCCCAGACTGTGTGGCATATGAAATGTTAAAACACCTGTCCTCTGAAACTCAAAAAGTTATCCTCTCCCTGTATAAGGTGATATGGTTTTCTGGCCAGCTACCCTTAGCCTGGAAGGAAGCCATCATTATACCGATTTTAAAACAAGGCAAGGACTCATGCTCAGTTTCCAGCTACAGGCATAGCGCCAACCAGCTGTCTTTGCAAGGTCTTTGAGAAAATGATAAACAGGCGCCTGATGCACTTCCTTGAAGCTTCCTTCAAACAGAAAACAAGCTACGTGTTATCAAACCGAGAATTGGAAATTGGCCAACAGTATCCAGATTATACTACACTCAAGTCACACTTACAAGACTTTAGATAGGACACAGACACTCGACACATTCATACCTTTTGTCTGGTGGCAATGCACCATTGTGTGAAAGATGTGGAGAACCGCTCACGGTTCTACACATCCTTGTCCAGTTCAGTGATTTAGATTCTCTCAGAAAAAAGCACTTTTTATCGCCCTACCGACATCAGATACCCTCGCCCCCATCAATGTTCATCGGTAGAGAACCCTCATTGGTAAAGAACCCCTTTTTTCACATAAATAATTGCTGGCGTTTTTAACAGACGTACATACTTTTACGTCATATGCCCAGGCGCTCCGTAGCGCGATCTCTGAAGAGAGGTCGCTGCCACGGTGACTGCATCTCCATCATTGTTTTACTATCACTACGTTTCGCCATTCATTCTCACTGCACATATTTCACGTCAATGTCATGGTTTTAATACTTCTATGTTTTTTCCCGCATTAGCGCGAGGAATTTTAAGGCCCTTTTACAGCCACCTATCATAATCATTGCTCGCATCACTTGTCCATTGACCTGGTGCTCTTTGGCTATCGAATGGGCCTTGCATCATAAAACACCACATCATCATCATCATCATCATCATCATCATCATCATCATAATCATCATCATCATGGAATTATGGCACACTGCACGATTTAGGCAGTAGCACGATTTAGGATTACCACGATTTAGGCAGTAGCACAGAGATGGTGAAAGCAAGACGGCAAACAGCGTGAACCAATTTATGGATCATCCAACGTCATCCCATATACTAGGAGGTCCACATAATTCTCATGAAAAGTTTTAGAAAAACCATGAGCTCTAGGAGCTTCTAACTCCTCTATATTAGTGTAAATAATCTGTTAGACTAATCATCAACAAAAGGCATTTATTTAGGTAACCTTTCTAAGCAATTAACCTGAGAATCCTCAGGTTATCTTGTGCTAAAATGTGCCTGGCTGTTTTTGTAGCGTAAGCTACATTGGCTGAGGTTGAGCAGTTTTGCGTGGCAAAAAAACAAAACAAAAGACAAAGAATGGGCTTGCACGATGCTACATCAAGCCAGTGCTAAGGTCGCTACATCAAAAAGAAGGTTAGCGGAGATGCCAGCGCACTCAAACGCTTCAAAGCGTTTGGTTGATGTCATGTTCAATCGTTATTCCATGGATGTGAGTGAGTCAGAGAGACGGAGAGAGTGTGTGTTTGTGTATGCACGTGCATACGCGCCTGTGAAACGACACTGGTTTCAGTCTGCCAGCTGTCACTGGGGCACCTTTCGTCGCGTCGTTGTAACGACGGTCACAGTTGGCGAATTATAGGTGAAAGACGTGGTCTGCGTTTGTGCTTTCTGGTTTTCATCGACCGATTTCCGTCACCTCGCGCGACATACAAGACACGCGCGAGCGACACTGACCGTACTTGCGAGAGCAATTTTCTCGCTTTTTGCCAGCGTGGATGAGTAGCGTCGTCTGGTGTCTTCTTTCGAACTATTGTGAGAAGGAGGGAGTGGGACAGCCACCTTAAGGCCATTTTTGTTATATTGTTGCCTTGTCTTTGCTGCCAAGTCCTCACATTTAGCGCAGTCATTGACGAACCATGCCGATGAAATCGAAGCCACTCGTCCATTTCGTGTGAGTTGGTATTTTGTGCTAGCTTCCCACCTCACTGCCTTTGCTTGCCCTACGCCTTTTTCGATCTTGCCCGCCTGTCCATCGACCGCAATGCCGCTTATAAACTGGAATGAGGCTACTGTGGAAGACCTCCAGGAATTAACAGCGGACTTTATACACCATGAACTTTCGCGCCATAACCTGGAGACGACTGGCTCAAAGGAAGAAATGATTGAACACTTGCTTCATGATGTCGCCTACAACCGTCAACCATCTGGTGGGCCCGAATCGACAGCTGAGCAGTTGCTTTCAAGTACGAAAATACTGACTGACTTACTACAACAGTTTTTGACATCACAACGGCCGACGGTTCTAGTCTAAGTTACTACGTTACCTGACCTCTCGGCTTTAATACCAACCTTTAATGGTGACGGTAGCATTTCAGCACACCAGTGACTTGAAGAGCTCAAGTGTACCCAAGTACTGGCGTCATGGACACTGTCTACTCTCCTCGCTATAGCGTTTAATAAACTCCGTGGCCCTGCTGCAGATTGGAAAAGCATGGCAGAAAACTGTTTCGACACGTGCGAAAATTTCAAGACTCCGTTCGAGAGCCAGTTTGGGGACATACTTGCACTCTTGCAGTGGCAGCACATAGTCGCTAGACGTGTCGAGTCACCCAATGAGAGCCTCGTTGACTACTTTTCGGTGAAACTGCACGTAATTTCAAGATGTCCCGTCCAACTGACAGATCCCCAGCGCATTCAATATGCCTTACAGGATGTGCGCGACGCACACTTGGCAACAACTACCACTGCACAACGGTCACCAACTATGAGCACGTTTCTTGCCATCGTCACCCAACTCGACCGAACTTTAGAGCATGCCTCTGTTTTCCCAAGTCAGCCGTTCATTGCAACCACAACATCAACGTCACGAGTGCCTCTCATGCCTGTGCAGCAGATGGGTATTGTGAACAACGGATCTTCTCCACCAATCAATCTGGCTCAGTCACCAGTTCCATGTAGCGTTTCCTCATTACCATTGGAAGAGCAAGACAGTCATTACTCTGCAATCAGCTCTAGAAATGGCGCACCTGCTTATTGCCCCAAGGACTGCCTAAGCAAGGCCACATGCTATCATTGTCGCCAGACTGGCCATCTTGTAACCAAGTGTCCTTGTTCCAAATGAAATGCTCAAAGCCAGCAAACGAGTCTTCCTTCCATGGTCTGCTTTGAAGCTTCAGAGCCGCTCGAAGAACCATTCGTGCAGTGTGCCATAATTCTATGGTGGTGATGATGATGATGATGATGATGATGATGATGATGTGTGGTGTTTTATGATGCAAGGCCCATTCGATAGCCAAAGAGCACCAGGTCAATGGACAAGTGATGCGAGCAATGATTATGATAGGTGGCTGTAAAAGGGCCTTAAAATTCCTCGCGCTAATGCGGGAAAAAACATAGAAGTATTAAAACCATGACATTGACGTGAAATATGTGCAGTGAGAATGAATGGCGAAACGTAGTGATAGTAAAACAATGATGGAGATGCAGTCACCGTGGCAGCGACCTCTCTTCAGAGATCGCGCTACGGAGCGCCTGGGCATATGACGTAAAAGTATGTGTTATGTCTTCACAACTTGGGAGCCGACTAGCCAACACACACATGTTTATTTCAACGAGCAATACAACGGAATCCCGCACCGCACACCCGCGGCGGTCTTATATCTAACAAAGAACTTAACAGTGACGTCAGAGAGCCAGACACTTCCATGTGCATCTTATCTTATATACGACACGCGCTCTATCTTGGGTAGTATTACACAACACTCCTTCCCCCCCCCCAAGTGTTTTTAGTACCGATCCGGCGGTCGTCTTTGCCGGGTGCTGCGTCGAAGTTCCGGAAGTTCCGGTGGGGAAGATTGAGTCTCGCCCCCGCCGCAGTCCCCACCAGCAGATGAAGGGCCCGGTAGGTTGACCGGTTCTTTGTTTGTATCTTCTGCCTGCTCCTCGACTTGATCGGGGTCGGCCGTCTCTCGTGCGCCCTCGATGGGTACAGGGGCACCTAAAGACCTGCGAGGCACAACGTCTTGGGTGCATGCGGGAAGTTCGTAGTTTGCAGACGGCACCTGAACCGAAGGCGGGAAACACTCCTGGAATGTTCGTGGTCTCATATGATCAACATGCACGTACCTCTCCTCGTTCCCTATCCCTATCACATAAGTGCTTAAACTCTCGCGTTTTTTTACCTTACCGCTCAACCACTCTCCTTCCCCGGGGCGCAGTCCTTGTACGAGGACGTCTTCCCCTTCCTCGAAGTCTCTCCAAGCTCCACGTCGCCGATTGGCTGCCTGCCTTGTTCGCTCTAGCTTTTCTTTCATCCTTTGCTCGATATCTGGATGGAGAAAGCTCAACCTGGTTCTAGGTTTCCACGATAAGAACAGCTGGGCCGGCGTCTCTTCAGTAACACCTGTTGGCGTGTTCCTATAATTGAATAGGAATTGGTCGATCCGCTGCTGGAGAGACTTCATCCGCCCATTCTTCTGCTCGTCCATGACCTGCTTAAGAAGATTTTTCTTTAACGTCTGTACACAACGCTCTGCGCTGCCATTCGATGCCGGGTGATAAGGCGGCGATTTAGTGTGCCGGATGCCATTACGACTCATGAACGTCTCGAAAAGTTCCGAAGTAAATTGGGGCCCATTGTCTGTTACCACTTCTTCCGGTAATCCGTACGCGGCAAATACGGTGCGCAATTTCTCTATTGTCTTTTCGCTATTAGTTGACCTCATCAGAAGCACTTCAACCCACTTGGAGTACGAATCAATAAGTACTAGGAACCAATGCTGGTCTCGATGCGCAAAATCTAAGTGCACACGCTCCCACCGGCGCCCCGCCACCCCCCATGACATCACCGGAACCTTGGGCGCCGCATTTTGCGTCAACTGGCATGTTACACATTCTTTAACTTTTTGCTCAACATCCGGCGTAAGGCGAGGCCACCATACGTGGCTTCTAGACAGCATTTTCATACGTGCCATTCCAGGATGGCCCTCGTGCAACAGTGATAGCACTTTGTCGCGGAGAGACAATGGTACTATCACCCGGTTTCCCCACGTCACACATTCTCTGTCAACAGAAAGCTCGTGGCGTCGCACAAAATAGGGCGCCAGTGCATCGTCAGACACTTTTGAAGGCCAACCGCTCTGCGTGTAAAACAACACTTTTGACAACAGGCTGTCTGTTCTCGTTTCCCTTCTGATGTGTTCTGCGGAGAGTGGGAGCTCGTCTAGCATCGAAAAGCCGATGTACTCCGACACGTCATCAGAGTTCCTAAGCGGCAGGCGCGATAGTGCGTCTGCATTGCCTATATCGCGTGATTTGCGATAAACCCATTTGTACTCATACGCAGCAATCTGCAGAGCCCATCGCTGCACGCGTGCCGCTGACATCGCAGGAATCGGCCTATCCTCTCCCAATAATCCCGCCAAGGGCTGATGGTCTGAGTATATTACAAATTTTCGCCCAAAAAGGTACTTGTGAAACTTCTTTAACCCGTACACGACAGCCAGTGCTTCTTTTTCGATATGGGCGTACGCCTGCTCTGTTTTAGTGAGCGTTCTAGAGGCAAAAGCGATTGGCCTTTCTTCTGATCCTACCTTGTGAAAAAGGACTGCGCCTAAACCATACGCAGATGCGTCACAAACGAGCCCTAGCTCCCTTGAAGGGTTATAGTAGGTGAGTACGGACGTGCTCAGCAACCAGCTCTTGGATGCTTTGAAGGCTTTTTCGGCGACCTCCGTCCATTCCCACTTGGCATTCGCAGCTAGCAAGTCATGCAATGGCTTAAGTTGTGCTGACATGTTCGGTACGAACTTCCCATAGAAATTTAACAAGCCTAGGTAAGCCCTCAACTCATTCTTGTTCTTTGGAGTCGGTGCTTCTTTTATAGCACGCACCTTGTCCTCTGAAGGGCGGATTCCGCTTTCCCCAATCACGTGCCCCAAATAAGTCACAGACTTCTCAAAAAACTTGCATTTTTCTTTCCGCAATTTCACCCCTCGTTCCTGGAACCTTGTCAGCACAGCTTCCACCCTATCATAACACTCTTCCATCGTTTCCCCCGCTATTAACACATCATCAAGATAACATGACACTCTGTCCAACCCCTTCAGCATATCATCCATTACCGCTTGGAAAATGGATGGAGCACTTGTTATCCCGTACGGCATACGTGTGTATTGAAAAAGGCCTAGGTGGGTGTTGACAGTGACCAAGGGTTGCGACTCGGGGTGCAGCTGCAACTGTTGGTACGCTGTCGACAGGTCAAGGACAGTAAACCACTTGCATCCATGCAGCGCTACAAACGTATCTTCCATTGTTGGCAGAGGGTAATAATCAGTTCTCAGACAACGGTTTAGGGTCACTTTGTAGTCTCCGCATATTCGCACTTTGTTGTTTGCCTTGGGGACAACTACTAGAGGCGTTGCCCATTCACTGTGTTTTACTGGAACCAGTACTCCAGATTCCACTAGCGACTGCAACTCCGACGCTACCGCGTTCCGGAGTGCGAATGGCACAGGCCGATGCTTGCAGAAAACAGGCGTACAGCTGTCTTTTAGCACCAGTTTGACCGACGTGTCAGCTATCAGTCCTAGTGATTGATTAAACACTTCCGAAAATTTTTCGATGAGTGCGGCTGATCTATCATGTGTGTTTGCTTTATCAAAGTTGATATTACACACGCTTGCCCAATTCAGCTTCAAAGCCTCTAGCCAGTTGCGGCCCAACAACAAAGTGTCACAATTTTTTTTTTTCCGGACTACAATCAACGGCAAGGTCTCGGTTTGCCCGTCGTGCTCTACATGCACCGTCAACTTTCCGGCAACTGCTAGTGTGGAACCGCCATACGTTTTTAACCGTAAACTACATCTTTCTAGGGGTACATTCGGCCAATACTGTCTGTACATCTTTTCTGGCACAATAGACACAGAGGCTCCGGTATCAACCTGCATCGTGACATTCCTGCCTGCGATCTTAACTTTCACAGCGTAGCCACCGTGACTACTCCGACATGAAAAAATATGACTAAGCAAGACCTCGTTCTCACCACTTTTATCGTCCCAGTCACCAGAGTCTTCTAAGCCAGTACCATCGATGAGAGAATGCACCGAACGTGGCGTTGTTCTGCAGACCCTTGCCAGGTGTCCCACCTTTTTGCAGGCACGACATCGATATTTGCGAAAAGGGCAGGTGGTGGCGTCATGCGCTGCTCCGCACCGCGAACAGTCCGTCGCCTCGGCATGCCGCTCCGCGTTACCGCTCACGCCCCTTTTCGTACCTGTGGACCGTTGGGGGTGGTGTGGCCGCACCAAGTTCACGTCACCGAGTTCTTTGGGGTGAATTTTTCTGGTTTCTGTGCGAGCGAGTTCCCCACTTTTCGCCAGGTCATAGGCAGCTTGAAACGTCAGGGTACTCTTCTTAAGCAGCTCTGCTTGTGCCGTTTCATCTCTCAGTCCGGCCACGAACCGATCCCGCAGGGCGTCATCCAAGAATTGCCCGAACTCGCACGATCCAGCCAGCCTTTTTAATTCTAACGCAAATGCGGCAACTGACTCATTTTCCCGCTGCGACCGACGGTTGAACCGGAATCTTTCCGCTATCACCAAAGGCTTCGGGGAATAGTGCCCTTTCAGTATTTGGAGCAGTTCGTCGTACGTTTTCTCTTCCGGCTTGGTCGGGGCCAATAAATTCTTCAACGTGCGGTAGGCCTGTTTTCCAATGGCGGTGACAAAGACTGACACCTTCAAGTCTTCACTGACCTGGGTCGCCCGGACGTAATGTTCAAAGCGTTCCGCATATGAGTCGAAGTCTTCGTCTCCCTCTTCCGTGAACGGCTCAAACCGGCCAAAGGAAGCCATGTCGTGGTAATCCACCAGGACGCTTTCCGCTCCTGAATACTGGTGCCGTGACGTGAGCTACAGCCGAGGCCCGGCTAACGTGCCCGAGTATATCCCATCCTCGTCGCCACTGTTATGTCTTCACAACTTGGGAGCCGACTAGCCAACACACACATGTTTATTTCAACGAGCAATACAACGGAATCCCGCACCGCACACCCGCGGCGGTCTTATATCTAACAAAGAACTTAACAGTGACGTCAGAGAGCCAGACACTTCCATGTGCATCTTATCTTATATACGACACGCGCTCTATCTTGGGTAGTATTACACAACAGTATGTACGTCTGTTAAAAACGCCAGCAATTATTTATGTGAAAAAAGGGGTTCTTTACCAATGAGGGTTCTCTACCGATGAACATTGATGGGGGCGAGGGTATCTGATGTTGGTAGGGCGATAAAAAGTGCTTTTTTCTGAGAGAATCTAAATCACTGAACTGGACAAGGATGTGTAGAACCGTGAGCGGTTCTCCACATCTTTCACACAATGGTGCATTGCCACCAGACAAAAGGTATGAATGTGTCGAGTGTCTGTGTCCTATCTAAAGTCTTGTAAGTGTGACTTGAGTGTAGTATAATCTGGATACTGTTGGCCAATTTCCAATTCTCGGTTTGATAACACGTAGCTTGTTTTCTGTTTGAAGGAAGCTTCAAGGAAGTGCATCAGGCGCCTGTTTATCATTTTCTCAAAGACCTTGCAAAGACAGCTGGTTGGCGCTATGCCTGTAGCTGGAAACTGAGCATGAGTCCTTGCCTTGTTTTAAAATCGGTATAATGATGGCTTCCTTCCAGGCTAAGGGTAGCTGGCCAGAAAACCATATCACCTTATACAGGGAGAGGATAACTTTTTGAGTTTCAGAGGACAGGTGTTTTAACATTTCATATGCCACACAGTCTGGGCCCGGGGTAGATTTATTGCAGCAGGTAAGTGATGCTTGTAGTTCAGCCAAGCAGAAAGGTTCATTGTGTTGTGGGTTTGCGCTCTAATCTCTGTTTTTCTATTTTGCTTTTGTATCGTTGGAACACTTCACTATAGTGTGATGAGCTGGAGACCAGTTCGAAATACGCCTTGAGAGTGTTCACCTGGTCTTCCAAACTCTCCCCTTGTGTGTTTACTAGAGGACGTGAGTGTGCTTGTCGTCTTGCCACCTTACCAACCATGTTCCAGACTCTCCCCTCAACTGTGTATGATTTGATTCTCGATAGAAATTTGTGCCAACTTACCCTTCTTCCCTGTCTGCACGTTCTCCTGCCTTGCGACATAGTTTATAAGATTCTCCGACGTCAGTGTGTCTCTAAGCAACTTCCATGTCATTTTGTTTTTTGTGCGCATTACAGCACTCATTTATCCACCATGAGAATTGTCGATTGCCTGACGGTCCACATGTTTGTGGTATACATTTCGTTGCAGCATCAATCAAAAAAGCTGTCTGGTAGCTCACAGCGGCTTCTATTCTCAACACCCCCATGTCAGTCCAAGTTAGGAGAGTTATCTTTTGAAACTGTTCCCAATTGGCTTTATCGGAGAGCCATTCAGGAACCTGTGGAGGACATGTATTTAATATTGATGCGCTGAGAACTATGTAAAAACGGTCACTGCGATATGAATTAGTATTGATGACTTCCAATTTAAATAAAGGTATGAGTGACAGAGATGCTATGCTGAGGTCTATTGACGAGTCAGTATTGTTAACGATATTGTAATATGTTGGCTATTTACGATTCAGAAGGCACGTGCCGGAAAAAAAAGGAACTGTTCAACCAGGCGACCTCGCGCATCGCAGCGAGTGTCGCCCCATAAGCTGTTATGTGCATTAAAGTCCCCAAGGACAACACAGGGTTTCGGAAGTTCGTCTAATAAACACAAAAATTCCTGTTTATTGAGTTGTTGATGCGGAGGTATGTAAATAGAGCCAATTGTGACTGGTTTGTTGAAGAGGACAGCTCGGACGGCCACCGCCTCAAGGGGTGCCTGAAGTGGTAATTGTGCACAGGCAGTTCCTTGATCAACTATAATGGCAACACTGTCGGATGACGCGACAGCATCATCCAGTCCTTTCAGAAAATAGTGCAACTGCGTAGAAAGCTGGTGGGTGAGATTCCACGAGAGATTGACACAGGTCCAAAAGTTGGTATTTTAGATTTTATTGAGTATTTTATATTTCGTGCACCTCTCACCAGGTAGCCCGAAAGTCAACTTCGTTTTATGATTAACGGCATAACTTACGAGAAAAAAAATATCAAACTTCACCAACACGGAGGCACCAATTTCGTCACCTGTCATTTTCGAAACTTTCAGATGCTATAAAAAGACATACTTTTGTTTTAAGGAAGATATTTTTTACCTGAAATGCATGTCTAATGAAGAATGAACTCATACGGTTTCAAGTTTGTAGACCTTAAGAAAATAGATTTTTAAAATGTCAAATTTTGCCACAGTTTAAAAAGAGTTACGCATTCCCCATTTTTTTTCTCCAAAAGTAATGCAAGCAGCGTTTTCAAACTTGACACGACTTAAGGATATAGTGTGTTCATTAGGTACAAAAATTATTGCTGCCGTAGGGCAAATGTAAATTTTTATATATTGCCTCAAAGTTCTCATATTGGCAAAAGTGTACTCCACTGAAATTTGAATAATAAAAAACCCCATCTTCAATTTTTCTTAAAATCTTGTAAATAGACAACCGAAGGCCATCATACAGTAATATAGAAAAACATGTTGCATTATTTTGGTTTTAGCGACAATATTCGTGGTACAAATCAGAGCTTTTCGAGAATGTGCTGATAAGTTGAGAAATCTAGAAATCGGAACGGAAAAGCGGCAACAAGCTTCAAACGCAAGTTAACGTGACCGCATTTGGTGAAGAAAGGCTGTTTTAGCAGATAGGAGTAACTATTTTGAACACGGTATTCTACAGTATCTGGATTCACTCTTATACCTAGAGTACTGAGACTTCTAATATGTGGTTCCTCTCCATTACTGACACACAGATGGAGCTGCTGCGACGGCAATGTGTTTGCAACACGTTGGGTAAGAGAATTGAATGTTGAATGAGTTACAGGAGATGCTCGACGACGATGTCATATAGCCCTCCAAAAGGCCATGGGCATCGCCGGTAGTACTGGTGAAGAAGAAGGACAACACCATGCGGTTCTGTGTTGATTACAGAAAACTCAACCTCGTCACGAAGCCGAAAAAGCCGTCATGAGATCGTGAAAAGACGACGTTTGTGACACCCGACAAACTCTACGAGTTCAAAGTACTCCCATTTGGCTTGTGTTCTGCTCCCGCTACCTTCCAGAAGATGATGGACACTGTGCTCTCTGGCCTCAAATGGGAGGCATGCCTTGTCTATCTTGATGACGTAGTAATTTTTTCCGCTACGTTCGAGCAGCACGTACAGAGATTGAGAACGGTACTGGACGCTATTCGTATGGCTGCACTTACAATCAAACCCTAAAAGTGCCACTTAGGATTCCGGGAGCTTCGGTTCCTCGGGCACATTGTAAGTTCTCACGGTGTCCGCCCTGACCCGGATAAGATCACTGCGTTTGAAAATTTCCCAAGGCCAAGAGACAAAAAAGCTATGCGACGTTTCCTGGGGCTTTGTGCCTACTATAGGTGCTTCGTTGAAAACTTCTCCAAGATTGCGGAACCACTGACACAGCTTACGAAGGAAGGTGTACCATTCGTCTGGCACCAAAAGCAAAAGTACGCCTTCTCTGAGTTACGACGGCGTTTGCAGTCACCTCCCATACTCGCTGATTTTGACGAAGATGCCAAAACAGACATTCATACGGACGCCAGCAACGTTGGCCTCGGTGCTATTCTTGTTAAATGCAGAACGGGGAAGAAAAAGTTATTGCTTATGCAAGCCGCATTCTGTCGAAAGCTCAGTATAATTATTCAGCTACGGAAAAGGAATGTCACGCAGTTATATGGGCCATCAGTAAGTTCCGTCCATATTTATACGGTAAACCATTCCGAGCCATCAGTGACCATTATTCATTGTGCTGACTTGCGAACCTCAAGGATCCTTCCGGAAGTCTTGATAGATGGAGCCTGCGTCTACAAGAATATGACGTCACTGTAGTCTACAAGTCTGGCCACAAGCACAATGATGCGGATTGTTTGTCATGAGCATCAGTCCAGACCTCGTTTCCTGAGCATGAACAAGATTCCGCATTTCTTGGAGCTGTGAATGTGTCGGAGATGCCTCATGATCAGCGAATGGACCCAGAATTACTTCTGCTCATTCAATACTTGGAGGGACAGCAAGTCGAAGTACAGCGAGTTTTCATCCGTGGACTACGTTCCTACGTCCTCCGCAACAACGTTCCCTATAAGAGAAACTTTCAACACACCAATGAAATGTTCCTACTGCTGATACCATCATCACTGCAAGCGGAACTTTTAGAAGCGTGTCATGATGCCCCATCGGCAGGTCACTTGGGCATTAGTAGGACTTTGGCAAGAATCCGCCAGAGATATTACTGGCCAAAATTGATGGATTCAGTATAGCATTACGTAAGATCATGTTGAGAATGCCAAAGACGCAGAGTACCACTCCTAAAACCAGCAGGTC
Source organism: Rhipicephalus microplus (assembly GCF_043290135.1). Taxonomy (NCBI): domain Eukaryota; kingdom Metazoa; phylum Arthropoda; class Arachnida; order Ixodida; family Ixodidae; genus Rhipicephalus; species Rhipicephalus microplus. The sequence continues at coordinate 220,851,276 of NC_134704.1, forward strand.
TTTTGAAACCGATAAAGGCACCGAAAGTCCCGTTTTAGCAGGTCGGAATGGATTTGCTAGGACCATTTCCTAAGTCATCGTTTGGGAAGCGCTGGATAGTTGTAACGACCGACTACATGACCCGGTATGCCGAGACGTCATCTCTCACAAAAGAAACAACAAATGAAGTGGCTCAGTTTTTTGTGACCCAGATAGTGCTGCAACATGGCGCACCTAAAGTCCTTATAACTGACAAAGGAACTGCATTCACTGCCAGGCTAGTACAGTCTGGCATGAAACTAACGCACACCAACCACAGAAAAACTACCGCGTACCATCTGCAAACTAATGGGTTAACTGAAAGGCTGAATAGGATGCTTGCTGACATGATCGCGATGTATGCGGACATTGAGCATCGGACTTGGGACATCATATTACCGTATGCTACATTTGCATACAATACCGCAGTACAAAGGACAACCCACTTCACACCATTTGAACTTGTTTATGGTCGCACAGTAATAACGACATTAGACGCGATGCTGCCTGTCAACAGCACAAATGAAGAGGACCCTGACATAAGCGAATATGTAGAAAGGACAGAAGAGGCGCGACAACTAGGACGGAACAGCATGATTCAACAGCAGGACGTCGACGCACACCGTTACAATCTAAGACGAAGGAACGTTCAGTACTCCCCTGGAGACCAAGTGTGGGTCTGAACGCCTGTATGTGCACGTGACCTATCAGAAAAGCTTATGCGGCGCTATTTTGGCCCTTACAGGGTTCTTCGTCAGCTAAGCCCATTAAACTACAAAGTGATCTCTGAAGGTCAAGTATGCACAACACGACGCAGGAATCTCCCGGAAGTTGTACATGTAGTACGGATGAAACCGTACTACGACAGGAACAGAACAAGTGAACTGACTCACGTCGTCTAACACAAGGACAAGTCCTATTGTTTAGAAACTGTCAGCCAGCTCTACGCATTGGGGCGATGCGTGCTAGGAGGGGGACTAATGCCACAGCTCGACCATCGCAGAAGACGCGTGCCACAATTCGCGTTCATAAAAGCCGCCAAGCAAGTAGCAAGAAAGCCGCGCCATGGAACGCCGTCCTGCATACGCCACGATGCTACGCCACGGGACCGGCACGAGACTCGAGGGGCAGATGAAGAGACCGACGAAGTTGGAGTCAGGGAGCAAAAGACATTTTTGGCTGACCATTTTTAGTTTCGAGTTTACGGGCACAAGTTCGCCCTAAATAGTTTATATAGTACCAGGTGCTATATTTATTCGTAACTATATATATAAATAAATAAATAAATAAATAAATAAATAAATATATATATATATATATATATATATATATATATATATATATATATATATATATATATATATATATATATATATATATGAATAAGGAAAGAAGTGTATACCTAAGGGCTCGTTTTCCGTGTTTTTACACAATAATAATGAGATCTAACAGACAATAATGCCAAGGAAAGTATAGGGGAAGATATTAGACCAAATTGTAATGTAAATATGAAGAACAGGGGTTGAAAAGATAACTTGCCGTGGGCAGGATCCGAACCTGCGACCTTGGATTGACGCAATCGATGCTCTACCACTGAGCTACCACGACAGCTATCCCCCAGCCACTTTATAGGGTTTATATATGAATTAAACGTGGGAGTGTCAGTCAGCACCACCAGTAGCCATGGCGGCGAGTGTGGCACACTCTTTCGAGCCTGTTTGGCGTCACGTAGCACGTGAACTTGTTACGAGTGGGTAGCAGACCAATAGTCCCTCGTATACAACCTAAAGGCACTAAGTCTGCCAGTATGAGACTGTTATTTTTAATGAATAAGGAAAGAAGCGTATACCTAAGGGCTCGTGTTTCCGTGTTTTTACACAATATTAATGAGATCTAACAGACAATAATGCCAAGGAAAGTATAGGGAAGATATTAGACCAAATTGTAATGTAAATATGAAGAAAAGTGTTTGAAAAGATAACTTGCCGTGATCCGCCCACGGCAAGTTATCTTTTCAACCACTTTTCTTCATATTTACATTACAATTTGGTCTAATATCTTCCCTTATACTTTCGTTGGCATTGTCTGTTAGATCTCAATATATATATACATACATATATATATATATATATATATATATATATATATATATATATATATATATATATTGTTACAACGAACTGTAATGAAATGGTTTTATTTAAAAGAGGTGAGCGATGGTTGTTCGCGGCAGCGCACTGTAATCTTGCCAAGACTCTTCGCCTTCCTCTCCTTCTCTGCCTTTTACTAGTCTCTTTATAGATCTTGCTATCGGCTCCCCTTCACTCATGGCAACCACAGATTGGTCTGTTATTCATAACCTCTATGGAAGTGATCATTTTTCTGTCTGCCTGAAACACACAGGAAGTACAAGTAAGACGACTACAAATGCATTCAGGTTTAGAGAACAGGATGCTGACTGGACAAAATTTTGAGAACTTACAGAACTGTCGCGTTCTTCTATTGAAAACCTACACATTGATGACTGTGAAGCATTGGTCGTACTTCATATCATACAGGCCGCAGAGCGATCGATCCCACAGACATCTCACAAGACGCGAAACAAACGGCGGCCCTGGTGGAATGCGGAGTGCAAAAAAGCTCGCAAGAACCAAAGCAAAGCTTGGTCGAAATTTCGCAGGTACCCGACAGCTGATGAATTTCAAGCATGCAAAAGCAAATGGTAGGCGTAACCGACGCGAATCAAAGATGCAGAGGTGGCAGTCCCTTCTCTCGTCAGTTAACTCCTACACTGATATGCATAGGATGTACAACAGAGTAAGAGCACTTCAAGGGCACAACACTCATCCGGTCCCTCGTCAGTACTGTTGGTGATACGCTGGAACACCAGGCAGATGCCATAGGCCAACACTTTGAGTATATCTTCAGCTCAGCACATTATAGAGACTCCTTTAAACGGCACAAGCTTGCTGAGTAACGTAAGCCTATCCGTGATAGAAGGCCATCTGCTGGAGGCTACAATACTCTGTTTACCATCGCCGAATTGAAGGCAGTGCTGGCAACATGTGGCAACTCAGCTGCAGGCCAATACAAGACTACACATGGCATGCTGAAACACTTACACGAACACACGCTTGATGTCATTCTCTTACTGTTCAATAGCGTATGGTCTTCCGGGCGTCTACCCAAGGCCTGGAAAGAGGCAGTTATAATACCCATCCTCAAACAAGGAAAAGAAGCCACACTTGTCGCTAGTTATAGACTTATCGCCCTGACTAGCTCCTTGTGCAAGGTATTTGAAAAAATGGTAAACCGCCGCCTCATGTATTACCTTGAATATAATGGCCTCCTTGACCGTCGTCAAGCTGGATTCAGATCAGGCCGGTCGACAGCTGACTAACTCGTAGCATTCAAATCCTACGTCAGGGATGCCTTCATTCACAAACAACACTGCCTTTCTGTATTTTTCGACTTGGAGAAGGCTTATGACACGACATGGCGTTATGGCATTCTCCGTGACTTGCAATCTCTTGGAGTGTCAGGGAACATGCTGTGTACAATTCAAAGCTACCTCTCTGAACATACGTTCGTGGTTCGTGTTGGAAATGTCCTTTCAAGGCGGTTTACGCAGGAAAATGGTGTCCCCCAAGGTGGTGTACTTAGTTGCACACTATTCATCGTAAAAATGAACTCCATAAACACTATACTGCTTAAAACAATTTCCTACTCTGTATATGTGGTGAAATTCAGATCAGCTTGAAATCGTGCAACCTAGCCATCTGCGAACGTCAGATTCAGTTAGCAGTAAATAAGCTTTCAAGCTGGGCAGACAAAAATGGTTTTAAGTTTAACTGTGACAAGACTGTCTGCCAACTCTTTTCAAGACTACGTGGCATAAGGCCGTCCCCCGACATTTCAATGAACGGACACACCATTGCTACTAAGAAGGGTGATAAATTTCTAGGTGTTGTGATGGATGAAAAGCTCAGCTTTGCCCCACACATCAAGCAGCTGCGACTGAAATGCTTGAAAGCCTTGAACTTGCTCAAGATTCTCTCGCATCAGTCATGGGGTACAGATTGTGACTGTCTATTAAACCTTCTTAGTAGTGTAGTGCTCTCACGTATTGATTATGGCTCGGTTGTGTACGAATCAGCATCGAGATCCGCACTTAAGATGCTCGATCCAGTGCATCACCATGGGCTTCGTCTGACTAGTGGCGCTTTCCGAACCAGCCCAATAGCCAGCCTGTATGTTGAGACAGATCGGTGGTCATTAGAATGACGACTGCAGTTCACAAGCATGAAGTATGCAACCAAGGTGCTCTCTCATGTCGACCACCCATCTCGCGAGCTATTGCAGGATACATCAAACGCCCACTTGTTCTTGAGGCGACCATCAGCTACGCCAGCGTATCCCATAAAAGTGGCCTCACACTTTGAAAATCTTAATATTCCAATCTTCAACTAAGTTCCCACAAGGACACTGTGGCACCATGGGAATTGCGAGCTATCAATTACGACTTGTCATTCCTAGAGGTAGGAAAGCATGGCCTCCCAGTCACAATCGATCAGCATTTTATGTACTTGCAGGCAAAATACAGGTGTGCTGAGTACTACACTGATGCTTCCAAGTCCTCAGCCGTCGCATGTGCTGCATACGGCCCAGGGTACTCTGAATCTGCAACAATGAATGAACATAACAGCATATTTACTGCTGAGTGCTATGGCATACTGCTAGCTATAAGGTAGATCTTAAAGAAGAAAGAACCAGCCTCCATCATATACACAGATTTCCTCACTGCAGTGACTGCGTTGTTCCGCAAAGACATAAAAATACAGTGACTAATACCCTTCTTAACTGCCTCATGTCAGCCTACAGATCCAAGCTTAAAATCACGCTATTCTGGATTCCGGGACACTGCAACATAGCTGGCAATGAGGCAGCGGACCGATTTGCGAAGTCCGCTGCACTCCGTCCAACAGTAGACGTAGTCGTGATCCCATATGAGGACTTGAGGCCGCTAACCAGAAACCGAATGTGTAAGCAATGGCAAGAGGAATGGAACGCAGCAATTGAAAACAAATTGCACACAGTAAAGCCAAGAATAGGCAGATATGCTCTTGAAAAACGTAACAGGCATCAAGAGGTTGCACTGTGCAGACTCAGGATCGGTCATACACATGCAACACACTCGCACCTTTTAAGCAACTCTCCTGCATCGTGTTGTGAAAAATGTGGTGATGTGCTATCTGTCGTTCAGGTTTTAATTATGTGCCCGTACCTTGAACCACAAAGACTGCATCACTTTCCAAAGCTATGCATCACTTTCCAAAGCTATACAAATGCCACATACCGCCTCACCCTTTATTCTTTCTTGGGGACAGTCCCATGTTTCCCATAAAAGTAGTTTTAAAGTTTTTAGCTGATGTTGGATTCCTGCACTTAATTACATATCCTCACTAATCTCAGCCCTCTCTCAATCCTGAGAGAACAGCTGAGACTTCTTTACTAAATGTCATGCAGCACGCACTCCTTGTCCTGACAAGGACCACTGCCGCCACTGCGTGTCTTTTTAAAACCCATAGGTTTAGACCGTTTTAAACTCTTCACACAAAGTCATTGCACTTAAGTTTAATTCCTATGTCCCACTCTTTTATGCTTGCCACCCTTAGATTTTTCTATAATTGAACCAATGTGTGTTTGGCGCTCTTTGGCCTGAGTTGCCCTTGCGCCACTAAAATCTGCCATCATCATCATCATCATCATCTTCATCGGTTCTTCATCTGCCCCTCGAGTCTCGTGCCGGTCCCGTGGCGTAGCATCGTGGCGTGTGCAGGACGACATTCCATGGCGCGGCTTTCTTGCTACTTGCTTGGCGGCTTTTAAGAACGCGAATTGTGGCACGCGTCTTCTACGATGGTAGAGCTGTGGCAATATATATATTCAAAGATCGCAGGTTCGGTTCCTGCCCATGGCAAGTTATCTTTTCACCCACTTTCCTTTCTTCAGATTTACCTTACAACTTGGTCCAATAATCTTTCCTATACTTTCCTTGGCAATATTGTCTGTTAGATTTTATTAATATTGGGTCAAAACATGGAAAAATAAGCCCTTAAGTATTCTCTTCTTTCCCTTATTCATTAACGAGGGTCTCTTACTGGCAGACTTTGTGCCTTAGGTTGTATACGAGGGACTATTGGTCAGCTGCCAGCTCGTAATAAGTTCACGTGCTACGTGACGCCACACAGGCTCATGAAAAAGTGTGACACACTCGCCGCCATGTCTACAGATGGCGCTGACTGACACTCCCACGTTCAAATTTACATATATACCCAATAAAGTGGCTGGGAGGATAGCCGCTGTGGTAGCTCAGTGGTAGAGCATCGAACGCAATATTTGAAGGTTGCAGGCTCGGTTCCAACCCACGGCAAGTTACCATTTCACCCACTTTTCTTTCTTCCTATTTATCTTACAATTTGGTCTAATAACCTCCCTGTACTTTCCTTGGCATTACTGTCTGTTAGATTTCAATAATATTACATCAAAACACCGAAAAATGAGCTCTTAGTATCCACTTCTTTCTCTTGTGTGTGTGTATGTGTGTGTGTATGTGTGTGTGTGTGTGTGTGCGTGCGTGCATGCGTGCGTGTGAGAAAGAGAGAGAGAAAAAGAGTTGGTATGCCACTGCATCTATACGCTCGGTCCATGCTCCAGCACAGGCTCTACCAACTTTGAATTTGAATACCAGCCATGTTGCTAGTGCACTGGCCGATCATCAACAAAAATGCAGAGTCGGATGGCAGCTTGTGGGTAGAGCACATTGTGGGTGCGCGTACATCCTGCGGTTGCGCTTTGTGTTCTGCTTTGTTTGCCCGCCGCTTTGCTTACGTGGGGCTGTAGACTGAAAATTCCTTCTGCACTAAATAGATGGCACTGTGCTACACAAAGTGCAACTTCTAAATTTTCATCAACGTCGCCTGCGCTTGCGCTGCCCGCAACTGTTTAGCGCAGTTGTTAAACTATCTTTTGGCCCCGTAGGGACGTCTGCGCAAGTAGGCAATTGGTGCGTAGCGACACCACGGACCCGAGCTAATAGGGAGGGGGGTTTTGAAAGCAAGCCGTGCGTGGTTTTGCCGTGTTTGGGAAAAAGGGGATCCTGGAGGTAGAGCCGACGCTGGGTGATTGGACCTTTAAGGCCTCCCGGCAAAGGCAACGCACCCCTTTGACCCCAGCTTCACGTAGACGGCACCCTTGGACTGGCCCACTCAGGGTAAACTGGCAGTTGCCTTTTCCTATCTCTTTTTCCTCAACTTTGTCTCTCTCTTAAACTTTTTATCTGTCCTGTTCTCTTCTTTCTTCCATTTACTTCCGAATTTCCTGGCGGTGATGGTTAACCCGGTGAAGTTGCCCAACCTTGGGTAGTTATATTCAGCTATAGCGGCGATGCATAGCTGACGTCTCGAAGTGTTTACTATTCAACCTTGTAGGTCCCTTTGTTGGGCTCGGTGGTGGGTGGCCACCATCACCGCGAAACTTTACACAATATGTATGGCCAACTTTTTCTGCCCCCCTCCCTGATCACTGCACAAAAAGGTGCGCACGAAAGAACCGTTTCTATCCCCAAAACTAAAGCAGTCTTTCTCTAAGTTTCATGTAGTGCATAGTCAGAAAGAAAACAAAACAGTCCAAGCTGTCTCACCTTTTCTTTTATCGAAAACACTCACCGAAGCGATTGGGCCAGGATATCGTGTAACCAAGTTGGGAAGCGGCGACCTCCTTTTGGAGATTCGCGACAAGCTCTAATACGACAGCTTATCTAAACTGGTAGTGTGTTTGGGGATGTGGGGATGTCTAATTCTTCCTGACGACAAGGGTTAACCTTGTGTTCACCCCACCTTGATATGTGTCGCATAAGGTTATAGTGGCGGTGTACAGCTAGCGTATGCAAGCAACTTCTTCATGTCTTGCAGCGTCCCCTTGTTGGGCTCGGTGGTGGGTGGCTGCCACCGCTACTGAACACAATCCATAGTCTATGGCCAAAAATTTCCAGCTATCCATTGATCACTCCAAGAAGAGGGTGCGCACCGAGGCAACTTTTGAACCTTTTCAACTAAACAAGGACAACTTCCCACGCTACCATGTTATTCGTAGTGACACACCTTTAAAAACAGTCAGGAAGTTCTCCCCATTCTTAGTTTCAAGGTGCCTGATAAACACACTTGGAACAGGTTATAAAGCAATGAAAATGGTCAGTGGAGACCTCCTCACTGAAGTCCGAGACAAAGAGCAATATGAAAAACTATCCAACTTGAAGACCTTTGGTGATGTCCCCATCACTGTATTAGCACTTCGTTCAGTGAACACTGTACGAGGAGTTGTAATGGAGGATGACCTAGTTAAACTTTTTGACGGCTAGAAAGAAGAGAATGTAATCAATGTCCAGAGAATTAAGATGAAGCAAAATGGCAAAGAGACTCCAACAAAACATATAATCATAACCTTTGGCTCTAGCATCCTTCCCAAAACACTTACAACTGGGTACACAAAGCTCCGTGTTCGACCATACATACCTAACTCTCGCTGTTGCTTCCAATGTTAAAAATATGGCCACAGCTCGCAAAGCTTTCGTGGTAGGCAAACCTGTGCCCAATGTGGAGTTTCTGGCCATTAGTTCGAAACCTGCAAACAACCAGCGCATTGTGTGAACATTGACGGAGATTATGCCGCATATACACGGTCGTGCTTATTTTGAAAAAAAGAAAAGGAGATCATCACGTTGACGGTGAGGGAGAATATCTCGTTCAAAGAAGGAAGAAGAAGAGTTTCATCATTTAATTGCCTAACCTATGCTGATCCGGCGCGTCAGGGGGCAGCGTCGCACCAGCCCTCGTTATTCCTTCGGCCTACGCAGAGCGAGCTGTCAGCTGTGACACCTGCCCCCAAGGAGGCAGTAGTTCAGCCTACTCCACCTACACACAAACAGAGGTCGGAGACCCCAGGGTTCTCGGGTCTCGAGGCCTCACCTCGCCAGGCGAGGCCCAAAATTCGAAGGACCAGCTCGCACGTGTGGGCATCTAGTGCCTCCGAGGAGGCAATGGACACGGCAGTATCCTTGGTGCCGAAGGATCGGCGTGGCTCCTTGGAGCCGGCCAAGAAAACTAAAAAGCAAATAACGGGGCCCGACAATGGCCCTGTTATTTGAATTCCCACTCACTGCCTAAACAATCACTTCTTCTCCGCACACACCACTACATTACTTCATCATGAACACACACGGCAGTATCCTTGGTGCTGAAGGGTCGGCTTGGCTCCTTGGAGCCGGCCAAGAAAACTAAAAAGCAAATAACGGGGCCTGACAATGGCCCTGTTATTTGAATTCCCACTCACTGCCTAAACAATCACTTCCTCTCCGTACACACAGCACTACATTACTTCATCATGAACACACAAATTTTACAATGGATTGTCAGGGGACTTCTCAAAAACCCTGACAATGTACAACAACTATTACACAAACACTAACAAAGAGTGCTGTGTGTACAAGAAACACACTTGCAATCCAAGAACACTTGTTTTTTATGCCAATATGTTATATTCAGAAAGGGCTGGGACGATTCTGTGGCATCGTCTGCTGGTGTCGCCATCATAGGTAATCAAGGCGTAATTGTGCAGAAGGAAATGGGCTCCGATTGAATGCACAGAAAAGCATGTGTGTCTTGTTCTCCAGGAAAAGAAGCATTCGTTCCGAATCTGATATTCAACTGCATGGGCAACACCCTTCTGTTAATACTGAACATAAATTCTTAGGCCTAATCCTGGACACCAAGCTAACGTTTGTACCACACATCAAGTATTTAAAAATTAACTCTATAAAAGCCGTGAACGTTCTAAAAGTGTTGTCACACACTACGTGGAGAAATGACTAGAAGTGTTTGATCAATTTGTATAAAAGCCTCATACGTACTCGCCTAGACTATGGTGCAATAGCATATCAGTCTGCGACACCTACTGGCTTTAAAATTCTTGACCCTGTTCATCAACTAGGCATCCGCCTTTCTACGGGTGCTTTTCGCACTAGCCCCGTAGAAAGCCTGTACGGGGAATCAAATGAATGGTCTCTCCACCTAGAGAGGTGTTACATGTCTTCTAAATATTATCTTAAAGTGAACACAGACAAAAAACACCCTTCATATTCTACAATTATTGACATTTCGAGTGTTGCTGTGTTTGAGAAATGGCCTTCTATGAGACAGCCCTACTAGTGTGAGGGGTCTAGCAAAGGAAATCGGTGTGCCACTTGATGGCTCCCACAGTATGCCTGCCACCGTGGCAGTGGCAGGGGATAGATTGCAATGTGTCTCTCTTGGAGGTTTTTTTTTCCCCTATATTTACTGCATAGCATCTTGTCTTCATGCTCGAACTGAGCAATGCTAAAGCAATATCACTTACTGTACTTCACATCCTAATCCAGTGTAAAGAATTAAACACGCTAAGAAGACAACACTTTTATTACCCTACTGACAACAGATACCACTTCGTCCTGCAATGTTCGTCGGTAGGGAACCACTTTTCACACATAAATCCTTGTTGGTTTTTTATAAAGAAGTCCGTACCTTTCATGTGATATACCCGGACATCCTGTAGAAGGATTTCTACAGAGAGATCTCCGCTTCGGTGGCTACACTTAACAAAGCACTTGTCACAAACTTTCGTCATCTATTGACACTACACACATTTGACATGGCAATGACTTTATTACTTCTATGTTTTTACCCGTCTTAGCACGAAGAATTTTAGTGCCCTTATACAGCCTCTAATCACAATCATTGCCCACATCTTTAGTCCCATAAACTGGCGCTCTTTGGCCATCGAATGGCCCTTGCGCCACAAAGCACCAAACATCACCATCATTTAACTATCTTTTGACTTTGATTGCGTTGTTATTTTGTGATACAGTGGCTTGATTTAACATTGTTTCGATCATCAATGGCACTATCACACATAAATAAAGTATACAGATACATTAAAAAACATGTTATTTTTTCAAGGACCGAGAAGGAGGGGGGATAGTAAATACAATATAATCACCAGTCCGCCCATATCCTGAAAAAGATTACAAAACGTGTAGGTGTCGATTTCCTATTTTCAACTCCACTAAGCTTTCAGTTTTTTGTAAGAAAATTAACCCATGCAAAGAAGAAAAATCGTGGATTATTCGCAGCAAAATTGGTTTGTGTCTTCTGACAAGGGCGTTGTATATTGCATGTCATTGTCTTGCACACGTGAACACATAGCGTAGACGGACAGATACGTAAACAAAAGGCTAAAAGAGCACAATAAAAGGTATATCATAGACAGAAACCTGGGACATCTCATCTTAAACTGCAGTAACTGTGATGATAAGTCAGCGCGTTGGCGCACTCAGCTTTGCGAACCTGAGTTCAAAAAAAGTGGCATTGTTGTCAAGGAAATAGTTGAGGTAATAGAGATTGCTCGTGTGGGAGGGCTGCATCAGCATGCCATCGCTTGGATTGACTAAGAATGACCTAAGATTTTTGGAAACTTGATGATTAAGACAGTGTCACCCAGTTTATTATTTGCTGATTGCTATTTTTATCTTATGCTTTATTTTATTTCTTTACCCGCTGGCTCTGTGCATGTATTTATACAGTATAGAATACTTATAACTTAAGTCTCAGGAGTTGCGAATATCCGCACTCTAAGCAGTGCCACACTATGACCAAAACAACCTTTTTCAAGAGCTGCGCTTGCTCGAAACACGTTGAGCATGCAGCTTCACTAGTTCCAGAATCGAAGCATGCGATGCATGGTGCTTATAATCATTTAAGTTTCCAAATCTTAAAAAAAAATTTTGTGTTCAAAGACATGTGTTACCAGCAAAATGAAAGTGAAAAGGGGGAGGGGGGTCCTAACAAAAGAAAACACAATCGAGAAAATTCGCCGACCGCTTTTCAGACCGTCTCGATTATGCGCATTACACAGAAACTATGCCAAATTATGGTCTAGAACTTCACACATTGAAAGATGCCAATCGTTTGATTTCACAGGTGTGCACCCGATTCCTAAACATCGCAATCGAATTGTGAACAGACATTGAAGTACTACACGTGCCACCCTTGTTTTTATTAATGATATATATCCCTTTCCATCAAGTGCAGCCACCGCAAATAGTTTAATTGATTTCGTATCAAACCGCAACTTATAAATAGCACGCAACTGCTATCGAAATGCAACTAATGCCGATTCGGCCAAGCCTGCCATTTGGCATGTGTTCGTGGGAAGTTTGTCCAAGACGTGAGGATCCGGCGTCAAAAAGATCGCACTCAAGCACTGAACAAAGAATAGTGTGCATTTTACGAAGTTTGCATTTGTGGCTGGGAGATAAGCAATGACGAAAATCCGCCAAGCTTATGTAAGACCGAGAAATGGCAGCAAAGGTGAAAGCTGGCGTCATAAAACTGTAAAAGGTTTAAATTTCCAGGCGAGGTAGCAAACGCAATATCTGTAGCAAGCTCGATAACAGCACACTTTTTCTGACAGGAAATTGTTAAGTGCAGTTAATAACAACGGGATCGCACGTGCTCTGTTCAGTCGCGTGCGGCCGGAGCCACGCTAGGAATTCGTACACTGTAGCCGTGTCGGCGCCGGTACAAACCCATATCTGTTGTGGACCTCGGTGAGCCCGTGCAGCATGCCGGGGTCTTTTTTTCTCGTCTTTTTTCCCCTCCGTCCTTTATTCATTTACTCTGCGTCCTCTCCTCCTTTCTGATGACCTCATCGCTTGCTCTCCGCACACCTCCTTTCATACACACACTATACCGCACTTGTCTGAAAGATTTGCCGGCAAAGAACCACAGTATAAACAGTCTTTCACCTTGAGGGACTGCACAATGAGTAGTACGTATGCGTATACATGGCCTCATACATAAATGGCCTTATGGAAAAGCAAATAGAGGTCTAAAAAGAGCACATTGTAACCAGTTCTGCATTATAAGTGGTTAGGTTATAAGTGGTCTACACTTTACCTTGTATCGTCAGTGGAAGATAACAGTTGGAAGTCGGCGCTCTTTACACTCCGTTTCTGTCGTCCTTTCGAGTTTTCTGCGCTGTTACATGTGTTGAAATGAACCAGCTAGCCCAGCAAGAAACCATTCTTTCCGAATCTCACGCAACATCGACCCCAACCTACACCGTGCGAGAAAGAGAGCTAGAGCCGCTGCTTTCAGATAACATATTGATTCTAAACCACAGCTCGTTGTAGGGACACCGCCATGTATGGGACGACTGAGGGAGTGGCGGTCTAGGCCACATTAATACCTCTGATCTTCCATGATCACAGAAAAGCCAGAGGCGTGCAATAACGCCAGCACGCAAGCAAGCCACTGACTACTCCCAGCAGGCCATCAAGAACTTTTTATTGGGCGAAATCGGTGTGCCTGCTACACAAGTCCTTGCACAGATTATACATGCCTGCCAACTCTTCTAAATTTTCCGTAAAATATATAAAATTCAACCTCTTTTACAATTTTGTGAATCATGTATGATATTTTATTTATTTATTTTCAGGTTCTGCAGGCCTATATTTAGGGACAACAACAAAAAAATGTAGGAAGTTGTACACTGTCACATTACATAATCAGACGGCTTATAGAGCTTTTAGCCAGCAGTGTTACAGCAGATAAAATATGAACATATGCATCAAAAGTCTATAAGTAATTCACTTGGCCACTGTCAACACGCCATGTTCATACATAGTTCAAAACTAATCTAGAAAAAAAAAGTCTTGTTTTCAATATCTTCAGATTGAAAATCACTTATTGGTGAAGATTTCCAGGCCACATTAGCCCTAGAAGGAAAATCATTTTTAAAAGCAGTAGTACGAGCAAAAACAGGCGCCAGTGAATATTTATTGTTATGTCCTGTTTTCTTGAAGATAGACGTTTGACACAGTTGGACAAACTTATAACTTTACCGGAGAGAATTTTGTGTAGAAACGTTGACCTGTTAATTTTCCTTCGAGATTCCAATGTTTGGGTGTCATTAAGTTACATAATTTGTGTTGGTAAATCATGTCTTTTATATTTGCTTAAAATGAATCTGACCACCTTCCGTTGAAATCGGTCAGATTTGTTTGTGGGAAATGTTTCATTTCTAATAGAATAAAGTTTAAGATATTGTCGCAACGTGCAAAGAACAGGACACAAGGCTTCCTTTTGACGTTAACAGCAAGGCTCTATTCGCACACGAAAACAAAGCGCAAGAGCAGATGCGCTACGCCGTCTTCCTCGAAAAACGCCAGAGACTGCCGCTCGTGATGCTGGCGTCTTCCTCCTTTTGAGCTTACGGCTAATAACCGTGACATTAGCCTCTCTCTCAAGAAGGCATCGTCTCGATGCTTCATCATCATGGCGGAATGGTTTGTAGTCACTGGCATCCCACAGGTTCATTCGGACAAATAGGGTTTCATCCGAACCACGTGCACAACTTCTGGTGCATGTCTTTGACGTCTTGAACAATGTGGACTGTCGGGAATCACCTCATAGTCAACGTCACTGAGACGACGGAGGACTTTATACGGCCCAAAGTACCCTCTCAAGAGTTTCTTCGAGAGGCCACGACAGCGAACTGGGATCCAGATCCAAACTTTCTGTCTCTTGCTGTGCCGTATTGTAAGCGAAAGTGACGTAAGGCAGTATCTCGTCCCAGTTTTTATGTTCCACATCGATGTACATGCAAAGCATATCCGCAAGTGTTTTGTTCAGCCGTTTCGTCAGACCATTTGTTTGTGGATGGTATGCCGTTCTGTACCGGTAAGATGTTCCACTTAGACTTGGAACTGTGCGTAATAGCTTGGCTGTGAACGCTATTCCTCTGTCAGTTATTACTACAGATGCAGCACCATGTCTCAGGACTATATTCTCAATAAAAAACCGGGCTGCTTCACTTGCTGTGCCCCGCTCCAAAGCCTTTGTTTTGGCTTAGCGAGTAAGGTAGTCTGTGGTTATTATCCATTTGAGACCAGCAGCTGAAGTTGGAAATGGTCCTAGAAGATCCATTCCGACTTGAGCGAATGGAGTTTCCGGTACATCAATTGGATGGAGGAGCCCTGCTGGTTTGACGGCTGGCACTTTCCTACGTTGGCACTCAAGACAAATCCGAACGTGCTGTTGAACGGTTGCCGTCAGTTTCGGCCAGTAATACTTCTGTCTCACTCCGCAAAGTGCTCGTGTGTGGCCTAAATGACCGAATGTCGGTTCGTCATGGCACACCTCTTGTACTTCTTTCCTGAGTGGTGTTGGAACTACAAGTAAGTAGGTGTTGCCGCTCGGAGAAAAGTTCACCTTATAAAGGACCTCGTTGTGCAAACAAAACGATGCTACCCCTCTTGCGAAGAGCTTTGGTATAGCAGATGTGCGTCCCTCTAAAAAATCAATAAGGGGTTGCAACTCGGGACCGTCGCGTTGCTGCTGTGCGATTGTAGACGTGTTGACTACACTGACAAACGCCGCATCGTCATCATCATCAGCATTTGCGTCTTCGAATGGGGCGCGAGAAAGGCAATCGGCGTCTGTATGTCGCTTTCCGGATTTATGAACTATAGCCATATCGAATTCTCGAAGCTTGAAGCTCCAGCGCGCCAATCGTCCTGACGGGTCCTTTATGTTCGTCAACCAGCAAAGCGAGTGGTGATCGCTGATGACTTTAAATGGGTGGCCGTACAAATATGGACCAAACTTCCTGACCGCCCACACCACTGCAAGACACTCTTTTTCAGTGGTAGAGTAGTTCTCTTCTGTACGGGAGAGGATCCGACTTGCATAAGCAATTACTCGTTCGGCGCCATCTTGCCACTGAACGAGCACAGCTTCTAAGCCGACATTGCTGGCGTCGGTGTGAACCGCTGTCGGAGCGTATTCGTGAAGTGTCCGAGAACTGGTGGGCTTTCAAGACGTTGCCGCAGCTCGTTGAACTCTTCCTGCTGCTCTTCACCCCACACAGACGTGACGTCTTCTTGAGTGAGTCGTGTTAAAGGTGATGCAATGCGCGAAAAATTCTCAATGAAGCGTCGGTTATTGAACACAGGCCTAAAAATCGACGCACCGCCTTCTTGTCTGGTGGCGTAGGAAAACTTGCAACAGCGGCTATTTTGTCTGGGTCAGGCCGTACCCCTTTACTGCTAACAAGGTGTCCCAAGAAAAGAAGCTTTTCAAAGCGAAAGTGACATTTTTCTGGCTTGAGTGTTAGTCCGGCCGATCGTACCGCTTGAAATACCTCGTGTAGTCACTTCAAGTCCTCGTCAAATGTCGCTGAAAATACAATTACATCGTCCAAATGTACTAGGCACATTTGCCACTTTAGGCCTGACAGGACTGTGTCCATGAGCCGCTGAAACAATGCCGGTGCTGAGCACAAGCCAAACGGGAGAACTTTAAACTCATAAAAACCATCAGGTGTCACAAATGCTGTTTTTTCTCGATCTCTTTCATCAACTTCTATTTGCCAATATCCGCTCCGTAAATCCATCGACGAGAAATATTGTGCATGGCGTAGTCGATCGAAAGAATCGTCTATACGAGGCAGCGGTTAAACGTCCTTTATCGTTATCCGATTGAGCTTGCGGTAATCAACGTAGAAACGCAAGGTGCCATCTTTTTTTTTCACCAATACTACCGGTGATGCCCAAAGACTTTTCAACGGCTGAATAACGTCGTCCTGAAGCATCTTTCGTACCTGACTTTTTATGGCCTCACGTTCCCGCAGAGCTACTCAGTATGGGTTCTGCCGTATGGGTCTGACAGTTTCATCCGTAATTATGCGATGTTTCGTCAACGGCGTTTGGTGAACTCTGGACGTCGAAGAAAAACCGTCCTGAAACTCATTAATAAGCTTCAGAAGGCTTTGCTTCTGCGGGGTCAGTAAACTTGGGCCAACGTCGACGGATAGAGGGGCTGACCCGGTGATATCGGCGTTCTCCATAGTCAAGCAGCCTGCAATCTCAACGAGCACCTCGACATACGCGACTGCCATACCTCTTGCAAGATGTCGTCGCTCAGTTCTGAAGTTCGTAACCAGAACGTGTGTTTGTCCGCAATTGAGGCTTACGACGGCTCTTGCAACAGATAGTCTATGGCTCAATAGCAATGCTGGAATTTGTTCAGCGATGTGGTCGAAGTTGCCTGGGTGGTCGCATGTTACAGCTATGAGAGCACTATGAGAACGGGGTGGAAGGGTCACTGTCTTCGTAGACGCGCAGATGTTTACGCCGCTGGTCATCGTTACATATCATATCTTAAACTTGATCTGGGGCCATCAAAAATGTAACTGACCGGTCTGGAATGTCTATGACGGCACCGTATTCACAAAGGAAGTCCATCCCCAAGATCAGGTCTTTGCAGCACTCGGACAAAATCATGAATGTGGCAACGAAAGCTGAATCACCGATACTAATTTTGGCAGTGCACTTTCCAGTCGGCGTCATCAGTTGGCCCCCCACTGTTCTTATGTTAGGCCCTGTCCATGTCGTTTTAACTTTATTAAGCCAATCAGCAAGCTTTCTGCTCATGATAGAGAAATCTGCGCCAGTGTCTACTTGCGCTGTCACAGGGCGTCCATCTATGTAAACAGCTATGTCGGCGCTTACGATTTCCTGTGGGGTTTGTGGCGTTGCATCGTTCGTCGTATCGTACTGGCACTAGAGGTATCGCAGCATCTCGACGAGTAGCAACCTTCCGTTCAAAAGTCGCAGCTGTTAGTTTCCCCGATGAGGGCTTGGGGACCGGCCTCGGACAGCGTCGGCGTAACTGCGACTGTTCGGCGAAGAGCTCGGCGAAGGTGACGGAGAGCGGGATCGACGATACAGAGCGGATGACTGTCCTTGCGGGTGCGCGCTATCACGTCGGGTGTAGAATTGAGGTCGTGAAAAAGTCGGCACATAAGTCTGGTATCTCTTTTCATGATATGGTGAAATGCGGTAAACATGTCCAGCTTCTCCGCAATTGGAGCACAGTGGACGGCGGTCGACGGTGCGTCATAAATCCATCTTGCGAACGAATGGTCGACTGGTAGGCACCCTCGGCGACTAAGTTGCAGGTGTCGGCGGAGGGTAGAACGGTGGGTAGAACAGAGTGTCAGTAGGTGGGTTATATTGCGGAGTCGTCGTCGTTAATGGTGGTGGCGGCGGCGGTGGCGATGGGTTGTAGACTGATGTCGCCGTCGTGTTGTAAGAATAAGCCAGTGCAGACGAGTTGTGCGGCGCTGGCGACGGACGACGGGTGGCTGCCGCATAGTTGATCGATCGCTGGGCGGGTAGTGATTCGGGCTGCGAAAATGCTTGCCTGATTTTCTGCCACACAACTTCTCCAACTGAAGCCATCGCCCGTTCTTGCGGAGTCACAAGGAAGCTGCGGATCTCCTCATGAACAACCTCGCCAATAAGCTCACGCAGAGAACCGTCACTGCCAGCTGTCAGAGCAGAGACGCTGATTGAGGCACTATTTGGTCGGTTGTAATAGCGACGCTGTTGCTGCAGTGCACACTCGATAGCTGTAGCCTCTTTGATGAATTCCGCTACGGTCGTCGGTGAATTGCGGAGAAGGCCGGCAAACAGCTGTTCTTTGACGCCTCGCATCAAATGGCGGAGTTTCTTGGTTTCAGGCATATCAGGGTCAGCCCGTCCAAATAGACGCGTCATGTCCTCCGCAAACATGGCGCCACTCTCATTTGGTTTCTGGATCCGAGACTTGATGAAGTGCTGAGCAAAGTCACAGCGGTCGTTGTTTGGGAAGGTGCTGAGAATCTGCTGCCGAAATTCATCCCATGAAGACAGCGTTGCCTCGACAGCGTTGCTACGTACGAGCGCTGTCTGCTAAAGCAAAGTAGGCGCGTGAAAGCTTTAGCTCGGTGCTCCAGCGGTTCGCCTTAGCGACTCCCTCATACGGGGCTAACCAGTCCTCGACGTCTTCATACGCCTCACCATGGAATGTCTCCGGAATCTGGGGCTGCTCAAAAGTCAGCTGGGAAGCACCTGCAGCTGCCATTTCTCCAGCTGGAGTGCTTTGCTGGGAAAGTTCCAGGGGAATTGCCTCAGGACTAAGGCCTTGCTGTCGGCGACTGTAGCGGTGGACAGGGGTATCCATTGAAGGAATGGGTTGCGGTGTTGGACTTGAAGTGCGGGCTGCAGAGGAGTTCCGAGCATCAGTCGTAGAAGTCCAGCACCTCCACCAGTGTCGCAACGTGCAAAGAACAGGACACAAGGCTTCCTTTTGACGTTAACAGCAAGGCTCTATTCACACACGAAAACAAAGCGCCAGAGCAGACGCGCAACGTCGTCTTCCTCGAAAAATGCCAAAGAGTTCCGCTCGTGGTGCTGGCTTCTTCCTCTTTTTGAGCTTACGGCTAATAACCGTGACAATATTGTCACGGCTAAAGGCCGGGCAAGAAGACAAAGGATGACAAAGTGATGAGCGTGGACAGCACCCACGATTCCTCTGAGAAAGAAGAAGTCGAAGTGGCTGCTCTTTTGTTCTGTTAATACAGACCTCGTTTTTCTGGTCGCACCGTCGTCCTGTGCTCTGTTATTTTCACCTAGCGACATTGGTGGAGGTGCTGGACTTCTCCGACTGATGCTTGGGACACCTCCGCGCCCTAGCACATCGAGTCCACCACCGCAATCCGTTCCTGCAGTGGATACTCCTGTCCACCGCTACAGTCGCCGACGGCGAGGCCTTAGTCCCGAGGTGATCCCGCTCGAACTTCTCCAGCAACACACCGTACCGGGAGAAATGGCTACCGGAGGGCCTTCACAGCTTACTGTTGATCAGCCTCTAATTCCTGAGACCTTCCACGGTGAGGTTTATGAAGACGTCGAGGACTGGTTAGCCCAGTATGAGCAAGTCGCCAAAGCCAACCGCTAGCCAACTGAACAAAAGCTATCGCGCGTCTACTTTGCTTTGGCAGACAGCGCTCGTACGTGGTACGAGAACCGCGAGTCAACGCTGTCTTCGTGGGAAGAATTTCGGCAGCAAATTCTCGGGACATTCGCAAACACCGACCGCTGTGATTCTGCTTTGCAGCTCATCGAAGCACGCATACAGAAACCAAATGAGAGCGTCGCCATGTTTGCGGAAGACATGACCCGCCTATTTCAGCGGGCCGACCCCGAGGTGCTTGAAGGTAAAAAACTACGACATTTGATGAGAGGCGTCAAGGAAGAGCTGTTTGCCGGTCTCCTACGCAACCCACCAACAAGCGTAGCGGAATTTGTCAAAGAGGCTACAACAATCGAGCGAGCACTGCAGCAACGGCGCCGATACCATGACCAACCAATCAAAACATCTCCCAGTCTCTCTGCTTTGAGTGCCGGTATTGAGTGTTCTCTGCGCGAACTCATTCGTGAGGTCGTTCGGGAGGAGATCCGAAACCTCCTTTTGACTCCGCAAGAAAATACCATGGCTTGCGTTGCAGAAGTTGTGCGGCAAGAACTCCGCCAGGCATTTTCGTTGCCCGAATCGCCCTCAGACCAGCGGTCTGTGAGCTACGCATCAGCTGTCCGTCGACACACTCCAGTGTCCTACAACTCGTCACCACTGGCTTATCGTGACGTGAGCGAAGGACCTTACAACGAGCCGTGGGCCCCAGCTCCCAATCCGCCGCAGCCGTATCCACAGTCCAACGTGCCTATGCAAACGGCGCCAATGTACACTCCGCCGACATCTGCATCTTGGTCGCAAGGTATGCCCACCAGTCGACCATTCATCCGTAAGACGGACTTGTGGCGCACCGTCGACCGTCGACCACTTTGCTTTCATTGCGGAGAAGCCGGCCATATTTTCCACCATTGACCGTACCGTGACCGTAGACATCATAACTTTCTACGAACCTCCCCTCGTGCCTATTTCGATAACCGCGGTGACAGCAGTGCAGGCCCGCAAGCACAGCAACCCGAAGTGCCGTATCGTCAACCCCGCTCTCCTTCACCTGCACCGAACTCGCCGCCGCAGCGCAGGTACTCCCAGGTGGTCCGGGGCAGATCTCCTAGCCCTCGTCGGGGAAACTAACAGCCGCGACCTTTGGGGAGAAGGTTGCCGCTCGTCGAGATGCTAACACACCCCCAACATCTTCTCTACGACGTGATATGACGAATGATACCACGGATCGTACGACGCACGTTACCAAGGACGATACGACGTCACCGACATCAACGGAAATCGTAAGCGCCAATCTAGACATTTGTACAGACGGACGCCCAATAACAGCACTGGTAGATACTGGTGCGGACTTCTCTATTATCAGCCGCAAACTCGCCGACTGCCTAAAAAAAGTAAGAACAATATGGACGGGACCAAACATTAGAACCGCAGGGGGTCAATTGGTGACGCCGACAGGCAAATGTACAGCTCGAATTAATATCGGCAGTTCAGATTTCGTCGCTACTTTCGTAATTTTACCGGAGTGCTGCAAAGACCTGATCTTGGCCATGGACTTCTTGCGTGAATACGGTGCCATTATCAATATTCCTGAAAGATCGGTTACGTTTTGGACGGCCCCAGATCAAGTTTCGAATGTGCCCTGTACAGACCAGCGACGTCAGCCTTTGCGTGTCTTCGAAGACGACGTGACCATCCCACCGCGGTCGAGTGCACTCGTGGCTGTGACATGTGACACGTCGAGCGATTCTGAAAACATCGCCGAGCAAATTCCAACACTGCTATTCAGCAATGGTTTACTATCGCAAGAGGCGTCGTAAGCATAAAATGCGGACACACGCACGTCCTTATTACGAACTTCAGCTCTGAACGCCGACATCTAACGAGGGGCATGGCAGTCGTGTACGTGGAAGAGCTCGCCGAGATGACAGACTGCCTAACTCTTGAAAAAGATAATTCAACTGATCTCACCCCTGCACCTCTATCTGTTGATATTGGCCCAAGTTTGCTGCCGGCGCAGAAGCAAAGTATCATGCAGCTTATTAACAAGTTTGAAGATTGTTTCTCTTCGATTTCCAGGGTCCGTCAAACGCCGCTGACGAAACATCGAATTATAACGGACGACATGACCAGACCCATCAGGCAAAACCCGTACCGGGTAGCTCCGCGAGAACGTGAAGCCATCGAAAAGCAGGTGCGACAGATGCTTGAAGACGACGTTATTCAGCCGTCGAAAAGCCCTTGAGCTTCGCCGGTTGTATTAGTAAAGAAAAAAGACGGCACCTTACGTTTCTGCGTGGATTACCGCAAGCTGAATCAGGTGACAAAAAAAGACGTCTACCCACTTCCACGTATCGACGATTCACTCGATCGACTACGGCACGCGCGTTATTTCTCGTCGATGGATCTAAGGAGTGGGTATTGGCAGATAGAAGTCGATGAAAGAGACCGGGAGAAAACAGCTTTCGTGACACCTGATGGCCTTTTTGAATTTAAGGTACTTCCATTTGGCTTGTGCTCAGCACCGGCAACGTTTCAGCGGCTAATGGACACCGTACTATCAGGCCTCAAGTGGCAGACGTGCTTAGTGTATTTAGATGACGTCATCGTATTTTCTGCCACATTCGACGAACACGTCAGGCGACTGCAGTCAGTATTTCAAGCTATCCGTTCCGCCAGACTAACACTTAAGCCGGAAAAATGCCATTTCGGCTTCGAAGAGCTTCTGTTCCTGGGGCATCTTGTCAGCAGTGAAGGTGTGCGGCCTGACCCTGAAAAAATAGCTGCCGTTACGAATTTTCCAGTGCCAACTGACAAAAAGGCCGTCAGACGGTTTTTAGGACTGTGTGCTTACTACCGACGCTTCATTGAGAACTTCTCGCGCATTGCCTCGCCGTTGACTCGCCTTACCAGAGAAGACGTCGCATTCGTATGGAATGAAGAGCAGCAAAAATCATTCGACGAGCTGCGGCAACGCCTTCAGAAGCCACCAGTCCTCGCACACTTTGATGAGGACGCACCGACAACAGTGCACATCGACGCTAGCAATGTCGGCTTAGGAGCTGTACTCGTGCAGTGGCAGGATGGCGCCGAACGAGTAATTGCTTACGCGAGCAGAACTCTTTCACGTGCGGAAGAAAATTATTCCACTACGGAAAAAAGAGTGCCTTGCGGTGGTGTGGGCGGTTATAAAATTCCGCCCATACCTGTATGGTCGTCCTTTTAATGTTGTCAGCGACCATCACTCCCTCTGCTGGCTGACGAATTTAAGAGACCCTTTAGGACGGTTGGCGCGCTGGAGCCTGAAGCTTCAAGAATTTGACATGACGGTGGTCTACAGATCGGGGAAGCGACATTCAGACGCTGATTGCCTTTCTCGTGCGCCATACGAACCTGCGACGGCAGAAGATGACGACACAGCCTTTGTCGGAGTTGTAAACACGGCAACTGTCGCACAGCTGCAACGAGACGACCCCGAACTAGAAACCATAATACGTTTTTTAGAGGGTCGCACTTCAGCTGTACCTAGACTGTTCGCGAGAGGGCTTTCGTCATTTTGCTTGCGCAACAACGTCCTGTATAAGATGAACTTCACGCCACACGGAAACGACTACTTACTCGTCGTCCCAACATCTCTAAGGAGCGAAGTATTACAGGCATGCCACGATGAACCAACATCCGGCCACCTGGGTTACACGCGTATGTTGTGCAGAGTGAGGCAGAAATACTACTGGCCACGACTGACGGCAACCGTTCAACACTATGTTTGGACGTGCCTTGATTGCCAGCGCAGAAAAGTTCCACCCGTCAAACCAGCAGGCCTCCTCCATCCTATTGACGTGCCTGTTACTCCATTCACTCAAGTCGGAATGGATCTTTTGGGCCCATTTCCAACCTCATCAGCAGGTCGCAGATGGATTATAGTAGCCACCGACTACCTCACTCGTTACGCCGAAATCAAGGCTTTGGAGAGGGGGACGGCAAGTGAAGCAGCCCGATTTTTCATAGAGAATGTGGTGCTGAGGCATGGTGCTCCATCAGTGGTAATAACTGACAGGGGAACCGCATTCGCAGCCGAACTATTACAGACAGTTTTAAGACTTAGTGGCACATCCCACCGGCGAACAACGGCGTATCATCCGCAAGCGAATGGTCTTACGGAACGTCTCAACAAGACACTAGCGGATATGCTCTGCATGTACGTCGATGTGGAGCATAAAAACTGGGATGAGATCTTGCCATATGTCACGTTCGCCTATAACACGGCTTATCAAGAAACAACAAGAACAACGCCATTCCGCCTTCTTCATGGTCGTGAAGTCACCACTATGCTGGATGCTATGCTGCCGCACGAGTGCGAAGACGCTGAAACGGATGCTGATTATATCACTCAGCTGGCCGAAGAAGCCCGACAACTTGCACGCCTACGTATTAGTCGCCAGCAGGACTACGATTCAAGACGGTACAACCTTCGTCACCGACCAGTCTCCTACGAGCCAGGAGAGAAAGTTTGGATATGGACACCTATTCGGCGCCGTGGCCTCTCAGAAAAACTGTTAAGACGGTACTTCGGTCCCTATAAAGTTCTGCGACGTCTCAGTGACATTAATTATGAGGTTGTTCCTGATACTGCGCACTCTTCAAGGCGTCGAAGGTATGCTCCAGAAGTTGTGCACGTGGTACGCATGAAGCCTTATTTCGCCGAATGAACTCATGCGTTTCAAACGAGTACAAACCGCTTTGATTATAAAGCATCGGGAGGATGCTTTCTTGAATGGTAGGTTAATGTCACGGCTAAAGGCCGGGCAAGAAGACAAAGGACGACGAAGTGATGAGCGTGGACAGCACCCACGATTCCTCTGAGAAAGAAGAAGTCGAAGTGGCTGCTCTTTTGTTCTGTTAATACAGGCCTCGTTTTTCTGGTCACACCGTCGTCCTGTGCTCTGTTATTTTCACCTAGCGACAATATGATAGAACAGCGTGGCCTTCACAATCGTAATAAACAATTACATTGGGCCAGTTGATATGAATCCATCTTAGCAGGAAGCACACAACTTTTACACAGGAACACGAGACACATGCGCTTGTGTCTCATGTTTCTGTGTAAAAGTTGCATGCTTCCTACCAAGATGGCTTCACAATCGGCTCCGGCGTGTTGCTGTAGCCAGTCACGAAGGCCACAAATATGTCATTATGGTAAGTTCTACTCCTATGAGAGGACACTACGTACTCTTGTTATTATCATCAGCAGCAGCAGCTTCGTCATTTAGTGGAATGGCTAGATTTAGCCAAATGAATGACTTCTGTCGTCTTTTCGCGAAAGTTTCCTTTTCTCCGTGTCAGTACCCCCTTGGCACGTCTGCAGACATGTGGCTGTTGGCATTGTACGCAGTCTAGTGATTAGGATTTTTTTGCGTCACTTTTCAAATCAACAGCTGCCACGTCTTTTGACACCCACCAATGGGTGTCAAAAGATGGGTGTCAAACACCCACCAATGGGCGGACCCACCAATGTTTGTGGCTCAATTTTTTATGAAGTCAGTATCGTTCTAGCGACGTTATGAGCAGTTTTGAATAGCTTTTGCCTTGACTAGCGCGCACATAGTCAGTACTGAAAAATAAGGTGCAAGGAAAGAGCGTCGGCATGCAGCTCATCTGACCGGGCCCTAAAGTGCCGGGAAGTCACTATAACTGAACGAATTTAGTCTGAAGGACCAGTAACGTAAGATATGGCTGCCTGGCGATGGATGAACAATAGCACAAGATTTCATGTGAAGTGCTGCACTCAAATGAGTGTAACGTTCGCACGTCCCCTCTTGTGTATTTATCTGACTTTCAGCAAAAACGTAGCTCATGTAATTGTTTTATGCCACAACAATCCCCAAGCAACAGTTACCGGGGCGACAAAGCAAATAAAAGAGGGTATGAAGGACAAAATTATTACAAAAAGTTTTTAGGTGATCGATATATATAGATATATTATGGAGCCTTGGTTTGGAAGACCTTTATTAGGCCCGAAGAACCGGCAGCCGACAGCTGAGATGATCGGACCAAGATGATGATGCTACGTGACAACGATGAGGATGCATGAGCAACACATGATAATGATGATAATGTACAGATGAAGAGGATTGGTATACTAAATGCCCACACTAATTCCCCCCACGTGAAAGCGGCCAGCCTGGCCGCGGCAAGTCAAGGAGACAAAGAACGTCGCATGAAGGGCTTCATACGGGAGACATGGACGACCTCAGTAGTTCGATAACGGCGATCAGCTGGGGCTACAAGTGGCGTCACGCGATAATTCACTGGTGAAGTTTCTTCAAGAACTGTGTACGGCCCGATAAACCGTGGCTGGAATTTGTCGCACAAACCAGGTGTGCGAATAGGCGTCAAAAGAAGCACTTCGTCTCCAGGTTGAAAGGATACAGCACGATGGGATTCATCATAAACCAGCTTTCTGTCTTGCTGTCGGGCTTCAGTGTTTATACGAGCACGTTGGCGGCTCTCTGCGAGCCGTAAAATGTATTCCTCTGAAGAGGATGGAGATGAATTCACATGGCAAGTAAAGAAAGAGACGTCCAGGAGAGAAGTAGGGGAGCGTCCATAAACTAGGTAAAATGGTGAGTAGCCGGTTGTCCGCTGAATAGCCGTATTGTAGGCGAAAGTGACGAATGGTAGGACTACATCCCAGTTCTTGTGGTCTGGTTGAATGTAGGCGGCGATCATGTCAGAAAGAGTGCGGTGAAATCGCTCAGTGAGGCCGTTAGTTTGGGGATGATAACTAGAGGCAGTCTTGTGAGTTGTGCCAGAAGCGCAAAGAAGTTCGTTCACTAGTTGCGAAAGGAAGGCCCTTCCACGGTCACTGAGCAATACACGTGGAGCCCCATGACGCAGTATAATGGCTCGGAGGATGAAATCGGCAATTTCAGAAGCTGAACCGGTAGTGACGGATGCCGTCTCGGCGTAGCGCGTCAAATGGTCAACGGCTGTTACTATCCATCGTTTTCCAGCAGCACTGACTGGAAGGGGGCCATAAAGATCGATGCCTACAACTTCAAAGGGTGTGGCTGGGCACGGAAGAGGCTGTAGTGTACCGGCTGGAGCAGATGTGGGCAGTTTTCTAGATTGACAGGTAGTGCAGGACCCAACGTACCGAGCTACACTAGTGGTAATACCTGGCCAATAAAACCGACTTCGAAGGCGATCGTAGGTTTTATGATAACCAAGGTGACCTGCCGTCGGATAGTCATGAAGTGCTCTGAGGACTTCGGACCGAAGCGATCGGGGTAGAACGGGAACCCAGCGCTGACCGTCAGGATGGTAAATTTTGCGGTACAGCACCGAGTTGTCCAGCTTAAACTGCGAGAGTTGGCGACGGAGCCTCGCATTAGGTGGACGGGAACTGCCAGTGAGGTAGCCTATAATACGTCGACAGTATGGGTCAGCCAGCTGTCGAGAAGAAAAATTGTGCGGGTCGTCCGAAGGCAGCTGGTCCATAGAGGCGAGAGAGGAAACCGCCGTAGACGTGGTCTCCGAGGGCGTGTTGTGCAAAGTGATTGCGGAAACGCTGAGGGGAGCCGCTGGTAGTGGGCAGCGAGAGAGAGCATCGGCGTCGCTATGCTTTCTGCCACACTTGTATACGATGTCAAAATCATATTCTTGTAGGCGTAGAATCCAGCAGCCGAGGTGTCCCGACAAGTTCTTGAGTGTCGAAAGCCAACATAAAGCATGGTGGTCGGTCACGATGGTGAAATGGCGGCCATGAAGATAGGGACGAAATTTCTGCACTGACCAAACGATGGCGAGGCACTCCTTCTCGGTGATCGTGTAGTTCCTCTCGGCTGCGGAGATGATGCGGCTGGCGTACGCAACGACTCGCTCTCGTGAAGAGTTGTCGCGCTGGAGGAGCACGGCTCCTAAACCGTGGCCGCTAGCGTCTGTATGGAGGAAGGTCGGTGCACCATCGTGAAA
Source organism: Rhipicephalus microplus (assembly GCF_043290135.1). NCBI lineage: Eukaryota > Metazoa > Arthropoda > Arachnida > Ixodida > Ixodidae > Rhipicephalus > Rhipicephalus microplus. The sequence continues at coordinate 220,879,217 of NC_134704.1, forward strand.
GTGAGAAAGTACAGGATCGGTCGTGAGGGCACTCTTCAATTTATCGAAAGCCGATTCACATTCCTGAGACCACTGAAAGGGCGTACCAGAAGCAAGTAGCTTATGTAGTGGTGCGGCTATGGAGGCAAAGTTTTGTATGAATCGCCGAAAGTAAGAGGCGAGACCAAGGAAACTTCGCAAATCTTTCGGCTTGTCAGGGCGAGGGAATCGAAGCACCGCAGCAGTTTTCTCAGGGTCTAGACGAATTCCGTCCTTGCTCACAACATGACCGAGGACCTTGATAGATCTGCTGGCGAAATGGCACTTCTTGGTGTTAATTTGAAGACCAGCGCCCGCAAGGCAAGTCAGGACCTCGTCCAAGCGTTGCAGATGTTGAGGAAACGTCGATGAAAATACAACAATGTCATCGAGGTAACATAGGCAAGTCTTCCATTTCAGGCCACGCAGTACGGTGTCAATCAAGCACTCAAAAGTTGCGGGCGCATTGCATAGACCAAACGGCATAACATTGAATTCATATAGGCCGTCCGGGGTTGCAAACGCAGTTTTTTTTTTTGTCCTCTTCGTGCATGGGGATTTGCCAATAGCCGGAACGCAAGTCGAGGCTTGAAAAGAATTCAGCACCTTGTAAAGAATCGAGGGCGTCGTCGATACGTGGCATGGGGTATACGTCCTTCCTAGTGATCTTATTGAGTGCTCGGTAATCGACGCAAAATCGTACGGAACCGTCTTTTTTATGCACCAAAACCACTGGAGACGACCAAGGACTGGTTGAGGGTCGGATTATCTCCCGTTGCAGCATATCGTCTACGTTTTCCTCAATGATTTTTCGTTCGGCTAGGGAGACGCGGTACGGACGACGATGCACAATGGATGTTCCGTCGGTCTGAATACGATGTGCTGTAGCAGTTGTCTGACCCAGGCTGGATGAATGAACGTCAAAAGAGTTTGCATGCTTTTGCAACAAATCAAGCAGCTGCTGCTTCTGCGAGTCTGTCAAGTCCTTGTTGATGGCTGCTGTAAAGGCCGAGGAAGCAGCATGATCTCCAGGATGGCCTTTAGAGGAGGCAGGGGTAAGAGGCACGACGCACACAGGCTCCAGATCGGCAACGCAGGCGACAGTAGTGCCCCGCGGCAGTAAAATTTTATCTGGTGTGGTGTTCGTAGCAGCGAGGACAGCTGATCCATCGTTGAAGCGAGCCACACCTGATGCGAGAGCTATGCCTTTATTAAGGCAACAGGGCGATGGAGTGACCAAAATGTCACCAGAGTCGACGTCGTTGGACAAAACTGTGACTAATTGATGTTCGTTCGGGGGTAACTCGATGTCTACAGCAGCGATGAGTCGAAGTGGCCTGTAGGTTTCGTCACTAAGCAAGTGGTCTGTGCCAGTAAGATGGACGACACGTTGTGCACAACAAATAGTCGTGGAAACAGACGAAAGAAAGTCCCAGCCTAAAATGAGTTCGTGGGAGCACGGGGATAGCACAGCGAATTGTATGTGATGAAGAATGTCGTCGATTAGCACACGGGCAGTACAGAGAGCGGAAGGGCGAATCATCGTTCCCTGGGCTGTAACCAGTGTCGGTCCATCATAAGGCGTCGTTACTTTTCGAAGACGGGTACACAAATCAGCACGAATAATAGAAAACCCAGCCCGAGTGTCCACCAAAGCATCAACGTCTACTCCCTCAACTGAGACTGCAATCATATTGTAAGGGCGCGCTGGAGGAATTGGAGTACTGTGTAGGAATGCAGTTTGTCCTCCAAAAACTGCATTGCTTAGTTTTCCGGACGCCGATCAGAAGCGAGGGAAGCAGGCTGAAGAGGAGAAGAGGAGCGACGGTAGGGCGATGGTGAACGGCGTCTGGTTGATCGAAGACTACTGCACAGTTCACCGGATGCTGGCGGAGATGGAGACCGACGCGGCGGTGACGAATAACGACGGCCCTGGTACAAGGCTCCTGCGATATAGTCTCGTTCGCGTATGTCGTACCCTCTGCGCTCATCTTGCTGGCGCTTGCGGCAAAAGCGTGAAATGTGACCACGATAGCCGCAATAATAGCACGTAGGGCGAGTCGATCGATAAGGAGGGTGGTAGCTTGTGTTAGATGCACCGGGAGAGAGAGCAGTGAGAGGGACAGATGATGGCTCAGGCGGTGGTGATGCAAAGCTCGTGGGAAAGCTTCTGGGAGGTGCGGCAGCAACCGACGCGTACGTTCGTGGTGGCGACGTCGAGCTGACGGTGCCTGATGGTGCAGCGACGGCATGCGAGAACGATGGGAGAGTACGATCGACAGTGGGCTGCAGGTGGGCCATATGGGTCATGGACGTAAGCTCCTCCCTGATGACATCCCGCAATGACGTTGAAGAAGGCTGAATGGTACATACTGAAGGTAGTGTGAATCCCATTGATTCTAATTCTTCGCGTATTATCACTCTTATCGTTTCTTGTAAGTTTGGATCAGTCGTGATACGGGCCGCGTCACTGTCCGGTTGTAGGCGCATCGACTCAAGTTCTTCGAGGCGCTGACAGGTTGTCGCAACGTCAGCAACGGTAGCCGGATTCTGGATTGCAAGGGCATTGAATGCGACGGGTCCAATGCCCTTAAGAAGCTGGCGTACCTTGTCTGTGTCATTGGGGTGTCAACCCGGCGGCAAAGTGAAAGGACATCCTCGATGTAGGATGTATACGACTCCCCGATGTGCTGTTTCCGAGTTGCAAGAGCTTTCCTTGCGAGAGCTGAACGGACAGCCGGTGTGCCAAAGAGATGGCGAAGCTGATCTTTGAAGGCTGACCAGTCGGGGATGTCGATGAAGTGGTTGAGGAACCACGTCTTCGCGACACCCGTGAGGTAGAATGACACGTAAGCGAGTTTGGAGGTGTTATCCCACCGGTTAGCAGCGCCGACCCGTTCGAAATCGTCCAGCCATTCCTCCACATCTTCCCCGCGCATACCAGCGAAGGGATGGGGCTCACGCTGGAGGCTGTTAATGACGTGAAAAGGCGCGGCACGCGGTGGCGGAGTGGGAACGGCTGCAGCACCGACCTCTTCTTGGTGCGACATATTTCCGGACACCTGGCCCAAGCGGCGACCTGAACGTAGCTCCAGGTGGTAGAGTGGTCGAGAGGATGGCGGGGGATCCAACAGCACGCTCCACCACGTATGGAGTCTTGGTTTGGAAGACCTTTATTAGGCCCGAAGAACCGGCAGCCGACAGCCGAGATGATCGGACCAAGATGATGATGCTACGTGACAACGATGAGGATGCATGAGCAACACATGATAATGATGATAATGTACAGATGAAGAGGATTGGTATACTAAATGCCCACACTAAATATAGGGGGGCTATAAGAAGTATCACGGTAACTCTTATAGTGATAACTTTTGCCCGCTTCAGGTGGCTTCAATGAGTTTCAACTTCTGAAGGATCTACACAATTTTTCCCATAATTTGCACCTCAGAGAATACTATCATGACCGCCGAAGCCCGAACGAAACCCGACCTGCACTACCGACATAGAAACAATGGTCACCTCCATCATATCGCGACAGATGCCTAGACATTTACATAAAGGCTGTACAACGGGACATTTTGGCTGCCTATAAGAAAACCGTGGCTTACCGCCACAATTTGTCTAAAAAAGAGAAGGTTGCTCTCGAAGAATTGTCGACAAATCGTGACTTCGTCATTAAACCAGCCGATAAAGGAGATGGGGGGCTATTGTAATCTTCAACGCGGTTGATTATATAAACAAGACCAACAGGCAACTTTCAGACGCCACCTTTTACAGAGCTTTGCCCTCCTATCCTACCTGTGAATTTAAATCTAAGCTTAAGGACAAACTTATGTCTCTACTGGAACATGGTAAATTGAACGAAAAAACAGTCCGCTCTTTGGTACCACTCAGTGCCGTAGCGGGAAGATTTTACATGCTTCTTAAAATTCACAAGCATAATAATCCCGGCCGCCCCATCATTTCTGGAATTGGCACCGTGACCAAAAATTTATCTCGCTACGTTGACTCCCTCATAAACAAGATTCCAGTCACATTTTCGTCATTCATCATAGACACCGACCATTTCCTTCAAGAAGTATTAGATCTTTATATTCCACCTGGTTCAATGTTAGTAACACTGGACGTAGCACCACTATACACCTTCCAACGGCTATAAGAAGCCACGTACCTCCGTCGAACTTCAGTGGGCCAGGCAGCGGCACTCAGGGCGAAATGCTCACCAAACCATTCGTCTTTGTGGTGCAGGTTAGTTCCTACTTGCCTACGACATGTTACCGCAGTGAAAACCGCTTTTTAGTGTTGCTGCCACGCCCACTTGGTAGCTTTTTTTCATGCATTTGTGCTTTTGGCGTGGATTTGTTAGTTTGCGGGGATATTGAAGCAAACCCAGGCCCTTCAGATAAAGAAATACTGCAGCAGCTTCTTTCAGGACAAAAACACATCACTGATATGATGAACAGTGTCTTATCAAAACAAGAAAAAATCGAAAAAGAAGTTGCTAGCTTGACTGAAAGGATGAGTTCCGTCGAAATACAGACAAAACCTTTGATTGAACTGAAAACAGATGTAAACGACTTAAAGCAAAGAGCAACACAGCTTGAGAAAGACTTTGAATTCGCGGTCAAAAAAATTGACGAGTTAGAGAACAGAAGTCGACGAAATAACTTGATTGTTTTTGGCCTAGGGGAAGAAGCTAATGAAACAACTGCTGACCTTACTGAAACAATAAAAAAGGACTTGTTTGAGGGAAAGCTGGGAGTGAATGTCAGGGGCATAGAAAGATGTCACAGATTGGGAAAAAAGAATGGCAAAAAACGCCCAGTAATTATAAAAATACTCGATTACCGAGACAAGGTAGCTATTCTGCAGAGGTGTTCCAAGCTGAAGGGCACCGAGCTGTCGATAAGTGAAGACTTTTCCGCTCGTGTACGTGATATCAGAAAAAAGTTGTGGCAAAGTTCGTCGCGCGAGCGTGCAAGTGGATCTAAAGTGAAGTTAGTTTTTGACAAAATAAGCATTGATGGAAAGTTTTTTTGCTGGGATGATAATAAGAATACAAGATATAAGTTATCTAACCAAATTAAGGTTCGGGGAAACTAGATGAACGATGCTTAGTGGTGTTAAATGTAAATTGCCGCAGTATTGTTAATAAGGCTGAGAAGTTGGAAGGCATGCTTTTAGCACATGACCCAGATATTGTATTACTAACTGAGACATGGCTACGAGATGATGTTTTTGATAGTGAGTTTGTGCCGAAAAATTACAGAGTGTTCCGTAAGGATCGAAATGGGAGGGGAGGGGGCGTTGCTATTCTTTTTAGGAATAATACACGTGTCGTAAAAATGCCAGACGTTCAAGACATAGAAAGCATCTTCTGTAAAGTGTATATTGGCAATATTAAATATCTTCTTGGTGTCGTTTACAGGCCACCAAATGCTTCCCTTGATGTTATCGCAAAGCTTAAGGATTACCTTCATTGTCACGTAAAAACCGAAGATAAATTAATCATAGCGGGAGATTTTAATATGCCAAATATGAATTGGGAAACGTTTATATCAGACCCATGTCAAGCTGCGGATACTCAAATATCCGATATCATGTTTCAATATGATTTGACGCAAATAGTCACCGACCCTACCAGAATAGATCAGGGGACGAAATCTATCCTAGATATATATCTTGTAAGTGGCAATATAAAAGAAAGCATGTTGTGCAGCGTCACAAATGGCATATCGGATCACAAGGCTGTGGTACTAAAGCTAAAGGGAGTTGAACTTAGTCAGCAGAGGATGGTGAAGAAATTTCCCAATTTTTCAAAAGCAGATGATGAATCTATAATTGATGTTCTGGCCTTTGAATATGATCATTTCAATGTAAGTAATCGTAGCGTTGAAGATCTGTGGCTTTGCTTTAAGAGAATGATTGAAGATTGTGTGCAGCGTTTTATCCCTTTAATTACAAAGAAAGTAGAGAATCACAATCCCTGGATAACAAGAGAGACGTTACAGCTGAAGCGAAAGTTGAAACGGTTAAAAAAAAGGTCGAACAAGGCTAACAGTCCTAATTTAAAAACAACTATTTGCAATATACGTGAAGAAATTAAAGAAAAATCTTTTCGTGACAAAGAAAAGTATTTTAACGAAAAATTGCCGTCATTTATTAAAACGTGTCCAAGAAAATTTTGGAAAGAGGTCACTCCGGGCACGTGCTCTACCGATGTATTTCTTTTAGATGGAAAATTAGAGAGTGATGAAAAAGCTGTCTGTACGGCCTTTAATAACTATTTCAACAGCATCTATACAAAAGATAATAATCATCTCCCACCTTTCGATGCGAACCTACCACCAATATCAGATGTCACTATTTCTGAAGAGGGTATCTTTAATTTATTGCTAAATCTGGATGTTAAGAAATCTGTTGGACCAGATGAGATACCGAATGCCTTCTTAAAACGGTACGCAGAGTGGTGCGCGAAATATTTGTGTGTGTTATATACTAGGTCTTTGAACGAAGGTGTACTCCCTGAGGACTGGAAGATTGCCCGAATTAAGCCTCTACACAAAGCAGGTGATAAAACTCAAATAAAGAATTATCGACCAGTTTCGTTAACCTCTACAGCTTGTAAAATTCTCGAGCACATAATTCACAAACAGATTGTTACATTTCTTGATGAACACAAAGTACTAACAAAAGCGCAGCATGGATTTAGACGTGGATATTCTACCACTACACAGCTGGTTGAAACCATCCATGATTTTGCTACCGCACTAAATGAAGGTGAACAGCTAGATGCCATTTTTATGGACTTCCAAAAGGCCTTTGATAAAGTTTCACATAAAAAATTACTTCATAAATTGCAATATATCTTGAAAAATCCGAAACTTATAGTATGGATACGAGCGTATCTTGAAAACAGGCAACAATTTGTTTCATTTAATGACAGTTGTTCCAGCAAACTACCTGTGGATTCCGGCGTACCTCAGGGCTCGGTCCTCGGACCTCTTTTTTTTCTATTATATATAAATGATATAATGAATGACCTTTCTGTAAGTGTAAAGCTTTATGCTGATGATTGTGTATTATACACGAAGGTATCAACTGCTGGAGATCAGATAAGGCTCAATAATCAATTCAACAAGGTCGTCTCTTGGTGCCAGGAATGGCAAATGTCAATTAATTACAACAAAACTGTTTATATGAAAATAACACTAAAGAAAAATCCTTTATGTTATCAGTACGGCACAAATAGCGTCAATCTTACAGAAGTTGCAGAATACAAGTACCTTGGAGTATGGATAACTAATGATCTAAACTGGAACAAACACGTCGATATAACTACAGGTAAATGTCTACGGAAACTTTTTTTTCTAAAGCGATCCTTAAAATATTCTACCCCGTCTGTACGCATGTTGGCATATAAAACACTCATTCGTCCAATGTTGGAATATGCTGTAATAATATGGGATCCATTCACTAAACGTAACATTAATCAATTAGAAAAAGTGCAGAACAAGGGCTTACGTTTTATTTATAACTCCTACGGTAGAACATCCGTATCTGAATTATTGGTAAAAAGCGGTCTGCAACCCGTTGTGGACAGAAACCGCACTTGCCGGCTTAAGTTTTTCTATCAATTAATAAATGGTCATTTAAATGTTGACAATGCAGGCATTCTTCGGTATTCTTCCGGTTACGCAACTCGCAAGCGACATAGTAAAACGATAACTCCTTTACCTTCACGGATTAACTGCCACAAGTATTCGTTCTTCCCTAGAACTATTAATGACTGGAATAGCCTGACAAATGATGTCGTTTTACAGAAGAAACTGTCATTGTTTGAAAACAGCATCGCCTAAACCATCACTACACATTGCATTGTATTATTTGTTTTATTGTAATTATTGTGTTAGTCTATAACCCGTATTCTACGTGTTACGTTATTATGTGTTATGTTACTCGAAAAATTGTTGAAATAAGCGTTTGTGAACCTTCGCCTTGTATATTCAAATCGTACGATTTATTGTGTTTTCATTATTTTTTGTATGTACCGATTCTCGAACATTTTTTTTCCCACCCTGCCATGATCTTTCAGCTGAAGGATCGCAGTATTTATAAATAAATAAATAAATACACCAACATACTGCATAAAGATGGTATTTCTGCAGTAATAAAGGCCTATGAAAGTTCCTCTTTTGATAAAGAAGTGCTTGGTACTCTTTTGAAACTTATCCTTGAAGTAAACAATTTTGAGTTTAGCAACATTCACTACGTACAAGCCAACGGCACCTCAATGGGTATGAAAGTAGGCACTAACTACGCCAACATTTTCATGGGCATTCTGGAAGGCGAATGTTAAGGTAAAACCACGCTTTAACCTCTCTATTACCGCACCACACAGTGTCCCTGTGGTGCGGTTGTTCTCTCCCACTGTCTGCTGACTGTGCCAGGATTCAAGAGAGAGCCGCCGGCAAATGTTTCTGTTTAGGAGATCACCGGGACGTTGGGACTGGTATGGTGGCCGACCCGTTTGCAGTGTTCTGCCTCTGCCCTTCGTTTTTTAGTTATTTGACGGAAGTCATTCCTGTGCGCCCGCATTTTTTCATGGAAAATCTTGGTTTAGCCGGCGTACGCGATCATGCACACAATGCCTGCCCTCTTCCCGCAGATGCAAGGTCTTTGGACCAGTGAATGAAACTGCCGATGGTGGTGCAAGGTTTGTGGCAACCTCGAATCCTGCCTTTTTAACTTTGCTGGCATCCACGATGTAGGGGATGGACACGTGGCGCTGTTGTGGCATTGTTGGTGTCACATTTCCCCTTCTTTTTTCTTACAGAGCACTCTGCAAAAAAATTGCTTTGTATATAACCGTTGGTGCCAAGGTCACAGATTATTTTATTTCTTCCGCCGCTGGTGATGACAACTGGTGGTTGCATGATTGCTTATTTTGATTGCAGTTTTCAAGTTTGTTCAGATTTCTTTTTTCTTGCCCGAGAAAGGTGATTTAAAGCATTTTTTTTTCATGGAATGACCGTAGATATGAACGTATATGGGTACTATTCAGGGGAAGCTTGCATTAAATGATCTAGGAGGCTGGTGCGATTAGCTCAAGCTCTCCTCACCCACAGCTGGCAAGCACAAAAACAATGCTTAGATGGAGGTCTTGAGAAGATATGGAGATGGCACAGCAAAATGAAAAGAGAGGATCTTTTGGACAAGAGAGCATTGCTAAAGCCTTTGCAGCAACTATTTAATTTACGACCATCCCCACTTCCATTCGTACATTACGCTTTAGCCCCCTGTTTCCAACACACTGTTATAGGAGATAAAACTGGTGCATGTCATAAATAGCCCCTCTTTTATCACCTATTTAGCCCCAACACTAATGCAAAAAATGTCCCTTTTTTATTTTTGCAAGAGACAGCTAAGGACCCACAGCCGGAAAGCTCGTTTGCCCGAGCGTGTCTTGGTTTTATAGAGTGCCAAGTGAAGCAGGACCCAGAGGAGTTTCCGCGTGGAGGAAAGGAATCCCGAGTTTCGTGCAAAGCTAACTGGCTAGGTGGACACACAAAGCCGCGTGCACGTAAATCACCACGTAGACAAGTCTTTTCAATGAAGGTTTTGAGGGTGCTGCTGTGATCTTCTCTTTGGCATTGTAAATATGTGTGACCCCTTCAAAAAGTGCCGCTGAAGATCGATCACAAGCCTTTGTACTCCCGTACCAGTCTGCTCCTCTTTCCGTTGAAATGGTGTGCCAGGAGTGAGTGGCAGCCAGCACAAAACTCGTGACGCAGAGGCTGGTTGGTTGTTTACTCGAATAACGAAGGCATATTTAGTATGCCATAGGGTGACACGCAATTCAAAATTGATTTTAAATACGTTCCAGGTGATAATATTTGTTGGTATTTTGTAGGTGATGTGCATGTCTCCACAGATCTGTCCGACAGGCTATCTCGCTGTCAAAATTTTGTGTCAGTACTTCTTTAGGGGAAAGAAAGGGGGAGAAAGTAAAAGGCTGGTATGAAGATACTATGAACAGATGAGATTCAAGCACTGCTCTCCACCCCACCCGAACCTCCTTCCGTCTTTCGAGAATGTAGCCTTAAAAAAAAAAAAAGCGCATGTCCTATATTCGTTTTGCCTCTTTTCTTTTTGTTGTGGGATTCGCATCACAGGTCGCTGAGCAGAGTCCCCTCGTGGGAGACGAATTAGCGCTACGTGCTTCATGAATCATTATATGTCATTGTTCATAAATTGCCCACCTGTCTGTTACCCTGAAAAAAAAAAAGTAGTACATTACGCACGAAGACTGCGAGCTGCACTTGCCCCTACTTACCCATTGAAAAGAGACTCCTTCATTATTCGTTTATTTAATAGCCTGAAGGCCGGAAGGCATTACAGAGGCAAGTGGTACATGTGGCAATAAATAAAAGATTAATAGTTACTTGTAAGTAAAAACAATACAAAATGTAAGTTAATAAGGAATAATAGCTAGCAGATATAACAGCATTGCTGTGAGAGTAAAAAGAAATCTTCTTGTGGTACAGTGTTAGCTATGTGAACAAATGGGGCACGCTGAAAGAACATATATTCAATATGGAGGCTGAAGAACGAAACATTTACGGCATGTTTATCAGTTTTCTTTCATCTCTATGCTGTTCTTTCAGGCATTACTGTTAAAAAGTACTAGATTTCAGCCAAATAAGCAGAGAAGACACAGTAATGCAGCTTTTTTTTTTTAAATTGCAGTTTCAATTTTTACGCCGCGGCTGCCGAAAAGGTGCTGTGCGCCGCCACCGATAATTTTGACCGTCAAGTGCCGACAATGTTGCCGCCGCCAACTTGGAACGAGCCCCACGCCACTGCCGGTTGAAAACGCCTCAGAGCACACCTGTAGCTGGTGGTGGCGATGGTGGTGGTCTGTTGGACTCATCGCTATCGCTGTGTTCCGTCAGAACATTTCGCTGTAGCGCTACCTAATAGGGGTCCAAATTTTGCGCTCCCGTGTGAGCCAACATTCGTTCCTCTAACTTGCTCAAGTTGTCAAGCAATGACATATCGAAGTTATCCAACTATGACCACTCATTAACTAGTACTATGCATGAATCGTCGATCACTTGTAGAGGCGTTGTTTCGTTTTCGAAGACTTGGCTAAGCTCAGCTTGGCTAAAGTCGAAAAAACAACCTGTGTACAACCAAAAGTGCTTTCATAAGAAGCTCCAGGAAAGGGCTGTAGCTCTTGTAAAATAATTTAGCATGCATAAAAGTAGTGGTCGCGGGACTGAAGGCTTAACACAACATTACATGTTTGTACTTGGGTATTCACTTTCATTACTCTTGGGCAGTGCTGCCTTTAAACTGGCATATAATCGCTATCGCGACCACTTACACTGTTTACAGCATATCTTCTTAAAACTGCATAATCGCCACAAATTGAAAAATTCTGATTATAAATTTTCTACAGTGGTTTCCGCGTTACTGTTCCGTGATTACAAGCTCTGACCGGTAAGCTTTCCATTTCACTCAAAAAAACGGGTACCATAAATAAATATTTGTTGTGGGTCCCTTTAAATCACATTCCCTACCGCGCTCATCTAAGAGTCCACGAAGAAGCAATGTATATCTCTCAAAGGCGATGTTTCTGCGCAGTACCTATAGTGGTACTAAAACAAACAATGCCACAGTTAAAGTGAAGTTTAAAAGAAAAGAGTCCTTGTTTCGCACTTTCAAAATGGACACAGGGGCATAAATCAAATTTTATAACGTTGTTTAAAATTTTTATGTTGTTTTACGAACCTTCTGCTACCAGGTTTCTTCACTATCTGGTGTAACTATGGCAACTATGATGCAGAGCGAAGAATGGAGAAGTGATCTGAAATTGACTTCGTGAATTCGATTCTTGTGCTGCCGTAAATACCGAATGTGCATCTCAGGGTTTCGGTGCTTGTCATCGCGCTTTAGGTAAACACTTATGTTTCATTTGGCGTCTTCTTTGAACGAAATAAAACTGCGTAGCACAAATTTGGTTTAACAATGGGAGTCATTGCATAATTTCTCGTTAAGTCAATGCCAAGGCGATGTACACGGCTAAATGGCAGTGACTAAAAGCTTTAGGTGAGTTTTGATATTCTTGGTTTCACTATTTGTACTCGATGGTTTACCATGACCCCGTCAGCCCTTGAATATTCAAAGTTTTCAAAATGCCACCCAGTTTTGCTGGAAAAGGGGCCACTATACTTTATATAAATGTGTCTGTGTGAAGATATCTCTGTGCTGGCAAGGGGGAGAAGGTTTTCTCTGGGCAGTGAATTGCATGCCAGACTGCTTTCACAGGGGGGTGCAATGCATCCTTCATGTTTTCTTTCACGGGACTCCAATTTAATATCAACAAGTTATCACTACATAAGACATGCACACAATACAGGTGAAATGCAAAAAAAAACATGTTAGACAAAACTTCCTGATAAAATTCATTACCTTCCTGATAAGTTACCTGATAACTTCCTGATAAATAACTTCCTGATAAATTACCATTAAGTATCGTACAATGCCTTAAAAAACGAGACCTTGCTTTTTTTTTTTTCGCTCAATAATAGTTTTAGCGGTGCCGCCTCAGTAACAATCATGATTAATGCAACTGATCGTAATTGATAGTTATCGCTGCACCGATTACGATAGATGTGGCGATGTTAAATAGCGTGTGTCATATTGCGGTTTGAAGAACCTCGCATGGTGTCTTTCATGCAAGGCATTCGTGCATTGAGCATGAGACAGTTGCTTACGCAAGGAACAGTTCAATGTGGCCTGTAATTAATCACACACCCACCGGATGAACACGATTAACTTTATAATGCATTGAACATTGCATCATCTTTCCACCTTGTTTGTTTACTTTCGTACTGTGTCGCGTAGCAGGTTCTGTTGGACGCTTTTTACTCACACCTTGTCCGCGTTCACATCACTCATATGGGCGCACAGCACAACGCATATCACAGAGGATCACAAAGGTTCCCACGTTGTGACACCCAAGTAACACACTCACTCGCACACGCACATATGGCAACGCTGATGCCACGGGCTTTGCGGGTGATAAATCACAGATGCTCACATTCCAGAAAACACAGACCTGCCAATTCATACTTCATTTTCATCTTACTGCACACGAATGACTGCAACGACATCCGTCGAGAGTGGTCACCCTCAGGCAACATGCTTCGTGCGTCCGAGCGACTGATGAAGTAGATGCTGAGTTGCTGCTTCACGCTGCCGAACGAAGGAACACTATGAAGCTCTTCCGCTGCATTGCACTTCAAACACTGCAAAATCAGAAATGTCATCATGGAAGGATGGCCAGCGAGGATGATGCTGAGTGCGAGTCAATGAAATTGCTTCTTGACGAAGGAAAGACCGCAGGAAAACGGAATAGACGCCTCCCGGTCTCGGTGCAGCAGCATATCTTCTCTTTTCGCAAACGGCGTCATGCTGAATTTGTCATTGGTTCATCATGATTGTTACGTCACAGCAAAGAGCGGCCGCATTTGGATGCGCATAATACAAACAGATTGGCATACACTTTCCTTTTTATTTATTTATTTAGAATACTCTCAGGGCCAATGGCATTACAGAGGGGGTGGGGCAAAAATACAGAAAATGGGGAGTAGTTTAGAAAAAGGTCACAAGACAAAAAGCACAAAAAATACAGAAAAGAACTCACAACAATTCCTAAGTACATTTCGAAAAGATTACTTGTAGAGACACAAATTATAGCGGCACAAAAAAGAAAACAAAATACAAGATATGTTAACTATAAATAAAGGTCAAAATTGAGTGTATCGACAAAGATAGACACACGATATAAGTATAAATGGTGGTGCCTAGTTTAAAAGAAAAAGAAAACCTAAAGAAAAATATCACATACAGCTTCCTTAAATTGGTTAGTATCCTTTATGGTGACATCTGGAGGAAGGTGATTCCACTCATCACTTGTGTGACACAATTGAGTGAAAGAAAGAGGAGGACCTGCAAGATGGCATGCCCACTTTGTGTTGGTGATCAATGCGAGATGATATGTAATGTGGTGCCGAAAGGAGTTGGTGTCGTAAAAAGTAGTGTTGATATATTCTATGAAAGAGAGACGGGCGATTTTACGTTGTAAAGCTTGAGATGGTAAATCTAGATTAGCTTTCATTAAACTGATGCTAGCGGTTCTATTATAGTTAGATGAAATGGATCGTGTTGAATTGTTCTGAATTTTTTTTACTAACTCAATTAATTTATGCTGACTGGTTCCCATACAGAGGCTGCATGTTCTAGTTTAGGCTGGAGAGATGTTTTTTAGAGAATTGTGTGAGGGATTGTGGTGCACGTGAAAAGTTTCGTCAGAGATAGCCGAGTGATTTGTTAGCTTTGCTTGTTAGGCATGCAATGTGTGTGTTCCAGGTAAGGTCAGATGAAATGTGGACACCAAGGTTCACTATTTGTGGGATGAAACACAATCTAGAGGGGTATGTATTAGTGATATGATAGGCTAGTGAAGGGTTAGTACGCCTGGTAACGCGCATTGCCTTGCATTTGGTTATGTTTAGTTCCATCTGCCATGTGTTACACTATGCACTGATAGCGTTAAGATCAGATTGAAGAGTGGTTGCATCATTGCTAGAATTTATTTCTCTAAATATTACGTAGTAGTCATCGAAGAGATGAATATTAGATGAAACACAGGAAGGTAAGTCATTAATATGAATTCGGAATAAAAGCGGCTCCAGAACAGAGCCCTGTAGAACACCCAAGTAAACGGGTCTTGAGGGTGAGTCAAAGTTGTTAGCAGAAGCATACTGAGAATGATGGGACAAGAAGGATTCAAGCCAAATGAGAAGTTGGGGATCTATGTTAAAAGATGATGTAGTTTGTGCATTAGTAGATTATGAGGGAGTTTATCAAATGCTTTTGACGAATCAAGAAATATGCCGTCTGCAAAAGAAGAGCGATCAAGAATGGCATGCAGATGGTATGTGAATGACGTTAATTGTGTTTCGTATGAATACGATTCGGGAAATCTGTGCTGAGAGTGCGTTAAAAAGAAGTTCAACTCGAGATAGTTTGCAAGATTAGAAAACAATACATGCTCGAGAAGTTTACATGGAATGCTGGTGAGTGAAATGGGTCAGTAATTAAATGGAGAATGCTTGTTACCCTATTTATGAAGTGGAATCACCTTCCCCACCTTCCATTCGACCGGGATGGAACCCGTGTCAAGCAGTTGAAAGATTTTGGTTAGTATGATAGAACTGTAAACACTTATGCTCTTCAGAAACTTCGGGCTAATATTCTTAGCTTGTTACCGACTATAGTAATTAAACTAGCTGCAAATAGAAAAACCTGCCGTGCATAAACAGGCGTAATAAAATGCTGCTTGTCTGTTTCTGCCTGATTTATAAAAAAAAGAACTGCCTGGCGGTACTATTGGGAATGGTGCGAGTGTTTTGAAATTTCAGTTTTCACTTTGTTAGGCTGGATTGGTGGTGCCATGCAGCGGGGTTCAGTTGAACCAAGCAAGCAGGAAATTGTTCACTGGCTGCTGTTGCTGCTGTGGCTCCCACTATTACGATCTGCTCCTACTAGTGTCGGTGGTCACAAAGTAAAGGCGGGCAATCTTGGGTGCAGCAACAGTGATGCCAGAAAGACCGCTTTCAGGCGGGTGATTTTAAGTACGGCAACGCAATGTGGACCACTAGTATGTTGTTTTGTTTCAAAATAAGCTCTTACTGGCACAAAACTAGCTCTACGAGGTTTCTGTACTGCCATTTCAACAATCAAACGTGGACTTAATATTTGCCTTAAGGGCCCATTCAATACTATTGCATTAAATAGTAATGGTATGACATGTAGAATAAGAACTTCAACCAAAGTCACAGCTGGGAAAACTATCTCTCTGCCTATGTAGTACAGGTCATTTGCCAATCTAAAAGCTATTAGCAAATGTTAATATTGTTAATTGGCACAAGTAGTGGGCCAAATAACTAGACTTGTGTATGCATATTAGTGCCGTGTGGTGATGGCACAGTGCTATTGTGCAGTGGTTTCCTGCATGGCCACGTGTCGTACCTGGCCGAAGGCAGCCCTGCGTGTCTGCTGCTTCTCACTGTGGACCGTGACCTTTTCTTTCCCCTGCAGGAGTGTCGACGAAAGATTGCCGAGGTGGGCACCATTCATGTTTGGCAGGCTGTTCTAGAACATGGGGTTTTTCTGTAGTTTCGACATGTTGGTACATTGGGTTACATCACAGGCCAAGAATATTCATCTCTTGAAGCCTTCATCTTTTTGGCCTTGTCTGGAGTTGCATATACAACTGTGTCCTAGTGCATGATGCAGCCTCAGCTAATCTGACGAGGGGATGTCTAGCAGATCATTTGTGATTATCTGAAATGCAACGTAACCAAAACGTGAAAACGTGACACCTGTCTGCCTCCCCTGTTTATGCTCTGCTTTGGATGTTTGGAAAGCGGCTTTATATCCCAGCAGAGAGGCAATACACAGCAAAAAGGGCATACAATTTCGCTATAACTGCAGCCTTTCATAGTATAAAAGTTCTTTTAGGATAATTTATTAAGGTTGACCAAGTTCTGTGAATACCTTGAAAAACGTTGAATTTATAAATGGCACTTTTTGTGGCGTAAAGACCTTCTCATGGTGACACCAAAGGGCAGTATCTAGTGGAGTGCCATTCACTATTCGGCCACATTGAGAGCAATGCTCGCCATCTAATCTAAGCCAATTTATTATGCATTGGCTGTTAGCCAAATTTTAGGTTGATTTCTTTTTCACCGTGGTTGTGCCTTTCACCTCGTTGGCAGAGAAAGTTCTCATACCGCTGATTAATAACCTTTTGAAAGCAAAATTTTTTCTCGAAATGCCGGCATTGAGTGTTTTTTATTGTCCATATGAATTCTTTCTGAGAATCTAGTTCAGAGAAAAATTGCTGCAATTTTTAGGATGACCACAAGTGGCAACAAAATTGTTTGTGTTGCACATCATTCACTCATGAGTAACAGCAAGATTAATTCTGCAAAAGGCTTATGTGACTGCTAAGAGATTATGCTTTTCAATAAACATTTATGTAATTCACAGATGTACAAAATAAGTTCATGAAGTGGCATCAAATGAAAGCACGGAGGGAGAAAAGCCACTTCTTATTTAGTCAGCACCATGCTTGCTTTTTTGATGTGAGTCTTAACTTGCAGCTACTAATCATATTATGGGCTGGCACAAAATGATTCTGATGCAAACCTCAAGCGAGGATTTCTCTGAATCGTCATTTGACTTCCAGGAGAAAAACTGGCACACTTTCCATACTGCAAGTGAAATGCACGGGTGAATGCAATTAAAAAGAACTGTAAGGTTGTGTGTGTGTGCATTCAGAAAACAAAAACAAGTCAGGAATTCATAATAATACTTTATTGTATCGCTTATAAGACAGAGACAATTTTTGTTAGTCCCTAAAATAGGAAGTGCAACCACAGTGGCATCGTTTGTGTCAGTCAGCCAGCATCTGCTCGGAAGCAGGTGTATTACACAGCAGGGAACAATAAATGAGAGAATAATCAATCGGTAACCTTTAAAAAGATTTTGAACAAAAAATTCATCAGTTTTGTTAGTGCAACAACCGATAGCCAGGGCATTGCTGTAGCAAAACATTGAAAGAAAAAAAAGGGGGACAGACATCAAGGCAAGAAATAGCCATCAAGCACTCCATGAAGATTGCTAACCAGCGAAGCAGAAACATGTGGCTACAGGTGGCTGGAGAAGTCGCAGCCGAAGCCAAAGTGCCGCTTGAGAAACTCCGCCAAAAGTGGGAATCTTTCCAGCAAAGGTGAATACTCCTACGACCAGCTGCAAGCGCTGTTCTTGGAAAGTTGTCTGCTGTTCGGGTGTTAGTACGATCTGTGCCCTTCCCAGGTGAAAGTTGTAATTCAAAACTGTTACGCGTGGCTGCGAAGGTGTGAACGTCTTTGACGGTGCAGCCAATGGCACGTGTGGTGGGGTGAGACATGGGGAATAGCCTCACTAACGGCACTGCTAACGGTACAGGCTTGGGTGCAGCGTAGTAAGCAACGTAACTGACATTGCGGCCAATTGAGACCTTATTGAAACTCGGGGAGAACGTTTTTTTTTGCTTCTCTTAACCATATACAGCTCTTGCTGTAAAATTTGCATGTATTCCTGTAATGTGGCATCATATGCTGAGCAGAATAAATTATTTAAAGCAGCACTCTTTAATCTGAAAGGGGTCTGCCCTATAAATGGCTGGCACAGAAACCTAGCTAATGTTCCAGCCGCACGCAGTTGTACCGTGCACGATTTACGTCCCCTCCACGTAGCTAAAGTCATCATAGCTATGATGGGTTCAGGCGAATAAGGCAACAGGCTAGGTCAACAACAAAAAAAAAAAAAAACACTTTATTTCTACTAACGCATAAATGTCGCATAGAGGGACGAGTGTCTACACTCGTAAAGCACGCTTGGAGGATTTGTTCTAGGGAAGAAGACGCAGTAGAAGATGTTGAGTCTGTTCGACGGGGGCTGGCTACTTGCGGATACCCCCTTTCTTTCATGAACTCGGTACAGCGACAACTGCAGCGTCCGGCTCAGTCACACACCATTGCTACAAGAAAACGCGCATCGGTGCCTTACGTCCCAGACTTCAGCGAGACCCTCGCTCGGGTATTGTGCGGCTACGACCTCCAAGTGGCTCACGTTCCGACACGAAAACTTCGAGGCCGTCTTACAAATGTCAAAGATAAGTTGGACAGACATGATTATCCCGGTGTGGTGTATAAAATTCCTTGCAAAGACTGTGAATACGGATGCATTGGCGAAACGGGCAATTACAAAAGAAGGCTCCGGGAACATTTCAATGACGTCAAGAACAAGAAAGTAGCTTCCAATGCCCTCGCAGAACATGTTGCGTCTACTGGGCACGCTATCCACTGGGATAAAGCCTGCATCATTGCCACGGAAAGAAAATTGTTACCACGATTGCACATGGAATCTCTGGCCATTCAAGCTACTGCGCATATGTTGAACAGAAATATTGGGGCACTCCCCCCTGTGTACGCGCGATGTCTGCAACACGTGATGAAACATGCATAAGAAGAGCGCACTACGCCATTCGCGGTCACTGTGAACAAGGCTCCCATGTGGGGAGCCGAAATGTCTTTTTAAGTTTTGTGTATTTCACCTTGGTTGGCGTTTTTCTTATTTTGCACTATAGAGGGACGGTCTGGTCTATGGAGATAACAAAGGGTAGACTTACACCTTTCATCGGTCGCCTTGGCTTGCAGTAATTTCGGAGGTCAGTTGACCCTGTCCGTTCGCTGGTGCAAGAGACTGTGTGTCACTGTTCGCACACTTGTTTTCTCCAACCACCAATTTTCCTCTCTCCAATGAGGGTTCTTTCCTCGCCAAGGGAGGGTAACCGGTTTCGTGAGCTAAGATAGGAGAATAGCACACGCTGGCCGTGGTGTGAATGGCCCTCCGAAAAAGGCTTTATTGTCCCTGTCGACCTGTCCCCGCGACTAGTCTGCTGTGCTGCCGCAAAGGGAAAAGAAGCATGGGCACATGTTCTGTGGGCGCTCTTCTTAAGAAGGCCTTTGAACAACAGAGGCTGGAACGTGAGAATGTTTTTTTATTAATCATTGAGGAGGGCTAGTACGGTGGGTCTCAATCCATGCCCTCCTGCCCCCTGCTCACGATGCCACCGGTGCCCCCACTTGTCGCCACTGCATCCAATCTAGCCATCATTGCTGCCGTTCTTACTTGCATCATGGCCATTCACCGCCACCACTGTCGTCTTTGCCACTGTTACTGCCAATGTGGATTTGGTGCCGGTAGTACTGTGGTCCAGACCGCACTGTCGTTGAGCCCCGCCACTTGGGTCGTGGTGAAAGAGAGTACCCAGTCGGTGAAATGTCTCTTTTCAGCACTCTGGTTTCAGCCTCCAGCATGGTCTGGGCTGCCACTTTGGGCCAAGGCCCCTCCGGTCTGGCGGGCTCCGGATTTTCATTTTTGGTGTGCTGCCCCATGGTCTTGAGATATCAGAGGCCATGAGGGTGCCCGGACAACCATGGCTCGTCCAGGTGATCGCATGCTTGTGACTGTAGTGTTGAGGCAGCTGGTTCTGCCGGCTGGGCTGGCGGTTGGTCTGTGGGCCTCTCTTGCGTAAAGGCCCAGTCGTGAGAGTGATGGGGTAGCGTTGAAATGGTGTTGCTTGATTGTCAAGGGGCTTCAACGACGACATGGAGATCGTTAGTGGTGATTTGGCAAGTTGGCAAGAGGAGCGGTCTCCCCTCTGAGCCCTCTTAGTGGCACCCCTTTCCTTTATTGGGCTCCATCTGTTGGTTGAAAGTTGACACAGAAAAAAAAAAGAAAAAATTAACACACGCACAATGTGTCATGCGGGAAGCCTTGCACCTAGCGTGGGGCATACCAAATGCGGCCTGCCATGCAGAGTTTTTTCCGCCTGTTATGCAGGAAGTAACACGACTCTGGGCTTCTCACTCGTTGTCGAGGGTTCTCACCCGCCATCTGCGGCCTGAAGGAGGACTGGCCGTAGTTCTCATGCTCCTGTCATAACATGTGGAGTTTCATCTCACATACGTGCACCGTGCTGCTGCTCACTTTGCCTTTCGTGTTCGGGAGCCGACAAACAAGCAAGCAAACCTTCTCTCGCAGTCGGCACGGCCCGGACCATTTCGGTGCCAGCGAGAATGCAAACTGTTTCTGAGAACACGATGCCGCCACAACACCAGATCGCCCCACTTCGTAGTGTACCTTTCGATGCATGCAGTCGTATTGCACCTTCTACTGTGCCCTAGCTGTGCTGAGGTTATGTCGTGCTTTACGTAAAGCTTCCAATAGCTTCTCATGTATCTGCATCGCGTATTCAGCTCGTGCTGACGTCGCCACTGGCACTTGACTGCAATCGCCCCGCCGCGGTGGTCTAGTGGCTAAGGTACTCGGCTGCTGACCTGCAGGTCGCGGTATCGAACCCCGGCTGCGGCGGCTGCATTTCCGATGGAGGCGGAAATGTTGTAGGCCCGTGTGCTCAGATTTGGGCACATGTTAAAAAACCCCAGGTGGTCTAAATTTTCGGAGCCCTCCACTATGGTGTCTCTCATAATCATATGGTGGTTTTGGGATGTTAAACCCCATATATCAATCAATATCAACTTCACTGTGATCCTCAAGAACAGTCTTCATCGGATTCGGCAGTTCTCTCTAATGGGGGGGGGGGGGCTGACACTCCCCTGTAAAGTTGTTTGCGCCGCGTGGCGCACCTGTCTCAACCAAAAGCCGCAATTCGGGGGTGACAGCAGTTGGGCGATAGATGGCGTTGTGTTCGCGTTGAGCACCACTATCATGATCGTGGTTGTTACAGTGGTAGTGCCGGCGGTGACTCCTGGCGGATCGGGAGCCTTGGTGGCGGGCGAGGGTTGAGCGAGTCTTTTCTGCGCGTGGCGGTTGCCGCGAACGGTTGTCTCTCGTGGTGGGTCTGCCGTGGATGGCACCGCGGGTCGCCTGGGGTAGGCCCACGTGGTGAGTGAAGCGATGGCAACGCCGCCTTTTGTGTGCTCTTGTGTTATGTTGTTTGAATGTATGGTGATTTTGTGTAATGATGACTTAGTGTTTTGGTAACGATTGATGTATCGATTTGGCAGACGATATCATCGTTATAAATTAGTTAAATAAATGTGTATTGTTCTTTGGTTTGTACCGACCGCGTCTGCTGTGTCCTTTCACTTCAAGAGTGGGGCGTGGCGCCGCTCGCCATTTCGAGACCCCACACTCTCCAGGTTCAGAAAAGAAGCCGCATACGCAGTCAATCAGATCACAGCCGATCGCAATGCAAACCTGATTTCTGGAAGGTAGGTATCCCAGTCTCTATGTCTTTCAGAGAACGCAACAAGCATGTGCTTGATGTTGCGATTGACCCACTCCATGTAGTTCGACTGACCATCGTAGGTGGTTGTTTTCTTGTGTTTAATGCCCAACGCGGCGCAGGTGTCACCAAACACCTTCACAGTGAAATAAGATGTGCTGTCTGTAATCAACAGCTCAGGGAACCCGAATCGGGTGAAAACCTCCAACTTCTCCTAGATCACTCGAGCCGTGAGCCTCCTGAGGGGGAAAAGTTCTACCCATTTAGGGCATTGTTCCGGGACCATCAGCAAGAAGTTGTTTCTGCTGGGAGTTGTGGGTTACGATCCAACTATGTCACATGCCGCGATTTGCGATGGGTCTGGCTGTTTATCGGCTGCATGAGGCTGGGCGGTCGTCCACCTTGGGACTTAGCGCTTTGGCACACATGACATAAACGGGCATATGGAATTACGTCCCGCTTCATGCCTGGCCAGGTAGCGAGGCGACGCAACTTCGCAGAAGTCTTGGGGCTGCTCGCTTGGCCAGCAATGCACGAGTCATGAAATTAGCGAAGAAGTGCTTCTCTCGATGTGTGCGGTATCACAACCTTGAATGACTCCCTTGTGTCATTGTCAGATCAGGTGTACCTCCGCAGGGCACCAATAAGAACCCAGCAGATAAAAATCCGGCACGCTCACAGCACTACCAGCTGTTCCGAACGCTTCGCACCGACAGCAATACCAGCTGCCCCCATGTGCACGATGGCCTCACCGCCACCTGGCTCTCGAAGCCTGTCTAACACCTTTGGGCAAAACAGATCTTTCTGCTGTGCTTCTAACAGGTCTGTTCTGCTAAAAACTGTTCCTACGCTAACGACAGCCATTACGTGGTTCACGCTTCTGCCTTGAACTAATGTTTGCTCCGCTGTTTTCATTAGCGCAAGTGTTTCGCTTTCAGTTTGGTTCGGGTTAGTCTCGTGACTTGCCTCGTGTCGGACTGGAACACGTGATAATGCTTCAGCTGCGGCATTCTTCTTACCCTTGCGGTAGCACACGGTAAAGTCGTAATGCTGCTGCAGCAATGCCCAATGAGCCAGGTAGCCACTTGTTTCGTTCAAGCGTCTCAATGATGTGAGTGCCATGTGGTCAATCTCAATCACAAACGCAACTCCATCGATGTAATAGTCAAACTTATGGAGAGCGAAAACTATCGCCAGATACTCTTTTTATGTTACCGAGCAGTTTCTTTGCGAGTGCATGCTGCCACTTTGAATCTTGCAAAACACGGTCCATTAGCCTCTGATACGCAGCGAAAGCTCCTACTTAGCCAAAAGGTATCCTCATGAATTGGAAAAGCCCTCTCTGGCATGTAAAAGCTGACTTTATCTTTGTCCCACTCGTCTTCGACAAGCACTTCTATAACATTGGCAGGGGACAGGCGAGGACTTACACGGAGTGACAATGATGTAGCTCGTGTCTCCGGAGCTGCGGCAATTAGTTTTCTGTCTCCAGTGGCTTTGGTCGGCGACGCAGGGTTGACAGGGAACTGCACCGTGGTGAGGGTGAACAACGAGAAGTGGACGGTCAGTACTCGGAAGTGCGTCGGCAGTCTCGTTCGACTAGTAGCGGGTCATGTTCAGCTGGCAGTCAGTCCATGTTGAGAAGGCAGTTCTTGTTGCATGTCATATGGGCCCGGTTAGAGTAGTTGGGGTATCTCGGTGCAGCCAATGTTGCTGCAAAGTGCCGATGACAGAAGCACGCAACATGGCCTGGATACCTGCGCACGTAGCAAATTGAACTGCTGTCAACTGTGTGCCAGGGGTTTCCGTAGCACTGCTGTGTATTAGGCATCATTGGCACACACACAGGGTGAGAAGTCGACAGAGGTAACAGTCAGGGTGGGCTTGCAGCAATGGCTGCCTATGTTCAAGGTGCGGCGACAGGTGTTGTCTGAGAGGAGGACAGCAGTGCCTCAGAGACCTGATACTGTATCACCTGCTGGATGGCGGGTGTGAGACCGTAGTGGGTTCCGCTTTCCATAAATACGACAGGTACAAAAGCTGTCGAGCCACTTTCTCACGAAGAAATCGCTTCATTCCTGACATTAACGTTTTTTGCTCACCATCGAGGATCAACGCTGCGAAAGTATCATCTGTAGCCACTGGCCACTATTTCAAGACCCGTTGTTTCCGTAGCTCCTCGAAGCTCTGGCACAGGGTGGCTAGTTGAGACACGGTTTGTGGGTTTTTGGCCAGTAGCACTTGGAAGGCATCATCATCCATGCCCTTAAAGATGTGTTTAATCTTGTCTGCCTTCACCCTCGAAGGATTAAAGCACTTGCACAAGTCGAGCAGGTTATCAATGTAGTTTAGTAGGGTTGAGAGCTGGGCTAGTTGGTACGATATCAGTTTAACATATGGTGTAGTAGTGCAAATTCTTTTCTGTGTTGCTAGGGATTTGGGTTATATATGAAGCGCTGCTTTTGAAATAAAATCAGTTGTAAGTGTAGCGAGTGACGTGTTTTGTCCTCTGTCCCCGTCGAATTTGCGCTGCTACGCCATATGTTAAATCCATGTAGTTTGTGAAGCCTTTTTCCTGCAGCTGTACAGGCCCCGTAGGCCCTGTTCAGCACAGAGCTTGTGTACACAGGGACAGCGAAAGATACCGACAATTTGTTGCTTAAAAGCTAAGTAATGAATTCGGACTGGTGGTTGTTGAACTAGTAACTTGTGACTGCTTTTAGATAAAAGATAACATACTGAGATTTTGAAGGGTCCATCCCACTTGTTGCTCGTACCAATCTTTTCAAATATCAACAGTGAATCTTCGACTTCTTATTCGTCAGTGCGGTTGAAGAAAGGTAAATCGTGCACGCATAGTGCAATGGCCACGATGGCCATCGTAGACTGAATCTGGGTCGTGCCTTCTGGCTGAGCCTTCTGATCAGCCATTTTTAACAAAGTGGGCAGTCTACTGTTGCGGAGTTCCAGTTTGAATATCCTGCACCTTCAAAACTCTGAAACGGGATTTATTGGTGCAAGTGTTGAGAGCGGGTGGTGACCACCGGCACAAATGTCACAGGGCAGATCACAGCAGCTCGCGCTCGGCTCACCAGGCTAATTTGGTGGCCCACTACGGCATATCATTATTCTTCCTCCTTGCAGCAGGGTTAACCCTTCTTGAGCCTTTTTCTGTAGACGCGTTTAAACTTTCATGCCTATGTATGATAAAGTGAGCTAATGCAGCTCCTTAGTGATCTCGGGGCTTTTGCTGACCAGTTCTCTCTCTTGTGGCGAGGATGTCCTGCATGAGACAAGTAATTATGGGAATGCAAGATACTCACAGAGTAAAAGAGTATCCAAGATAGTATTTCAGATAGTGCATCTATGTTATATGCTACACAGCGGCAGTTTTGGGAAAGGCCGGCGACATGTTACAAGCCACAGAAATACAAACAGTTGGTTTTAAAGCAATTGTCATTGCTGGGAGGAAGTTTTTGCAAGCATTTTCTTTTGTGTCGTAATGCAGCTTTCTAATTGGGCTGCGATAAGCAATGCTTTCTTTGCCCTACAACAAAAATTGTTCTCTCACAGATCAGTGCAACTAGGGCTTTTTTCTGGTCGTGCATTTTGCATCAAAACTTCGTCACCAAATGGGCGGAGCTTTAGTGCTAAACAGTCAGTGTTTTTGCTACTGTGGAAATGTTGTAGGCCCGTGTGCTGAGATTTGGGTGCACGTTAAAAAACCCCAGGTGGTCGAATTTTCCAGAGCCCTCCACTACGACGTCTCATAATCATATCGTGGTTTTAGGACTTAAACCCCACAAATCAATCATTGTTTTTGCTACTGGGATAATATGTGTGAATGCAGAGCCTTCAGCGCAAGGGCTCCCTGGAGGCGCTGCAGGAGGCGACCGTCAGTGGTGGGTACAGTGTGCGTGAGGCTGGCGTGCCTGAGCTCTATCACTTCCTCTACAAGAGCAAGAGCGGCGCACAGCTGAGCAGCCCCCGGCTGGAGGCCCCCTACTCCCAGCAGCCCCAGCAGCTGCTGGCCCTGTACCGGCTGCTGCACCACCGCATGTACCAGCCGGCCTGCCCGCTCAAGATACTCTTCTGCTCCACGGGCCGGGAGACCCTCATGGGATGGGTGCGTACTTTGATGCATGTGCTTACAGGCTTCTTTTTATTGTGATAGCAACACTCTCGGATGATTTTTGCAATCGCCGTCATGTCCCGGATATGTATATGTACGTGTTTATATGTATGTATATATATATATATATATATATATATATATATATATATATATATATATATATATATATATATATATATATATATATATATATATATATATATATAGGCAAAAAAGGGGCGACGAAACTTTCGTGGAAGCGTCTTTACTAAACGTTTTCAGCTGGTGGACCAGCCTTCGTCAGAGTAACCAGCCTTCGTCACTCTGACGAAGGCTGGTCCACCAGCTGAAAACGTTTAGTAAAGACGCTTCCACGAAAGTTTCGTCGCCCCTTTTTTGCCTACAATACGTCGGGTCCAGCGTGAATGACGTTCAAAGCACCTGGTATATATATATATATATATATATATATATATATATATATATAAACAGCACAAAATAAAATAAACTGGGGATTTGAACCGGTGACTCATTTCTTCAGCACGCTGCCTTAACCAGCTAGGCCACTCCGCCCATGCTGTTCATTTCACTGACGGGGGGCAATGCCACGTTTTCAGAGGGGGGGCAATGCCACGTTCCATTTCCCAAGTTTTTGTTATCGTCCCAAAGCACCACACGATTCTCAGCGCAAACCACGCCTGCAGTTTTCTAGAAGGTTCCGGACTGTAGTAGATCATTTCGATAAGATCACGCCTACTGTGCGAACGGTACAGATTGTTCTGGAACCTACACCACCGCCAGCGATAACGCTAGAACATTCGACGGCAAGAGTATAAATGCCGACGCGCTTCGCCGCTTGTCAGTAGTTGTTGATCGAAGGCCGACGCTGCGTTCGCCGCTATCAGTCCGAGACTGCTATTTGTGCGAGACTGCTACTGTAATTAGACTTTCTCTTTACCGGGCACAGGTTCGCCCAAATAAACAGTTAAATCCCAACACGAAGTCTCCTGTCTTCAGCCACGTCACGACCCCGTGACATCTGGTGGAGGTGCTGCTTCGTTCATGTACCGGACGCCCCCGTCAAGCCGTGAACCCAGCCCCCGTCGCGGAGAAGACACCGACGCCAACCAAGAGCAGCGAACGAGCCGCCGACAGCAAGGTCTCCCACCGGAGTACGGCCTTCTACAAGACAAGGCGCGGAAGACCAAGACCATGACCTCGACTGCAGCGACAATGACAACCGTAGCGTCCCAGCCCGCGATCGTCATTCATCAACCCAGGGAACCACCAACGTTCCATGGCTCATCGTTTGAAGACCTGGAATCCTGGCTAGAAACATACGAACGTGTGGCCGCCCTCAACCACTGGGACAACGAAGAAAAGCTCCGTCGTGTGTACTTCTACCTGGAAGACACCGCAAGGACCTGGCTAGAGAATCGGGAGTCCACGCTCCGAACGTGGGATGTCTTCTGCGGCGCATTTCTGCAAACGTTCGCGAGCGTCGCTCGCAAAGAGAGGGCCGCTGCTCTACTCGAGACCCGGGTTCAGCTGCCAAATGAAAAGGTTAGAATTTTCACAGAGGAGATGACCCGCCTATTCCGTCACGCTGACCCAGACATGCCTGAGGAAAAGAAAGTTCGTTTCCTCATGCGAGGGGTCAAACAGGAGCTCTTCGCGGGACTAATGAGGAATCCACCGAACACCGTCCAAGAATTTGTATCCGAGGCGACCACCATCGAAAAAACGCTGGACATGCGCACCAGACAGTATAATCGTCGCCTGACTCCAGAATGCGCTGCTGCTCAAGCCAGTGACTCCGACGACCTGCGTGAAACGATCCGAGCGATCGTGCGGGAAGAGCTGCGCAAACTGTTGCCTTCGGCGCAGCCTCAAGTGGATTCGATCACCGACATTGTGCGAGAAGAAGTCCGGCAATCGCTTCGAATTCCCGAAACACCACCGCCCGAGCAAGAAACTATGAGCTACGCCACTGCAGTGCGCCACAACGCTCCTCCCCGTCCACGCCAAAACGCCGCCCCGTCGCACTTCCGTCGCCAGACGCCACCGACGCCACCACCCCCACCGACGTCCTACCGTTCCCCAGCGGGCCAACGCAGTGCACCGAGGAAGACTGACGTCTGGCGCACCCCTGACCATCGCCCACTCTGCTACCACTGCGGCGAGGCCGGACACACATACCGCCGTTGCCAGTACCGACAGATGGGCCTGCGTGGCTTCGCCGTCAATGCACCGCGTCCACAGCCAGGAGAACGACCACGTGACATCGCCGACTACCTGACAGGAACTCGGTGGACACCACGAAGCCCTTCGCGTTCGCCGTCGCCCAGCCGCCGCACGTCACCGCACCACCGGCAGTACTCTGGCCCAACGCGGGGCCGGTCTCCTAGCCCGTATCCGGGAAACTAAGGGCAGCAACCGGTGGAGGTGCGGTTGCTGTGCGACGAACTACCGAAGATCCTCCGACGACGACGACGCCGCGACGGAGCTTTCCGAACACAACGCCAACCAGGCAAAGCCCTGACGGCGAAAGCTCACTCACCGAAGGTGGCCTGACGACGCAACATGGAAGCAGCGGAACAAGCCGACGCAGCCGTGACCCGACGCCACGCCCTAACTGTAATGCGAGACGGCGAACTAGCGACCTCGACGTTATTATCGACGGCCACAGTGTGACCGCTCTCGTCGATACTGGAGCCGACTATTCTGT
Organism: Rhipicephalus microplus; assembly: GCF_043290135.1. NCBI lineage: Eukaryota > Metazoa > Arthropoda > Arachnida > Ixodida > Ixodidae > Rhipicephalus > Rhipicephalus microplus. Next base: position 220,908,017 of record NC_134704.1, read on the forward strand.
CATCAGTGGGTCGTTCGCCGCAAAGTTAAAGAAAGTTAGGACAGCTTGGAAAGGCCCTGAAATCCGCACAGCCGGAGGCCATCTCGTAACGCCTGCAGGAATCTGCACAGCGAGAGTCACCATTAACGGCCGTATTTATCCTACAGACTTCGTAGTCCTACAGCGTTGCTCGAGAGATGTCATCCTTGGCATGGACTTCTTATGCCTCCATGGTGCTGTCATCAACCTAAAAACAAAGTCGATAACGTTATCCACAGAAGAAGCACTACCGCCGCCCACGCCGTCAGAACACCATGCCTTGAATGTGCTGGAAGAACAAGTCACCATTCCGCCTCGCTCAAGCGTCATTATTTCAGTCGGCGCTCCTAAATCACCTGACTTGGAAGGCGTCGTTGAAGGCAGTCAGCATCTGTTGGTCACCCGAAATATTTGCGTCGCAAGAGGAATTGCAGAGCTGCGGGGAGGCAAAGCAACGGTTATGCTCACGAATTTCAGCAATGAGTACAAACATGTGAACAAAGGAACAACGGTCGCATACATCGAAGAAATTGTCGAAGCCACCAGTGCTTTCGCCCTCACCGATTCTGCGGAACCTGCTCAGAGGAACCAAGCCCCTCCCATAGCTTTCGACGTCAATCCCAGACTTCCGAACGATAAGCAAGAACAGCTCAAGGCCCTGCTCCTGCAATACGAAGATTGCTTTTCGTCGTCATCGAAAATTCGGCAGACCCCAATCACGAAACATCGCATCATAACCGAAGAAAATGCCAGACCACTCCGTCAGAGTCCGTACAGGGTTTCGACGCGAGAACGTGAGGCCATGAAGAGACAAGTTGATGAAATGCTGCGGGATGACATTATCCAGCCGTCCAAGATTCCATGGGCATCCCCCGTGGTGTTAGTGAAGAAAAAGGATGGGACCCTACATTTCTGCGTCGATTATCGCCGCTTGAACAAAATCACAAGAAAGGACGTGTATCCTCTCCCACGAATAGACGACGCACTTGATCGGCTCCATAACGCCAAGTACTTTTCGTCAATGGACCTCAAGACTGGCTATTGGCAAATCGAAGTCGACGAAAGAGACCGAGAGAAGACGGCGTTTATAACACCGGACGGCCTCTTCGAGTTTAAGGTGATGCCCTTCGGCCTTTGCTCAGCGCCTGCAACTTTTCAACGCGTTATGGATACAGTACTAGCAGGATTAAAGTGGCAGACTTGCCTTGTTTACTTGGACGACGTCGTCGTGTTTTCCTCGAGTTTCGACGAGCATCTTCGGCGCCTTGAAGCTGTACTTCAAGCCATCAAGACTTCCGGACTCACACTGAAGCCAGAAAAGTGCAGATTTGCGTATGAGGAGCTCTTGTTTCTGGGGCACGTTATCAGCAAGTCTGGAGTTCATCCCGATCCACGAAAAACAGCCGCCATCGCCGACTTCCCGCCGCCCACTGACAAGAAAGCCGTGCGCCGATTTCTGGGCCTGTGTGCCTATTATAGGCGGTTCGTGAAAAACTTCGCCCGCATCGCCGATCCTCTCACTAACCTTACCAAGGCCGACATGGAGTTTAAGTGGGAAACGCCGCAGGAACACGCTTTCCAGGAGCTTAAGCATCGCCTCCAGACGCCCCCGTTACTTGCCCACTTCGACGAATTCGCCGAGACAGAAATACATACTGACGCAAGCAGCGTAGGTCTTGGCGCCGTTCTTGTGCAGAGGGCTGACGGACTTGAAAGGGTTATTAGTTACGCCAGCCGATCGCTATCCAAAGCAGAAGCAAATTATTCCACAACAGAAAAGGAGTGCCTCGCCATCATCTGGGCTACGTCGAAATTTCGCCCCTACCTCTACGGCAGACCCTTCAAAGTTGTGAGCGACCACCACGCATTGTGTTGGCTAGCCACCTTGAAGGACCCTTCAGGTCGCCTCGCACGATGGAGCCTGAGACTTCAAGAATATGACATTACTGTCATTTACAAGTCCGGCAAAAAACACTCCGACGCCGACTGTCTCTCTCGTGCGCCTGTCGACCAGGATGACGACTACTTCTTAGGAACGATAACTACCGACGACTTCGCTGAAAGACAGAGGGCCGACCCGGAACTTAAGGCCCTAATAGAATACCTCGAAGGCAGGACCGCCGAAGTCCCGAAGGTATTCAAGCGAGCACTTGCGTCGTTCTTTCTACGAAACGGTCTTCTACAAAAGAAAAACTTTTCAGCGCTTCGAGCTAAGTACCTCCTTGTGGTGCCTTCAGCTCTGCGACCAGAACTCCTGCAGGCCCTGCACGACGATCCGACGGCAGGGCACCTCGGTGTTTCTCGCACGCTCGCGAGGATACAAGAAAGGTACTACTGGCCACGTCTTACCACCGACGTCACTCGTTATGTGAGAACATGCCGGGACTGTCAGCGACGCAAGACACCGCCGACAAGGCCAGCGGGATTTCTGCAGCCAATTGATCCACCTTGCCGACCTTTCCAGCAGATCGGTATGGACCTACTGGGGCCGTTCCCGACGTCGGCTTTCGGAAACAAGTGGATCGTGGTAGCTACCGACTACCTCACCCGCTACGCCGAGACAAAAGCCCTGCCAAAAGGCAGTGCATCCGAGGTAGCTAAGTTCTTCGTCGAAAATATCGTCCTACGTCACGGCGCCCCAGAGGTCTTTATCACCGACAGAGGAACGGCATTCACTGCCGACTTAACTCAAGCGATCTTGGCATACAGCCAAACAAACCACCGCCGGACGACAGCGTACCACCCACAGACCAACGGCCTCACCGAGCGGCTTAACAAGACGATCGCCGACATGCTGTCAATGTACGTCGATGTCGAACACAAGGCGTGGGACGCCATTCTTCCGTATGTGACCTTCGCATACAACACGGCGGTGCAGGAGACGACGCAGATATCTCCATACAAATTGGTCTACGGAAGGAGCCCGGCAACGACGCTCGATGCCATGTTACCCAACGTCACCGACGAAGAAAACCTCGATGTGAGCGAGTACCTTCAACGCGCCGAAGAAGCCCAACAACTTGCGCGTCTCCGTATCAAGAATCAACAGACGACCGACAGCCACCGTTACAACCTTCGACGACGTTTCGTGCAATACCAGCCCGGTGAACGTGTTTGGGTGTGGACGCCGATACGCCGACGTGGACTAAGTGAAAAGCTTCTGCGACGGTACTTCGGACTGTACAAGGTGGTGCGACGTCTCGGCCCACTTGATTACGAGGTTGTCCCCGACGGCATCACGAACTCTCAACGACGCCGATCGCGACCTGAAGTCGTCCATGTCGCGCGCCTCAAGCCGTTTCATGCGCGTTAACCAGTTTTTTTGTATTATTGTTGTATCGTAATTTATTCATTGTACTTTCTTGCATTATTATTGTACTTTCATCTTTAGTTAAAGCATCGGGACGATGCCTTTTTTTTCAGAGGGGGGCAATGCCACGTTCCATTTCCCAAGTTTTTGTTATCGTCCCAAAGCACCACACGATTCTCAGCGCAAACCACGCCTGCAGTTTTCTAGAAGGTTCCGGACTGTAGTAGATCATTTCGATAAGATCACGCCTACTGTGCGAACGGTACAGATTGTTCTGAAACCTACACCACCGCCAGCGATAACGCTAGAACATTCGACGGCAAGAGTATAAATGCCGACGCGCTTCGCCGCTTGTCAGTAGTTGTTGATCGAAGGCTGACGCTGCGTTCGCCGCTATCAGTCCGAGACTGCTATTTGTGCGAGACTGCTACTGTAATTAGACTTTCTCTTTACCGGGCACAGGTTCGCCCAAATAAACAGTTAAATCCCAACACAAAGTCTCCTGTCTTCAGCCACGTCACGACCCCGTGACACTATGTATATACACCATGTACAAGTTACTGTCAATGGACTTGAAAAGAGCATTCTTGAACAAAACATGTACATTGTTCGGACAAGTCATATATGCGTTCCCTAAACATTGATCTGTCTGATGGCTTGTTCACTGATGGTGGGTTCACTGAAGGTGGGTTTACGGAAGGTGGGTTCACTGAAGGTTAGTTCACTGAAGGTGGGTTCACATAAGCACATGCAGTTGCATGAAAGGGGCATTCCAAAAGGACTCTGGCTCCACTTTCACTCTGAAGCAACAGAAAAAATTGCTCGCATCAAGTCCAGGACTATTTGGGAAGTTGCTGGTTCTGCCATAGTTGCGAATCAGGTTCCCATCGAAATGCGCACCGCTACTTACACTTTGGACTAAAAAACTCTACTCGCTGTCCCGCATGAGTTGTGGTGACATTTGTTTCGCGAGTAATAGAGAGGCACGAGGCGGATGCCAAACATGGAAGTGCGGCGACGGTGCGCAGGCCACGTATACACAAGAGATTAATCGGGAAATGGCTTGTGGCACACGACCCGGGGTGTGAGAAAAAATTTCAGAGGGTGAGCTGGCACTGTGCGTTGGCACGCCAAGCTGTGAAGACGTGGGGAATGTGCATTTCTACAGGAGCAGCATAACCGCCCGGTTTTGAGGATGTCGGCGTGAGAGGCCCGGGGAGTATGTGGGAAATGATGTTGATCTATGTTTCTGCAGACCACTGCGACTGGGACACCACGTTCTCCTGGCCCGAGAAGGGCTCATAGTTTCTTGAGTTTTTCAGAAAGACCGGTACAATCGCCATCACTGGGATGTTTGGTATACACCCGGTTCACTAGTGCGCTTGTGGACTTCATTTCGTCGCATCGGCCTCTCTGAAAAGTTCTCAGTTCGCTATGATGGACCATACAAAGTCCTGTTCCAGGTCACTGACCTAACATACCAGCAGCGAGTCGTCGATTTAGCACACTGAACGCCACCACGATCTACCGTATATACTCGTGTAAGGGCCGCACTTTTTTTTCGAAAATTTTGCTAGGTGCGGCCCTTACACGAATCAGGCCGATTTAGTACAGGCAGTACAGGCCAAAGGTCTGTACTGTTTATGCAACAGTAGCAGAGTGCAAGAGTCACAAATGACATGCCAGAAATGTTTTTATTCGGATTCCATTTCGCTGTCCTCGTTCTCGGAGGAGCTCGCCTCGGCGTCCGCGTCTTCCCAGAGACGGTCATCTTCGGTGCCGTTCATGGAGTTCGAAATTCCCGTTACCTTGAAGCTTTTAGCAACTACTTCTACTGACATGGCACGCCACGCATTCAAAATCCATTCACACACCTGTTGGAGCGACGCCCGCTTCAGCCGTCCTGTAGGGGTCTTCTCGTGGACGCCTCCAGCCATCCATTCAGAGTAACATCGGCGAAATTCCACTTTGAATGGTCTGTTGACGCATACGTCGAGCGGCTGCAGCACACTCGTCAGGCCACCGGGAATGACGGCCAAGTCCGTACGAGTTGCGGCAACTCGGTTCTTGACGCGGTCGGTCAAGTGGCCCCTAAAGCTGTCCAAAACAAGGAGGGCTTTCCGTTGTAACAGCCCTCCAGGTCTGTTTGCCCAGACGGTCTTAATCCAGTCAACGACCAGTTCCTCGGACATCCAGCCCTTCTCTTGCGCACGTACGACGATTCCCTGAGGGAACTTCTCTTTTGGGAGAGTCTTCCTTTTAAATACGACGTACGGCGGAAGCCTCCTGCCGTCTGCCGTGATGCACAACATCACAGTGCACCTTTGGCGTTCTGCACCAGTCGTGCGCACAGACACACTTTTCGCACCTTTTAAATCCACTGTGGTGCTTTCCGGTGCATCGAACCACACAGGTGTCTGGTCCGCATTCCCAATTTGGGACAGGTCGTATTCATGCTCCCTCCTGAGAGCATTCACGAAGCGATGAAACTTAATGACGTGGTCTTCGTACTCGCGCGGCAGTTTTTGGCAAATCGTCGTTCGGCGCCGAATAGAAAGCTGGTTACGGTTCATAAACCGCGTAGCCCAGCCCCGACTTGCCTTGAATTGTGCCGGGGGTATTTCCATGTGGCGAGCGATGCTGAGGGCTTTGACGCGTATCATGTCAGTCGATACGGCGTAGCCGTCCCTTCGTGTGTCGACGACGTAGTTGACGAGCTCGCTTTCGAGTTGCGGGTACTTGCACTTTTTCCCGCGAAACGCCTTTCGGCTCCTGTTAGTAGCGGCGAGGGCATCTTTCTGATTCATCCAGTAACGCACGCGCTTCTCATCGACGTCGTACTTTCGTCCAGCTTCCCGCTTCCCGTGCTCCTCGGCATAGTCAATCACTTGCAGCTTAAATGCTGCAGTGAATGATCTCAGATGCCGGCCCATCGTCCGTCACGTGCGCTGGCTTCTGCAGGGTTCACTACAACCAACAAAGTGACACCGACGACACCGATCTGAAGTCGCGCTGCCAACGTATCGACACGATGCTAGGAACGATGCCAACAAAGAGGCCGCACAAGGCAAATATGGCGGCGCGCTGTCAACAGCGTGGTCGGCGCGTCGGCAGAAGTAGAATAAAAGCGGAAAAGCGTGCAGCGCCATCTGGCTGTAAATGAACTAACTACACTTTTCTGGCGGGACATTTTGAACTTTTGTTTTTTTTTTTTTTCGAAATATCCGCTTTCAAAGTTGGGGTGCGGCCCTTACACGAGGGCGGCCCTTACACGAGTATATACGGTACTGTTGTGCATCTCATAAGACTGAAGCCGTATGTACGACCGAACACTCCAATTCCGAGACAAACGCTGGGTCGGCGCTTTTACGCTGCCGAGTAGTTGTCACAAGGCAGTTGTGAGTTTAGAGCATAAAGCGGTAGAGCGTCCCAATCTAGGGAAGACAACTACGAAGAATGAGTAGAGATTGGTTACAGCCCGCCAACCACTACCTATGCCTGTAAATGTCATATATGTTTTCTTGTCGTTTGCTGTCGTCTTCTCATGTAGCTTGGCGTAATGCAGGCAAAGCCGCGAATAGCATAGCCATCTGTAGCATGGAGGACTCTTCTTCATCTTGTTCTTCGAGTGCTTAGGTGATGATATCAAGTACAGAGCACTTTGGGGGCCTGGTTTGCCATGTGCTGTCGTATCGTGTCCCACTGTGGCTTGGTGTGTGTGCTGCCCTGCAAGCTAGTGTACACCTCTTGTTGGCACAAGATGCGTCTTGTTTGCTAAATGTGCACTCCATATGTCATAGCCCGGGGTCACACCCCACTTTGTTCACTACTTCATATGGCCCTGTTGGTAGATATCAAAGGTCCGGCTCATGTATCGCCACTTCTCAGTGGCACCTAGTGGATGACAAATGTTGGTGGCCACTCTCCTGGCTGAGGCATCCATCTTTATTTATGTGAGCTGCATGATATAGGCCCCATTTTTGGCAAAACTAGCAGAGTCTATTGCTGTGCAGTTATCCAGGCGCACCAGGTGAACTCAACCTCGCAGTCCGCTCGTAGATTGACATCTCAAGGAAAATCAGTCGAGTACATGGGATCACCAGCTCTCCGTTTCATCCTGGTCTGTGGTCTGATTGTGTCCGTGAACTTAGCTTGTACTTGCGCGGCACATATAAGAAAAGGAAAAGACGGCACACACTTCAAGAAATGTAGGCACTAATTTTCCAACTGCCCTTCACATCTATCTTATACATGCGTAAAAACGCAACTCATCTTGCACGTGGTCGCATTCCAAGACAATTCTTTATCTGTCTGTTAACTCTTCCACCAATAATACTTCATATTTCAGAGTTCATTGCTTGGCATGTGCTTATCTGCGTTGTATAAACACACATTTTGAATGCCACAGAGCCTAAGCACTCTTACATTTGTGATAGGCATCTCACATATTTCTATTATGCATATTCATCAGACTAAGTGGATTGCAGTGTTCTGGGCAAAAACTCAAGGCTTTCTGGACATAGACTAGACAATCCCCACTGAGAGAAGACAAGACAGAATGCTATTCTTGGTCTCATCTTCTCTCTGTGCCCTTTGCATATTTTTTTATTCCAGGAAGCATACGACAATTTATGCAGCAACAAGTTGTGGATGGCAAGCTGCAGCAGCAAAATGAGTACTATAGTTTTTTTACTTACAGGTTACTGCTAGCCTGGGTGCCAGGCTTTGAGCAGGTGTGGGCAATACAAAAGAAGAAAACAGGATAACATACAAGCATAACAATACACTTCTAAGGGTACACTTTGAACCGGAAAAAAAAAAACGGAACCGGAATATACTGTACAAGTGCAATCGGTAGGATAACAACTACTATTGAAGACTAAATCATGCCGAATTCAACAGGGCACGAAGAAAGGATGAGACATCGGAACATTGTACAACATTAGCAGGTAACAGATTCCACTCATGGCACGTACGGGGAAAAATGGAGTTTTTGAAGACGTTTGTTTTACACGAAAATTCAGCGACTTTCATTGGGCGATTGGATCGTGTTGGGCGGCAAATGCTTGGTCGGATGTATGCTTCCTTGTCAATTTGAAGTCTATCGTTATACATCAAATAAAAAAATTTTAGCCGATCATGATAACGTCTTACCGCAAGGCTTTCCAAACCGGCCCTGCGGAGAAGACTCGTAGGAGACGTTTTCCAGTTGTATGAACTGTAAACAAATCGCGCGGCTTTTCTTTGTATGCTCTCAAGCTTATTGGTATTAACTAGAGTGTATGGGTCCCAGATAATTGAAGCATATTCTAATAGTGGTCTGATGTAAGTTTTGTAAGCTAGCAGTTTGGTATCTTGAAAAGCTTTCGGTAACATTCTCCTTAAGTATCCCAGTTTTCGCATTGCCTTTTTCTGAATGTACGTGACGTGCTCGTTCCATTTCAGATCGTATGTGATTAAAACTCCTAAATATTTGAAGCATGATACTTCAGCTAGACTATGATTGTTTATTTGGTACGTGTGCTTCAACGGGGCCTTTTTGCGTGTAATGGTCATTGAAACAGTTTTTTTGTAATTAAGAGTCATCTGCCACCTAGTACACCATGTTTGTATTTTTTCAAGTGACGCGTTTAAGACGGCCTGATCGTTATGGTTGCAGATTTCATTGTAAAAAACGCAGTCATCTGTGAAAAGTTTAATTTTTACCGGTATGTCATGTACAATATCGTTAATAAAAACGAGAAAGAAAAGTGGCCCGAGAACAGAGCCCTGTGAGACGCCCGAAAGTACTGGCGAGGCCACAGAACATGCGCCGTTAACGGCTACGCTCTGTTGCCTGTAGGAAAGGTATGATTTAATTCATGCCACTAAAGTTTCATTTTTCAAAATGGCCGTCAATTTACTCAGCAATTTTGAGTGCGACACACGGTCAAATGCCTTCTCAAAATCTAAGAATATGACGTACACTTGCCCCCGTTTGTCCAGTGTTGCAGTGAAGTCGTGAACCGTTTCCAGAAGCTGAGTTACATTGGACCGTCCCCGGCAGAAGCCATGCTGTCGGGCGTCCACAATGCAATTGCTCTCAAGAAATTGTGAAATGTGCTTAAATATGATATGTTCGAGCGTTTTGACACATGTTGAGAGAATTGAAATCGGTCTGTATGACGATAAGTGAGAACGGTTTTCGTTACCTTTCGGTATTGGAGTGATTTTAGCATACACCCAATCCTCGGGAAGTTCAGAGCACTCGAGAAATTTGTTAAATAGTAAACACAAGTACTTCGCGCACCATTCAGCACATCTCACAAGAAAAGCGTTGGGTATGCCATCAACACCTGGGGATTTTTTAAAATTTAGATGGAGCAGAAGGGAAAAGACACCTTCTTCATTGACACACACGTCACTGATAGGAGGCACTTCAATGAAAGAAGGAAATTGCAAGATGTTTCCATCGTCATCAGTAAACACTGAACAGAAATACCGGTTCAAAGCATCTGCAACATCTAGGCCGTCGTAAACAGGCTCATCGTCTACGTAAAGGCTGATAATAGTGTTCTTTTTCGGTGCGAGATAATGCCAGAACTTGTCTGGAGACGAAATCATGAATTCTTTTAACGACACTTGCTGATAATGCTCTTTTGCTGTCTTAATTTTGTTTTTCAGTTGCATTCGCAAATCGTGCATTCTATCAGAGGCAGCTGTTGATGGGCGCTGCTTACATTGCTTTCTTTGCTTTTTTAGTTTTCGTCCCATGCGTACGATTTCTTTATTCATCCACGGATTATCCTGCCTCAGTACTTTCCTCCGGAAGGGTACAAATTTATTCATTGTGTCAAACACTACGCTTTTAAAGAAACCCCAGATGTGGTCAATCGAATATTCTTTTGATCCGCACATAGAAACAAATTCAGGAAACGAGCTGTCAAGCACATCAAGTATGTCTACATCACTAGCATGTGTGAAATCGGGTATTAGACGTTGTTCTTTTGTAGCTTGAAGCGGAGCGTTTAATTGCATAGTGAGGCAGGTGATTTTATGGTCCGATATACCCTTAAAAACCTCAACTTGGGGATTTCGTCGCATAATGCCGTTTTTTACAAGGAACAGGTCTAAAACGGACTCAGCTTCATTTTGCACTCGGGTGGGTGTAGTAACCAGTTGTGTTAAACCATGAAGCACTACGCAGTCAACAAACGGCTCCGAACCAGCACTAAGGGCTTCAGGTACGTCGTTTTGCCAGTCTACAGAAGGGAAATTAAAGTCACCCGCCAGGAGCATATTAGAGGAATGTTTGCCATAGGAGCACAAGAACTCGTTAAATATTTCGACAAACGTGTCGCAGCTGGGAGGGCGATAAAAGACGCCAATAATGATGTGAAGTTCTTCAAATATTGCTTCAACGACGACACATTCTAGTCCATCCATATCGGGTAATCTGACTACACGTAAAGATTCTAAAAACAGAATAGCAACACCTCCCCCTCGAGAGCCTCTGTCCTTGCGGTATACCTTGAATCCGGGGGGTGTTATTTCAGAATCGCCAATATCACAGTGTAGCCAAGTTTCAGTTATTATCAAAATATGTGGTTTATATGTGATAATAAGGCTTTCTAAGTCCGCGGTTTTGTTTATTATGCTGCGAGCATTTAAATTCATGCAAAGGAGTGTCTTCTTTTTACGCTCTTTAGTAGTTCATTGCGCCGAGTCTGTTCTGGTATTGCGCCGAGAGATAGGAATTCTTTTCGCTTGGGCATTGTCCCATTCAAACATGTCATCGTCAATTTTGATTTTGTTGTGCATGAGCTTTACCTTCTGGCCCGCTTTTTTGGCTTCTTTTGCGCTATCCCAAAGCTGCTTTCTTGTTTGCCGGGTAGTGGCCGAAAAGTCCTCTGATACGGATATGCCCCCCCCCTTTTAGTTTAGGGCAGTTTATCAACACGGCTAATTTTTCGCGGTGATCCATGAACCTCATTATAACTGGGCGTGGCCGGTGAGCAGTTTTGCGTCCCAACCTGTGCATTCTTTCAATTGAACATACCATGACGTCTAATGTTTTCTGAAATAAGTGTTCGATTACACTCTTAGCGAGCCCTTCTGCTGTCTCGTTCACGACTTCTGGAAGCCCGAACACTATCAAATTATTGCGCCTACTTCTGTCCTCCAGGTCTACAATCTGGTTTTCTAATGCCATTATGCTGTTCTCGAGCTGACTGAACTTATTATGGAATTGTTTGATTACAGCCGTACATTCCTCAACGTTCTTAAGTTTTGTTTCTATAGCCTCAAGCCTATCCTGAATGTTCTTCTGACCATCCAGAATTTCCTTCAGCGCCTCCTCGATGGGAGGCCCTGGGTTGGGCTCTACATCCCCAGAAAGCATTAGGAGAGAAAGGATAACATCCATGGCAAACGAGAAGCATTCACATACGCTGTTTGGGCATGTCAGCTGGAGAAAACATCGATTGCTCGTTTTTACAGACGAGCTTTTTTCACTAACCTGCATTAAGAAGACGAAAGGGTTTGACATCGCTGCTTCCTGCGGCCAGCTGACATGCCCACTGAAGCAGTCTTGCGCATGTTGGGTCTTTATATCGGTCGATGTAGGGGGCGGTGTCCAGTTGAATTCCACGTGGGGTAGTGCATCCCTTGCGCAGTTTCCGTGATCCGTGGCGATAAGGTACGGCGGTGAATAGTCGCTGGCCGTCCGTGACGTTCCCAGCAGAAGTATCTGCATTAAGAAGACGAAAGGGTTTGACATCGCTGCTTCCTGCGGCCAGCTGACATGCCCACTGAAGCAGTCTTGCGCACGTTGGGTCTTTATATCGGTCGATGTAGGGGGCGGTGTCCAGTTGAATTCCACGTGGGGTAGTGCATCCCTTGCGCAGTTTCCGTGATCCGTGGCGATAAGGTACGGCGGTGAATAGTCGCTGGCCGCCCGTGACGTTCCCAGCAGAAGTATCTGCATTAAGAAGACGAAAGAGTTTGACATCGCTGCTTCCTGCGGCCAGCTGACATGCCCACTCACTGCACTGTCACAGCATTGGCACTGCATTTGTTTTGGCTCTTCACATGCCATCACATGCCATGAGAACTTTACTGATGTTCCATCAAACTTGAAATGGTGTTCAATGAAACTTCTTTTATGATTATTGAAATTGGTATGCTTATGCATTCTTACTTGTACATGAACATTTATTGCAGCACCTTCCATGTAAAAAAAGTAATATTTCAGAAACTACCGTAAAAACTGGAATATAGGTCGCGCTGACATATAGGTTTACACCCCAAACTTTGAATCTCCGAAATACAAATTTAAAAAACTCTCAAAGTATCATGGCGCATCCATACCATGGTAAATGTGCGACACAAGCAGCTGCACTGTGGTGACATTTCTTTTTATTTAGACACTAGTTTTATGTAGTTAAACACCAGAAGGCCACAAAGGGCTGTCACTCAGACTCGTTCGAACTCTAGTCTGACGTCTATTTTTCACTTATAAAGTCCCAGAGTGCATCATCCTCTGTTTCATCCAGTGCATTACCGATGCAGCATTTGCGGAAGAAGTACGCTGCCTTAGCTTGAAGCCCTTCTGCTTCATAAATCGGTGCACCCACAATGGCAATCCCTTGAATTGCACCCTCGTGAGCCCAGAGTCGCGCGCTATCTCGAGAGCTTGCACCTGGATGCCCTCAGCTGTTACGGGTAGCGACCTTGCACGCAGCTCCCAGACGAATTCGGCGACTAGCATTTCTGATTCGGGGTGCACTGCAGTCCGTCCACGAAACAATTTTTTTTCTTTCTTTTTTTTTTTTTGCTGCATGACGTGATGCGCTGCCTTTAGCTCCTCTGGCATCGAACGATTTTCACCGATGCACTTAATTCCTGTTGTGCCACAAGTTTGCCGTGCGCTTTGGCATACTCTATTACTTTTTTCTTAAAGCATATCGTAAACTGTCGTCGACTACCACTCCTTCCTGAAAGAAATAGAAACAGAACAGCTAACTGACAAAGATAACTGAAGGGAAATGGCGTTGCTAGTTGCCTAGCCTTGCTCAACAGCGCTGTTGGTAATGCTCACAATGGCAATGAAGGCTTTTGACATCAGCTGTGCATTGTTGTGAGACTTGTGAGACTTTCACATTCTTTTTCTGCCTATGACAGGTATATGAGACGAGGGTCGACTTTTCATAGCATTTTTCTGTTTATATTTGACCTATAATTTGATTTTTACCTTACCAAAAGGTTATATTCAATATGACAAAGTTTCTACACAGCAAAGTAAACTTTCAATCTTGTCTATTTCGTTAAGTGTAATTGAATCACAAGAGAGTCAATGGACGTCTCGGCATGCAATGCTGATATCATCAGGACGTATTGCGGACAGTATACACTGCACACAACATGTGCACCACCGTTTCCCTCAAGTTTTTGCTGTGCAAGAAAGTTTTTTTGCAGGTTTTTTTAATGAACATCTTGTCCAACAGAAATTGGATCTGCACTTCCTGTTTTATGTTGCAGCACATGGCCGGATTCGAGCTGTATGCAGCCTTCGAGCCATTAGTGAGCAAAGATGTAGCCGTGCGTGCCATGAGCAAGCTGCTGCACTGGATTAAACAGGAAGAGGAGAGGCTGTTTATCATGAGCTATGCCACCCTGTGAAGCTGGCACGGCGGGCACTCACCTGAAGATCTTAAGGCAGCTGTTCGTGGCCACTGTCTTCAGCTCGGCACTGCTTCGTAGAAGCGGCTCAGTCAGCGTTCATCATCTAGTCGTCTCTACACACGTTGCTTGCAATCATTCTTCTCTATTGCCGTGGGCTTACCTGTTCTGGTTATGTTGGTGTACTGGATGGTGTGCTATCATATTTGCGTGTGATTCCATTCAAGAGAAGGAAAGCACAAAGGGACACGGCTTGTGTACCTGTTAAAGTTGGCCCTTTTCTCTGTGGTTGCAGCAGGTGAAGAAACAGTGACATTCCTGGCAATTTGCAGTAGCTGTATGTTGACAGGGTCAGTTATGCTCTGCCACGTGACCTGATGGTATGATGATTGCAGAAGAAATACTAGCCTACTGTTAATATCTTGTTTCAATTTTGACTGCAGTATGCCGTAAAATGTAAATTTCACCATTCCCATCATACAAAATTCACAGATACTAAGGAGTAGGTAGCATGACTGCTCAGTAATGTTTAATGGCTTTTCAGGTGTGCTGGCTTGAACAGTTCACATGTGTATTACTGAAGGTCTATCATGGCACTCGTACAATTTGTTTCTTGAAAGGAATATAATGCGACGCACACCATATAAATATTTTATCTATTGTAAAAAAACACAATGCCACTGAGCATATATGACGGTATGCGCATTCATCAGGTATCCAGTGCAGGTAACATGTAAAATTAAGTTGTGTGTATTTGTATTTAGTTGCAAATAAAACTAGTGTTTTTCAGGTGGCTCACATTGACAGGGTTATTTTTTTATTCATATATACCCTAAAGGCCCATTCGGGCATTACATAGGGGGGTTTTAGTTGTACAATAAATTTGCAAATCAAAACATTGTTAATATATAATGAAAAATGGTAGACGAAGTATATACGTAAGAAATTAAAAGTATATAACGTAAGAAATTGCTAATTTACTCAATGGCTATTGCATACTGCTAAATTACGGCCATTAGTTTCAATGATGCTGGTCAGCTAAAAAAGCAGACCTCTCCTTCCTACCTTCGTAATGCAGCATAGACTGTTCATTGGCTGTGCATATAGCAAAAAAGTGGAAATGCTGAGGCTTACAAAGTGCCAGTCATGAATTTCGTACCATTATAATAAAGTATTTGAGCTTCTCTGACAATCTGTACAGCAACCGGAATCCTGAAATCCTTTCCGTAATATTGTAACACACAATAATCATTCGGTGAAATGATTCCCTGAGTTATTAAATAGTTTTAAGGCCAAGATCCTGGAAGAAGCATTCTAAATTTGTCATGTTCTCAGAAAAATATGCTGCCTAACTTTACATTTTAGGGGCAACGCATGTATGCATGCATACTCAGCGGTGTGTAAAATATTACATTGTTTTTTGTGCAACAAAGAAAAAATTTTATGCTTCACATTGTGAAAATCTCTTAAACATCTGTAGCGTATGACTAGGGAACTTACAATATTGGATAAACCATTAAGCTTGTCGTTTATCGAAAATGTTATTCAAGGTGCTTTTATAAACTACATTTTATCATATTTGTACTTGTAAAAGTATTTAGTGAAGTTAAACACCAAAGTGGGACAACCTAAATACAATTCTTAATAACAAGAATACTATGAAAGTTAGACATGGTGGAAACGAGCCAAATAAAATGAATAGTGCTCGAACGCCAGCACCTATGGTCCAACTAGCATTTGCACAATTCAGGTATGGCAGTTTGACAACACACAGAGATGAAAGATTCGTTCAAGCACAAGTCAAGTTTAACAAACGAATACACCTGCACGACTGCCGGCAGTAACACGCAACCTATATTGCGGGTGGACGAAAACATAGGTATGAATTTAAAGAAATTGAACGTGTTAGAACGTAAGCGAGCTTCGTAACGTGCACCTAACACAAAGCGATATGCTGTGTTATCACCTCCATGCATTAACCCGAGTGTCACAGCAGTTCTAGCGCACAAAACGAACAAGGACCGAAAGGAATGATGCGGACACCACGCCCTCATTTTCCGTCTTTGCTTTTCGTGTGTGGAGATAGGTTTGAACTAGGCTTACCTACTAAGCGCAACCGTGTAGGGATGCGACGTCCTCCACTGCCGCTGCGTGCGTTGACGCTGCAGCAGGGTTCGTCGTTTTCTCTGACACGGCACAGTAACCACGCCTGAGGCAGGATAACAACAACGGGTTTATTAACCCAAGATGCAGCCCAGTGCGACACTCACGGGCTTGCAGGCCGTATAGGAAACTCCGCAAGACCGAGCTAGTACTCTTGCCTACAGCGCGACGACTCACGCACAAGGGCCGAAGTCGAATGCACTAACGAAAAGCCGCCTGCTGAGCAGCGCGTAAATCCCTCGTGAAGACTTGAGAGCACCTGCCGCGACGAGCGAATCGTCGGGCGCAACACAGCTCGTAGAAAAGAAGGATGTCACGCGCGGCCCAAAGGGAAGTGGCGCTGCGTTGTGACGTAGGCCCGCGCAGCGCGCCAGCGTAGCGTGCCCGGACATGCCAGCGCGGGACGGAGCTGATACTTGGCTCGCCCAGACCAACAGGCGCCCTGGCAGCCATCTTGGCGAATGCCCGTGCTTATGTGCGCCCGGGCTACGCGGTCGGCACGCACGCGGCAGCTGGAGAACGAGGTGCCAGGTAAGAGGGCGCTCTCGATCCCCACATGTGTTATTAAAAAAAAAAGAGTGCAAATGAATTACCAACATCATATAGACACAAGTAACTCTGAGCTAACAGGCGCCATCCCTATGCATTAAACCGAAATGGAGGTTCATCGCAAGCGGGGCACCAAACACCATCAACAGAGAAAGGCGTCACCACAACTCTGTTCAAATTTCTCGCTGAACTACAGCCGCACACTCTGCTTTCAACTCCAAAGAAAAACATGCCCACACTTAACATCACACAACTTTGCCATCATCCCGATGAAGCAGTTATTTTTATTTATTTACTTACATTTCACCTACATCGTCGTGAGGAATTACGTTGGGGAGGTACACATAATAATTTGATTACATAGTTTTCAATCGAAACAATACATTCAACAAATAAAACAGCACTCAAAATATTTTAAGAAAAGAGAAAAAAACACTCGAATATTGATGAGCGAGAACAACGTCACAGTCATACGGTTCAAGACACACTCACACGCTTCACACCTACACGCTTCAAGACAACAAACCATTCTTAGTGGCAGTGATATTGTAGGAGTTGTTACAAGGAAGAAAAAAAGGATTCATTATCAGTTTCATTGACGAGATCATCCGGTAGACGATTCCATTCCTGTATTTTTTTTACGAAAAAAGAACTACCTAAAGAGTGGGCTTTGTAACGGTATTCTAATATTTTTCGTGAATGGTCTTGACGATTAGAGAGGTACGTTGGTGTGAACAGATAATCAAGAGGGTTAATGACATTTCCATTATAATATATACAATGAAGAAATTTAAGCCTCAGTTTCTGCCTCCTTACCATCAGTGTCTCCTATTTCAATGCTCGTTTCATTTCTGTTATGCTTGCAAAGGAATTATAGTTGTTGCTAACAAATCTGGCTGCTTCGTCTTGAACTTTTTCCAATGCGTCAATCAAGTATTGCTGGTGGTGATCCCAGATTACCCAAGCATAATCTAGAATAGGTCTTACATACATGAAATAAAAGGTTTGTTTCATGGTCTGTGAAGCTTGCCTAAAATTTCTGCGTATGAAGTATAGCATACGGCCTGCCTTGGTCACAGTTATGTCAATGTGTTTATTCCACTTGAAATTGTCGGAAAAATAGACGCCCAGATACTTATAATAGAATTCATTGCTAATTATTAAATTATTTATTTCGTATGTTGTGTCTAGTTTACTAATCCGGTTGGTGAATGATGCACAGCAACATTTACGGACGTTTAGACTCATTTTCCATTTTTGGTGCCACGTTGATATTCGGTACAGATCATGCTGCAGAATTTCAGCATCCTTGTGCGATTTAATCACTCTAAACACTACACAATCATCTGCGCATAACTTAACGGGAGAGGTAATACCATCGACTATGCTATTAAGACAAATCGGGAAAAGCAGTGGTCCTAATACGCTCCCCTGTGGTACACCAGACGTAACGGTTACCGCAGATGAATTTGATCCGTTAAGTTCTACGTTCTGCTGTCGATCGTTTAGATAGTTCTTTACCCAATTGATAACTTTAAGGTTTATGTTTGCAGAGAGCATTGCAAATTCCAACAGATTGTGTGGGACGGTATCGAAGGCTTTCCGGAAGTCAAGGAACACTGCATCTACTTGAGCGCCACTGTCTATAGATTGTGCGATGTAATGCTGAAATTTGACTAGTTGAGTTACACATGAGCGTCTATTTCTGAAACCATGCTGAGATGGAGTGAGGAAGTTGATTGACTCTAGATGTTTAACTGTTTCACTGTATATGATGTGCTCAAATAACTTACAGCAAATTGCTGTTAGCGAGATGGGCCTGTAGTTTTCGACAAGCTTTTTATCACCTGATTTATGAACCGGGATAAGGTTTGCAACTTTCCAGTCATGTGTGACAACTCCAGTATTTAGTGTAATTTCATATATAACGCATAAATACTTTGCAATGACACTGTGATAGTTTTTAAGAACAAATGGTGATAAACCATCTGGTCCAACTGCTTTAGTTGTATCTTTCTGCCGTAACAAGTAATCAACACCAGTAATGTCAACCTCCACGTCTTTCATGGAAGGCCACGTGACTAGAAGCACCCCCACATCGCCAGGTGTGCTTTGAGTAAAAACTGATTGGAAATAGTTGTTAAAAGCTTCAGCTTTTTCTTCATCGGTGCACAAAGTATCACCCTCCACTGTCAGAGCAGGAATACCTATATCGTCTTTTCTAGTTAGTTTAACATACTTCCAGAACTCTTTCGGGTTTTGCTTTAACCTATCGCTTAATTGGGCAAAAAAGTATCCTTCCTTGTTTTTATCGCCGATTTTAGTGTCAGGTTTGCATGCCTAAGCTCTTGTTCATTAGACGTGGTACTCCTATCGCGAAGTTTTCTGTACGAACTTCGTGCTTTCCTAATTAACGTGCAAATGTCTTTATTAAACCAAGGTTTTTGTTTTGTTCTCTTCTTTAGTATTCTGTTTGGTACATGAGCTTCAACTGCATTAAGTAACTTATCACAAAATTAAGACCACAGAGCTAACGAGCAACGACTTTCTGCCAAAAGCAAGAATGTTGGGTAATACGGCTCTAATTCTGCAGAAACAGAATCGTAGTCACCTTGTTCATACAGGAAAATTTGTCGGGGTATTGCCTGTGCTACTTGGCAGTATTCTATCTTTAAATCTACCACAATGGCCTTATGGTCACAAATACCAGGAATCACCGACACAGTGGAAACAATATTTGGGTCATTACATAATATTAAATCCAGAATGGCATCATGTCTCGTTGGAAAATTCACATATTGACAAAAACCAAACACTCTCAAGAATTCGCCGAACAAAGTATACACTGATGACCTGTTTGTGTACCACTGGTTATCCAGTCAAAATCTGGTAGATTGAAATCTCCACTCAGGAGTACACTGTCTGGAATTAACTGTACCATTTGAGAAAGCAGTGTCATAGGAGTATCGCTGCTGTCTGGTAGTCGATAAAAACAACTCAACACGACAGTATTTCCCTTTGGTAAAAAAACACGGCACCAAACTGCTTCGGCAGAATTGTGGAAAGAAACTTCCTCGCTAGTCCACTCGTTCGCTATAAGAATAAATACGTCCCCACCATGGCGATTTCTGTCTTTCCTATAAGCAGTGAAGCCATGTGGGAAGACCTCAGTATCAGGTATGGCTCTGTCCAGCCAAGATTCTGTACCCATAATAATTTTTGCTTGAGTAGTTGCCACAAAAGACACAAAGACGTCAACTTTATTATTAATACTTCGACAGTTCACAAGAAGCAGTGGTATGCGCACGCACGTGTTTGAAGTATTGATTCTCCCAGTTCTGCGATGACTGGCGTCACGTCAGTCGGCTTCTTGTGATCGCACATGTGCATGCAGTGGGATAGGTTGGTTCATTTCACTGTCCCACACGAACGTGTTTCCGTTGATAACAAGCTTATCATAGTCAAGGTGCACTCGGCATCCCTTGCTATCTCTCTTTTCCCTTGCATAATTCTAAAGAAGCTGTCGTTTTTCGCGAACAGCATGACTTAAGTCTTCGGATACACTAAAAGAGGTGTTCTTAAATTTGTAAGCATTACACATAACACTTTTCCTGGCTTTCCACCCTGAAAAGGTTGCGACGATAGGCCTAATGTGCCCCTCTGTAAATGCCCCCAGCCGGTAAGCTCTTTCTATAAGAATGTTACTAAGCTTGAGCATGTTACTGCAAATCTCTTCAACCAGGCTCTCAGATTTTTCCCATGTTTCTTTGCCCTCATTGTCTGGCACACCAAAAAAAACCAAGTTTAACCGGCGGCTCCTGTTTTCGAGATCGTCAAGCTTAGCCGCTACCTTTCTTTCGGATATTTCAACAATCTTAATGCGCTCCTCGATTACATTTGATTTCGCTATCACGCTGTCTATTTTCTGTTCCAGGTCGGCTTGCTTCGCCACTATTTCTGCAAGTTTAGTAAGCATGGTTTTCTGACTACTTTGTACATCCAAAAGGATCTTCTCAATGTTCGCCGTCTGCTCTTTCTTGGTTGAGTTCATAGGGCCTAGGTTTAGCTCTACATCCCCTGAGAGTAGCAATGAAGCCTCCCCCAACAAAGAACAATCATTGCAGATTAGCACCCAAACAGAGTCAACCAAGTATTTGCAAACAGTGTCAATGAACAAGCACAACTTCTGTCTGTCAATGGGGCACGGCACTCTTACAAGCATCACATTACTCGTGCAATAAAATTTTGCGTCATTCAAATAACAAACCTGATACATGAAGCAACGTAAGTTCCTGCCCAGAAGAAGAGTGCCGCACCCCAGTCGACGGCGGCCGAGATGCTCCCTTTTATCGGCCTCGTAAGGCGGATCCGGAAGCGCTCCCCGCCACGCAGTCATGTGGCCTGACCGCAGTTCAAGCAGGGTATCAGGCGTGTCAGCTCGCATCAGTGGATGGCAAGGAAGGGCGCACTACACATGCGCCATAGCCGCCATCCAGGGCTGTGGGGTAGACTCAGCCGCTGTTCTGCCGATAAACGCCGCAGCAACAAGGATACCGGGCAGCACCTGATACATGAAGCAACGTAAGTTCGTGCCCAGAAGAAGAGTGCCGCACCCAGTTCACACAAATATGCTCTCTACGTAAACAAATGCTCCACTATAACCAACTGGTTAAGAACTTGTTTGAGCACATTATTCTCGCGCTCATGCAGTTAACAAAACGCTAACCACAGCAACATGAGTTTTTCACTTCATGTGCTCCACAATATGAATCTGCTGGTCTCCCAGTCAGTGCAGCAAGTACATCTTTGTAATAAGCAGCACTGGCAGAACACACAGCACGAGCACAGAACACAGGCACATTTCAAACAATAAAACACCGAGTGCTGAACTAAACCGATCACCCCGCCGCCGTGGTCTAGTGGCTAAGGTACTCGGCTGCTGACCCACAGGTCGCGGGTTCGAATCCCGGCTGCCGCGGCTGCATTTCCGGTGGAGGCGGAAATGTTGTAGGCCCGTGTGCTCAGATTTGGGTGCACGTTAAAGAACACCAAGTTGTCGAAATTTCCGGAGCCCTCCACTACGGCGTCTCTCATAATCATATGGTGGTTTTGGGACGTTAAACCCCACATATCAATCAATGAACTAGACAGATCGAGAAGCGACGCGCACCACACACACACAGAAACGGCAGAGTATTTCCAGATAATTTGTGCATGGAGGTACATGGTAGGTACATGCTCACTCTTCGAAGCTCTGTGCTGCAGCACACGCACGGCAGTCCAGCCGGCTGAGGTTGCTTAGGTGACGAGACATAGCAGCGCTGCTGCTTCAGCTGGACGCGGTCCAACTTTTCTTTCAGCCGTTGACAATTATTACGGCCTCAGCTTTCTTCCTGCGACAGTGTTCTATTGCGTTATAGTGTATTCGAATCGCAGTGAGCATTGCAATGATGCAGTGAAGCCAGCACGAGCTGCTAGTCGGAGTGCGTGACTGTAATATTCAAGAGCAAAATTTAGCGCACGTTCACCTACTCAATGCCGTGAAGACCGGTAAAACAGCAAGGTTGATGACTTTTGCTTAGCCTTGGGGTCTTTATGCATTTCATTGCATCTGCTTTTTGCGAAAGACATTGCTCCACGCAACAGTGGCATAAAGATGGCATAAAGAGTGGCATAAAGATTGTTTAGGGTGAGTGTTTCATACACTCTAAATGAACACAAAGAGCGACATAGCAAATTATTTCATAATAACGCATGTACCGGACAAAAGAGAAAAAACACTACAAATTCATACTTCATATGTTGTGTGACTAAAGTAAAAATAAATACATATTAAATGCAAAACAATAAACACAATAATTTTCTCTGTTCAAGCCAAGAAAGTAATGAATACATATGTATACAATAAATATAGCACATGCAAGATGAAAAAGAAAACAAAAAGAAAAGAAAAACGCTGTAATAAAAGATCGGAAACCTGGATTTTCAGGACAATGCTATTTAGAGCGAAGAAGAAATAGATTCTATGAGGATGCCCGAGTTGTTCCATTCCAATCTGAGACCGTGCGTGGAAATTATGAGTACTTATAACCATCTGTCTTGCACAAATAGGCTGTTAGAGATTCGGCGTGATGATGCCTTGTTGGTCTGGTTGATAACGATCTCAGGTACGGCGGTGAGTCAATCGCAAGTTTGTGGCTCAGAAGAAGAGAAAGAAGGTCAATTTTATCTGTTTTCGGGATGTGCTAAGAAGGGAAATGGCATTGGCATTCATTATTTCAGAAGGAAAGTTGACTCATGAGAACTTATTGTAAATGAACCGGATGGCTTTCTTTTGTATTCTTTTTGGCACTTGATGTTAGTTTGAGTGTATGGGTTCCATACTGCGCTCGCGTATTTTAATTCGGGTCTTAATAAAAAATAATAGGCCAGTAATTTAACATCCTTTGGGGCATTACGAAGCTTATGTTTTAGAAAGCAAAGCTTTCTGAATGCAGAGGAGGAAATAATATTTATATGTTTATTCCACGCTAAGGTAACACTTTTTGTTGTTGTTATTTTTGTTTTTGTTATTGTAACAACTAAGTATTTATATCTATCGACTTGCCTAAGTGGCAAAGAACCAAGCTGGTAAGTAAAAGACAGGGGTGCTTTTTTACGCATTATAGGGAGCAGTACAGTTTTATCGGCGTTCAAAACCATTCCCCATTTTTCACACCATTGCAATACGTTATTTAAACTGCTATTTAGCTAGACCTGATCATCAAGATGAAAAATTTCTTTGAATAATACGCAGTGGTCTGCAAATAATCGAACTTGAACACCAGGGCTTACTATGCTAACAATATCATTAATATAAACCAAGAAAAGCAGGGGGCCTAGGACACCGCCTTCTGGCACCTCTGAAGTGACTGCCAAACTTTCAGAACGTTTACCTCCAATGTCAATATATTGCTTCCTGTCAGTCAGGTAAGCAGAAATCCATCTGTTGAAGTGTTCAAAGACACCAAGAATTCTAAGCTTTATGATTAGTTTATTGTGCAGAACTTTGTCGAAAGCTTTGCTAAAATCAAGAAATATTACGTCTACTTGGCCATTAGAATCAAGAGATAAAGCGAACGAGTGAGCTACTGTTATTAGTTGGGTTATCGTTGAATACCCTTTTCGAAAGCCATGCTGATGTTCTGTTAGTGCAGCATTATTTTCTAGAAATTCGCAAACACAGTTGGCTATAGTATGTTCGACAAGTTTGCAGCATTGGGATGTCAGTGAAATAAGACGATAATTTTGTATAAGTGTCCTGTCACCTTTGTTGAACACAGGAACAACCTGGGCTGTCTTCCAGTCAATAGGCAGTTGTGCAGTGTTGACTGAGACACGAAACAAAATTACAAGAAAGTTTGCAAGAAGCTCGGCATATCGCTTGAGAAATATCGCTGGAGGGATTTCATCAGGACCAGAAAAACTCTTAGTTTTCAAGTTAAGTAGCATATTAAACACCCCAGCATACGATACAAAACTCGTATCTAATAGTTTGGAGAATGTGCCGTCACACGCGCATACAGTTGCGCTAGAGAATACACTTTGAAAATAGTTGTTGAAGTGTTGAGCAATCTCACACTTATCTGTCATGGGCTTTCCGTCAACTGATATTCGAGTAACTGATTTCTTGCTATCCTTTATGCAGTGGCAAAACTTATCAGCCTCATTTTTTATGAAGTTAGAAAGCAATATTTTGAAATAATAATGTTTTGCTGCACGGAGTGCATGAGCGAGGTCATCTTGCATCTGCCTTATTTTGTCATTCTGCACATGTTTTTTTTTTATATCTCTTTATCCTGCGTTTTAGTTGAATGATTTTCCGATTCATCGAAGACGTTTCCTTTTCAACTTTTTTTAGTTTATTAGGAACGAAATTATCTAGGCGATAGTGACACATATCTTTGAACTTGTTCCAAAGTAATTGAGCGTTGTTGCCCTCGAAATCAATCAAACAGTTTTGCATGTAATCGATAATGCTTGGGTCATTGGCATGAGCAAAGTCTTTAAAGGAACATGGAAAGACGTGCTTATACTTTTTAAGTGGTTGAAGCGGTAATGATATGGTTACGAGATGGTGATCAGAGAGCCCTGGCTCCATTTCTGCTATGCAATCAGAAAAATCACGACTGATGAATGCCAGGTCTAACACAGAGCTAGATGATTTCTGTACACGAGTTGGTTCATAGACTACCTGCATTAAATTATACCTTAACATGATATCGAACATAATGCTATCGCGTTTATTATATGAGCTACTGGCAGCAATGCCTTGCCAAACTACTCCCGGCAGGTTAAAATCACCGAGAAGAACAATTTTCTTATTTTCGTGCATTTAAATTTCATTATTCAGCATCTAATACATCCGTTGTGGCATCTGGAGGTCTATAAAATGCGTACAACATAAAACTCTGGCCCCAGCTTGAGATTTTAACATGCAGGCTTTCCATACCTACTACGTCATGTAGTAAAACCGCCTGTACACTATTTTTAACTAAGATAGCCACGCCACCGTCCCTAGCCTGCCGATCTTTACGAAATACTGTGTAAGAAGGGGGGAATATGTCATTGTCACATATCTTCTCATTCAGCCAGGTTTCTGTTAAGACAGCTACATGAGGATCATACTGTAGCAACAAGATTTTTAAGGATTCAGTTTTGTTTTTCACACTGCGGGCGTTTACATACAATATTCCGACTTGTTTAGGGCTTTTAAAGGCATCATGTCAGTCGCAAGATAATGTCAATATATTATTGCGCTGACCTTTTACGTGCGTGGACTGTGCGGTTTTTTCGCTTTAATACGTTTTTTTCAACGTTTCATCCCGATAAAAGTATTTTTTATGTATTTTTAGTCTGTCGTGAATAAGCGAGACCTTCTTCCCGAGTTGCTTTTTACTTTAGCACTTTCCCAGAGTAGTTTTCGTTTTCTTAATTTTAATGCGGAGTAGTCATTCTGGACAAATATTGAGCTGCCTTTTAGCTTTTCTACATTAGCGAAGATTTCCTTTTTTTTGCTGAAATCTTGGAGGTATTTGATCACTGGGCACTTGCCTTTGTGATGCCCAAGTCGATGAATGCGACCAATGGATCTAAATTTCTTGCCAAGTTTAACTTCGAACACGTCTGTCACAACCTTATCCTTAATCGACGTTTCTGTTGCATCGAATGATTCGGGTATTTCATGAACTATCAAATTAGATCATCTGCTTCGGTCCTCCAGATCTGTAAGTTTTTTTGCTTGAAAGTTGATGACATGCTCCACTGACTGTACTTTATCAGCTTTTCCTGAAGGAAAAGAGGGTTCAGGGCTACTTTCCAACACATTATCGATAAGTCTTTCTATTGTCTTTTTCATGTCCGCTATTTCTGTATTTAATTCATTTAAGCCACATTGCAAGGCCTTCTGGCCCTGAAACAGCTCTTAAAGAATTTCTTTTTGTGTAGGTCCAGCGTTTACTTCCACGTCACCACACAACAGCAACTTCAGCATAAACACACAGTCATAAGCAATGCTATAGCACCGTTTGGGGCACGGCAGGACCACAAGGCCAGGACAGTCACTTCGAAATATACAGTAATGAGAACTAACCTGCAGTACGAAAAACAGTTTCCTGCTTAGCGTCATGTCATTTCTGGGTCTGTCGTGGCGAAAAAAAAAAATATATATATATATATATATATATATATATATATATATATATATATATATAAAAAAGGGAAAGAAGTGTGTACTTAAAGGCTCGTTTTTCCGTGTTTGGACACAATATTAATGAAATCTAACAGACAATAATGCGAAGGAAAGTATACGGAAGTTATTAGACCGAATTGTAAGGTAAGTGCGAAAAAAGAAAAGTGGGTGGAAAGATAGCTTGCCGTGGGCAGGAACCGAACCTGCGGCCTTCAAATAATGCGTTTGATGCTCTACCACTGAGCTACCATGGCAGCTATCCTCCCAGCCACTTTATTGGGTATATATGTGAATTTAAACGTGCGAGTGTCAGCCAGTACCTTCTGCAGCCATGGCAGCGAGTGTGGCACACTCTTTTATGAGCCTATGTGGTGTGACGTAGCACATGAACTTATACGAGCTGGCAGCTGACCAATAGTCTCTCGTATACAATCTAAGGCACCGAGTCTGCCAGTACGAGACCCTCGTTAATTAATAAGGGAAAGAAGTGTATACTTAAGGGCTCGTTTTTCTGTGTTTTGATGCAATAATAATGAAATATAACAGACAATAATGCCAAGGAAAGTATAGGGGTGGTTATTAGACCGAATTGTAAGGTAAATGTGAAGAAAAAAAAGTGGGTGAAGTGGGTAAAAGGATAACTTGCCGTGGGCAGGAACCAATATATATATATATATATATATATATATATATATATATATATATATATATATATATATATATATATATATATATATAATGCCACATGTTGTTGCCCCGCCACAGTGGTCTAGTGGCTAAGGTACTCAGCTGCTGACCCGCAGGTCGCGGGATTGAATCCCGGCTGTGGTGGCTGCATTTCCAATACAGGTGGAAATGTTGTAGGCCCGTGTGCTCGGATTTGGGTGCACGTTAAAGAACCCCAGGTAGTTAAAATTTCCGGAGCCCTCCACTACAGCGTCTCTTAATCATATGGTGGTTTTGGGACGTTAAACCCCACATATCAATCAATGCCGCATGTTAGACAACCGCTGTATTTTTGCGCCGCTTCCTGCTTTTATGAATTCCGCCACACCAACTAACAAGTATATATATATATATATATATATATATATATATATATATATATATATATATATATATATATATATATATATATATATATATATATATTAATGCCGCATGTTGTTAAACACCCGCTGTAGCCTTGCGCCGCTTCCTGCTTTTATGAATTCCACCACACCAACTGACAAGCAAAACGCGCCGTACAACGCTGGACTGCGTGTGTCAACACCACGCGCTGAAAAAATAAGGCTGGCAGCTTTTTGAAGGAGCGGCATGTAGCGAGAAGCTAGAAGAAGTCGACGAAGTTCTCACTAGCAAGTTCAGGGCAACATCTGTGTATTTAGTTGACAGGCACAAGTTCGCCCAAAATTAATAGTTGTTTTAGCTGCCAGCATTGTACTTGTTCGTTACGACGATGCTCAACGATGACGTGATCCAGCCATCCAAAAGTTTGTGGGCATCACCTGTAGTAGTGGTCAAAAAGAAGGACAACACTCTGCGATTTTGCGCTGACTACAGAAAGTTGAACCTAGTCACAAAGCATGATGTTTACCCACTTCTGCGGATTGACGATGCCTTGGATAAGTTATGCAATGCTCACTTCTTTTCATCAGTGGACTAAAAAAGTGGATATTAACAGATCGAGGTGGACGAACGAGATAGCGAGAAGACGGTGTTTGTGACACCTGGCGGACTACACGAGTTCAAAGTTCACCCTTTCGGTTTGTGCTCTGCTCCCGCTATCTTTCAGAAAATGATTAACACTGTGCTATCTAACCTCGAAAGGCAACCTCGAAAGGCAAAGAGACGCCGCCACAGGCATACATACTGACGCGAGTAAGGCTGGTCTCGGTGCCATCCTCGTTCAGTTGCAGAATGGAGAAAAAAAGGTCATCACTTACACGAGCCGCACTGTATCGAATGCCGAGTCCAATTACTCAGCGACTGAGAAAGAGTGTCTCGCAGTTATATAGGCCATCAGCAAGTTTTGCCCATGCCCCTACAGAATATTGTTTCGAGCTATCAGCAATCATTGTGTTGGCTGGCAAATATCAAGGACCCTTCAGGAAGACTTTTTAGATGGAGCCTGCGTCTGCAGGAACATGACGTCACTGTGGTCTAAAAGTCAAGTCTCAAGCACAATGACGCTGATTGCCTGTCTCGCGCACCTGTGGAGTCTCCATCATCTGACCAAGGACAAGACATCCCATTTCTTGGAGTTCTGAATGTGTCAGAGATGGCTTGCCGTCAGTGAACGGACCTGGAGCTACGCCCACTTATCCAACACTTGGAGAGTCATCAAATTGAGGTACCACAAGTTTTCGTCCGTGGATTAACCATGTTTTCCAGAATGACGGCCTATACAAGCACAACTTTGGAAACAGCAGCGAGACGTTTGCTCCTCGTACTGTCATCGCTGTGAGCAGAAATCTTATCAGCTTGTCATGACGACCCATCGGCTGGCCATATGGATAGTAGTCGCTTTTTGGCCAGAATCCGCCGGAAGCATTATTGGCCGAAATTGAAGGATTCGTGCACCATTACATCAAGTCATGCCGAGATTGCCAAAGATGCAAAATACCTCCATCAAAATCAGAGGGTGTGTTAAAACAGATGCGTTTTAGGAGGGTTACTAATGCCGCATGTTGTTAGAGATCCGCTGTAGTCTTGCACCACTTCCTGCTTTTATGAAACCCATCACACCAACCGTTGCATGATGCAAAATGCATCATGCAACGCTGGACTGTGCGTGTGAACACACCACGCACTGGGAAGAGAACGCTGGCAGCTTTTAAAAGGGTGCGGCACGCAGCGAGACACTAGAAGACGTTGACGAAGTTTTCACTAGCGAGGTCAGGACATCTGTGTATTTAGTTGATGGGCACAAGTTCGCCCAAACTAAATAGTTGTTTTAGCTACTGGCGTTGTTCTTGTTCATTATATATATATATATATATCGCAACGAGCGAGGTTTCGTAAAAACACAGGTTATTATTCAAGAAGCGTTAGCTGCAACAAGCTGGTACAGGCAGGAACCCAGCAAGCACGAGCCACACACAAACGTCAAGGTCTTCTTTCACGCTGGCACAGAGCTGGCGCCACTATGCTCCGGTACAATTACTCCCCACGCAGAAAGGAGCCAACCTGGCGACCTAGGGAAATGACACGACAAGGGAGTCATAGCACCGTTTGAGGCGTGATA
Organism: Rhipicephalus microplus; assembly: GCF_043290135.1. NCBI lineage: Eukaryota > Metazoa > Arthropoda > Arachnida > Ixodida > Ixodidae > Rhipicephalus > Rhipicephalus microplus. The sequence goes on from NC_134704.1 coordinate 220,937,693, forward strand.
CGTGTACTGTTTCACCCCTACGGCAGCGTTGGTCCAAAGGTGGATCAATGGGCTCAACTTCATAGTTGACAGGGGATGTTTGTTGCAGCACACGGTAGGGGCCATGGTATTTCGACGAAAGCTTCGGGGAAAGACCGAGAGGGTAGATGGGACCTAGAGCCAAACCAGCATTCCTGGGTTATAGTGGACACTAGAGGTAGAGGCGTCGTGGTCAGTTTTCTGGCCCCATTGGTCTTGTGCAGTAAATGAGCAAGCGAGTTGACGACACTCTTCGGCGTAAGCAGCTGCCTCGGAAACATCAGGCCTGAAAGGGAGAATAGTGTCTATGGAGCATGACAGCTCATGTCCGTACAGGAGGAATAAAGGAGAAAAGCCGGTGGTTGTTTGTGGTGCAGAGTTGTACACGTACGTGACAAAAGGAAGCACTTGGTCCCAATTAGTGTGGTCGTCAGACGCGTACATGGCAGGCATATCTCCAAGGGTACGATTAAAGCGTTCTGTCATGCCATTGGTTTGAGGATGGTATGCCGAGGTTTTCCGATGGACAGTGCGACATTCCTTGAGCAGCTCGTCGACAGCGTTCAAGAGAAACACGCGTCCACAGTCACTCAGTAATTCACGAGGTGCACCGTGTCGCAAAATGAGATGGTGAAGAAGAAAGGACGCAACGTCTTTCGCAGTGGTAGCAGGCAGCGCAGATGTTTCAGCGTAGCGTGTCAAATGGTCGACGGCGACGATAATCCACCGGTTGCCCTGAAGAGTGTTGGGTAGAAGACGATAAATATCAATTCCGACACGGTCAAATGGTATCACTGGGCAGGTTAAGTGTTGCAAAGGGCCAGCAGTGCTGTGAGAAGGCGTCTTGCGGCGTTGACACGTGGTGCATCACCGAACGTACTGGCGAACGTGACGATACATGCTGCGCCAGTAGTATCTTAGATGAAGGTGAGAGTATGTCTTGAATACTGCAGCGTGGCCACACTGGGGGTCATCGTGAAAGGCAGCGCAGATGTCGGAGCGCAAATGACGAGGGATGACAAGAAGCGACCTACGGCCGTCCGTCACGTAATTGTGGCGATACGACAGGCCTTCACGGACAGCAAAGTGTCTTGCTTGACGAGAGAGGGAGCGTGAAGTCCTTTCTGACGAACTGTGAAAGAGGATGTCGAGCAAAGAATTGATCCAGGGATCCTTGCGCTGCTCGGATGGCATGTCGGTGATGCTCAACGATGACGAATCGCAGATGGCAGTTGGCAAGCAGGCAAGGTCAGGAGGCAGTGGAGAACGGGATAGTGCATCGGCATCTGAATGTCTGCGTCCTGAGCGATAAATAACACGGATGTCGTATTCCTGAAGGCATAAAGCCCAGCGAGCGAGGCGGCATTTGCCAATATCTAGAGCGCTGATCCAGTGAAGAGGAAAACCCCGCACCTTGAAGGCAATCCAAGGCGTCATCAATGCGTGGCAGGGGATAAACATCCTTGCGTGTGATCTTGTTTAGTCGACAATAATCCACGCAAAACCTGATGGAGCCATCCTTTTTTCGCACGAGGACCACTGGCGAAGCCCAAGGACTGTGTGGGTGTTGAATAACACCACGTTGCAGCGTCTCGTCGACGTGTTGAGTGATGACGTCACGCTCAGTCTGCGAGACGCAGCAGGGGCGCTGACGAAGTGGATTATGATGACCGGTGTCGATATGGTGAGCGACAACCGACGTGCGTCCCAAGGGAGATTGTCCGTGGTCGAAGGAGGTGCGAAACGGTCAAGTAGTTAAATGAGCTGATTGCGCTGGTCTTGTGTAAGGCCGGTGTCTACGCTGCGCAACAGAACATCTTCGTCAGGTAGTGAGGGCGCGGTGGCAGCTGTGACAGCATCTGCGGATATCGGCATCGTATCAGAAGGGGCATCGAAAAGAAAAATGGCATCATAAGCGTCAAGATGCCCAATACATTTGCCATGTAATAAGGTAGCGGGACAAGGGAACGAATTGCACATGTACACGGCACTAGAGTCATCTGCAAGTGTTATGACGGCAAACGGGACGACAACGTTCCGGCGACGAGTGCATTCTTGTGACGGCATAAAGAGGGCAGTTGAAACAAATTTACACAAGAGAGATACCGTGGCGACTGAAAAAGCAGAGATGACGTCAACGGCGACGATCACCTTTTTGGGTGAGCAAGGTAGATCTATGAATGTCGTGCTGAATGGAAACAAAACGAGTTGAGCACGAGCGCAGTCGAGAATCGCATGATTAGTGGAAAGAAAGTTTCATCCCAGGATGATTTTATGAGACGCATGCGGAAGGACGACAAATTCAACAATGTAAAGCCCTCCTTGAATAACAACACGAGCAGTGCATGTGGCAGAAGGTTGGACGTGTTACGAACTCGCTGTGCGTAAAGTAATTTCAATCAGGGGAGTCATCACTTTGTTCAATTTACGGCATAACACTTCACTGATTACACAAATAGCGGCACCTGTTTCGAGAAGAGCAGTTGTGGCGAAACCGTCCACAAACACGGCAATCTCGTTAGGAGGTGAAAGATGAGGCCTTAGAAATTTCGTCGGTTGCGCAGTTCTTGCCTCAGGAACTGCGACTGTGAGTTTTCCTCCTGGGCGTGGTTGGAACGGCGAAGCATAGGGGAAGGAGACCAAAGACGGGGTGAAAGAGATCGACGTCGGCTGAAGTCGGGTCGACGTGAGCGGGGGTCATGTGCATCAGGTGGTGCATGCGATTCTGATTGCCGAGGTATGTTGCCGGAATGCTGAGCATCATTAAAATAGAATCCACAGCGACGACAGTAGCGTGGACATGTCCTGGAATACCGCAGTTGTAGCAGACAAGCCGGTTATCCGGAGTACGCCAAGAGTTTACAGATGCTCCAGGTGTGGGAAAGAGCCGATTTACCGGATAAACCGAAACTGCTGACCTGTAGTAGTTGGTGGCTGCACTGTATGAAGGGAGTGGCGGTTGGGCAGGAGGTCAGCGGTCGACTTCTGCATAAGTCAGCGGTGCAGCAACTGATATTGGGAACGCGGGCGAAGGGAGAGCCTCGGCAACTTGCGTCTGAATAGCACGGTGAAGTGACTGATCCAGTGCTGTGGGTGTCTCGTTGATCGTGGCAACAAAAGAGAGCTGTCAAGCAACTTCTTCCCGGATGTACTGTTGAATTTGAGGCATTAACACGCTGTAGCCGGGGCCACTGCTTTTGCACTCCAAAGTCGAAATATCCGCTGTTTGCGTATTAGCGCGACGTGTAGAAATTCCCTGCTTGCGCAGCTCATCGAAACTCTGACATAGCTGAATCACGGCCGTGACGGTCTGTGGGTCTTTGGCCACAAGCATATGAAAAGCGTCGTCATCAATGCCTTTCAATATATTCTTTATCCTGTCAGCCTCAGTCATCCTTGCATCAACTCGTCTACAGAGGCTGATCACATCCTCAATGTAGCTTGTGAAGCTCTCACCATTTCACTGACATCGTCCCCGCAGGCCCAGTTCTGTGCGAAGCTTATGCATGGCTGGACGACCGAAAAACGATGTCACTGCCTCTTTGAAAACCGACCAGGTGGGGATGTCGGCTTGGTGGTTGGTGAACCATAGGCTGGCCAAATCCCTCAGGTAGAAGATGAGGTGAGTCAGCTTCGCAGGGTCATCCCACTTGTTAATCGTGCTGGCACGCTCGTACTCTGCCAGCCAGTCCTCGACATCATGATCTTCAGTGCCGTTGTATACTGGTGGGTCACGCAGACGAAGTACACCAGGGCACATGACAGGTGGCAGCGTGGAAGAGGCTTGTGGGGGATTGACGCGTTCGGTCATCGTGGACTCAGATGGTAGTTTACGGCTGCAGAGCTCCAGGACGTTACCCAGCACGTTTCCACCAAATGCAACAAGCGAGGTTACGTAAAAACACAGGTTATTATTCGAGAAGCGTTAGCCGCAACAAGCTGGTACAGGCAGGAACCCGGCAAGCATGAGCCACACACGAAGGTCGTCTTGTTTCTCGCTGGCACAGAGCTGGCGCCACTATGCTACGGTACAATATATATATATATATATATATATATATGGCACGCACGCAGCGAGACACTAGAAGAAGTTGACGAAGTTTTCACTAGTGAGCTCAGGACAACATCTGTGTATTTAGTTGACGTGCACAAGTTCGCCCAAACTAAATAGTTGTTTTAGCTACCGGCATTGTACTTGTTTGTTATATATATATATATATATATATATATATATATATATATATATATATATATATATATATATATATATATATATATTTATATATAGATAGATAGTTACAGTAAGGAAGTAACGCTGGCCCCGGTTGAATAAGGAAAAATAGAGTATGACGCACATTGGTTTTGCACGGTATATTCTGACGGACGTTACGGCTGGTGGACCAGCCGAGACGTCAGTCAGAATATACCGTGCAAAACCAATGTGCGTCGTACTTTATTTTTCCTATATATATATATATATATATATATATATATATATATATATTGTGGGCATTTGTAACTTACATCGTCTTCATCCCTGCATAATCACAATCACCATCATCCGCTTGTCTCTTTGCCCTCATTGCCACTCTGGGTCATCGTCATCGTCTGTGTGCTGGCTCTGCTCGTTCGTTTTGCGAGGTCTTTCCTCAAATAAATGCTGTCGCAGCCAAGACTATCAAGATTTCATACGTAGTGGAGGTGGATTTTCGGTCCTCTGACCTCCCGCAGCCCGGTATACCCTCTGGAGCTTCGTTCAGGCCGCCGCTTGCGCCCACAGTCAGGCAGCATGTCCCAGACCGAGCCTGCCGGCACTGATGTCATCAACCACGCAACGCCGCAAGCTGCCCCTGCTACTTACATACACGGACATCAGCGGGAACCCCCGCTCTTCGCTGGTCTTCGGGGAGAAGACGTAGAAGACTGGCTTGATGACTACGACCGCGTAAGTGCCGCTAATATGTGGGACGAGGCCGCCAAACTGCGTTACGTGCCTTTTTATACGGTCGGAGTCGCGAAGACATGGTATTTTAACCACGTCGTTGACTTACCCGACTGGGCTACCTTCCAGCAGCAGCTGCGGTACGTCTTTGGGACACCAGACATTCGATCCGCCGTCGCGAAGAGGACACTCGATACTCGCCGACAACATCCCGGTGAATCGTATACTTCATACATCGAGGATGTCCTCGCACTCTGCCGGCGTGTCAATCAATCCATGCCGGAATCGGACAAAGTGCGTCACATATTGAAAAACATTGGGCCTGTTGCCTTTAATGCCCTCGCTGTGCAAAACCCAGCTACCATCGCTGATGTCGTGGCGACATGCCAGCGCCTTGATGCGCTGGACTCCGTTCGCCTTCAACCAGACATCGGCGACCACCACTCCTGGTCAGATGGCCATCTGCGTGACCTCATCCGGGGCATTATACGCGAAGAATTGCGGTCCATGGGCTTCCCACCTCCTACACTGCGACCTACACAGCCTTCGGGAATGCCCTTACGTGACATCATCAGGGAGGAACTTACATCCCTGACTGGCTCTGCGCCCGTACAGCCACCTGCTACTCACCCTATAGCCACGTACGCTCAAGTTGCTGCCGTGCCTCCCAGCGACGCCCACGCGACATTGCCGCGTCCATCCTACGCGTCAGTTGCTGCTGCTACCCCTGTCAACTACCATTCCGTGCCCCCTGACCCTTCGGCCCACCTGACCGCGTTATCTCCAGGTGCCCCAAATGCCTTCTATTCTCCACCGTGGCGCTCGTCTAGCCCTGTATGCTACTACTGTGGCTATCGCGGCCACATATCTCGTTTCTGCCTAAAGCGCCAGCAAGATGAGCGTCGGAACGATGTGCGTGAACGGGATTTGTACACCGGGGCGTCTTATCAAGGTCGGCGTTGTAGTGCCATCATCACCATCATCATTTCTCAATCACTGCGCCGCACCTCTCGTGCAGCTGAGGCTAGCTCGAGCTGCGCGAGGATTAGAACAAGCTAGCGCACTTGGCGTATCGGACGTGGAAAGCCACGCGGCTCCGCTTCAGGCGTGGAATAAAGTGGCAAGAGAACGACACGACTACGTTGGCCGCCGTCCCGTCTTTCTCTCTCGCTACATTGGTGACCCGGAGAACACGCCCTTCGCCGAGCGGCCCGCGGCCATGTTCCCGCAACTCTGCCCGCCAGTGCCGCCGTTCCAATCGACCTATCCCAAGGTATGGTTCATGCAGCTCGATGCCGTTCTTGTGCTGAATGGCGTCACGGACCAGCCGCTGATGCACGCCATTTTTTATGACGCCCTTCCAGTAGAGTTACGTCATAACTCTGCCACTTCAACCTCCAGCCAGCAGCCTTACGATGACCTGTGCTCTGCGGTGCTTGCCAGCTATGGCCTCACCTACCACCCGCTGCCGTTTACCCGCGACTTTCAGGTTTTCCCTGCGTCCCAGCGTGCTGGACCCTCCAGCCCGAAGCTCTCATCTGACCGCAACCTAACTTCCCCGACAACGTCTCCCTGCACCTTTGGTCCGGCCACTAGCGCAGTGATTCTCGCACCCGGTCACAGATCCGACAAGGTTCTTGAAGTCGTTCCTGCTGCCGACAACCTGTCCACCACGAAGTGTGTTTTTTCGAAGTCCTCGGCCGATGGTCCTTCTGGCACGCTTGCTACCTGCACGTTTTCCACGAAAGCGACGGCACGCGACACCGTGGCTCCACCAGACTCCATGACGACCACCTTGCCGCCCGCCTCGGAGCCTGGCACAGGTGACCTTTCGCCCGTTATTGACTTCCCGACCTCCATGACTCACAACACGGCTGACACGTCAGGTTCTACGATGGAAACATCACTAAACGCCCTGGTGGCTACCACGACTATGGGCATTGTCACGCCCGCTATTCACCTCCCGGTTGTGGAACCTTCTCCCTCCCCGATGTCCGAAGGCGACTGTCGACCAGCCTCAATGCTCTGCACGTCTTGCCAGCAACGACCACCATCGTCCTCGTAGTTTCCCGCTGCTGAAGTTAAAGCCACCAGCCATCAACCACGGCCAAGCTTCCAAGACGCTGCGACTATGACTGACGCGCTTCTCCTCCCGGTTGTGGAACCTTCTCCCTCCCCGATGTCCGAAGGCGACTGTCGACCAGCCTCAATGCTCTGCACGTCTTGCCAGCAACGACCACCATCGTCCTCGTAGTTTCCCGCTGCTGAAGTTAAAGCCACCAGCCATCAACCACGGCCAAGCTTCCAAGACGCTGCGACTATGACTGACGCGCTTGAGGACGACGTGCCCGGTCTGCTTTAGACAGGGCTCACCAGGCATACCACGCCTGCGGTGGAGCAATCTAGGGGGTGTTGGCTAGAGGCAGCCATCAAGTATACAGACCTGCACGCCAACCCTCATGCGCGGACTATTGGAGGTCATTACATGAGCACAGGTGTCCTGTCCAATACTCCGGGCGAGCCCGCGCTGACTGGGTTCCACCACCACCATTCCCCGAAGCCTTTGCCTCCGGACGGCAACAACCAGACGTGTGTCCACAACGCCAGCTCGTGTGTCACAACCGCGATGACACTCGTACCTCATACGTGTCTACCACCCATTACCCTACGTCGGCGACGGCAACGTGCTTGGCGTCACACATTGCGGCAACTTTTGATCCGCCCTGCTACGCAGCCACGAGTTGCAGTCACAGCCCTGAAGACGGCGCAAGCGCCTACTCGGCCTATCGGAGGCAATGTCCCACCACTAGTCGTGAACCGGACTACCCACCGTACACTTGGCGGCATTGTTAGGACACGTTCCTGCGTGCGTCGGCACGTCCATCTATGCCGGCACGTCAGACGCCGCTCGACTTTGAGGTCTGTGTTGCGTCGACCCCAACGTCAAAACCCGCACTGCCGACCCTCTGCCGACGTTAGCAGCATGACCTCGCGACACACCGTCCACTCTCGGCCTGTCCAATCAGGTCATCGTGAGACCCGCTTGTCGGTGACCACAGCGACCCGGCACTTCCTTCTTCGTCCCTTGCGCTTCTCCCAGAGTCGCCCACCGGAGACACACTGCTTACCGATGGCCCATAAACGTTGACAACCTGGACTTGCCAAATGAACACTTTATGGATTGTCGTTCTTGTATATAGCATTTGTCACTCTCTTTCTTTTTTTCATATGCCTTCTAATCGCGCAAAGCGCTAGGGGGGGAGCCCTGTAGTGCCATCATCACCATCATCATTTCTCAATCACTGCGCCGCGCCTCTCGTGCAGCTGAGGCTAGCTCGAGCTGCGCGAGGATTAGAACAAGCTAGCGCACTTGGTGTATCGGACGTGGAAAGCCACGCGGCTCCGCTTCAGGCGTGGAATAAAGTGGCGAGAGAACGACACGACTACGTTGGCCGCCGTCCCGTCTTCCTCTCTCGCTACAGCGTTATTCATCTCCCCCGCACCGGTCTCCATATCCTCCTGCATCGACTGCACCACGAAACAGCCGTAACAGGAGACGCCGCTCACCTTCACCCTTCCGCCGTTTCACTTCTCCACTTCAGCCCGCCTCATTCAGCTCTGATATTCATTCGGAAAACTAAGTGATGCAGTTTGTGGAGGAAAAACTGCATTCGGAATTAGAACTGAAATTCCTCCATTAGGCCCGTGTAACATGGTTTCTGTGGAAGTGGAAGGAGTGCGAGTCGATGCTTTGGTGGCCACAGGTGCGACATTGTCTGTAATACGTGCTGATTTGTGTGAGCATTTAAGGAAAGTAATGACGCCTTACAATGGCCCCACGTTAGTTGCTGCCCAGGGGAACGTCATTCGCCCTTCCACGCTTTGTACTGTGCGTGTTTTCATCGACGGCATCCGCCATCATGTCCAGTTTGCTGCCCTGTCCCGCTGCTCTCACCAACTAATTTTAGGGTGGGATTTTATATCATCTGCTTCCGCGGCGATTTGTTGTGGACAACGCGTCGTTCACCTCGCTGACACCGACTACATGCTTGACGACGATAATCAGAAGCCACTTCGTCTGGTCGCTGCGAAAGACGTCGAACTCCCACCACTACAAGAGCAAATTGTCAGCATTACGTCCAACGACATCTATCACGGGGATATATTGGTCTCACCGTCACCACTTTGCGTTCGCAAAGGTATAGTTCTTCCGTCCGGTGTCGTTCGTTTTTGCAATGGCTCGGCACTTTTCACCGCTGTCAACTCTACACCGGAGAAGATCTTACTGCCACAGGGCACTACTGTGGCCCGTGTTGCTGACTTCGAGCCTGTACTCGTCACGCCACTTCAGGCCATCACATCCAAAGAACCTTGCCTCGGTGAGCATGTTTCTTCCTCCGCCTTTACCACCACTATCAGCAGTGAATTGACATATTCACAGAGGCAGCAGCTGCTCGCATTGTTACAGAAACATGCAAATTCTTTCGATATTTGCTCGTCTAAGCTGGGCCGCACTAATACAACAGCACATCGAATTCAAACTGTTGGGACATCTATTGTACACCGCTGACCCTACCGCGTGTCTCTAACTGAAAGAAAAATTATAGAAGAAAACGTTGCGGACATGCTTAAACGGGAAGTCATCCGTCTTTCATCTAGCTATTGGTCGTCTCCTATTGTTTTGGTCCATAAAAAGGATGGCTCTGTGCGGTTTTGCGTGGACTACCGGGCGCTCAATAAGATCACACGCAAGGACGTGTACCCTATGCCACGCATTGACGACGCCCTTGATTCCCTACAAGGCGCGGAATTCTTCTCAAGCATCGACTTGCGTTCTGGGTACTGGCAGATCCCCATGCATGAAGACAATAAGGAGAAAACGACATTTTAAACCCACAACGGGCTATATGAATTCAACGTGATGCCTTTCGGGCTCTGCAACGCACCCGTGACTTTTGAGCGCATGATAGATACCGTGCTGCGCGGCCTGAAATGGAAAAGTTGCCTTTGCTACCTGGACGACATCATTATCTTTTCGTCAACGTTTCCTGAGCACCTAGAACGATTGGATCAAGTTTTGACGTGCCTTGCCGGCGCCGGGCTTCAAATAAACATTAAGAAATGCTCTTTCGCTAGCAAATCTATCAAGGTCTTAGGACACGTCATTACAAAGATGGCATCCGGCCCGACCCTGACAAGATTTCTGCAGTCCTTCACTTTCCGCGCCCCGAAAAACCAAAGGAGCTTCGCAGTTTCTTTGGCCTCGCCTCCTATTTTCGCCGGTTTATCGAAAACTTCGCTTCTATTGCTGCTCCATTACACCAACTACTTGCTTCCAACGTCCCCTTTCTGTGGTCTCAAGAATGTCAAACGGCATTCGACCTGTTGAAGCGGGCACTCACGTCTGAACCTCTGCTCTGCCACTTTGACGAAGCCGCACCAACTATCCTCCATACCGACGCTAGCGGCCTTGGTATAGGAGCCGTTCTTCTACAACGCGACAAGTCTTTTTTAGAGAAAGTTGTTGCATATGCCAGTCGCGTACTCACCGCTGCTGAAAAGAACTACACTATAACTGAGCAAGAGTGTTTGCTGTGGTTTGGTCGGTCCAGAAGTTTCGTCCCTATCTCCACGGCCGTCACTTCACAATCGTTACGGACCACCATGCCTTATGCTGGCTTTCTACACTGAAGAACTTGTCCGGACGCTTGGGTCGGTGGATAATACGCTTGCAGGAGTACGACTTTGACATAACTTACAACTCAGGCAGAAAACCCATATGAGCGTTGGTGAGAACTCAACCGCCACATCTACCAAAGTTCATACGCTCGCATCACTAACGCAACCTTTTTCGGACGACGAGCCAACATTTATCTCCCGCCAGCGGTTCGATTCATACTGCAGACGCATGATGGACCACCTTTCGAGAGTTTCTCATCCACCAAACGCGCGACTCCGTCGTCAACTCCTGCACTTTAAGCTTGACTATGGGGTTCTCTACCGCCACGTCTACCACCCTGACGGTCAGCGCTGGGTTCCTGTACTGCCACGCTCTCTTCGACTTCAGGGGCTCGAAGCCTTCCACGACGACTTGACTGCTGGTCATCTTGTTTTTAAAAAAACTCTTGACCGCATTCGATGTCGTTATTACTGGCCTGGCCTTTCTTCTAGTGTAGCTCGGTACGTCGGCTCCTGCTACCCATGCCAGCGTCGTAAACTCCCCACGTCGGCACCTGCTGGACCTCTACAGCCACTTCCGTGCCCTTCAATGCCGTTCGAGGTTGTAGGTGTTGACCTTTACGGGCCTCTCCCCGTCACATCTGCTGGCAAACGATGGATAGTGACTGCCGTGGACCACCTGACACGCTACGCTGAGACTTCCTCAGTTATTACAGGCTCAGCTGTGGAAGTTGCAGACTTTATTTTTCACGCAATAATACTGCGTCATGGGGCTCCTCGTGTACTGCTTAGTGACCGCGGCAAAGTGTTCCTGTCACAAGTTGTAAATGAAGTACTGCGCGCTTCTGGAACTACTCACAAGACAGCTTCAAGCTACCACCCTCAGACAAATAGTCTCACAGAAAGATTTCACCGAACCCTTGCAGACATGATAGCCGTTTATGTCCGACCCGACCACAAAAACTGGGATACACTTTTACCATTCCTGACATTCGCTTACAACACCGCCGTTCAGCGAACAATTTGCTACTCACCGTTTTACCTCGTGTACGGACGCACCCTGACTATCTTTCTCGACGTCTCCTTCTTTAGCAGCCATGGGAATTCATGTCAGTCTTCTAGCGAAGAATACATTTCCCGCCTGGCCCAGTCTCGCCATCAGGCTCTCATCAATACTGAAGCGAGACAGCACGAGCGGAAGATCATCTATGACGAATCCCACCGTGTTGTGTCTTTCCAACCTGGTGACGAGGTGCCGCTTTTGACACCTATTCGCACTCCTGGTCTCTATGACAAATTCCAACCACGCTTCATTGGGCCATACATATTTTTAGAACAGACTTCGCCGGTTAATTATCGTGTGACACCACTCGTCGCCCCAACAGACCACCGCTATCGCAGCACAAAGACTGTCCACGTTTGTCGCATGAAACCTTTCACGCGACGTTCCCCGTCACTTTGACTTACGGCGGCCAGGGTGTCCGCTTCCAGGTGGGGGGAATTAGTGTGGGCATTTTTAACTTACATCGTCCTCATCCCTGCATAATCATAATCACCATCATCCGCTTGTCTCTTTGCCCTCATTGCCACTCTGGGTCATCATCATCGTCATCGTCTGTGTGCTGACTCTGCCCGTTCGTTTTGCGAGGTCTTTCCTCAAATAAACGCTGTCGCAGCCAAGACTATCAAGACTTCATAATATATATATATATATATATATATATATATATATTTAGTACTGCGCACTGCGTTATTAGAAGGCCGCAGGTTCGAATCCTGCCCAGGGCAAGTTATCTTTTCACCCACTTTTTTTTATATTTACTTAACAATTTGTACAATTTGGTATAATATCTTCCCCTGTACTTTTCTTGGCATTATTGTCTGTTAGATCTCATTAATATTGTGTAGAAACACGGAAAAACGAGCCCTTAGGTATACACTTCTTTCTTTATATATATATATATATATATATATATATATATATATATATATATATATATATATATATATATATACACACACACACATATAAGGGCGCGTTCGATGCTCTAACCACTGAGCTACCACAGCGGCCTTCCCTTCATCCACTTTTTGGGTTTATATGTGAATTTAGAAGTAAGAGTGACAGTCAGCGCCATCTATAAGCCAAGCGACGAGTGTGAAAACACCCTTTTATACGCATGTTTGGCGTCACGTAGCACGGGAACTTATTATGAGCGGGCAGCTGATTAATAGTCCCTTGTATACAACCTAATGACACCAAGTCTGCCAGTACGAGACCCTCGTTTAATGAAATAAGGGAAAGAAGAGTTCTAACTGTCTGTATATATATATATATATATATATATATATATATATATATATATATATCTAACTGTCTGTATATATATATATATATATATATATATATCTAACTGTCTGTATATATATATATATATATATATATATATGATGTGTGTGTACACCATCAAATAGATGCACGAAGCTCGCCGAACGTTACAATTACTTGTGATAGAAACGCAATCTATCATTGAAAGAGATGTTCACGCTTGGCGACTGTCTGTGTTTTCTCCCTATATATGTCACGTTTCTTGTATAACCATTTATGAGTGTCGAGCTTGCGTCCCGCCTACTACACATTGCTGTGATAAGACTGAATTGATTTGCTTTATGCATGCTGGTCGTGGATACTAAAAAAAGAGAGAGAGAAGGCAAGTAATCTCATATTTTTTAGCGATGTGAACCGCGAATAGGAAACGTTCACTGAGCTTGTGGTGCCGCTGTGCTGGAGTGAACAAAACGAATTGGCGTGCTGCAAGCAGCAGCTAGAGGTGTGTGCCGCAGCCAGCAGTTTCCACTGTGCCGCTGTTGCCAATAGAGTGCCTTGATCCTCTTGTGTGCCTCCGCTCTAGATGCCAACTGATTGATGCGCTGCTGACATGTTCTTTCGGCACGTCGACAAACACCAGCAATGGCCGCAAGAATTCAAAGGTGGGCGCTCCTTCTAGGCGCTTACAAGTATCGTCTGCAATACAAACCAGGTAAACAGCTCGTAAATGCTGATGCACTGAGTCGTTTGTCTCGACCTTTGCACCTTGAAGTCGGTGCCGAGGAAGACTCAACAGAGTGTGTGCTCTTGCTGCACCTGTGGGACGAACCGGCTATTCTGGTGAAGGAACTACAAGCCTCGATGGCAGCGGACGACATGCTTGCCGCGGTTTACAGGTGTGTCGTCAATGGCTGGCCAAGAGGTGCAAGCAGCTATGAGCAAGACATTTCAGAATACCACAAAAAGCGGCACGAGCTATCGATTCATCAGGGGCTGCTGTACTGAAGCCACAGGGTTGTAGCACCATGAGTTGTCCGTACGAGGCTTTTGAAATTGCTGCCTGCTACCCATCAGGGGGTTTCTACAAAGAAAGCGGTTGCGAGGTCAAAGTTCTGGTGGCCCAGGCTAGATGAAGACAATAAAAAAATTGCTTCGAGTTGTAGAAGCTGCATTCAGGCGTTACCGATCCCATATACCCAGAAGCCAGTAAGGTGGCCTGAAACGCAGGAGAGATTGTCTAGGCTCCATGTCGACTTCCCAGGACCTGTTCATGGCAAGATGCTGTTGATAGTCGTTGACTCTCTAGTAAATGGTTAGAGGTGATCCCCTTGGGGCAGGCAACATCAAGCAGCACTGTCGACGCGCTGCGCACACTGTTCAGCCGTTTCAGGCTACCACGCACAGTTGTCTCTGACAACGAGGCGCAATTTGTCGGCCGTGAATTTTTTTCTGATTCTGATTCTTTATTTCAGCATTTATTTACAACAAATGCTAGGACAGGAGCAAAAAGCCGCTATCATAGCGGCTTGACGAAGGCCCCTGCCCCTACAGAATTTGGCAGGTGACAACACACGTACTCAAAAACTGAAATGCATCGATATACAGATTATCTTTCGAGAAAAAAAATAATCAAACCAATAAAACACTGAAATGTGTGTTGCAAATTGACAGCACAACAAAAAATTTTTTCCTTACACAGAAGACACTTTTTTTTAGTGAACAGTTCATAACGTTTACAAACACAGTCGTAGAAAATATGCATCATGGTGAAACCACACAGATATTCAAGTACATAGGAGCATGTAGGAAAGCTTTCACACACACCACAAAAATAAAAGATATACCATACGTAAGAAACAAGAAAGGAAAAGCAAGCACATATGTGGCATAAAATTACTCACATAAAGCCGCATGGCTAAGAAAATACTGCTTTAACATTCGACGTGAAGTAGTACCTAAATTAATGTTTTCCCCCTCAAGATCATTAAGCAGTAATGATATACGGTACGGTAGCCGGTCTCTTTCATAATTGGTTCGCGAAAAGGGGACAGCCCAAGTTTTACGCTCTCTGATGTCATAATTGAGTTGATGTGGTTCGTTTAACTTACAAAGATGAATAAATGCACCATGGCCTTGTTTAACGCTTTCTTTATACTTCACGGCAAGGTTAAACTCATAATGGTAACAAAATGGGAGAACATTAAACTGAGCAAATAATGGACTTGTATGGCTGTCATAAAGAACACACCCAACATGCCCTAATGCTTTTTTTTTGTAGCATAATAATGTCCTGCAATTCTTCTTTGACATAGTTCCCCATACTAAATTACAATAATTAGCATGAGAGATAAATATCGTATTATACAACAGTAGTCGTATTTTTGATGGAAGAACATCCCGAAGCCTACACAGTGCCCCGCGTGCTTTCACCATACGTGTTGCAACACGTTCGATGTGTCAGTCCCACAATAAGTGCTGATCAAAGATTACACCTAAAGATCTAACATCAGCCGTGACTTCAATTCGTTCTGATCGATAGAATATGTTTAGATTACGATTTACGTGTTTTTGGGTTGGTGCAAAAACAACAGCTTTTGTTTTTTCAGAATTAACCTGCAAAAAATTTGCTTTGCTCCACAAATACAGCGTTTCGACCACAGAGTTAGCTTGTTGGGATAAATAATCAGTTCTACGCGACTGGAAGAAAAAGCTGGTGTCATGTGCGTATAATATGTAATGTGGTAAGCTGCTAATGTTCACTAAATCATTTATATAGATGTTAAACAGTACGGTTCCTAATATGCTTCCTTGAGGAACACCAGCTTCAGCGGGTCTAAGTATTCACCCGAGACGCAAACGCATTGTTTTCTGTCCATCAGGTAAGACCTGAAAAGATCCAGCGGTAATCCACGGAATCCATAATGTTCTAGCTTTTTTAGTAAAGTAACATGGTTAATCCTGTCAGAGACTTTGGAAATATCAACAAATACACCTAATGTTAATGTTTTTTCTTCAAAGCCATTCAAAATTAAATCCTTCTTTGTTAATAGAGCCAATTCTGTCGATAAGCCCTTACAGAACCCAAATTGGTATGGAGTTAATAGCCGATATTTTTCACAAAATGACACAACCCTTTTACAAATAATCTTTTCCAAACCTTTTGAAATGACAGGGAGCACTGACACTGGCCAATAATTCGACATATCATTTCGGTCACCTGATTTGAACAAAGCAGTTACCTTTGCTTGTTCCATTTTTTTCAAGAACACACCAGTAGACATGCAAATATTGAATATGTGTGGAAGTGCATCTACTAGAAAATCTAGTGCAAGTTTAATTGGTTTAATCTGCAGACCATCAATGTCCCTTGCCTTACTGTTCTTTAAAGATATGAAAGCAGTGTAAACTTCTTCAGGTGTCGTGGGCTCAAAAAATGCCGTGTGTAGATTGGGCGCTCCCATGTAATTGAGAGCGTCTGTACTGTGAGCGCTAAATTCTAAACTTGTAAAGTGTTGATTGAAGCGGTTTGCTAATTCAACACCCTTTAGCTATTTCCCATTCTCACTAACTACGAGCTCTTCATTGCTTTTGCTTTGATTTAGAAGTTTATTAAGTGCCTGCCAAACTAAATCGCCCTTGGAGTATGTATAACTTAACAGTTTTTCCATTTTTACTTTTTTGCATCTCGAAGAAACTTAGTTACAAAATCACGGTATTTTTTAAAAGCAGAAAGATATTCCGGGCTTCTTGAGCGCACGAAGTGGTTATACAAGTTGTTTTTCTTACGAATTGGCTTTAAACATTCATTTGTTAACCAAGGTTCGCGTAGCTTTTTTGATGTCTTTTTTATTGTTAACTTAAAACAACCAGTGTAGGTGTTTTTTATCATGCGCATTAGTGTATCGTAAGCTGTGTTAGCGTTGCTACAGTTGAATACGGGTACCCAGTCAACGGCTTCAAGCTGATCTCGAAAATCATTCATTGTTCTTGGATTTATTTTCTGAATTACGAAAAATTTACATTCGCGTCGTCTTGCTGTAAGAATGTTGTTTCGTTTAGAAAACATGTAAACCGGCAAATGATCACCTAAATCAGCAACCATGGTACCAGCACTGATACTTACTTGGCACTGAGCTATTTGTAATAAATAAGTCGATAAGAGATTCAGTAGGGTATGTGACGCGAGTGGGTGATTTTATTACGTTCACACAACCTAAAGAGTCAAGGAGTAAGGTTAAAGCTTGAGTAACTGAATTCGATTGCAGCAGATTAATATTAAAATCACCACCTGTGTTTATGCAGTTTATTTTGATATGCACAACATAGCTCCTCTAGGAAGGTGAAAAAACTTTCGCAATTTTCATTAGGCGGTTGATACAAAACAGTGAAAACATTGTATCCACATTGTATAGCTAGCGCTTCATAGTAGGGTGTGGTTTTAAAAAGATTTGCAACCAAGTAACATGAAAGTTTTTCTGACACCGTCTGCATGACTCCTCCACCACGACGGCTTGGTCTACTTAAAACAAAGTTTTGATTACCTGACAAACGAAGAATATCATCTTTTGCAGAGTACCATGTCTCAGTTATCATTACGATATCAAACTGGAATGTAAAGTCACTAAGAAATATTTCTATCTGGTCGTGTTTATTACGGGCCGACTGAGCGATAAAATGCAACAACGTAAGAGAGTTGGGGTAGCCAGGATGAACAAGTTTACGCGGTGGAGCCATCATTTAAGAAGGAATAATACCGTATTTACTCGATTTTAGCGCGCCCTCGATTGTAACGCGCACCCGATTTCCACGACGAAAAAAGAAGTAAAACATCAATTGCAACGCGCACTCATTTTTCTCGCTGGCCCGCACGATCACACCACTAGAAAAAACAACTCCTTTAGGGAGCGTCTTGCATTTAAATATGAGGTACGGGGGAAGCTTGTGCCCATCGGACGTGTAACAAAGCATTGCCGTCACTGTAGCTTTACCGTGGACCGATGTCAGCACGCGAACTTCCTTCGCCCCCTTTTTGTCAACAGTTGTGGTGCCAGGCATGTCGAAGTAAAGAGGCGTCTGATCGGAATTCCCGATTTGCCCAAGCAGGTAACCATTGTTGTGCCGCAAGTTTAGGACGAACCTCTGAAAACTGTGAAGCTTTCCATCGTACTCCTCCGCAAAACTTTTCGTATATGCCCGTTCACCTTCGGAGGGAAAAGCCTTTCCTCTTCATAAAGTTAGTTAGCCAGGACCTGCTCGCTTTAAACTGGCTCCACATTAGACTTTTTTCTAAGGCTAATTTCACAGCCCGCACTTGGAGCAGTTCTGTCATCACGGGCCGCTGTGCCGCTCGCTGCTCAAGCACATACTCGCCGAGCAGCTCTTCATTTTGCGGAAACCGACCCTGCTGTGGTCCACTGAAGCCTTTGCGTGAAGCTTTGCTGTCGACAATCTTCTGCTTTTGTTTCACTCAGTCCCGCACGCACGTTTCGGGAACTCCGAACGATCGCGATGCGGCCCACTTTCCGTCCGTTTCTGCACACGCGATGGCTTTTCTTTTAAAGGCGGCGTCGGGGTGCACTCGAGTTTTTGGAGTCGGCCCTTCCATGCCGTCGATGCTAATGCCCTACAAGATGACGAACTCCTCAGCACACGTACGAAGTGCTGCACATGGAAAACACATAGGCAGAAATGGCCGACGCGCCATGACGACACACCTAGGCGGCGGCCATTTTGCAAATGCCGATGGCAATAGAATGACCGTATTCATTTTTTTTCGTACTTGATTCTAACGCGCATGCGATTTATGAACTTGCCTAACCAGAAAAAAGGTGCGCGTTAGATTCGAGTTATTACGGTATTTTGTTGAGTAATATTATAGTATAATATTTGTTGAGTTTATACATCAAAATGGCATCATTCACATTCGCACCCCTCCCTACCACCTTCAGAGTTACGGAATGAGCGAACGCACAGTGCGCACTGTAAAGTACGGGCTGAAGAAGGCGGGTACGACTGACTTTAGCACATCGTTAGCTAGGTGCCATTATCGGAATGTGCCGCAAGAATCTGGGATTCCCCCTTCAGAAATGCTTCTTAGTTAAGAAGTGCGAACAAGGCTTGATATGTGTTTTCCCCCCAGGGAGCCGCCAGCATCTAGGATGACACTAAACTGCGAGCAATGAACAATTGCACCAGGCGATGTTGTGTATGTTTGTAATTAGGGAACCGGTGACAAGTAGACAACATGCAAGGTCAAGTCCATGGAGGGTTCAAGAGTGGTGTCTGTAGAGACAGACCAAGGCATCGTGCACCGTCACACAGATCATAATCGCAATCGAGTGCCAGACAGAGCATCCGCTACAACATCAAGCAATGACTCTGAGGAAACTGGTGCGCAGCCCAGTGACGGAACAACAACTTTTCAGTCGGCACCACTTTCGGTCGGCACCACCTTTTTCCGAGCTAAAGCCGTTCATCAGCCCTCCGGCGCTTTCTGTTGCCTGTGCAGTTGAAGCGTCGAAACCGTGTCACGTGCAAACATCGGGGGCAGGCCCCTGCGCTATGCACTCGTCGGCTCAAAATCCCCATCGGGATCGAGCGGCACGACACGAAGAGGCTCCGCATCCTTTGATCGCCTGTGCGACTCAATTGAATGATACACAGTAGGCTCGTTTGTCGGCACTGTTGCGCGAATACGATGAGCTCTTCACCGATCAACCCGGCTGTACCGATTTGGTGAGCCATTCGATCGAAACTGGCGACGCGCTCCCTTTGAAGTGTAACCCCAGGCCCGTCAGCCAGGCCAAGAGGCAGGTAATTGACGGCTTGCTGGACGAGATGCTTGCGGCTGGCATTGTTCGTGACTCGTAAGGATGCCTATCCGCTCCCCACGATTAGCTCCATCGTAGGAAACCTCGGCACTGCGCGGTATTTTACCACATTAGATGCCTCCAAAGATTACCTACAGGTCCGGATGGATGAGCGTGACCGGTGCAAGACCGCGTTCACGTCCCACAGAGGGTTATTTGAGTTCACTCGTATGCCCTTTGGTCTTTGCAATGCTCCTGCGACTTTTCAGAGACTCATGGACCGCGTCCTCGGGGAAGCAAAGTGGTCTTACTGCATGTGCTACCTCGACGACATCGTGATTTATTCACGAACCTTCGAAGAGCACTTGGCCCACATTGCCGATGTGCTCGGGAGGGTGAGAGCCGCCGGGATGACGTTAAATCCCGCAAAGGCCCAACTAACGCAAATCCGAGTTCAATTACTTGGCTTCACGCTGGGCGAAGGCTCCATTGAGCCAGATCGGGAGAAACTTCGAGCAATCCTCGATTTCCCCGCGCCCAAGGACGTACGCGGCCTGCGCTGCTTTCTCGGAATGGCCAATTTTTACCGGTCGTTCATTCCGTCCTGTGCCCGAGTGCAGGCGCCCTTGACCAAGCTCTTGGGTAAGTCAGCTGAGTGGCGATGGGGATCTGAGCAGCAAGAGGCGTTTTGCCGTCTGTCTAGCGCCATTGCGGAGACAGTGCAGCTCAAGCTCCCCGACCTGACCAGACCGTTTGTTGTCCAGACTGACGCAAGCGATCTGGGATTAGGAGCAGTTCTCCTACAGGAATACGATGGTGTGTTGCAGCCGCTCGTTGATACCCGCGGAAAGGAATTATTCCGTGACCGAGAGGGAGTGTCTCGCCATTGTGTTTGCACTGCGGAAGTTTGATGTCTACCTTGATGGGACGAAATTTGTGGTGCAAACGGATCACAGCGCGCTTAGCTGGCTGATGCGGCTCCGTGAGCCTGCAGGCAGGCTAGCGCGCTGGGCTCTCCTAATACAGCATTATGACTTTTCAGTGCAGTATCGGAAGGGGAGCACTAACGTGGTAGCTGACGCGCTATCTCGTGCCCCAGTGTCTACCAGGAGCCTGGATCCCGGTGTGACAACCGCTAGCGGTGCCTTTGCGCAAGCAAGCGGCGCGGGCGAAACGGCGGCGGAGCCGCCGAGTGGAGAAAAGGGTAAATGCGGCGACGAGCAAACCCTTTCCACGGGCCAGGCAAGCAGCGCGTCGCGAAGCGGGTGAGAGGGGGAGCGAAAGGGAAGCGAACCCATAACGCCAATGCGAGCGGAGGCGATGGCTGCAGTCCTGAGTGGGAACGAGCGGATGAGATTTCAAGCAAGGAGGACGTGTTTTTTTGCGCTCCCGTCCTCACCCCGAACTTCGCTCCGCGCTCCTCGCGCGCAGCCCTTTTAAGGGCTACTTATGGCACCTCGGCGAGGCACCAGAAAAAGAACTACGCAGCAGGATGCCGTTCCGGTAGCCTCGGCATCATCCTCGGTGCCCACTCAGCAGCAGCAGCAGGCCCCAGCCAAGCCAGCCAGCTCTAAAATACCCCTGCCGCAGAAAGCCAGCAACCATCAAACTGCTGCTGTCTCCGCGGCTTCGAGCAAAGGGAAGGCGAATACCGGATCTTGCTCGTCTCCTGCCACGGCCGTGGCTATCTGCGAGGGATACCCCCCTAGCAGCAACACCTCCTCATCTCCTTCAACCACTCCGGCTGCCGAGCAAACGGCGTCTGGCTCCAGCGAGCGCGGCGTGTCCCCAAGCACGCTCCCGCGTTCTGGCGGTCCTCAACTTGTTGACGACCTTCCTCCGATTGGATGTGCGGCCACCATCATTTTTCGGCCTGTCGGGAAGAAGGCTAACTTCCTGGCTGCTTCGAGGGATGCGATCGCCGCCTTCCTTTCGGGATTTCCAGCCACCAAGCGAGTGCGGGTGAATTTCCGGCGCAACCTTGTTGCTGTGGACAGCCATCCCAACACCGATCTGACTGCCCTACTCGAGGTCGGAACGATTTGTGCAACGAAAGTTCGAGCCAAACAACTCGACCTCAACACCTGCGTTGGCATGGTTTTTGGAGTGGACCCAACGATCCCCTTCGAGGACCTAGCCGACAACCTTGCCTCACCCGTGCCCATCGTGTCCGGTGTACGCAGAGGCAACTGCCTCAACCTCATTCTCGCTGGGACTACTGTCCCACCGGATATCCTGCTCTACAAACAAAGGCGCCCAGTTCGACCCCGACAGCCCCGGCCTCTGCAATGCTCCCGTTGCGGCCGCTTCGGGCACGCAACCGCCACCTGCTATTGGGACGAACGGTGCCTGCGCTGCGGTCTCAAGCACGCCCCAGAGTCGTGTGCAGCACACCCCTGTTGCTTAAACTGCGGCGGGAGACACCCTGCAACCGAGCCCCGCTGTCCAGCCTGGCAACTTCATCGCAAAGCAGCGGTCATCATGGCCTCGACTGACGGCACGGTGACTCGCCGCCAAGCCCTGCAGCATGCCAGGACCCCTGGCAGCAACCCCTCCATCATCAAGGGTCGCTCCTTCCGGGATGCGCTCGTCGGTACCTACGACACCACCTCGGATGCCGCCCCTTGTCCTGCAACGAGTGCGCCCGTCGTCCTCACAACAACGACGACTGCCCCACTCTCGGCCACAGCTCAGCCGGCCCCTACTGTCGTCCAAAAGCGCTCGACAGTGACGCAGACACCGCGTGCTTTTCTGCAACCGCCGGTTCCCGTCACCGTCCACACTAGCGCAACGATGGAGCCCGCTGCTGCAACCTCGCAGCAACCTAAGGACCAAAAAAGGAACGACCCCTGATCGCCCTCGCTAAAGCACTTGGAAGGGCGCTCAGGGCCCTACCACTTGGCTATGATCGAAATCTGGCTTCTTGGGCCCTCTTCACCTTTGAGGCTTGTGCCCAACAGTTTGGAATCAACCTGGAGGGCACACCCGGTTATCGAGAATCCGGCTCCGGTCCGTCATAAATCGTGCTCATCACTGTGCCGCTGGCCTTCTTGGTGGTAAGTCCCAGTCGGTTGCATCTGGCATAGTTTATTAGCGCGTATCCTTACTCCCCTCTTTTTTTTTTCCTTCCCCTACTGCTACATCGCGCTGCGCACGTCCTTTTTTTTTCTTGCTCCGAGTTCCACGTGTACTTGTTTACATGGGCTGCTCGGAGCTGTCTGACGCTCTTTTATTATTATTATTATTATTATTCTACTCTTCTTGTTTTTTTTTCCTTTTCTTAATTTTTTTTCCTTCCTACTCTATGTGGGCGCATTAAGCCTTTGCAGCATACACTATCTCCCCTTCACTATCAGATCGGGAGCGCCCTACCTTCTTTCCACTTGTCTAGTGGTTTCTTTTCTTTTTTTTCTTTTTTTTCTTTCCTCTCTTCCTTTGACGGGTGCATCTCCTCTCCCCCCCCCCTCCCCGGCTTCTCCGCGGGCCTTTCTTTATGTCGCGCTTTCGCGTTTGTTTTCATGCACGCGTGCGCGATACGAGTGATCGAATGCTTTTCACCACTTCATTCTTACCTCTTCTCTTCTGTCTCTTTAATTCCCATTCCCAGCTTCCCTGCGCCTACCTGGGGAGGTGCCCTCATTACGAGAGGCAGTAACAGGACAGCGCTTTTCTCTTCCTTTTCCTCTTTCATAGCCACTCAGTCCTGAGTGGGTACGATACCAAGCTCCCCTTTGGGAGAATGGGAATCGCTTTCAGCAGACAAGAGTTACTGAAGGCCCAGCAAGATGATCCGTTTTGTCGCGAGTTGAGCGACGGTCTCAGGGAGACAGAGCGCCGAGACGCTGCTGGTAGTGCGGCGGGCGCAGGGGGACGGGAACCGGCGTGTGTCGCTGGGTCCCCCGCGGATACATACTTGCTGGACCATGATGGACCCCTGCTGAAGTACATAGCCACCGATGAGGAGTCAGTGGACCCGTTTAAAGTGGTTGTGCCCAAAAGTCTGAGAGGCGCACTGTTGCGAGCCTCTCACGACGAGCCCATTGCCGGTCACCTGAGTGGCTCTAAAGTTCTTGCGAAACTGAGCAAGGTTGTGACTTGGCTTGGCATGAAGCGTGACATTTTTCGCTATTGCCGTTCCTGCCACTTCTGTCAAACGGTGAAATCAAGGGGTGGCAAGCCGCCCGGCTTGATGAAACCAATTGTCAGTGAGCGTCCGTGGCAAGTAGCCACCTGCGATCTAATGGGGCTGTTCCCTAGGAGTAAGCAGGGGTTCATACATCTGATGGTAGTTGTGGATCATTTTTCCAAATGGGTGGAGCTGTTTCCGCTGCGGAAAGTGACAGCGCGAGCGGTGCTAGAGAGGCTACAGGAAGTGTTTTGTCGGTTCGGCTTTCCGAAAAGATTGATCACGGACAATGCGTCGTATTTCACCGCTCGGGTGTTTGGTGATACGTGCCGTTCCCTGGGAATAGATCACTGCACCACTTCGCCCTACCATCCCCAGTCCAATTTGACGGAGCGAACCAATCGTACGCTCAAACCGATGTTGGCGGCCTTTGCCGAAAGTCAAAGGGACTGGGCAGACCGTTTGAGTGAACTCGCGTTTGCAATCCGAACCTCCGAGAGTCGCTCTACTGGTTTCTCTCCCGCCTTCCTTAATTTCGGAAGGAAGTTGGCAAATCCGGTGACCAGTGTCATGCAATGCCAGCTCGGAGACGAGGAAGAACCGGCAGACTGTTCTGCTTACGCTTCCACACTTCGGGACAGGCTTTGTCGAGCTCTCAGTAGAGCGAGGCAAAGTTTGGCATCGGCCAGGGCCGAGCAAAAGGCCCAGTACGACCGAAAACGTCGCCACCTTTCATTTAAGGTGGGTGACCTCGTCCTGAAGCGCAACCACGCTCTTAGCGACGCGAGCAAGGGTTTCTCAACTTCGCTCGCTCCAACTTCGCTTCGCGGCTTGGTCCGTACCGAGTGGAAAAAGCTTGGACTCCACTCGCGTACTTGCTGAAAGACCCGCTTTCGGGAAAACTCAGCCGTGCCCACATCGCAGACCTGAAAGCCTTTGCGTCGAGGTCTGACGAGCCTGCGCCAGTGGCTCTTCGCGCAAGGAACGGCGCACACCCGGCGCGGCGGACCGCATTCGGACCACGCACCGGTATAATCTGAGGAAGCGGTCACCTTAGTGATTTCGCGCCGGTCGGCGGGCTTATTTCCGCAACCGAAGGCCCTCATTTATACTGTCTAGTCTCAGTTAGCTAGCTTCTTTACAGCCAGTGCGTGCAAAGAAGTCGGTTCCGCTCAGTTACTGCTGCTGATTGTCATGTGAGTGTTGTTGTTTACTTGATGTTTTTTTTCATGTTTTCTTTTTATTTCTTTTTGCTGGAAGAGAGGATTGTGAATTGGTGCTTTAGCGTGGGGAGAGGGACAAATGACACTCTGCGCTTCCCTTGCGGTGCGTGTTTGGAGAGACCCGACCATCGGAGGTGTGTTGCGTGTGTGCGTGCGTGTGGCGACAACATAGGAAGTCACCGACCCCTACACCACTTTGGACTCTGGAGGTGTTCGGAGACCTGCACGAGGCCATCTGTCGCAGACGCTGTGCACAACTCGACCGACACCAAAGCCAGTATATTTGGCGACCATTATTCCAGCAGAAGGGCCGGCTGTCGCAGCGAGGTCCATCCGAACCTCCACCGAGGCGGCGTTCGTCGGACTCGCAGGGCTGTCGTCAACATCGACGAGACGAAGGTGAGCCCGTTCCTCGCATGAAGGCCTCAACCACAACCCTCCCCTTGAACTCTCGCATCCACGCAATCACCCAAGTCAGACATTACGTGACGCTGCCCCTCCGAGCCGTGGACGCGCTCTTGCGTGAGCATCATGAACTCCCGTTACCCCTCTTCCGCGAAGCCATTCTATTTGTCAAGTGTATTCTTGTGTTGTTTTTTTCTTCAGATGCAGTTGCAGAGCGAGGCTGAGGCTAGCTGTTGCCCATTGCATGACGCCTTTGCATGCATGGGCGACGACCGGCTGCCTTTGCAGACCGGTATATAGGGTGAATTAAGGAGAGGAGGATGTGGGGATCTGAGGCGCGCCCGCGACCATTTCGCGGGCATTCCGCCACACGGCCACACCCTTTTGCTTTCCCGCTCTGTTAACACCACGTGGCGATAGATGGCGCCACGTGCGGGCACGGCACGCGGTACGCGCGCGCCGAGGGAGCGCTGTCTTTTCTGTTGGTCGGCGCCGGCCGGGTAAGCAAGCACGTGTTTTCCTTCGAGCTTCGCATGCGCTAAGGTGATCCTGTCACCTTGTCGGGCTTTACCCGCAAGGTCCGTGTTGGCCCCTTCTGTAGGCTCGGCTACTTTACTCGTCGAGGCGGAAGGTGGTTCCCTTCTTCGAGAAGGACTAAGCCGGCTTTCAGCCGTGCCGGTTTCCGTGGGTACGTCTGGTTTGCGTGCAGCGGCACTGGCCTCTGCACCAAATAGTAGTCCCGTAGACCCCACAGGACGGATTGTGTCTTACTGCGCCCTTGTGGTGAGGAGACGGGCCATGACCGCAAAGCGCCTCGCGCTGAGCGATAGCCCATCCGCCCTGAGGGGGTGTCGTCGCAGGCTCTCAGCCGCGAGACAGTGTGAGGGGACGGGCACTTTGGTTGTGGTGACTGAAGTTACTGCGACCGAGGGCTGTTCGCTGCAACGTTTTTGGGTACGTCCGCTTTGCGTGTGGTGGCGAGAGCTACCGTGCAGAAGGGTAGCCCCTGTGTCAAGTCTCGCTGGGCCCTATCGGTCAGGAGACGGGCCATGACCGCAGCGCACCCTACGCACTGCGATAGCCCACCTTGCCGGGGTACGTTCACTTTGCGCGTTGCGACTGAAGTTGCTCCGCCAGAGGGTAGTCCCTTTGTCGGGCCTCCCTGGCTTATATGCCAGGAGGCAGGCCGCGTCTGTTGGGCGCCTGGTGCCGAACGGTGGCCCCCTTGCCAGGGCATGGCCGTCTGCCCGAAACAAATCTTCCCCCCACACAGCCCTGGGGGGAGGTGGAGCCGGGACAGACGTAGGATGATGATGGGTTGATGAGTTAAGTGTGACTCTGGGACAAAGCGTTTCGGCGCCGCGTCTCCTTCCTATCTGACAACGGCTCCTTCGTCCGCGTCCCCTTTGGGAATCGCCGGACTGTAGCCTGCCTGGGGTGGCCTTGGGCACCTCGGCAGGCGTGTTTACTTGTGTGCTAGCTTCGGTAGCGTACGCTAAGCCCACAGCGGTGCCTAGTGCTTGAAGTGGTCGTACCACAACGAGTCGCACTTGCCGTAGGCCTACGCGTACGAGGTTTGCCCTAACACTCGCGACCAGGCCCAGTGGCCATCGTGAGAGTGCGTAGCATAGCCGCGAGGGACCTTTTCCCGACCGGCGTGTCAAAGCTCGCCATTGCCAGCTGCGACGTGCTCGCGGTTTTCCCCTTATTGTGAACATCCGCGTGCGGGTGCCTTTGCTACCCGCGTCCCGGGAGCGGACGTTGTACTGTTGTTCGGGGTGCCGCCAGAGGCAAT
The DNA here is from genome assembly GCF_043290135.1 of Rhipicephalus microplus. Classification (NCBI taxonomy): domain Eukaryota; kingdom Metazoa; phylum Arthropoda; class Arachnida; order Ixodida; family Ixodidae; genus Rhipicephalus; species Rhipicephalus microplus. Next base: position 220,965,019 of record NC_134704.1, read on the forward strand.
AAAGTGTTGTGTACTTTTGCATTAGAACACTGTCTGTTTGCCGCGCCGCGCTACACGCCTTATTAGTTGAGCGCACGCGGAGCGGTGCGCTACACGCGAGTAAACGGAGTAGCGGCCCTGTGGCTCGCTAAGCGTGAACCCGCAGTGATCGTCCGCTGCAGTTAGTAGCGGGGTCACCATAACTTCTCATTCAGACATTCTAAGAATGAAAATGTTTCGGCTAGTTAATTGTCCATTATAGTAACCTTAGAATGTAATTGTAGTATCTAAGAGCACAAGAAAGCTCTTGTCTGCCCCGCTGCGGTGGTCTAGTGGCTACTCGGCTGCTGACCCGCATGGCGCGGGTTCGAATCCCGGCTGCGGCGGCTGCATTTCCGATGGAGGCGGAAATGTTGTAGGCCCGTGTGCTCAGATTTGGGCGCACGTTAAAGAACCCCAGGTGGTCTAAACTTCCGGAGCCCTCCACTACGGCGTCTCTCATAATCATATAGTGGTTTAGGGACGTTAAAACCCACATATCAATCAAGAAAGCTCTTGTCTGTGTTTCGTTCTTGTTTTTGTCCTTGTTAGATACTACTATGATGACAGTGTAGCCCTGTCACAGCTCAAGTTTTCTCTGTGCAAGCACAAAATGAGTGGCAGCTTTGATGCACAAGTTACCTGTCCTTTAGAGATTCGTTATCTTTTTGTTGCAGTGGCCACCATTGCTGAACGTTCAAAGAAGTTTTTTTTTTTTTTTTTGTCAAGTCCCAGCATGGTTGCAGAAAACAATAGGCAACAAACGTGTTACAGATATTCCTTATGTTTGTTGCTTATCTTGCAGGCTAAAAGAAAGTGAGAAAGTGGTACAGTGCTAATGTTATTTTTACAGCTGCCAATAAGATAGGAAAGATATGTGCCACTGTGCAGACAAAGAATGACCAAGTAATAGACGAGAAGCACATTCATAAAACACACAAAGTTCGCTGATTGCTGTACAGGGGTGGCTAAAGGGTACCTTCTAGCTGTGGCCACTTCTAAAAAGAACAGATGGGCTACTGTGCTAACCAAATATTATTGGTACAAAACAGCTTGCTAACAAAAGCGCTGACCGCCTAATCCATTTTTACATTGTCAAAAACATAAATGCACACTGAAATTCAATGAGTGCACAGTTTTGTAATAGCACAGAAATGCATCTGATGGTTTAGGCCAGACATATCTATAAGAGTGGTAGCAACAGTGTAAGCCTACTGTTGATTAACCAGCATAAATAAATCAAATAAATGCACATAAATCCCACACATATGCTCATTTTATAGGTATTGCATCTTGCCTGGGCTTCTGCAGAAAAGTCCTTGTGCAAACTTTCTTGTCTGCATCTGTGCACCTTTTCAGACGATACGTGTGACCTCTCATCAGTGTACGTGCTTGCACAGGCAGTTTTTTAAAGCGGCCCTGCAACGCTTTTTCACCATGGTCAGAAAACGCTGCCGATCAATAGTAGATGCTCCCAAAACCACACAAGCCAAATATTATAGAGCAGCACACTGGCTGGGATTGACAATAAATTTTCAAAGCCAGCTCTAAATTCCTCTTTCTTCTCTCAAGAAATGACAGAAAAAACTTAAAAATCATTTTTCACAGCCGTTCGATCAGCCATTGGCTGATGAGAGCATGACACGCTCAGTCGTTACACTCACAGAGATCGCCACGGGAGGCCGTAACTTGTCCACGCGTGCCTGCGCGATTGCACTGGAAAGCCACTTATTTGAAAAAAAAAAAAAAAGTGCTCAATGTCTAGAGGCGCATGTGTCAGAGTTCCTTCCCCCATGCCATCCCTCACCCCATAGCTTCAGCGCTTTCGTCGGGACGAGAGAAGAGAGAATGCAACTGCAGTGTGTTGCGAATCTTTGTAACTCTGTTTGTACCAGACGGATTCAATAAATTTTTGCGGCGGTGAATTTGTGAGACAATAAGCTCCTTTACTGAATCTACTTCACGGCTACGTATAACTGTGTTGCAGGGCCCCTTTAGCAAGTGAACATGTTTCATGAGCAGTGTGAATTGCAGCAGACAAATTGCAAGTGCTCATGACCACAGTGCTGTCGTGACTCTTTTTCAAAAGCAAACAGTCCTTGCTGTATGTCTTCGAAACTAAGCTGTTTTTTGGACAGGCAAGTCACACAGATATACTCTTGCATCCAAATGTTTGTCGGCACATTCATGGCAAGATTTATTTTGCAGTGACGCTTATTGCAAGCAAATAAGAAAAAATACCATCGTTCTACTTGAGACAAGCCACAGACTGCAATGGTTAAGGCAGCTTCTTGTTGAGCCATTTACACCCCTCATAACTGCTCGATGCACATCAACTGCCTCACATGCAACGATGCCCATGTGGCACATAAAAAAAAACAGCCAGATGTAAAAATCCATCCAGTGTCTTCTAGTATGAAGAGAAGCTGCAAGAAAAAAAAACAAGAGACACTACTATGCAGTTTGCGAAAATGTACAAAAATAAGGGTATGATTATTTGAAGTGCTCACTAAATTTCACAGCAACTGTGATACACTGAATCATTTCCTAGTGCTCCAACAGAACAGAGACTAGTTAGTGCCTCCCGTCCCAGGTGAGCTTGGTTGTGTAAAGTTTCATTGCATACAAAGTGTTTGCATTTCTTATGCAGCCCACAGGAACATTCGAGGTAGTACTTATTGCAAGCGCTTTTCATTAGTGCCAATCGCATACCTGCCAAGTTCAAAGATTCTGAATCCGGGAGATTTCCGCAACGGAGGAGGGGGGGGGGGGGGGGCATTAAAAAAACAGGATAAATAAACCAAAAACATCGCGAAAAATAAGAGGGGTTTGGAGGGGGGTCTCAATCGCAAGCGCCAACATCAGCGTTGCGGTCGTGACTCTTTTTCAAAAGCAAACAGTCCTTGCTGTGTGTCTTCAAAACTAAGCTGTTTTTCGGACAGGCAAGCCACACCGATATACTCTCGCATCCAAATGTTCGTAGGCACATTCATGGCAAGATTTGTTCTTCAATGACGCTAATTGCAAGCAAAATAAGAGAAAAAATGCCATCGTACTACTTGCTCCATAGTGGCTAGGAGTGGCCAAACACACAAGGGTAAAGTTTTTCACTAAGGTGAGAGTCTCAAAGGATCAAAACAACTAGCAGAATCTATGTCTGTCAAAACAACTCGCGTGTGTCTTCCTGGGACACGTGTGAACGGATGGGACGGCGCAGCTGGCTGTCGCAAAAGTGCGGGTCAAAGCTTTGCTCACTGCTAGATTCTTTTTACAGGAATGCCAAAGCACGTTGTGGGGGAGCAAGCGCGCCCAGCCTCCCTTTCTCTTTTTACGGCAGCGTGAAAGCCGTGTTGCGGGAATACCCGCACGGCCGGTGCTCGCGATTTTTCCCTTTCTTGGCGCGCGGAACGGGTCTCCCCTTCCTCAGCGAGAAAAGGTATTATAGTCTCATCGGGGAGAGGGAAACCGTGTCAGTGGACAGAAATAGCGTGCGGATGGCCGCAAGGACTCTCTGACACCAACCTTGGAAAAAAAAAAGGTCAAACTCCCCCCCCGCGTCTTCGAGTGCAGCAACTGAACGGAGTCTGGGAAGGCATTTTTTTGCATTCCGACCGGAAAAAATGACCAGCAACGACATTCGGCATGGCTGCACAGAATCGGCCGCAAGAACTTCGTGTCTTCTAAAAACACCCGCTTGTGCAAGGTAAGTTGGTGAAGTCTCCAAGTGCAATAAAAGTAGCGTTACAAGTTGGACGAGTTGGTGATAAATAATTTTGCTCTCCAGACTAGAATAACTGATAGATGAGATAAGTGGTACAACAGCTCGTGTTTGTTCGCTTGTGTAATAGCGTCTTAGCACTGTTGTATGAGAGATGTGGCGGTTTGCTGAGCATGCTCTAATGCGGTTGAAATATTTACCCGTTCTGTTTGCATGGCTTGTTCGAGCAATTGCATGCTACATTCATACGAACAGAGATTGTGTGGAGCGTTTATCCAGTCGGCATTGACGGCATGACAAGCCTTCGATTAACAGGACAGAAACACAACTGAGAGTGGGCATAAAATATGAGTGATTTGCGATTAACGCGATCGTATTGTGGGTATTTATTCCATAACTTTGTGACGATGGTTAGCCGGCCCAAAATGGCGAAAAAGTGCCACTAATATTAGTATGTCTGCAGAATGCGTTTTGGGAAAGCTGGTTTAGTTGTACATACAAAGTTTGAATTGAAAGGTGCCAGTGGTTCCCTCCTTTTTCGTCAACATGTTTTCGCCTTTATATTGCAACTTTTAAGACTGAATAAATGTGGACGGCCGTTTGCATAAATTTATTTTAAATGAAGGTGCCTAGTCCATTTTTATAGTGTTGCTTCAACTGTACTCTTGTTTCTCTCACTGTTATACTACACAACTCGTGTCTCCCTTTTCCATGCCTGCCTTTTCATCTAAGATAGCACCCTTTTATCCTATTTTGCATTTGAAACTAGGAAATAGTGAGCAAGCATACATGAAAATGCCTCTGATAATTTAGAAACGTGGTTGTGGCCCCAACAACGAAAAGTGATATATTCAAGATGTTGGCAGCAACTATATTTCCTGTTCAATGATTCCTTATGACTATTAAAGCATCTTAAAACAATAAATAGGTCAAAGTAACATCAGTCACAATTTTTTCCTGACGGACAATCAATAGGGCCACTTCATTCCAGATGATTTTGAGAAACCAAGAGTGGTTAATAAGTATTTTTTCGGAGTTTGCTCATTTTTCAGACGGGTTCGGATCAGGGAGGCTGTAAAAGATGAAGTTGTTTCTTCTGGAACGATTTTCGGCGTTGTCAATCTGCGCCTCTATGCCGCAGATTTGACGGGCCATTATTGCGGTGTTACCATTAATTGTTTCGACATCTTTTTTAACTGTCACAAGATCTTGGTAGTGAACTTCAAGCTCCGTAATACGTTTAGTTAAGTCAGCCATGGCTTTCTTTGTTGTTAGTAGCGCAGATTTAAGTCTCTGCACTTGCTCGAGCAGTGTAGACTGACCCGTTCATAACTTTTGCAACTCGGAAAGAATAAGGCTTGCTGGGAGAGGGTCTTTAGGTGGAGGGTCCTTAGGGAAAGAGTTTGGGCCACGATTGGGTGCCTCGTCTCCTGACAGAAGTAAGAGAGCACGAGTGACATTCACACATTGAATGGCTAGGGCAATACGGCAATGTGGGCTCGGTAGCTGTACCAAAAAATAATTGCTATTTTTTTTAGTGAAGAGGTCATATGGCACACTAACCTGCATTGCGAAGACGAAAGGGTTAGTGGACCGTGCGATGGCACAGCCACAGAGCTCACAAAGCTTGACGTGGTTGCTGACAATTTATAGTTGTTGTCGTTGAACTGGTTGATGACGGCAGTGATACGATGATGACGTCGGTGGTCCCGTGATTTGCTGGCGGCGCAGCAAGGCAGCCAGATGCGTTTGCGGCACGTATGAGAAGGACGGTGTCATTCCCGGTGCCGAGTCGCTCTCGGCACGGAACATCTGATGAGGCTGCCAGCAGAGCAGGAACCAGCAACTGGGCGATGATAGGGGCGAGTGCCTGCATTGCGAAGACGAAAGGGTCAGTGGACCGTGCGATGACACAGCCACAGAGCCCACAAAGCTTGATGGGTGGTTGCTAATAATTTGTAGCTGTTGTCATTGAACTGGTTGATGACAGCGGTGATACGATGATGACGTCGGTGGTCCCGTGATTTGCTGGCGGTACAGCAGGACAGCCGGATGCGTTTGCGGCACGCATGAGAAGGACGGTGTCATTCCCGGTGCCGAGTCGCTCTCGGCACGTTGGAACATCTGATGAGGCAGCCAGAAGCAGGAACCAGCAACTGGGCGATGATAGGAGGAGCGCCTTCATTGTGAAGACGAAAGGGTTAGTGGACCGTGCGATGGCACAGCCACAGAGCCGACCAACGCTGTTTAAAAATATATGCTTGTGCGCTACTTTTCATGACATTCTACTTTAGCATCATCACACCCAAGTGCACCAGCCGGTCTCGCAACACACGCCCTGGTGTTCATGCTTGGAGGAGTTACGTCCAGGTGGAAACAGACAGTAGCATACCACTTTTCAGGTAAATAATGGATTGCTCTGTAACTTCTAGAAGACAAAAGCAGTTTATCTAGCCAACAGTGACACATTGTTCTCTCCCATTGTACACTTTCCATTTAAGTGAATCTCAGTAGACTGCAAGAGTAAATAAGCGAGCTTATCACAAAAACTTTAGGCCTTGCCGCCACAGTGAAGCCGTGATTATGGTACCTGACTGCTGGCCAAAAAGATGCGGGTTCGATCCCAGCCGTGGCGATTACGTTTGGATGGAAGTGCAGTACTAAAGGATCATGTATTGTTTAATGTCGGTGCACTCCAAAGTACCCCGGGTGGTCATAATTATTCAGAACCCTCTGCTAGGCCATGGCTCGTGATCATATTGTGGTTTTGGCACATTAAACACCAGAAATTATAACATGTTTATTTCTTTTTCAGCTGACTGCTTTGATGCAAAGCAGGTGTTGGCCATACTTTTTGACATCAGCAGGAAATGTGAAGCAGTTGGTCTGTCTGTAGACTGTGTAACTTCTGACATGGGGAGAGGAAACCAGGCCGTTTGGAGACTGTGCAGTATAATGGACACCAAGTACGTGCGCCCTCGGACCACATGTGTTCACCCCTGTGATGAAGGCCGCAACCTGCAGTTCCTTGCGGATGCACCCCACCTTCTGAAAAAATTGCGTGGTCATCTGGTGAGGCAGCAGAAGATAGTCCTGGATGATGAGACTGTGGTTAAGAACAAGTTCCTAACGAATGAGGTAAAGTACTATGTTGCCATGTAAGCAGTCAGTGCATGACATCTTGTGGTCACGTATTCACCAGGAGACACTAATTCCTTTTACTGCTTTCTTTGAATGACCACGTGTTATAACACTTCAAGGCAAATGCAAATAAACAGCCTCTTATGTGCTAAAGTGCTAAGCCAATTAACCCTGCCAGAATGCCTGCACAAGGGGCTCTACCACGTTCAAATACAACTTAAAGTACATGAAAGACGAATGTGAAAGCCAAACAAAGCACACACTGTCCACATTTCTGCAGGTTTGATGGTTTATGCCTTTCAAACTGTCAACAAGACACACCAAATGGATCAGCACATTCTGATAGCCCCATGTTGCATTATATCTTATACCTGCATATTTCCTCATTTCATCGCCTCTATTCCTCTGCTGTTGACTGCACCCCTTCTGTTATACTGATCGATGACCTGCTATCTACTGCAGGCATAACTTGCTCAACTTCATGTCACTAATTCAAACTGCCTCTGTTATTTGATTCACAAGCATTTATTCTCTTCAGTTAATGGTTACTACTCGCACTACTCTTGGCATTTATAAACGTTACTTATATAACAACAGTACTGAAAGTTGGGCGAGTTGGTACTCATTCATGACTTCTTTGCGCAAACACGTACACGGACACAAGAAAAAGAGGCAAACAACACGGGCGCAAACTCACAACTGGTTTATTTTGAACAACGAACTGTACTTATATCTTCATGTAGCCCACACGCCCCCCCATCGGTGGATCCAGGAACAAACGAGATAACCTAAAGAAAGCTTATTCAGCGCTACGTCATGATAAGAACCACAAAACAACAAAAAATTGAAGAGTTCACGCATCTGCAGACGGATTGTTGCACGTGCCTTTCAAAAAGTCAAATTCTTTATCGGACATGGTGACGGAAGCTTGGCCAACACATTTATCTCCCATGTTTCTAATATGGAATGCTTCAATCAACTCCCTGTTAATTTTTCTCTTGTGAGTTGACAGAATCTTTGTGTCTGTAAAAATTGGTACGCACCCACAAGACTTGCAGTGATCCACCAGATGTGTTCGTCCTGAACTACGTAATGTCGAGTCATGCTCCCTCAACCGTGTGTTTACACACCTTCCAGTTTGCCCGACATAAGATCTGCCACAGCTGAACGGAACCTGGTATACCACTGCTGTTCTGCAAGACCGGTATTGTTGGCTGTGTTTCATCTGGCAGCTGTTCTTACTCTGCGTAGTGCCGGACTCCACCATGTTCCGAAGTCGTGGACACAACTTTGACAGCTTGTAGGGTGCTGTAAAAACCGAGGTTACTCCGTATCTCGCTGCTACGTTCTTCAAGCCATGGGACAACCTATGAACATATGGGAAAACTGCAAGCTTCCTTTTTTAACTTTGTATTCTTCTGGGACTTCTTTCCGTACCTTTTATCACTAGGATGAGTTTTTTGCAAATAGTGTTCAGCAAATGGCTGGGATATCCAGCTGCCCTGAGTCTGCTTAGCTGGTCCTGTGTGCACGAGATTGCTTCCAGCTTTCAGGACCAGCTAAGCAGACTCAGGGCAGCTGGATATCCCAGCCATTTGCTGAACACTATTTGCAAAAAACTCATCTCAGTGATAAAAGGTACGGAAAGAAGTCCCAGAAGAATACAAAGTGAAAAAAGAAAGCTTGCAGTTTTCCCATATGTTTATAGGTTGTCCCATGGCTTGAAGAACGTAGCAGCGAGATACCAAGTAACCTCGGTTTTAACAGCACCCTACAAGCTGTCAAAGTTGTGTCCACGACTTCGGAACATGGTGGAGTCCGGCACTACGCAGAGTAAGAACAGCTGCCAGATGAAACACAGCCAACAATACCGGTCTTGCAGAACAGCAGTGGTATACCAGGTTCCGTTCAGCTGTGGCAGATCTTATGTCGGGCAAACTGGAAGGTGTGTAAACACACGGTTGAGGGAGCATGACTCGGCATTACGTAGTTCAAGACGAACACATCTGGTGGATCACTGCAAGTCTTGTGGGTGCGTACCAATTTTTACAGACACAAAGATTCTGTCAACTCACAAGAGAAAAATTAACAGGGAGTTGATTGAAGCATTCCATATTAGAAACATGGGAGATAAATGTGTTGGCCAAGCTTCTGTCACCATGTCCGATAAAGAATTTGACTTTTTGAAAGGCACGTGTAACAATCCGTCTGCAGATGCATGAACTCTTCGATTTTTTGTTGTTTTGTGGTTCTTATCATGACGTAGCGCTGAATAAGCTTTCTTTAGGTTATCTTGTTTGTTTCTGGATCCACCGATGGGGGGGCGTGTGGGCTACGTGAAGATATAAGTACAGTTCGTTGTTCAAAATTAACCAGTTGTGAGTTTGCGCCCGTGTTGTTTGCCTCTTTTCCTTGTGTCCGTGTACGTGTTTGCGCAAAGAAGTCATGAATGAGCTATCTACATACTTTTTCCTATCTTTCAGTGCAGTCCTTAGCTTCCTCATGAGCTTCTTTGCTTCAAATAAATGCACGATAGGTAAATACGAGTAGGGTGAATACAGCACTTTCAGTCCTAAGAGAAAGAGCCTACAATTTAAGAGTTTACATGTCATATGCATTTCTAAACCTACTTTTGAACTTTGCCGGTTAGTCTGAAATGGCAAAAACCTGAAAACACATCGTAAAGATTGGCAGAGAAATGGTTTCGTTTATGCAATTTTTTACTATGTTTCAAATGAGCTACAAATTCTTATGTACAGTTTTCCTGAATTTTTTATGATACAACAAATTCATGTGTGATTATGATTACATAAACAGCAAATTTGACCATAATAACACGTTTTCCTTTCAGGTCAGCTTAAAGTATGTGGAGCAGCTGTGCAAAATTGACGAACAGCACAGCCTCAAGCTTGCCCCACGTTTAAAGCAGAAACATCTAAACCCAAGCCACTTAGACAAAATGAATGTTGGCACAGCTCGTGCCTTGTTCGACCACAGTATCTCTGCTGCTCTGCTGCTTGTGCTTGAGCAGAAAAAAAATTCATGAGAAAGCTCTAACAACAGCTTGGATCAGGTGTTTAGGTGGTTTTCGCAAATGACGTCAAGGACACTGATCTTGTCTTTGAGTGATTTGTGCCCACAAAAGGGAAAGGAGGTTGAGATATTTCTTCACAATTTTATTGTGATGTTCAGGAAACTTAACATTTTCGGCCACAGCCGGCCTAAGGCATCGTGGAAGCCAATACAGACTGGCATAATAACAACTACTACTGCATTAAATCTTCGCCAGTGGTATGTCAAGTCCAAAGGCTTGAAGTTCCTTCTCCTAAGTCGCTTCTCGCAAGACCCTTTTTAGTGCCATAAGAGCCAAGTCTCCTGTCCCCAGAGCTAGGGAATTCAAGTACACGCAGAGACTCATTGTGCTTGCACAGTTTTTTAAGCCAAGCAAGCATGGCAGCTATGACACAGATGACTCTGTTCATATAACAGATTTTTGAGCTCAAGACCAGACTTGAGGGCTGAGCTAGATGATGTGAAAATGCCTGCCTTGCTTGAAAATCTTGAGCCAGAAGAGCAGGAATCGCTAGATTACCTGGCAGGGTACATTGCTCGAAGCGTCAGTAAGAAGTATGGGTTTTGTGACCTTTGCAAAGGCACGTTGACTGAAACTGATGCTGCTCGGGCTGGCTTGCTTTTGCAGTTGAAGAATTATGTACCAAACAAGCAATCGTTATGCATACCATCAGCATCAGTCATGTCCCTCATGGAATGCACGGAGAGTTACTTTAAAAAAAAAATGAAGAGTCACTAGTAAAAGGAAAGCTACCACTCAAGCACGTTGCTGTAGTGATTTCGGCAATAGAACCTGCACTTTCATCCCTACCCGCATGCCATAACATTGCTGATAAGGTTGTGCAGCAGTTCTTGTTGTGTAGACTGAGGTATAGTTTGCATGAAAGGAATGAAGAAATGAAGAAGAAAGCAACACAGCAAGCAAAATGTGTGTCAAAAAGTGTGGGATTGCATGTAGCTGTTAGTAGTGTTAAATAAAATAATTTTTTCTAGTGTTTTGTAAGGTTTTTATCTGTGGGTTTTTTTTTATCTGTGTGACTAGTTCCGTTCACACAGTGGTCATACGAGAACTATCAGTATTATTTCCTGCTGATAGCATTATTTAGAGTTGTGCGAATTGCTTGGTATACATTGTTCTGTGCATTTTTGTGTGTGTAAGATGGCTTACTCTTAAACTAATGTAGCCACTTTATTTTTTAGAAGAAAGCTGAAGCTTCCACATTTTTTGTCTGTTTAATTGATTCGTTGTAAATTGCTAATTACTATTGCAGTTTTATTTTTCACTGCTTTATTTGTACATCATACAAGACATTTTGATACTATGTACTTCTGCATAACAGGATTATTTAGAGCTGTGTTATTTGCATATAGTATTAATGGCGTGAACTTACATCTTCATGTGCTACTTTAAAACCAGATACATAACCTATTTTAAGGAGGCCATGGCACCAAATTCGCAAACTCCATTCATGCATTGCACGTTAAACAACACATCTGAGAGCAAGCAGAAAAATATTAGCATAAATTGCTGTGACAGCAAATTTATATTTGGTTTTTTCAATTTAACCACACAATGACGTGGTACCACTGCGTGGTGACTAAGCGAATAGTCTGGGAAATCATTGCAAGTAACTCAGGTACCACAAGCCTTTCTTGAAGGCCATGCTTTTACACACTGTACATAAAGGAAGTGATTGCAAGAGCTGTAAATAGCTTGTCTATGATGCGTCGTTGTTTTTAGTGTATTTTCTTAGTGATTTGATATGCCTTCGACTACGCATTTGAGTGAATTGCCAACACAATTTAGGGGTGACACGCTTGATGCTTCATGCCAAAATGGAAGTTGCTGCTTGTGAGAAGAGTTGCAGCAGCGTTTTGAAATTTCATAAAATGTAAGCTTAGAGTCCAGAATTGTTTGTGCATAATCAAATTGGGCTCCCTACTTTGCTACAATCTTAGACTGAGAATAGAAGGGCTACAGTAACACGGCACCATTAAAAACATTTGCACAGCTTGAGGCAGATGTCCTAGATATTTAATTTTTTGTCGGGCTTAATGATTGCAAACTCTCTCTTGAGCTAAGCAACAAGAAAGCACACAAGCCGGCAGTGCTTTACAAATCACTAGTCAGTAACATGAGCAAATGCAGACTGTTCATTACTCGCAACTGCATAGTACTGGGCAAAATATACGAGTGTACTTATTCAATCTTAAGAGTTTGTATGCATGTCCATGATCACTGCAGCATGAGAAGTTATTCATTGCACAGGTCTTAACAGTGAACTCTATAGGTAGGATATATGTGGCCAATGAGATGTTAGAACCTCAAACTGTGCCAGTGTTTTTTAACCATGATTCTACACCTTAGAAAATGCAGAGTTTCATAGAAGATTTACTTGGATAACAGCTGGCGAGAATGACCTTGACCCTGAATTTCGACAAGGTAGTCCTCTTGTTGAGATGCTAACTCCAGGACAATGCTTTCCTTGTTTTGCCCAGAATTCTCCAGTAATAACGTTATGGAGTTAAACGCTGCAGCCAGTACGCCTGATAATGTTCGTGTCAGTTGCTTGCTACCATGTATAAACTTCGGCCATAATTTCTGCAGCTTCGATCCACCACTACAGCTGTAGCTGTCAACAAATGTCTTGACATTGTGCTAAAATGCTGTTGTTGTTTCTGTGAATCTAGCTTCACTGCGCTGCACTTGTGAATTGCCCACAATTTTGCTTTTGCTTTTACACCCTTGTTGCCTGCGGATATGAGAGAAAGTCCAGATAATATCTGCTTTTCTCAGGTGCTCTCGCAATCACGTGAGTACTTGGTGTATGAATAAACAAATATTGACTGTTTACCATTGAGTATGTCTTTGTGATTGCATCCTTAATGAAAACCAACAGATAATGAAGCCAAGGCACACAGCTGCACGCACAGTTTATATACGCTTGCCATTCTGAAGGTGCTAATTTTGGCCACGGCATAAAGCAATTGAGCAGAATAGTAAGGTGTCCTTCCAGCAAAATAAAGCTGTAAAAAGTACTGGAAGCAAGTAGCTGTCCTTTCACGCCTGGTCCAGAAAGATATTGAAAGCCTGAATATCCCAATAGCTGAAACGTCTCTAATTTCTCTCGTCTGTGATTTTCTACCAACGGTATAGTAAAAGGAGAGTGGACTCCAAAAAACGTGTTTCCAATTGGCCTGTTCCTTTCGTTACACTTTTAAAATCTCTCATTCCAATCGCCTTACAGGTCGTTATCTGAAATGCTGTATTGTTAATTATGTTATTCAGGTAACCTGTCTCCTCGGGTGAAGGTGTGTCATCTACAAAAATACCATGCGACTTGAAAATAACTGCACTCTTGTTCACGCACCAAAGATGCAGACAAAACAATAATGTCTAACAAATTTATATAGCTACAAATACACTGCAACATTTATAATATCAGCAGCATAAATTGGTCATAAAGACACACAGCTGCACCCACAGTTTACGCATGTCCGCCCACAAACATTCCAGATTTCTCGTGAATGAACATTTCAAATAGCTTATTTTTTTGACAGAACTGAGAAAATGGCAACTGTGCGTTCGCAAATAATACAAGCCTTACACGGCGCCCTTTAGATTCCGATCGGAGTCAGGTTTTTTGATCCGCACTGAGACGCAGAGGGGAGCTGATTGCAGTAAATAAATTCGACCTTGAACGAGATTGAATGTGGTCGTGTGGCACGTTTTAAAGAGAACAACAAATTGCCAAGACACTAGTGTTTAGCACCTACAGCCGCACGACTACGGCCCCATAGAGCTAATACGCCTGTAACCGCAACACTCTGAGCTGCCCACATAAGCGGCTGCTGTCGTACATCCCCGATACGTAAATATGAGAAGCCGTGTCATAATAATACTTTGATATGACCAAAATCAACCTGCCAACAAGCAAGCATTGTATATATCAGCTTTTTTGTACACTTAGAAAATCAATTTCAGTACGCCAATGAGTACGCGAACACCGACCGCACAAACCGCAAACACGACAAACCGCAAACCGCAAACACGACAATCTCGCGCAAACGTAACCTCAAGATCCACCCAATGTCCAAGCACATAGCATTTAATACGAATGCACCAAGTGGGTGTACAATTGTTATCAGCCCCGGACCTTGCAAACGGAGCAGTTGACGCAAAACGAGCCTTGTAATGCCAAGAAGAGCGTTCGACAGCATCGCAACCATTGCTGCAGATGTCATATACAGCTACGGCGCTTACCGTAGTCGATACTCCTGAATCACTTGTGATATCCCCTTGCAGAAACACGCGAAAAATATTACAGTTGCATCAAACGGAACACGATATTCAAGTGGAGAACTCGGGTCTTCTCAACGCTCGCTAGCAATGCGTCTAACGGCCCGGAAGAGAAATGGCCGCCGCCGCTCAATGTTGCCCGCATGCAGACTACCTTTGTGGTACTCTGAATTTTTTTCCCAGTGACTCTACCAGGTACGACCGTGTGCAGCTGAGGCTTTAGTAAGGCTCCTGCGTCAACCGTACATAGGACGGACCCCCTACATCTGGCGCCCAACGTAACGAATTTGGCAACGCTGCTAGTTTTGTGGACGCGAGCAACTACCGACGCTCCCCCACACGTAAGATAACAGGCATGTCGGAATTCCAGGATTTGTCAATGTTATCTGATGTCGCGTCGCAGAGTGGCGATCTTCTGGCTAACGCGGGGGCACTGTTAGGACTTTCTGACAGTGTAGATTTTGCTCGTTTCACGTGGGATGATCAGGATGGTGCAGAGACCGTGTTAGCAGAGATTAGACCTACGACGAAAAACGTCATGCATGGCGCTCCGGCATCTCACGACGCGAACAGAGAGGCGTCGCCCCAAGTTACTCCGACACGCCCCGCAACGGTAGACGAGTCCTCGAACAGCAGTTTGCCTTCGAGCCACGTACTTTTACAGAATGCGCTGTCAGTTATGCAAAGCCTCGCGAGCACCCTGCAAACCCTCAAGCCACCAACGCGAAAAAAGTCGAGCGCGTTACGCGTCAAGCGCACCCGACTTTTGCGGCGCACTTCAAGAGATGCAAGTTGGCAGACCTAGAAGAGCTCGCCACCGAGGCGAAGCGCATACAAGGGGACATCCTCACTGTGCGATTGTATCGCCCACCTCCGCCCGCAGCGCAGTCAATCAAGCCTCGTTGTGCGTGGAATGGCGGCGTGGTAGTTTCAGAAGCGTCGGCATCGTTCGCTGATGAGCAGGTACCACGGAGTTGGGAGCCGTCAGACCGTGCTTGGGACCCCTACGCTTACACGCTCCGTATGGCCCCCGCCGCCCCCGCGCATGACATTCCAGGGCAGGAGCACGCGGTTGACACGAGGCCTAACGAGCGGCAAAACCCAGAGCGAGGACCACCTGATCAAGGCGACTTACGGTCGGGCCGGCGTGGTGTCCGCGATCCTTGCTATCAGTGTGGCGGGCCTGGGCACATTGCCCACGAATGCGACCGCACACCGGGTCAGGAGCCAAACGCGCAGTTCGGGAAACTAACAGCGCCGCCAGTGATCCACATCGGACCCCGCGCGGCGATCAGTAATTCCACTGATGCCTCGAATCACTTGCACTATCAGTCTGCCACGCAGGTGAGGCTGTAGACTCTCCCGCACCGCTAATCGAGTTAACGATACCTCGAAAGAAGTTCGTAGCACTTTTGGATACTGGGGCAAGCGCTTCTTTGTTTGGCGATGGCGTGTTGCACCATCTCCGCGAGAATAATATCCGCTTGAGACAAAGTAACACCATTTTCCACCTTGCTACGGGCACAGCACAATCGAGCGGCGTGGCCAGGCTAGTGATGCGCTGGGATAGACGCGTGAGGCGGCAGCGTTTCATGCATCTTTCTGGGCTGTCAATGTCTCTAATCCTGGGTCGAGACTTTCTCGCCAAGTCGCGTATGGTAATTGACATTGCAAACGGCGGTTACTGCGAGCGCAACGGAGACGCGCTATAAGGCTTTTCTCGAAGGCCCCCGCATTGACAAAAGCATGCCAATCGCAGGGAGAGACGCGAAAACGCGAGGAGGGAAGTGCGCCGAGAAAGCAAGTAACCACCCAGCCGGAACAATGTGCTCCGCTGCAGGGAAGGTCAGTGCACCCGCTTTTGATAGAAGCACAGAGCCTACTAGAACGAGAACGAGCGCAGCTGTCGTCGCTGTTGTACGAGTATGACGCGATGTTTACTGGCCATCCCGGCTGCACTACGCTAGTCAAGCATAGAATTGACTCGGGTGATGCACGACCTTGGAAATGCAACCCCCGACCAATCAGCTTGGCTAAGTGGAAAGCACTTGACGCCGCCTTAGACGAACTCATCGACAGAGGCGTAGTTGAGAGGTCAAACAGCCCATAAGGTTTTCCGGTAGTTCTAGTTACAAAGAAAGATGATACGTGTAGATTACCGCAGGCTGAATGAGGTTACGAAGAAAGACCTATACCCCCTTCCCTCCATTTCATCGCTAGTATCTAACCTAGGTGGGTCGAAGTACTTCACTACGCTTGATGCTAGCCGTGGATATTTTCCGGTTGACATGGACGAGCGGGATAAAGAGAAGTCAGCTTTCATGTGCCACAGGGGACTTTTCCAATTCAGGAGAATGTCTTTCGGCTTGGTGGGCACTCCCGCTACGTATCAGAGGCTGATGAACCGTGTTTTGGGAGATGCAAAGTTGCAGCACGCACTTGCATATCTAGACGACGTAGTGGTTCACTCGAAAACGTTCGACGAGCACTTGCATCACTTGAGAGTCGTTCTAGAAAGGCTGAGGTCTGCGGGCATCACTCTGAAACCAAACAAAGCTCAGATAACGGCGACCCGAATAACATTATTGGGATTTATACTGCACGAGGATCGCATCTTGCCATATAAGGGTAAGCTTGACGCGATAGTCAGCTATTCATCGCTGAATATCGATGAGCTGAGGCGCTTTCTGGGGATGGTGAGTTTTTCTCGCCGATTCATACCAGACTGCGTGGCAGTGCAGGCGCCTTTGACAAAGCTCTTGAAGAAAGGCGAGCGTTGGGCTTGGAGCCAAGAGAAGGAGGCCGCATGGCGTCGCCTCACGAAGTTGCTGGCCAACACGGCTCAGCTGCAGCTACCCGATTTGAACAGGGAGTTTGGGATTCACACAGATGCAAGCGACCTGGGCTTAGGAGCAATTCTGCTTCAGGAGCATGGAGGTTCCCTCCGACCGATTGCGTTCGCGAGCCGTACGTTGATGCCGGCGGAGAGGAACTACTCGGTAACCGAGAAAGAGTGTCTGGCGATAGTTTTTGCACTCTGTAAGTTTGACTTATACATAGACGGAGCTGCATTTGTGATTGAGACTGACCACATGACACTCACGTTGTTGAGGCGCTTGAACGAACCAAGTGACCGCCTGGCGCGTTGGGCATTGCTGCTGCAGCGTTACGACTTCACCGTTCGCTACCGCAAGGGTAAAAACAATGCCACGGCCGACGCACTATCGCGTGTTCCAGTCTGACACGAGGCAAGTCACGTGACTAATTCGGAACAAACTGAGAGCGAGACATTCGCGCTAACGCAAACAACAGAGCAAACGTTAGTTCGAGGTAAGAGCGTGAATCACGTTAAGGCTGTCGTTAGCGCAGGGATTGTTTTCAGCAGAAGGGAACTGGTCGAAGCTCAGCAGAAAGATCCATTTTGTCGAAAGGTGTTCGACGGGAGCCGGGTGGTAATGAGGCCACCGCGCGCAAGGGGGCAGCTGGTATTGCTGTCAGTGCAGAGCGCTCGGCAACAGCTGGTAGTGCTGTGAGCACGATGGATTCATATCTGCTTGATTCTGACGACGTCCTGCTGAGGTACATCCCATCCGACGATGACACGAGTGAGTCATTCAAAGTCGTGATATCGCGCACGTTGAGGGGAGCACTTCTTCGCTACTTTCACGACTCGTGCATTGCTGGGCATGCGAGGGGCCCCAGGACTTATGCTAAGTTGTGTCGCCTCGCTACCTGGCCAGGTAGGTATGAAGCGGGATGTGATTCACTACGCCCGTTCATGTCGTGTGTGCCAAAGCGTCAAGTCACGAGGCGGACGTCTTCCCGGCCTAATGCAACGATTAACAGTCAGACTCCCTGGCAAATCGAGGCATGTGACGTAATGGGCCCGTACCCCACAACTCCTAGCAGAAACAAGTTCTTGCTGGTGATCCCGGATCAATTCACTACATGAGTGGGACTTTTTACCTTAGGAAGTTGACAGCTCGAGTGATTTTAGAAAAGTTGGTGGAGGTTTTCGCCAGGTTTGGGCTCCCTGAGCAGCTGATTACAGACAATGCGTCTTATTTGTTGACACGTGCGCCGCGTTGGGCATTAAGCATGAGAAAACAACTACCTACCATGCTCAGTCGAACCCCACGGAGCGAGTCAATAGCAACATCAAGAACATGCTTGTTGAATTCTCTGAAAGACATAAAGACTAGGATACCTATTTTCCAGAGATCGTTATTGCATTGCGATCGACTGTGAATCGATTGACTGGGTATGCATCTCTGAACCTAGAGAGAGAACTGCCGAATCTGATGAAGACAGTACTTGCGGATCACACTGGAGTGCCAGTAGCGACATTAGCACGTGCTGAATATGCAACACAGCTGCCCGAGATGCTAGCGGAAGCTTTACATAAAGCTCGGTATAATCTCAGCACAGCTCGAGCACAGCAGAAGGCGCAGTACGACGGCAAGCATCGGAACCTACGCTACGAAGTGGGCGATCTGGTGTTGTGGCGCCATCATGTTCTCAGCGATGCTAGCAAAAAATTTGCTGCCTCGCTGGCACCGAAATGATCCGGGCCGTACTGAGTGGGAGAAAAAGTTTCCTTGCTCGTGTATCGGCTCACGATGAAAGGTAAACCGAGGGGCGGACCGGTGCACGTATGTGACTTGAAATGCTACGTGGCACGGGAGGAGCAAGAGGACTACGCCCAGTCTCCCTTCAAGCCGCGTGCGGCGGGTGATATCGTTCGACACCGAGTGAGGAGCACAGAACCGCATTACTTCTTGCGTAACAGGCGGAGACAACTCTCCATGGTAGGCCGCGTTTGATAAGTTCGACGCGGGGTGCAAGGATTCGCATGCAATACATGTGCGATTGTTAACCTGTTCTTTTTTCTGTGTCGACTTTCACCGAGAAGATGGAGAGTCGAAAGGGAAAGAGGTGCCGCTGGAACAGCTCGGAGAGGAAACCGCTCTTCTCGCCGGATCACCCCCAACATCATCTATGTCGTCATCGTAGCCCCACCCGAGAAAGTGTCGCGAAGGCAATGTCTCGCGGAAAGCTTCTTCTTTTTCAGCTACAGCTGGAGTTCATTATGTGCCAGGTGCTCTTGTTAGAGGCGCTATTTAACGACTTGTCTCAAGGAGGGCACCTCGACAAAGAACTGAACAGGAAAATCTGTATCCGGCCGGCCAGTCACTGTGCGCTTCGCCCAAAACCAGCTAGGCACTGCACCGTCCTCCCGACCAGGCTGCAGAAATCAGGCACCTTTCTTTGCTTTTAATCACTACCACCACTGCCCCAAACGAGCGAAGCGCCGCTTGAGTCCTCCGGGGCAATCGGAGAGCGACATTTGAGCACTTATGTGCACGTCAAGGCCGTTTCAGAGAATGTGCCCGTTTAAAAAAGCCACTACAGTTTTGTTGCGAGGCAGGCTTCACGCGACCATGAAAACTCGTGTTGGGATTGGTTATCCTCGGCTTACCTGATTGGTCCACGCACCAGTGGTTGCTAGAAAACCCTATCTAAGCAGCGACTCGGGCCCCTTTTTGGTGTGAGCGAACTCGGGGTCAACAGCGCATTTCACCACCAGAGACCAGTCATGCAAGCCGAGGGGTATGCCATCATTTTCCATGTTTTGTATTTGGGACTGAGAACATTCTGTGAATTTGAGTTGTATTAGATAATTAAAACCCCCAATGAGTGCTCCCCGAAATCATCGTGTCGGCTGGTCATCGCTTGCCTGTGCGAAATCGCTCCCACGCTTCTTCGTCTCGACGGTCTTCAGATGTGCCTAGCTTAAACAACCCCGTAGTTTCGCTACACAAGCAACGTTACTTTCAACCTACCTCATCGCCCTCCTCATCGGGCTTGTACGCAACAGGCGCCAGGGTGACCAACCGCCAGCCCAGCCGGGAGAGCCAGCCGCCTCGAAGCCACTATCACAAGCCTACCTAGCCAACCCATGATTCTCCGGGCACCCTTTGGCCTCTGCTACCTCGAGGCCAAGGCGTGGCACGCCGAAGATGACTCTCGAGCCCGCCAGACCAGTGGAGCTTTGACCCGATGCGGCAGCCCAGACCATGCTAGAGAGGGCGGCCTGGGCCAGTGCTGAACGGGACCGCCACGAGCAACCTGAGTGGCAGAAGTAAACGGGGCGCGGTCCGGACCAGAGTGATACCGGCACCAGATCCAGAGCGGCAGTAACGGCGGCGAAGGCGACAGCAGTGGCAGTAGCGGCGGAGGAGGTGACAGCGGTGGCGATCACTGGCCATGATGCAAGTGGGCACGGCAGCAGTGATGGTGGTGGCTACTTTGGATGCAGCAACGACAAGTGGGAACACTGGCAGCACTCACGGCAGAGGGCCAACCGCAGGAGGGCATGGATTTGGGACCAACAATCCTAGCCTTCGATGATGAATAACAAAATAATCTCATGTTGCATTCTCTGTCGTGCGGGGACCTTCTTGAAGGGGGGAATGTGGGGGAGCACGCCCGCCCAGCCTCGCTTTCCATTTTCACTGCAGCGTGAAAGCTGTGTTGCGGGAATACTCGCACGGCCGGTGCTCACAATTCCTCCTTTCCGGGTGTGCGGAACAGGTCTCCCCTTTTCCCTACCCTGACTTTCCCTTTGTTTTTCCTAACCTGCCTGCTCGAGACAGGCGTGCATAAGTTTGATCGTTGATGCAACATGCAAAGCCAGGCTTTTACGCCTTTTCGGTTAAGAATTCCTATCTACCACCGGAAGTTTCACGCCTTTTTGGTGGACTTCAACCTTCCTAGAGCCACAAGAAAAGAATGTGTAAGATGCTAAAAGGAGAGGCTTGAAGGCAGGTGAGATTCTTCACCGATTTTCTTCTTGCCATTAACCTTCAGCAGGGCCTTTTCAAGAAAGCGAAGAAAATGTTCCAGCAGGATCTGCGGGAGGCCTCGCAAACAGCTGAGCTTTTTTGGCGTTCCATGGTGATTAGGCTACAAAAAAAAAAAATCGAAATCACCCGTTTTGGGGCAGTAAGTGGTCGTTCTTGGCAACAAAAGAATTCCAAATGACGTGGAGTGCCTTCTGGAACTCGGACCAAAATACTGCGGCCATCGGAGGCTTGATAAGACTGAATTTGTCAGTCTCGTCAGACAGGCTTTGGGAAGAACAAAAGCTGGTGAATTTGAGAGCTGTGTTCAACAGGGAGTCCCAAGGAATCCACGAGAGAAGGAACTTTGGAAATTTCGCATGTCATGTCTGCTCTTAGAAAAGCGGACATCAAGCCACTCCAGTCTGACAAGGAAGGAGGATTTGTCCTGGTTCCAAAATCACTCTATAAAAAAAAGGTGGTAGCAGTCTTATCAAAGAACTTCAGAGAACTGCCGAAAGTCGCTCCGGCTAAACTAAAGCGAGAGACTGAGAAGCTGTGCGAAATAGCGGGGCTCACTAGATTGGCCCTGTCGGTGAGGACATGCAAAGGTACAAACCTCTCTGTCTTCTTCACTGCCAAGACCCACAAGAAACTGTGTCCTTTTTCGGGTCATCGTATCGGAACGCGACTCCTGACAAAAACTTGTTGGGAAGTATTTACAAATGCATATTACAGCCCTGACCATTGAAGATCCGTTCATCATAAAAAAACCCCAGGATGTCTCAGACTTTCTACGTGATATGTGTCCCCCCCAAATGCCTGTGCGTTTCCCGTGGACATTAAGGAGTTATTTTATTCCCTATCTCAGGACATTCTGTGCGAGGAGGTGAAAGAGTGCATCTAGCGATATGGTGAGGATGTCTTTTGTGGAACTGACGTATATAGCTTTCTTGAATTTCTGAACTTTTAATTGCAGTCGACGTTCGTCACGAGAAATGAGAAATGGTACATTCAAAGACAAGGCGTGTGTATTGGTTCTTGTTTAGCTCCATTCCTCAGTGACAACTTATTGGCTCGTTATGACAAACACATTCAAGCAAGGCTTGCTGAGACACATACCATTAAGTTATTCCGCTACGTGATGATTTTTTAGTTTTTTATAGTGCAGAACAGTGTAACCCAAGGCAGCACACCGGGATTTTTAGCATTTTTTTCTGAGAACATGACCAATCTCCAGCTGACGACGGAGTTCCCGGACAATAACTGACTTAGATTTTTATACCTGGAGCTTATGTTTCTTCCAGAACACGTTTGCTGGCAACACGCTCCCCACTCCAAGAAGGTCCTGTTACCCTTTAGCTCAGCACACTCCAAGCTTGTTAAGCGAGGAATTGCCAGAGAATGTATGATGGCATCATTGTCAAGTCTTGCCAACACCAGGTTCAGACCAGTTTTGGCAACCAAGTTAACAGACTTAGGAAAGCAGGCTTTCCTGATCACCTTCTCTTGGCCATATCAGAATCATTCTGAATGTATTTAAGCAGAGCAAGAATACACGGTGCACATCTCAAGACCAGCAAAAACCAAAAGTGTCTGCCATCCCTTATGTGCACAAAGTTTCGCACTGCTTAAAAAGAATTGTTGAGAAAACGGGGGTAAAGGTTGTCTTCATGGCAAACAAAATAAGCTGAGCTCTCTTTGTAAAGAGTTAACTACGAAGGATCTTTATATGTCGGGTGCAATATGAAGCGCACAAAGATGTTTGTAGAATGTATTATAGGTGTTGTGTATCTGATTTATTCATCATGTGGTCAATACTACATCAGTCAGACAGGGCGCTGTCTGAACGATCGCATTAGGGAGCACGCGAATCTGATGCGCGGATCAGTGGGCAGCCACCTGGCAAGTCACTGTGCAAATTGTGGGTGCACACCTAAGTTAGATGAATGCCAAGTAATGGCAAGGTATAAGGACAAGAGGGCAGGTGAAATATATGAAGCTTTTTGATTCGCAAAGCAGGAACTGAGTGTGTATGTGCCCCATCCGTCAATCTGTCGGATAATGAAGACGAGTATTTTCTCAGTTAGGTTGTCATTTAAGCTAGGAATAAGGTGGTCTGGCGCATGCGCCGTCATTTGTCCTTTCATCTGTGTATGATCTCTTCACCCTCTTGAATGTATATATATTCCCGCCATCTGTGCCATAAAATTGGTTCTAAGTGTTCCCTCTGTCCTATCTCTCGGCTCCATCTTTCTTCAAAAAACGTTCCCTGTGCACTAAGAAAGTATATTTCTTTCAAAAATGCAATACCAACCAGCCCAAGTAGCCACTCTTTTGGGTCTCCCCTCCCTCAGCGAGAAAAGGTATTATTCTCATCAGGGAGAAGGAAACCGCGTCAGTGGACAAAAATAGCGTGCGGACGGCCGCACGGGCTCTCTGACAAAGGCCTTGGAAGAAGGAGGTAAAACGAACCTGCAACGCCCCCCCCCCCCCCCCCCCGCGAACCGAGGACGACAACGACAAAGGAGTAAGCGTCTACCCTTGTTTTCTGTACTACCTGCTCGCGACATTTGCGCCCTATTGCTAACGTCTAGCAATAAAGTGTCGTTATGTTGACCTATTCGCCTTATTCGCCCGAACCCATGTAGCTGCAGTGAGACGAGCTACAGATAGGGGACATTAATCGTGCATAGTACGACTGTGTGCGTCTGAGGCTTTAGTAAGGCTTCTGCGTCAGCCATACATAGGATGGACCCCCTAGAACGTCTGGCCCCTTTTTATTGCAATAGCAATTATATGGACAGTCCAGAATGTTTTTGCCGTCGCCACCGTGCTTCATCATATATGTATACATATGTAAATATATATATGAACACTCAAAGAAAAAAAAAGCCGTCCACGCTCGGTCCCAAGCTTGTCGCGATGCGCCGACGCGTGCCTATCTCTCACATGTACTTTGCCCTATGGATGGATACCTGCACACACGTGCTTATCCTTTAGTGGGGGAATCATGTGCCTTTGGCTTTCACTGAGACGAAAGCGTTAGTTGCGGGGCCCAAAGAGGTCACTCCTGTCTCTGCACAGGCCCCTTTTGCGAAAACAGCGTGCTTTACATACACAGCGAAATACAACTCGGACACTTGTTAGTTTGTACTCATCTGTACCGGTGATTACGTATCGTGCATCGTTTTTGTTTAAACAGCGCGTTATGTGTCGAGCTGTAAATGCTGTTTGCATTCTTGCTGCGAGTATCGTTTTCGTGCGTCATTTGTGTGTGAGCAGCGCGCCGCACCTTTTGATCTGCTTGCTGTTTTCTGCATTACATTCCAAGTTGCTGCTCTCGCATTCGTTGCTTCGCACTTGCGGCGAAACTGTAACTTTTCTTATTTTTTTACGTATTTACTGTCTTTAACCTACCGCTGCACGCCCTCAGAGCTCCTAGATCGCTGTCGCGTCATCATGACCGCGGTTTTGTGTGCCACGGTTGCGGCAAACGGTAGTTCATTTTACAATCCCCATGCGCTTGGCTGCGTACGCGCCTTCAAAACCAAGTCGTTTTATGCCATCTACGATAGCATCTGCCGCAGGTTTGTCCAGAGAGTTTGTGGAAAGTAGCCTTGCTTTGACTATTTGAGCGCACACTTTCGGGGTTCTCTCAGTTACGTCATTGCCATACATGATCGTGTCAAGAGCGACCGTGGTTTCGTCCTCAGTAGATGTGGCCACGACAATCACATGCACTGTAGTGCGCCGGCCGCACGCGTACTTCTGAAGCTTATGGTACGCTGCTCTCGGCCTTTGTTCGACAATTTCTGTACTAAAGTTCGTATCACTCGCCGCGATTGAGAAATGTGTTCAAAACATTCAAATTGAGGCCCTATCAACATAGTAAAATTTTGTTGGGGAATTTAAGAATTCGTATCTCCGCGGTTTCGCATGTAGTAAGAAACCGAAACTGAAAGTGCGAACAAAAGTGTTGACACAAATGAAGACGAGGAAGCGGGGTCAGACGAACTGAGCGCGAGAGCTTTGGAACAGCGACGGGCAGAGGAAGAGCGCGGCCAGTTGCAAGAGCATGCTTTGCCACGTTGGGCCCATCGGACCAGCCAGCACGAGCCTGGCGTTTCCTGCGGTGAGCGGGTGGCTTCCAGACTGGGCCTAGTGGCGCGTTTCCTTGGTGACGTGTGAGCAGGCTAGGGTGAGGTGCTGATCGTGGGCCAGATGGTGTCCGAGATCAACCAGCTTACAGAGTCGGTCTATGGTACCGTGTGTGCTTTTGTCCGGCACAACCGCATGCTGAGGGCGTAGCCTTCGTACCGCGTGTAGGTTCGTGATCTGGCACAACCGACTGTGGCGTGGTAGCGGCGCTACGCAGAGTCATTGTGCTTCGGATTGTTCCTGAGCCGGAGAAGTCAGCGCGCTCTCTCTCCTGCTTCCAGTGTGTGTTAACTGCGCGGTCATCGGTGTCATGAGTGACCTCTACGAACGATAATTCTGAACGCGTCAGGGCATGTTTAGAGATACATCTAGGCTACGGGACCGTAAGGACTGGGGAACGTAACTGTGCTGTACAGATAGCCACAGTTTTGTGATTGTTCCGCGTGTGTGAAGTCGATAAATGTTTTTCTTGTCCTTGTCTTGGGTTTCTGCCTCTGAGGGCCCAAGAACCGCCACATTTGGCGAGCCTCTGCCAGGATGGCTTATTAAAATCTAAAGCCAATACTCAGACAGAGCCTTTGTCATGAACAGGGAGAAATTTATTGCACTTGGCCGACAGCTAG
This sequence comes from Rhipicephalus microplus, assembly GCF_043290135.1. NCBI lineage: Eukaryota > Metazoa > Arthropoda > Arachnida > Ixodida > Ixodidae > Rhipicephalus > Rhipicephalus microplus. The sequence goes on from NC_134704.1 coordinate 220,990,894, forward strand.
TGTCGGAGAACGAGGAGCTCAGAGAGTGGGTTGAGCTAGAGTGCGTTGAAGCTCGAGATGAGCGTGCTAAGGAGTGCAAGATCGCGAAAGAAAACGCCGAGCGACAGCGGAAGCTGTTAGAGCAGCAGCAGAAGGTGCAAGAACAAGAGCTAAAGATCCTCAAGCTGAAACTTCGACTTCAGGAGAGCGCAAGCAGGGTACAGCCAATAGTGGCTGACAAACAAGGAGGACCCAGCATGAGCGCCAGAGGAATTACAGAGGTCTCAAGTTCTCATAAACTGATTCCGCCCTACCATGAATCTCAGGATGACCTCGACACGTGCCTGCAGCGATTTGAACAGGTCGCAACGTGTCAAGGGTGGCCGCGTGAAAAGTGGGCTCTTTCGCTTAGCCTATGCATGACAGGAGAAGCGCTAAAAGTCATAGGCAGGTTAGATCCAACAGGTGCGCTGAATTATGATCAGCTGAAAAGCGGCACTTCTTCAGAGGTTCCGCTATACTGCGGAAACCTACGGCGCAAAATTTCGTAAAACGAAGCCCGAAGAAAACGAGACTGGTCAGCAGTATGCTGCCAGACTCTCCAGCTACTTTGATCATTGGCTTGAAGTGGGAAAAACGGAGACAAGCTTTGCTAGCTTGCGAGACCTTATGATAAGTGAGCAATTCATGAAGGATTGTTCTCCGTCACTCAGGATCTTTCTCAAGGAAAGAAGTTGCAAAACCCTGAGTTCGCTGTGCGAGGCTGCCGATGACTTCATGGAAGCACAGGCGCTCACAAACTTAGGAAGAGAACGGATTCCCAAGGATTCGGGACCTTCGGTGTTCAAGCCGGAATCCGCAAAAAAGACGGAGAAGCCTGCAAGTCGCTGTTTCCTGTGTGACAAAGTGGGCCATTGCGCAGCCGATTGCTGGTCCCGCACGAAAGGAAATACTTTCAGCCGATGCGGAGTATGTAAAAATAGACACAGCAGTGACAGACGCCCCGGTAGAAAATTTGGCAAAAACCAGGCGTCATGTATGATGTCGGAAAAACACCTGAACATGTATGATGTATGATGTCGTCATGTATGATGTCGGAGAAACACCTGTCTTGGGTTTCTGCATTTGAGAACCCAAGAAACGCTACGCGCATCGTTGAGATTATACTGTACGTTTACATGAACGCTTAAACTCATTTATAATAAAATGGGGTAGGTTCGAAAATCCTGGAGCTGATTTAGTTGCTTTTTTGTCAATGCGGCCAGATCAGGCACAGAAATTTCAATTTTCGGGAGATTTTCATGACAACCGTCATGATAATCTCTCAAGAGTAGTATTGTCCGCACTGTAGGTGCATTAAACAGGCTGCAATATTTACTACCAACAAGCATGAAGCACCACATCTACAACGAACTTATACATTCCCGTTTAACGTACTGTTTTCTAGTTTTCTCGACCACAACACAGTATAATTTAGGATCACTTCAAATGCTTCAAAACTGTGAGATAAGCACCTAAATATATTATTCCAAAAATAAAATAATAAAGGTGCCCAAACTCTACACATACAAACTATTTCTTGAAGTTATGCGGCAATTTAAGTCTGACAAACATTCCTTCCAGATTAAGTACAGTGTGAAAACGACAGGCTACAAATTCAGAAATAGTTCTGTATTTATACCATGTAGCAGAACAAATTACGGAGAACAAAAACATGCTGTTCAAATTCCTAACCTCCTCAATGAGTATACCTTTACCATAGATCTTCTGAAATCTGGAATTGAGAAGCAAGCATATCAAAAAACAATAAAAAAGTATTATTTTCAGAGGACTAATGCAAATGAAAGAATATTATGTATTGTGCTGATTTTTTTTTCTCTTCTTACATGTAGATTACGAGCCCTACAAGTTGTTCCCAGTCTTTTTTTTTTTATGTGTGTAGATGAGTATAATGCGATTTTTTTTTTCTGCTCGAGAGTAGCGCATGCAATATTTTTTGCTAAATTGTACGTATGTTTTCTCTTTTTTTTTGCTATAGGACTGTGTAATATTGATTAGAGGTGTAGTATTTGATTTCCATGTACCCTTTTATATTTGTAATAGTCTTTTTCTGCTGCTGCTGCTGCTGCTGCTATATGGGTGGCACGGCCCAGTTAGGCAATGCTTGCCTTTTTGCCGTGTCTCCTTGGACAATTTTGTAATTGTTCTTAATAAACCAATAAAGAAAGAAAGAACCGTAAAAAAAAGGTCAAAATCCAGGAGTCTCCCGGCCAATCTGGGAGACTTCGCAGGCATGCAATCGCAACCTGTAATGTAATAGGGATAAATTAAAAATTGTTAAGGAAGCATGTCTCATCAACAGCCCTTGGAGGTTTCACAGCTGCTGCCATTGCCGCACAACAGATGCACAACATGCAATGTCCACAAGCATGAAAGCTGAGACTTAAGTCTCAGCTTTCAAGCATTCTAGTCCAGCATAATTATTTTATTGAAAATTAAAAAAAATGAAACAGTCTGAAGAGTTGGTGCTAGCTATTAGCAGGCTTTCGGCGCAGCAGCAGCATATGCAAGTCCATGACATTGGTGCCGGTGAGCCCCGTGATGAGGTGGTCGGCACCACTGTTGAAGGTGCGAAAGAAGTGGTGCGAATCGTTGCGCTCCAGGTCTCCTATGGCGTCGATGCCCTGAGCGGAGGCCTCGGGCACGGTTGTGATGTGCACCATGGCACCTGCCGCATCCGTAGGCCCATCCTGGCCATCTGTACCTGCATCATCGATGTGGGCTGTCAGATAAGCATCATGCGGAATTCCACAGCTTTACTAGGCTGACTCGCTGCATTGATTAAATGAATTTGCGAGAATAGTGCAGCTGCAGAACTAGGTCTGCTATTCTCAGCTAAACAATCAAACAAAAAAAGACCACGGTATTTCATCATCTTGTTGCCATGCCGTGCTATCCAAGTGCAGACATGAGCCTGGGCTTCTGTCGACAGCGAGGTCAAACGCAGCTGCCTACTGGAAGCTAATGGCTAAACCACTATTACTAGAACCGCTTCAGCATAACAACTTTGAGTGCAGTATGCATGAAAGAGCAACTGGTGCTGTATTTTCGCCAGGCTCCAAAAGATTTTGTGAGGTGTGCGGGATCAAACGCATTGCAAAGTTTTGTTGACAAACACACAGTCTAGATTTCATCGCATGTAGACAGAAGAGATTACTATTTTTGCTCATCCACTTTGCCAACATGTTGTGTGGCAAAAAACGAAACAAAGAAAAAAAAACCCTGCAAACACAAAGAGACAAAAATAACACAAAAAGTATAGTCCTTAAGAAAAGATGTGGGTCGAAAAACAAGAGTTTACTCCAAATTACCGATTTTTTATTTTCGCCTGTTTTGATAAAATTGGTACCTTTACTGTTATAAAAAAAACAAAACGCAGGTCGAGACTTAACTAGAAATGCTTTAAAATTGCATCTAAAGAGCACAAGGTGGCTGTTAAAAGGTCCAAAGTGTGCAGTCTTCAAGCACATTGCCGCCGATAACGCGCCGCTGCTCGCCATTGTTGATCCCATGAGCAGAAAACTCGAGCCTCACCCTTTAAATAACAACAGTTTCCCTCGCTGATGCAGCAGAAGAAATAATAAAAAGAAGCCTGCTTCTGCGCGTTTTACGAGCGCCGCGACTGGCTTATCACGTGGTACGGATCGGCGACCGCCATTGGTCGCTGTGCGCCTTTATGTGCTGTGGAGCATATTTGCGGGGTCCATGTCTTGTCCAGGCTTTTCTAGTGTATTTATCTTCGTTATGAATGAAAAAAAGCCATTGCTCGCATGTGAAAGCCGTTGTGCACCACGCTCTGTAGGAGTAGGCTACGAGCAGCTGGTCCGATTTGCGGCAGTTGTTGGTTTGCAAAAGCCAATGCACCAAAAGTCATTCACACCGGTCAGCTGGAAAGTTCATGATGTGGCGATGGATGACGTCAGCGCCAATCTTGCGATGGCGAAGGAGCTTGCAGTGAGGGAACTTAGAGGGGACAACATTGCCATTGTGTACGACGGTATGTGGCACAAACGTGGCCACAAAATGGCATGACACTGGACTTAGTTTAGATTTCGCAGTCCTGTCGAACTTCTTCCTAGCTTGCAGTTTCTCAGCCCCAGTTGGCACAAGGCTCTGCCAGATGTAGCAGCAGTTTGGCAAGCATTTCATGGCCCTGTCTGTGAGCAAAATGTCTGTGAGGAGTCGGCTCGAAAAAGCCGAGAGAGACAAACTCATAGTGCTGGCATATTTTAGTGGCAGTGGCCGCTGCAAAAAGGATTGTTCTTTTTGGTGCGCAAATTTCATCAGATGTAATGATATCTTTGATAAATGAATACTGAATTTCAACTTTAAAACTAGTTTTTTCTGAAAACACAAGTTTTGCCATTTTTTACAATGTGCCCCTTCTTTTTTGGGCACTTCTAGTACTCGAATATGCAAAATATTTTGCCAAATTTTTCCCAAAGTATAACAAATACAATTATCTAGTTTAAATTTCAATGCTTTATTGTATAATAAAAAATTCTATGTAAACCTTCACTAGGCTAGGTGAAATATGGACTTCCTTTGTCTATTATTTTCCACGTCTACTACATATTTTGTATGTGCTTCCTAATTAATTATTTGCATTCTGCATTTTATTTGAAACATTATGAACTATGAATGGTAAAAATTATGGTAGTTTTGAGATGAAAATAGGGGGGGGGGGGCGAAATAATCAAGGTTTTCACTTTGGCTTGTTGCAGAGCTAGAAGTATGCAACTTGCAAGAAAACTAATTATATATTTGAAATCAGCATAAAAATTTCCATAAAGAGCTCAAGTTTCATTGCTCTAGGCTGAATATTTAAAAAAGTGTCTTCGAGTAGCATCCCCCCTTAAGTTCGCTAATGCAGATAAAATCCGACATGAACAACTTCCAGTCATGTGCTGCTGAGAGATTGTAATGCTGTCCTGAATAGCCTTACAATCTAGAGCGCTGGGACGTCAAAGCACTGTGTATGGCCTGAAATATCACCCAAGTTTTAAAGACGATAATATTTCTTGGGGTACCTCCACACGAACATTTGGTCGGTCTTTCTGTCTCTTTGTGTGCTTGTCTATCGAAATGATACCCGGCTAAAATCCAACCATATCTACAGCACCCACCAATATTGCTCTGGTTTCTGCGTTTATACTTCTGTGATTGTCAAATAAAAAAATAATACGCCTATCTGAGACACAGTATCAACACTATGTGGTGTGTTTCTTCGTACTAGAGAAGGTATACATAAGTACAGTCGAATCTCGATAATTCAAACTCAAAGAGGCCCAAAAGTTCGTTCGAATTAAAAGAAGTTCAAATTAATGAAAGCTAAGTAAACGGAAGGCTCCCCATGCAGTGGCGCATGTGCAATGAGCTAACACATGAGGGTTGTAAAGGAAAACTACCGATCGGCGAAGAAACCAGACCGAACGCTATTTCTTGTTTCCAACTTCTTCTTCTCTTGCAGTACTAGCCTGCACACGTTTATTTCTTTTCTTTTACAACATATTCCGCCCCCCAGTAGCGTCGCTCGATTTCAGCCAGTACAATTTCTGCACTGGTTCTCTGAAAAACTTCCCGTCTTGAGCTTTCACTCGACAAGCTTAGACTGTTTGGAGAAAGTGTGTCCAGACTGCAGTTGTTCGACGTCCTTCGCGAATACTTCAGCTGAACATGTCGGACCCAAAACATTTCTGACTTGCTTATCTCCCGTGCCAAAATTGTTTCGCTCAGCGAAGTTTGAAGTTCAGGGCATCGATCCACAAAGCGAAAGACCCAGGCGGGGAGGCGCAGGAGCTTCTGCAGGTCGCTATGCTTCCTTATATCGATTACCGGGTGTAAGTTTCTGGACGACGCTTGAATACATGTTGCGTCTCAATCTCTGCCTCTTCGTTTATCGGTGTGTACTGGTTAGGTTCTGGAGGCCAGCTTGATTTTGGCTGGGACAACCATTCTGGTCCATACCACCAATAGCGACATATGTAGAGTCCTTATCGGTATGCCTCTAGTCAGTACATCCACCATGTTGTCTTTGCCCAGGCAGTAGCGCCATAACGCTGTTTAAGTAACTTGCATTATTTCAGTCACTACGTGCTTTACAAATTGACTCCACTTGCTATAGTTTCTGCGGATCCAGCTCAGTGTGATCATGGAGTCTGTCCACATGACGCTATGGAAATGCTTGAAATCCCATGAGGAGCAAATGTATTTTAGCAATCTGGCTCCCAATACTGCGACCATAAGTTCGAGCTTTCGAAGCCTTAATGTCTTAATAGGTGCCACTCTTGACTTCGCTACTATCAGAGAGGTAGCTGAGTTCCCACCTTCATGAAATGCTCTCAAATAGGCACATACTTCATAAGCCTTCAGGCTGGCGTTGACCAATATATGCAGTTCAGCCTCTTCAAGTGCTCCATGCAGTCGGTCTTTCACGCAACGCGGAATCTTTATGTGGCCGAGCTGTATTACATCTGCACACCAGGCTGTCCACTGCGTCCTGATCTTCGCGGGCAATTCTTTATCTCAGGAATGGCCTAAAACCCAAAGGCGTTGAAACAAAAGCTTCGCAGTGATGGTGAATGGGGATAGAATGCCAAGCGAATCATAAATTCGAGAAGCAACCTTCAGTAGGGTACGTTTTGTGTCGAGCTGGCCAGCCACTAAATACTGGGCCACAGACTTGGAAGAAAATTTGAAGTAATCATTTTCTATATCCCAATGAATTCCCAAGACCGCAGCTGCTTCTCCGGATGCTCCTTCTATTTGCTCCTGCTGGTTGTTAAAAATGTTCTGCAGCTAATGGTCATTGGTCTTCCACTTTCTGAGCTTCATGCCAGCATTTTTCATAATTGCTTTCGACTGCTCGTAGATGCGCCGACCTTCATGGAATGTGTCCGCACCCACCAATGAATCGTCGACATAAAATGCCTTCTTTAATGTAGAAGCGAGCTCTTTGTCTTCACATGCGTTATCAAAGTGGTAGTGAATAGTTGCCATGCGCAAGAAAGGGCTTGAAGTTAATCCAAACGATACCCGTGTCATGCGCCATTCGACGAGTTTATGGTGTTGGCTTACGGAAATGGAGTCAAACCAGAAAAACCGGAATGCATCTCAGTCAGTCTCCTGTATCTCAATTTGTAAGAATGCCTTTTCGATGTCAGAATTGATGGCGACAGGGAACCACCAAAAGTGAAGAAAGACTTGGAACAATTTTGGATTGAGGTTCACTCCTTTATCCAAGCAGTCGTTAAGGGATGGTACACATTGGGTGTGTGACGATGCGTCAAACACTACAAGCAGTTTGGTAGTTAACGATTCCTCTCTTATTACTTCTCGATGTAGCATATAATATATGGCGTGATCTTGCTTCCGAGGAGTATCCTTAGGCATCACTTCCGCGTTGCCCAACTCCAGATATTGCCGGATTACTGTGTCATATTGCTGCAACATTCTTTCCATCGTTGATAGCTTCCATGTTAATCTTTGTAGACGTCATAGCGCAATTTCCCAGTGGAATCGCGCAACAGACTCGTGGGAGGAAGGTTCCATTGAATATGCGATGCCCATTGCTTCTGGTTGCCAAAAAGATTGCAAGGTCTGCGAGGTTGATTCGTCATCACCAATTTCTTGCACTTTTAGAATGCAGACCATTAGGCTAGAGCTGCACTCAAGAAAGGCTTTTTGATGACTGGGTCCTTGTAGCGTCCATCCAAAAGCTGTATCGGTTGCTACCAGTCTTGGAACCTCTGCACATTTGACGACACGTCCCGACATGATTTGCAAAAGGTGGTCAGCCCCGACCAACAAGCTGATGCTATTTTCTGTTTGCGCATCAAACTTCTTTTTGTCCGCAATGACTTTGCCTTCAAGACGCAGGTTCTGAAGGAAATGGCTGTCAACTTTCGGGGAAGCAATATCGTGACAGATAACTGGAACAAAGATTGCGCGCAACGTGCAGGTGTCAGAACAGTGTTGGCTACGAAGAGAAACTTCTACCACTTGCCGTCTTTCCACAGTACTTGGTGATGAACAGCCAAACGTATTCAGCGCAATTTGTGTTTCTCCGAGCACCTATAGGTGTAATGTCTTGGCGAGATCTTCCGTGACGAAGGATCGCTGGCTCCCTCCATCGAGAATCCCTCTGACATACCTTGTGTTGCCGTTTTTGATGACAAAGCCGCGAAACGTTTGTAGATATACTTCACTGTGATTTGTTGTGCCCCCACTCAGTGAATCCTTGTCACACAGCGTAACTGATTCTGACGACACCATTCCGACTGTGCTGCCGGAGGTGTCAACTGGACAAAGAGGTGTCATTGATTGGTTCGATGTGTAGTGCGGGTCGCACATACTTGATGCGTGCCTCCCGTGGCAACTCGAGCAGATGAGTTTGACGCGGCATGAATGTGCCTGATGTCCTCGGGAAATGCATTGATAGCAGTGATTGTCTATCGCAAGCATTTCTTTTTTCAAATCGATGACAAGGTTCGTGTCACAAGCGGGGGTGCCATGTTTCTTTGACTTGCAGAAAAAACACTCACCCTAGCTGCTCGATGTGTTGTGTAGCACGGAAGCCATGTTGGTGCTGCTGCTTCGAGTCCTCCGTGCACAGTCATTCAGCACTCAGTCATTAAAGGGCTTGCACTGCTCCCAACTTTCTAGCTCTATACGTGTATAAGTGAGCAGCTCCTTTAACTCCGCATCAGATGTAGCAGCTGCATGCTTGGCTCAAAGGCATTGGCAGCAGACCCGTTTTCTCTTAGTGCCTGACTGCGCTTTGCACGTGTGTAGGCCAAAATAATGTTGTATGGTAGGGCTTTCTGTAAAATATCAATCAGCATAGCAGAAAAGATAAGCGTAGGAACATTTAGTGCAGTTAGACAACGGATATTCAGCTGCACAGCATCGCAAAGTCGCCTAAGGCCGCGGACGTCGCTTCCCGACTTGATGTGAGGTAGATTGTGAAGCACTGATAGGTGGTGTTGCTTGATCAGTTTTCGATCTCCGAAGCGTTCCTTCAATAACTTGATGGCGTCTGCATAACAGGCTTCGGAAGTCGGAAAACCACATATCGCAGCTGCCGCTTCATCCGCAAGATAATGAAGTAGATAGAAGAACTTCGTCGATGTAGACAAAGCGTTGTTAAGGTGGACAGTTTGCTCAAACTGCTCCCAGAAAGCCGACCATTCATGTATATCACCTCTAAATGTTGGCATGCCAAGGTTCGGCAGCCTTGGGCCAATTGCGGTCGGCACATCAGAAGGTGATGGGTTTGCGTTCTGAGGAGCAGCCGCCGCTGTACAGTCTCCATGTCGCAAATCGTCTATCTTGCAGTGAATCTCAGCTAACATGCTTATAGCTTTGTCATTATACTCTGCTCCCGCGACATACTCAGCTTCGAGCTCCTTGTCCGCTAGGTGCTCCTCGATCGCATCATTGATCTTTGAGAGCTCGTTGTTGCTCACTGACAAACGGTCATAAATACCTGTGAGCTTGGGCTTGTCCGCGGTAGGGTCACTTAGCAGTAACCTTGCTTCTTGCAGGAGCTTGGTGTTCCGGGCTCGTCGAGCGGAGCGCTTGTTCTTGAGGCGATTCATTGGATCCAGTGTTAAAGTCTAGTCTGGTCTACGCCGATCAGGAACGATCCGTTGCAATCCTGGCCACCCGCAGAACGACGGGGGCCAGTAGAAGGTCTCCTCCAGTCGTGCGATGAATGAGACGTGTCCACACGAGGGATTTCGGCACCACGATGTAAAGGAAAACTACCGAACGCCGTTTCTTGTTTCCAATTTCTTCTTCTTCTCTTGCGTACTAGCCTGCACACGTTTATTTTTTTTCTTTTCCAACAAGGGGGAAGTTTCAGAAGACTTACATTTATTCACAAATTACAGAACATCCGTCATTAATTGCAATAATCGGTGATGCGCATCTGCACACGTTTGCCTTGCAGCGAGTCAACCAATTTCGCATGCAGCTTGCAAAGCATGTCTACTTCGGCTACGGCATTCTCCTGGCAAGAGAAGTTGAGCGGCAATGTCCAGCACCGACACACTCTAAAGACGACGACAACAACTGCATCTCCGTTACTACCCTCTCCGCGAAAGCTGCAGCGTGGCCAACACGTGACGAGAAAAGAGGAGCATGTATATGTGCAAAGAAGCAGATCGGCATTTGAGAGAGAACGAACACTTCATGGCAGCTTTTTTTTTTTCTTGCTCTCTTTGCACGCTTTGTTGAAAGGAGAAGGGTTATGTGACAGGGACGGGAAAGGGGGAAGCGTGGCACCGGCGCATGAGAGAGAACCACACCCCGCGACAGCTTTTTTCTCTCTCTCTTTACGCATGGCGTTAGAAGGAGAACAGTCTTTACGTGGCAGTGGCGGAAAGGGGAGAAGCGTGCACAGGCGCGTTGCAAATCGCCATTTGAGAGAGAGCAAACATTCCATCGCAACCTTTTCTTTCCTTTTCCTTTCCTTCGAGGCACTGCGCCATACTCTCTACCAGGCTGCAGAAATTAGGTGTCCTTCTCCTCTTCTGACCACTACCACCACCACCTTTCCTTCGCGCTCAGTGTTGAGGTGTCGGAGGTGCCGCTGCGAGATTGGGCGGGGTGCTGAGAGCATTTTCTGAGCGCAGTATATTCGAATTAACCATCAAAAGTGCTTGCACGTTTGACTTACCAGGGGTTTTCGCCTATTGATATACACATAGCTTTGACAGGACCTCATTGTGAGTTCGAATTAACCGGAAGTTCAAATTAAGCGTGTCCGAATTAATGAAATTCGACAGTAATTCTAAGGACCGTAGCGTTTATCATGCTGCGCTGACAATGCAAAGCCATGCATGAATAGGCAATGTTTCTTACGCTTTGCTAAGATGACACAGTGGTTGCACCAAGGAGGTTGTAGTACTAAAATTTTTGGAGTGGCAGTCCCGCATACCCACCCATGTATTGAAGTGAAGCCGCGGCGGCCTTATTGTTCAGAGCAGAAGGAGGTGGCGACTGCCTTGTAGCACCCAGTGCTCTAATGCACTGGGCGCTTGCGGCTGCGCATTTCATTATAGCTACTACAACACCTGTTTATTATTCTTAAGAGGCGACGGGATGTGGTAGTGACTTTATTGCACTTCTGCTTTAATTTTTTTTCACACTTAGCAATTTAAGCGTGTTAAAGAAAAGGTACTCAGGGACATCAATTCGTATTATATGTTTACACAGTTGTCTCACAGCAGAAGTAACCAGTGTGAACATGCAGTGAAATTAAACGTTTCACTCGCACACAATTATAAGCCCTTGGCGAAAAACAGTACAGCGTGTTTGCAAACTCTTAATTATTGTGGGGGGTATTTGCCTTTTCACGGAGTTGTTTGAGAAGCTCTGGGATATCCGGAGAAAACGATTGCTTGGAAAAGTTCCAATTCTTCATCTGACAGTATGTTCTCCTCCAGTATCTTGTCAATAAAATTTCGAGAAGCCTCAATACATTTTAAAAGGCTCTATTGATACAGCAACGATGTTTTATCCTTTTTTTGCAGCTGCTAATTGTACCTCGTTTGCGATTCATTCAGTTTTTTTTTCTTTCTTGTACCACAATTCTTTGTGGGTGAAGTTTGGAGCTAGAGGGATTTTGACAGCTCCATCAATAAAAGGTACTTTAGGCGAAAGTGTTCATTTCCCTGACTTTTGAGAGGAGCCTGTTTCCTTTTCTTTCTACATGAAGGGAGGCATATCGCAACATAAGAAATTTTTGCATTGGGAGCGTAGTGCTCATGCGAATATAAGAAACTCAAAATCCAGGCCAAAGTGTTCATTTCCCTGACTTTTGAAAGGAAAAAAAAATGATATTGCTACAGCAGAGCTCAGTTTGAGCGTGAAGAAAACATACTATGCAGTTAAGAAGGGGATAAAACAGACGACAGTGTGAGCGCTAACTTCCAACTTTTGTTTATTGCGTACCCTTACAACACATTATATAGCTCATTCCATGTGACGCCACAGACATGACGAAACCGCACACGTGTGGCACAGCGCACTATCAAGGAAACCTAGTTGTTACCTGATTACAAATTATCAATTCTATACTAATGCTTCACAGCACGCGCTCTAGGAAATTGAGCTCTCTTTGAGATAAGGCCACAGACGGCGTACTCACGCACAGCTTTGCCCATTTTTTTATAGCGTTTAGCTCAATAATTTCCCTTCTCAACTGGTTACGATTGCGGCCCAAGATGACACACTGATCAAAGAATGGAGTGCATCTATTACAATGCACAGCCAGAAAACCACCAGAAGAAAGCTTGTTTTTTACATTGCAAGAGTGCTCGCGCAAGCGGTCATTAACACACCTACCAGTCTGCCCAATGTAAACCGTGCCACACGACAACAGGAACACGTACACAACAGCTAGGGCGCATTCAACAAACTTAGTTCCATGCTTCTTTCCACAGGTGGGTTGCACATCCTTCTTGAGGTCGGTAAGCTTACATAGACGGCTTAGTTTGTCTGGAGCAGAGAACACCGCGCGGACATTTCCTCTCAGGGCTATTTTTTTCAAATGGTGCGAAATCTGATGTACGTATAGAATCACACTGATTTTCCCAGCATCAGACTCACCATTGGTCTGATTTCACACCATTTGAAAAAGATAGCCCTAAAAAGAAATGTTTGCGTGTTCTCTGCTCCAGACAAACTAAGCCGTCTGTGTAAGCTTACCAACCACAAGAAGTAGGTGCAACCCACCTGTGGAAAGAATCAAGAATTAGCAGGAGGTGGATATCCTGGAGAAGGATAGCAGCTCAGGAGAAAGACCTGTCATGTGCCTTAAGTCAGTGTCGCAGAACAGGCAGGACATTTGTGCAGCCCACACTTCATGAGCGGTTAAAATGACAAAGACATGTGCTCTAATAAAAACTGCTGCCAACATCAAAGCCTCCCTGACAATGTTTAATTAGGCTTCAAAGCATAATAAGTTAATAACATCTTGTTGCCATTGCTCAACAAGAGTGCAAAAAAAAGAGCATACGTTCTCGATGTTATCAGCATTGTGGCATTCTGCAAAAGGCAGCACTGCCATAAATGTTCTACAATTGTTATTTTTTGGCTGGCATCTTTTCACAATAAGAGCTATGTTGTTTTACTTGTGTGACCACCTACCTGCTGCCAGTACCACGAGCTCAGCATGCTGCAGCTCGGCGTGGTTGAAGAGTCGATTGAGCTCAATAGCGGCCGCCAGAGCCAGCTCCTGGCAGCGACCCCCTTTGCCAGAGCCCGTCACGTGCACAGTCGTCTCACCCGCAGTCACCACGCAGATGGGCCGGCCCATGTCGAAGGCCCGTTCGGCCGACTCTTTCAGCTGTTCCAGTTCGCGATAGCGGACCTGGATCCCATGCATATTGAAAATTAGAGCTACAAGAAGAGACCACCAGCACAATTAGGGAGGTAGCTGTATCAGGTAGATAAGCTGAAGTGATGCGCACCTGCAAGCACCATCGTCGGCGCATGCTCACCCCTTGTGTGCCTTGTCCCCTGCCGGGCATAACATGTGTGTGAATAAAGGCTGGATGCTTTTTACCTGTCTGCAGAAAACTAGTCACGGTTGTCACTCAGTCGGTACAGCAACCGATACACGGTGTCAGAACGAGAAGACACAGCCACAGTGCAAATAACAAGAACGCCGACCAAGGTGAAATACACAAAAGTTAAAAAGACGTTTCGGCTCCCCACACAGAAGCCTTGTTCACAGTGACCGCAAATGGCATAGTGCGCTCTTTTTATGCACGTTTCATCACGTGTTGCAGACATCGCGCGTACACAGAAGGGAGTGTCCCAATATTTCTGTTCAACATATGCGCAGTAGTTTGAGTGGCCAGAGATTCCATGTGCAACCATGGTAACAACTTTCTTTCCGTGGCAATGATGCAGGCTTTATCCCAGTCGATAACGTGCCCAGTAGACGCAACATGTTCTGCGAGGGCATTAGAAGCTACTTTCTCGTTCTTGATGTCATTAAAATGTTCCCGGAGCCTTCTTTTGTAATTGCCCGTTTCACCAATGTATCCGTATTCACAGTCTTTGCAAGGAGTTTTATACACGACGCGGGAAAAATCATGTCTGTCCAACTTATCTTTGACATTTGTGAGACGGCCTCAGAGCTTTCTTGTCCGAACGTGAGCCACTTGGACGTCGTAGCCGCGCAATAATCGAGCGAGGATCTCGTTGAAGCCTGAAACATAAGGCACCGATGCGTGTTTTCTTGTAGCAATGGTGTGTGACAGAGCCGGGCGCTGCAGTTGTCGCTGCACCGAGTTCATGTAGGAAAGCGGGTATCTGCAAGTAGCCAGCTCCCGTTGAATGGACTCTACATCTTCTACTGTGTCTTCTTCCTTCGAACGAATCCTCCAAGCACGCTTTACGAGTGTAGACACAACAGAACGTTTATGGCAGGATGGGTGAGAATTGAAACTTAGAAAACGACCGGCGTGTGTTTTTTTTCTGTAGACGCTGAAAGTGATTCTTCTTTCACGGTAAACTGTATCGCGGCCTCCACAGAATTTAGCTATTTCAAGAATACTGGCAGGGCATCTCGTTGCAAAACACAGAAACAATCATCCACATATCGAAGGAAGGTCTTTGGCGGGGCAGCAAATGAAGTAAGAGCCCGGTTTTCAACAGCCTCCATGGTAAGGTTTGCGACAGTGACGGACACAGAAGATCCCATTGCAGTGCCATGCACCTGCTTGTAGTATTTGCTCCTGAATATAAAGTAGGTGTTCTCTAAGCAGAACTGAAGCAACCGTAACAGATCAGGAACATCGATGGGCGTGCACAGCCACCGTGCTTGTGCACGGTCAAGCAGAATCATGAACCTTGTGAAGCCACCAGAGTCGCTGCATTTTGTCATCGAAATTAGTAAGCAGTGGAACCTTTCGAAACAAAAGTTCAAACTTTGCTTGGCTGCTTCTGCAGCAGATAAAATGCCTAGACAGGATGCTACAAAGATCGCCTTATTGCCAACTCTGGCAGGTGATGATGCCTTAGAACTTTCCAATTTCACCTTTAAGGACGACAAGAGCAGAGAAAGTTATGCAGCTGTCATTGCTAAGTTCCACACTTAATGTGCCGAACACCTGAATGAAGTGCATGAGCACTGCATATTCCAGAAACGCATCCAAGCTCAGGGTGAGCCAGTTTATCAGAGAGCACAGAAAGATGTCTCGCTTCTGAAATTTTGGCACGATAGCAGACTCATTCATTCGTGA
This sequence comes from Rhipicephalus microplus, assembly GCF_043290135.1. NCBI lineage: Eukaryota > Metazoa > Arthropoda > Arachnida > Ixodida > Ixodidae > Rhipicephalus > Rhipicephalus microplus. The sequence goes on from NC_134704.1 coordinate 221,006,193, forward strand.
CCAAATAGTATTTGGAACGAAGGATGACAAAGTCAGACAAAAGTTGCTGCAATATAAAAAGTCAACTTTGGGTAAAGCGGAAGAAGTCTGCAAGGCTACGGAGATGTCGGCCACCCAAAATGAGATTTGGTCACAAGAACCGAAACAGATTGATGCTGTAAAACGACATTTCGCATAACATCTTCACGGTAAACTCTTTATCCCGCCAAGCCGTACATCTTGTCGCCTTTTTAACTCGTGCAGCGTCCAGCGTTTGCACGGTTCTACGTCTTCTTTTAGTCAATCTTTTTTGCCAACAGCCATTGCAGAATGGAACACTTTGCCAGACTGTGTTGTCGTTGAGCGAAACCCTATTGCGTTTAAGCAGTTGCTCACTGATCATCTTACGCTGTAAAATTCTTTTACACTGTTCTTGCTTTTCGCCTTTATATGCCTGATTCAAATTGTAACATTTTTTTTTTGCTTTTAAATAAGTCTGCATTTCTATGTGTTATGTTTCAGTATTGTGATCCGATATGTTTTGTAACTCTTTATGTAACCTCCCCCCCCTTATGTAATACCTCGAGAGGGGCCTTTAAGGGAAAAATAAATGATGATGATGATGATGAATACGAGGAACAGCCGGCAACGTTCAAGTGCCGCAAGTGTGGGCGTGTACACGGTCCACGAAGCTGCCCTGCATTTCGCAAAACATTGGAAAAATGCCAAGGCTAGAATCATTTCGCTGTACAATGCAAGGCAAGCAGACAAGTCCAGGAAGTACGGAGCACCGAGGATACCGATGCGGAATTTGGCATTTTGGACATCGGCGTCAACAGCGTTCGAAGAGCAGGTGACTGTGACTGGGTGGTGAGAGCGCAAGTTTCAGGCATGACACTGGACTTGAAAGTTGACACAGGATCGCAAGCCAATCTCATGCATGTCTCGGCATACAGAAAGCTGCAAATAAGAATACCCTTGGCTAGAAATAACTGTATCCTGCGATCTTACGCCAAAGGAGTCAACAAACATCTTTGCACTATGGTGACAGTCGGAAGCAAAACGGCAAAGATTGATTTCTTCCTCGTGAAGAAGGATCGGCAGGCCATATTAGGACTGCAAGCGAGTGAGCTGCTCGAACTATTCTTGCACACCGCTAATGAATGATGTTGGAATAATCAGCAGCAAGGAAGTTGTCCAGCAGTATCGACGCCTTTTTTTCTGGGACTAGATGTATCAACCGCTCATACACCATGGTTTTTCGAGAAGACGCTGTCCCAGTTGTCCAGCAACCCGCCGTTTGCCCCTTGCCTTACGAGAGCCTCTGCGCGAAGAACTTGACCGCATGGTCAAAGCCGGCATTATAGACAAGCAAGACCAGCCGACGGACTGGGTAAGTCCTCTGGTTAGTATCAGAAAAAAAGACGGCAAGCAAAGGTTATGCATGGACCCGAGGAAAATTAATAACTGTCTGAAGAGCGAGCATTACGAGATGTTGCGTAGAGAAGATATTGAATCTGAATTAGCGGGAGCACGTTTCTTTTCGCGCCTTGATGCCAACTCAGGGTTTCATCAGATACCGCTGCATAAGGAAATGTCAAGAGTTTCTCCGTTCGCAACTCCTTTCGGTCGTTACCGCTTTTTGAGGCTGCCCTTCAGCATAGACTCCGCCCAGAAGTGTCTCGAAAGACTATCAGTGAAATCTTCGAGACACTGCCAGGAGTGCGAGTATACATCGATGACATCATCATGTGGGGTACCACAAGACAAGAGCACGATGAGACGTTATGAGCAGAAATGAAAGCGACACAGAAACCTGGTCTAACGTTTAATGAAGACAAATGCATCAATGGCGAGAGCAAGATTTTTTCTCTTGGTGACAGCAGAAGACATACACCCAAATCCTACCTTGGTCTGTTCTCTGCTAAGTATAACACTACTGAAAGATGAACAAGCTGTGCAGCGTCTGCTAGGTGTCGTAAAACTATTTTGCCAAGTTCCTGCCATCGCTCACAGACTGAACGAAACTGCTTTGCGACTTGATAGAAAAAGATCGCATCTTTCAGCAGACAGAAAACCACTCTAAAGAATGGAAAATGATTTGTGACAGTTTGAGCAAAGGTCTAGTGCTGGCGATTTTTGATCCTAAAAAGATTCAGAGGAAAAATCAGATCCTTCGCAAAATGAAATAAGCGCCGCTCTCTGACAATGCTCTGAGGGTTCGTAGAAGCCAATTGCTTATGTCTCGCGCGTCTTAACAGAAGTGCAACGAGGGTACTTTCAGATAGAAAAAGAGGCTGTTGTCTTTGGGTGCGAAAAGTTTCACCATTTCGTATACAGGCGTAACATTACCCTCGAGACCGACCCCTGACCCTTGATAGCAGTGTCTGAGAAGCCGTAGAAGGAAAGCCACCCAGATTACAACTATTTTTTCTTCGCTTACTTAAGTACCACTACATGCTCCACTTTGCTTTAGAAAATGTTTGGTTGTCGCCGGCATGCTGTCTTGGATGTCTGTGGAAAAGCCAGAAGAAAACACAAATGATGACGTAGAAGTTCAAGCGGTAAGTGTTCTTTCATCACTGGTCAGCGAAGCAACATTGAAGTGTTTGGCTCAAAAAACTAGCAAGAACTACTGCTTGAGCCAAGTGATTAATTGTCTGGAATGCAATAGGCCAGTCTGTGGGACACTAAAACCCTTAGAAAGTCAATTAGTTGTGAGTGGTGTGTTGCTTAAGGGATGTAAAGCAGTGATACCACCAAGCATGCGTCCTGAGTTACTGCGAAGAAATAACGAATGCCACTTGGGAGTAAATAAATTTAAATCTCGAGCGTGTAGGTTACTGTTCTGGCAGGGTCTTAATATGGACATTGAAGCATTTATCAGAAGATGCCCAGTTTGTCAGAAGTACGTTTATCAGCAGCAAAGTGAACCGTGAAGCGCGCACTGCCAGAACATGCATAATACCATGTAGGTGTCGACAGTTTTCAGTGGGCAAGAAAATCATACTTGTGCGTTTTTGATGCTTTATCCAACTTTCCTGAGGTGGAGCTTCTACATAACACAAAATCAGCCACAGTTGTGACAAAGCTCAGTGCAATCTTTGCACGGTATGGAATACCTATTGAGGTGTGCACAGATAATGGCCCGCAGTTTGGGAGCCGCGAATTTGCATCGTTTGCAAAAAAGTACAGCTTTAAACACATTACGTCCAGCCCATGGTTCCCCCGCTCGAACGATCTCGCGAAAAAGGGTGTTCAAATCGTAAACAGAATCTTAAAACAGACGTTGGAGATGGAAGATAACTTGTGGCTTGGATTATTCGCTTACAGGACCCGTCCGCTAGAAGATGGCCAGTCACCTGGAGAGTTACTTCAAGGACGACGACTTCGGACAACTTTTCCAGACTTTAACGAAGCTCTAAGACAGTGGGTAAAGAAGCATAACAGTACCAACCCCCACGACGTAGTGTTCGTCTGTTACAAAGAGGTCAAGTTCAGGGTACGAGGAGACTCGTGGGCACAGAAAGCAAAGGTTCTGAATGCGGCTAACCAACCCATGTCGTACCAGGTCGCCACCGAAGACCGCAGTGTATTGCGCTGCAACCGCCAACACCTAAGGGCTACGGCTGAACCTTTCAGCACTTCGAGTAGTGTTGATGACGCCCCCGATGACTTCCAGGAGGACGGGTACACTGAAACGGTCGAACCTAATGATGAAAGCGCATATAATGCTGCACCATCGACGCGAGAACCAAAAAGAAAACAGCGCGAAAGGAAGCAACCACAGCGGTTGAGATATATGGGCAACTTCGTTCCGTTAACTCAAACCCTTCGGATTGGGGCGGTGTTTTTTTTTAAGGGACTGGCCTTTCGTCAAAATATTACAGTGATTTTGTTTCATTCCAAGAGAGGAAGATGTATCGCGTAGATAAGCTGAAGTGAACGGAGATGATTTAGACTCCAACCAAAAGTTGGATCAACGAGAGAAAGGGGGGGTCATTATCCGCCCTGCGAGTGCTTTGAAGATGCCGCTGCTACGTAGTCTCCGCAGTCACCCCTGAAGAAGGAACCAAGTCGGAATCTTCAAAACTTCTGGTAGGAGTCTAAATCGTCTCCCAGCTTCATACTCAACCAGACAGACTTCTGCCAAATGTTTACATTGAAGCTGAAGTGATACGTGCCTGCAAGCAGCATTGTCGGCGCATGCTCACCACTTGTGTGTCTTTTCTCCTACCTGGTATAAAATGTGTGTGAATAAAGGCTGGGTGCTTTTTACCAGTCTGCTGAAAACTGGTCACGGTTGTCACTCAGTTGGTACAGCAACCGATACAGTGGCGTTTTCAGGTCGTCAGGGTTAACTGCTCCTGTACGTGTTTGCACAGTGTATCTCCATCCAGCCTCCTGGCAAGAGAGTTGTGACAACAAGGCTTCGAGACAGAGTGGTGAACTGGTACCAGTGGCGTAGCCAGGGAGGGGCACACCGGACCTGTGCCCCTCACCCCAAACTTTTTTTTTCACCATGGCATGCAGAGCGAAAAATGACCCTTTAAAAAGGTGCCCCCCCTCCCCCCTGCAAAAAATTTCTGCCTCTGCCCTTGACTGGTACAACAGAAAAAAAAACAAATGGCGGAGCCAGGCAGACTAAAGGACAGTGTGGTAATTTCCAACTGATATTTATTAGCAAATTGCATCAAATACATTGTTTTGCACAAGCACACAGAAGCACTTACGCATCCCACCAAATAAGACAGCACCGTCGCAAATTAGAGAGGAAAGTTTCATAGACGGTCCATGAGATTTCTTCTGAATTAACAAATATCAGTACTATTTACCCAAAGATCGGGCTATAAAGAGCAGCACCGTCACCACACTAGTGTGAATAGGTGGCCGGCAGTGCACATGCAAATGCACACAGCTGCGCTTTTTTGCGAGCGGTGTGCAGGAAAATGATAAGTGTAACCTTAAGAGAGAGCAAAGTGAATCAGGCAACAAACCGAGGTTAAGAATATCATAGTAGAAATCAAGGCGAAATGAACATAGCAAGTAGGCAGGATAAACGCTGGTCATTAAGGATAACTGACTGGATTCCCAGAAAACGCAAACGCACGAGGGGGAGACAGGAAGCTAAATGGGTCGATGAGAGGAAGCTAAATGGGTCGATGAGATTTAAAAGTTTGCAGGTATAACGTGGAAGCAAAAGCAACGGGTCGATTGGCAGAACATAGGAGAGGCCTTTGCCTTGCAGTGAGCATGCGTAGCCAGACTGATGATAATAAATGCTCATTTGCTTTGCACAAGCTGTCTTATCACGCGCTTGTGTTATCCCCTGCCTCCTTTTCCTAGTGGGGGAGAGGATGAGACCGGCCACACTTTACTTTTCGCCTAAGAGGGAGGGATGCTAAATCTACACCATGCATTGACTTAGCTGCCCCTGCCCCCAATGATAGGGAACCCTGTGCATGCCCATGAGTGGGGCCGAAACTTTCGTGTTTTCTTTTCTGATGATGATTGATTGATATGTGAAGTTTAACGTCCCAAAACCACCATATGATTATGAGAGACGCCGTAGCGGAGGATTCTGGAAGTTTCGACCACCTGGGGTTCTTTAACGTGCGCCCAAATCTGAGCACATGGGCCTACAACATTTCCGCCTTCATCGGGTATTTTCTTTTCTTCGTTCTTGCTGGTTGTGTAACAGCTGGCCACGCCTAAAGCCCCTATACCTTCGGAAAGATACAGTGTTCTTTTGATCTGCGCCGCTTCCTCCTCTCAGCGGCTTGAAAGCAAACTGCAAGCTCGTGGCGCGTTACAGGGGGTGCCACTGTGGCAAGCGAACGAAAAAAAGCACATGCCAGAGAAGAGGCGGCGAGGGGGAGAGCATTGGCAGTACTTTTACGAAGTATAGGGGCTTCAACCACGCGAAGTGATATGTTGCTAACAAACGCATGTGAAAACACGTAACTAATCACGATCACGTAATTTTGCAACTGAAACCATGCACAGTTATGTAACTAATCGTGTGAAATGTTCTCGCATAAATTACGTGATTAGCATATCTACTTACGTGACACGTTCCTGCCAAACCCGCATACTTTTGCTAACCAGAGTCGATCCACGTGTTACAGTTTTATATTGAAATGCAAGTTGTCAAAAATCTGCAGTGATGCATTGGATTCCACGCAACATGCGCGAGCCAAACACCATCCTCAAGCATTTGAACTAGCCTTCGGCTCCACTTGCAATGGGAACGTGTTGTGCTCAATACGATACCCGTTTCAATATTTTTATAGCTGAAGAAGTCAGCTGATGCCCAAAGACTCCACGTGAGTGAGGCGACCGTCCGTGAGTGGTGGCTTCAACAGGAGTTCCTTATTGGGCGCGAATGTGGCTAACAAGGTTTTCGTGGCCTTTGTCACGGCCACCACTTTGGATTGGAACAGCGTGTCAGTGATTTTGTCACACAACAGTGCAGTCACCTTGTGGCGGCCAGTGTTGGACCGATACAGTTGAGAGAGCTATGTCGCTCGGCAGATGGGAATCCCATGAACTAAGTTCAGCACACCAGGAAGGTTGGTGCTGAATACCACATTTTAGTATGGTGTTTTAAAAATAAATGCGCCTTTTTATGCTTCTGCTGGCCTCACGTTATCTTGGGCAATCTTCTTGCCTTCTTGGAAGCTAGAAAAGGCACCCTTTATATTACTTTCGCAATTGTTTTTAGTACCGATATTTATTTAATTTTTCCCTGGACGCAATAAAAAGTCACCCATATTCATTCGAAAAAACTCTTTCCAACAGCTTCAATGAACGAACTGGGGTAGTTCGAAAATGAGAGATCATGGCACGTCGTGGCTAGGTTGGCTACTTGGTGCTTCGGTTACAAGGGAAGTTTCTCTGCCTGATGTACAAGGGAAGTAACCATGGACTTCTTGTGACACACTGTGTGCATAGAGCTGAAGCCAAAGTACTTGCCGGTGTTTGTTTCTTTTCTGAAAACACTAAACGACAACCTACTGCCATCACGTTTCACGAGTGCGACCAAAACTGGTAGACGACCATCAACTTTTTTCTCTGTTGTGAACTGTATAGCTGTTTCCATTCTATTAAAGCAAGGTGCCTACCAATTTGTTATTTTAAAATTTCTTGACATTTACAGGTTTTTCATGATGACTAAAAGCAAATTCCATGACTGCCACGTCTGCTTAGAAAACTCTGTGCATTGGAAACAAATCCTCGAGTGGTAAAAAATTATGAAGTAAAATTATGAAGTCAAATTATAAATTATGAAGTATTTCTATGAAGTAAGTAAACATATTTACCAGATGCACTCATGCTCTGAGTGCATCTGGTAGAAGTGGTGCCATCTCATGGCATCCATTCAAAATGAGGACACGGGAGCCTGGCCGGTTCTGCCACTGGAGTACGTATAATCTATTTTCTATAATGGCTATAGCCCAGGCCGTTAGGATGTGGATTGGATTGAAGTGAATTTGATCGACCTGAACTGCTGTATTTACTGATTTAACTATTCAGGATGTGGATTGGATTAGATCTGACTCGACCTGGATTGTTGTATTACCTACTGATTTGCGTCCCCGCCTAACTTCATTGCGCACCTCTAAAATATACTTTTCTGAAAAAAATTAATAACTACTCACATATTCTGTGTACCTTGCCTTGACAACGAGTAACGACAGTGTTGCACGAACACAGCCGCACTCCAAAGTTTTCTTTTTTTATTTTTTCCAACGAGCACACGCATGTTTGCATTTTGTGCCTCTGGGCTTTGACGCTTGAAGTGCAACGAAAGTCCTTGGATGGCTGCAATGAAAGACGGGGACCGCGTTTAAAGTGCCAACGTTTGAATATATGGTGGCAAAAAGGAATCTGTCAAGGTGAAACAGCTACCATGATTTCACACATGAATCACAGATGTCCGCATGTTACCTTGATTTACATACTCTTTTGTGGATGTCACACTAAAAATAATTACGATTCATTTACACAATTTCACAAAACTGAAATGAGAAATTTAGCTGAAATTACTTAAGTTCTATTTTTGAAACACAAGCTACCAGCAATAAGTGTGTAGCTGAGGATATTTGCTGTTGTATCACCAATAATAATAATAATAATAATAATAAAAATGAGTAGCCCGGCAAGGTTCTGCTGATGGTAATTCTAGCCTAGACAAACTAGACGGCCTTTAAGTCGAGCCAAAATCGTGGCCTGCGGCACAAGATGCGGCACGAGGCGCAAGATGCAAGCATGCGCAGTAGGGTGTAGGCACCACCGCCAACGCTGGATTTGTGAGTAGGTGCGACTATAAATGCTCCGCATTTAAAAGAAGCTTGCATCATGCTTGCACCTGGAATCCAGACAGAAAACTGTACGTACGCACAACAGGAGTGATGGGACACTTCTGACAATGTACTCTCACTGCTTACGTCACATATTTAGGCATACTTAAGTACGCTGTGCCTTTCTTACGGTTTTTATTGTGAACGGGGTTCTCTCCCATATCGGGTGCCCAAATGTCAGCAAACTTTGTGTTCCATGGGTCGGTGTATCACTTCACGTTTACACTAAGAAGCAACAGTTATACACTGTCTTTTTTTTCTCACACCTCTTCTAGCAGCTCACTGTAGTTGCAGTTGGAAGAGCAACTTCGTAAGCTTTGATCAATGGTAATGTCTATTTCAATTCAATTCAATTCAATTTTATTTCATCCCAAGCATGAGGGCAGGCTCGGGAGAAAAGTGACGTTTTGTCACTTGAGGAGAACCCGAGCCTGTGATGGCTGCACAGAACTGCTGTTAGTTTCCATGACCTGGCCAGGTGTTTAGAAATTCCTCGACTTTTTCATGAATTTTCCACAAGGGTCCCAATTTCTTGACTTTTCTAGGTTTTCCAGGTTGGTAGACACCCTATTAAGGGGTACTGACTTGAAATTTTTTATTTGTCGTTTTTTTGCATCAAGTGATATGTCAAGCCACTGAGAGCGTAGGAAACTTGCCGGTAAGCGTGAGTGCACGCTGAAAAATTATTACAGCATGCTTTTAAAAGCTAGTTTCAGTTCCTACTGTACCCTGACATCACAACATGGTACGAGAAGCACCACCAGATGGTAGTATGTGCACGCGCAAGTTTTTGTGACTATTCCCATCCGCGCATCGCTTCTTCACTCATCTGCTGTGCGCCGCACGTCTGTCCCTGCAGGGGTGCACAACATTGAGATGGCATGATTTCCTAAGGTGCAGGTTCTTCGTCGACAATCCGAACTCAGTCAGCAACTGCATGTTGTGCGTGTACGCGTCGGAAGTGAAGTGGAACGAACAAAGTAAACTCCGCCTGGTTGGCGTCCATTCTCCGCCTCGCCCACGATGCATGAAGTCGACCCACGCTTGTCTCGGCGCCCGATGGCACTGGAATCGGTAAAACTTGCACATACTCCTTTACGTTAATGTGATACCCATTTGCGTTTACCGTTACCGGAACACATGTATTTCAATGTGCTGGCTCCAACATTTCTAGAAATAGGTAAGTTGCAAAACTGAGCAATGTTGCGCGAGAGCGGCGCATGTGGCGCTGCTGTCGTATCCGTATTTACTCACTGCATGCTGGCTCGAGTCAATCTCGTAACCTTCGTCCGCTGTGCATGCTGCTGTCAGCGATGTCCGAATGAATGTAGTCAAGGCAAGGTTCAAATTTTAAGAAAAACTGTATTGTGCTAAGTTACAGGTGAATCGGCAGTGGTTACATGTATAAGGAAACTGGACTGGGTGCAGGAGCTCGATATGCTACGTCCGACGCCACTCGCGTCTCGGCTCGTTCTGCGATGCGTTGCTCTGTGGTCCCGGCTCGAATCTCGGCTCGTTCCCCTCTCTCTGGCGATGCGTTGCTATGCGGTCCCGGCTCGAAGGTTCACTTTTGTTTTTTGAATGTTCGTTGAACCAATGGGCAACCGCGCCGAGTGGACGCGCTCAGGGCTCGGAGTCCACGTTAACGCAGTGCAGCGTTTCCCGTGCAAGCACGTAGACGCTGCCGGAGATCGAGACACTGCCGGAGAATTCAGCTGTGCGAACTTGAGTGCCGCTGACACGGCCCTCCCGAAAATTGCGCCTGTCTTCAGGCGTGCGTGTCGTTAGATGGCGATGGTTCCGTAACTTCTAGGAGCGGCTCCTTATATCTACGAAGCTGCTCCACATTGACAATTTTTTGGTTGATCATGCCCGGTGTGTGGGGTACTCTTTGGATCTCGGCCCTGTTTCCTCCGACGAGGGCGGTTATCTCGAACGGACCTTCATAGCGAGAATCTAATGTGCCTTGAGCGCTCAACTCAAGCAGGACGAGGTCCCCCGTTATGAACCTCGGAGTTCGCCGCTTCTTGTCATATCGGACCGTTGTTTTGCGCTGACTCTGCAGTAGCCTCTCTCTTGTCTTCGCATGTCCCCTTGCCAAGTCGTGCAGTCTATGAGACTCGTCGATGTCTCCCTCGACTGAGGCGAGGTTGAGCTCTCCTAGCAGTTTTTGGTCGTAGCCGTACATGAGTCGAAATGGGCTGTGGCCACTGTGACGATGCTTCGTGGCATTGATTGCTAGCCTTGCTCGGGGTAGATCCTTCTGCCATTTGTCCTTGTTGTTTAGCATTTTGCGTAGCACCTGTTTCAATGTTCCTACCATTCGCTCAATCAGTCCGTTTGATTGTGGCCAGTACGGTGGGGAGTTCTGATGAGCAATTCCCAGTCTGTGATGGAATTGGTTGGTTTTCTTGTTCACGAATCCCTTGGCTTGGTTCGTAATAATGACGCTGGGAACTCCAAATCGCGGAATCCACCGGTTTGTCATGAAGTCAACGTAGTGCATCCACGAAGTGCTCGGTACGGTCACGGCGTCCATGTATCTCGTGGCGTGGTCGATACACACGAGGATGTGGTCTCCCTTCTCGTTTAGCGGACCCATGTGTTCCAGGGATATCACCGCGTTTGGCTCAGTAGGAATATCGCGTGGGATGAGGCAATCTTCATTCCGTGTTGTGCGGGCGTTGATAGTCTGGCACGTGTGGCAGGAGTCAACATACTCGCGTATGTCTTTTCTCATCGATGGCCACCAGTACTTTCGCTGGATCAGGTCTCTTGTCTTCTCGACGCCTAGGTGGCCGTTGTTGTCGTGGAAAACGATCATCACACTGCTTCGGAGGGCAGTGGGAATGATCACCCTCCGACGGACCCATCCTCCCTCGAGAGATTTCTTCACCGGTATGTCGTTTTCGATCTCGTAGTCTGAAGAATTGTGCTTGGCCTTCTCCCGAAATCTTTTGCAGTCAGTATCCTTCTCCTGAAACTCGCGTAGGCGACTGTGTTTGCCGACCACTACTGCGTAGCGGTGGAGGTCTCGGGTTGAAATGCGCTGGTCGAAAGCCTCTGCAGATTCCGACTGCCTCGAGAGTGCGTCAGCAGCGGAGTTCTGGCGTCCTGGCTTGTGCTTGACGTCGAAGGTGTACTCTGCCAAGTCGAGCGTCCACCTCGCAAATCTGCGGTTGCTGGCTCCCTTCTGGACGAGGTATGACAAGCTGAAGTTGTCCGTGAACACTGTAAAACGAGGAGTACAGTAAAACAGGAGCACTGCAAACTCCGGTATGAACTTTCGGTAGTGGTTAGCGAACTGCAGGAAGGAGTACAGCTTCTTTGCATTGCGATGCGGCTCGAACTTCTCGACAGCGGCAACTCTGGATTCGTCCAGTGTTCGTCCTTTGGCGAAGATCACGTAACCCAGGAAAGATATTTTGTCTTGAATCAACTGGCATTTCCGGAGATCCATCTTCAAGCCGTTGATCACGACTCTCCTGAGTGCTTCGTTCAGTAAATCCAAAGCTTCCCTCACTGTTGTGGCTCCCTGCCCGACATCGTCCATGTACGTAGCTGTCCTAGGTAAGCCATCGAACGTGCGACGCATGACTCTTTGCATGGTCTGAGCGGCCTTGCAAAACCCAAAGGCCATTCGAAGGTATTCGTACTTTCCGTCTGGAGTGACGAATGCGGTCTTGTGTACGTCGTCCGGCTTCATTCGTATAGTCAGAAATGCCGTCTTCACGTACAACACAGTGAAGTAAGCCGATCCGTCGCGCATGACATCGTCAATAACGTCTTCCATGACAGGCATTGGATAAGAAGGGTTGATGGTTTTCTCGTTGAGCTTGCGATAGTCGTGTACCATTCTTTGTGGAGTCGTCGGCTGGTGCGGTTGGTCGACAACTATCGTTGGAGCACCGTACTCGCTTTCGCTCGGCCTTATGATGCTCTTGGAGAGGTAGTCATTCACCTGTTCTCGGATTAACTTGCGATCAGCCGGTGGGCACCTGTACGGCCTCGATGACACTGGTATATTGTCTCTAAGTTCGATGCTGTGTTCAGTGTGAGGACACACGCCCAAAGTGTCGCCTTTGGAAGTGAACGCTTGGTGATGCCTTAACAGAATTGCGTGAAGTTGTTCCCTCTCTGCCTCGGTGGCATCCTTCGTTATCTTCCGTGTGGCGTCTTCGACTAGACTCGTGAAGTCTTCGTCGGGTGCGGGACATTTCGTGTTGAGGCGCACGTACCCTTCGTCTTTGGAAACACTCTCGTCCGATTGCCGGCAGAACATCGCAATAAGCGTTTCCCCGGTGCGTTGTGGTGTACCTTGTTTCGGGGGTGGCACTTCGGACGATGAAAATTTTTTGGAGGGTTGGACTGGAACGATAGTCACATCGTTTGACGTGTGAAACGTTACGTCGACGTTCGCGACTCGTCGCCAGTCTGATCCCAGAATCAGGTCGATGCCGCTGGGCAGTTCCGTTACCACGACGTCTTCGAGTCGCACATTCGTGGTGCCCAGTGTCACATCAAGTGTTGCAGCGAGAGTTGGGCATATGCTGCGGTTGAGAACTTCAATGTTCTCGAGCGATACCCATGCGTGCGTAGGAATGTCATCCGTCAAGGCATTGGCACTCATGATGGGTAAGTTGGCGCCACTGTTAATGCATACGCGGATGGTTCGGTTGTTAGCAGTACCGGACACTATTGGTAATGTGCTGCCCGTCGAATGCAAAAAACAGTTCGCTTGCCTAGGTGACGTGGTCCCTGTTTTGTGGCTGCTATTGTCCCTCTTCGCTCGTTTCTCGTCCGCTCTGATCGTTGCTGGCGTTTTCGGCTTTCTACAATCACGGGACAGGTGACCGATGTTGCCGCAGTTGAAGCACAAACGAGCAGAGATGGGCCGCGGGTGTGGAGCTCCCGAGAAATCGCTGCACGGATTGGCCTTCGGCAAGTTGGCAGAGCTGCTGGCTGGCACCCGCTGGTTTGAAACCTGACCACGGCTCGCTGTAGACGATGACGGTTTCTTGTCGTTCTCGGCACACACGGTTGTGCGACGCCTCGCGTCGAGCAAAGCCGCTCTGTCAATGAGTTCAGTTACTGTGCCACACAGCTGCGCTGCGAGTGGGTTGGCCCATGTGTCGTCCTCGATGCCGCTGAGAATGAGGGAAATTCGTTCTTCCTCTGCGAAACAGTACAGTGCCTTGTTCAGAATGGCGTTCTTCGAAAACATGTACTCGACGATGGTCTCGTGGCTCTGAAGGCGTCGCTTCGTCTGCAGTTCGAGGAACTCCTGCATTGTCAGCTTTTGTTTGAATCGGAGAATGAGCGCTTCTTTCCATTGCTCCCAGGTGTCATACTGTGAGCCGTAGGCGCTGTGCCAATCCTTGGCAGATCCCGTCAAGCGGCTCGCTGCTCTCACCAACGTCAGCGATGGCGTCCAGTGGGCGAGCGCTGCGATTCTCTCCACTTGCGTAATCCATTCGTGAGCACTTTGTTGCGGCGTCCCATCGAACAAGGGGATTGAGGATGACGTGTCGCTTGTGGAATGAATCTGGATCGGGCTCGTCGTCGGTGGACCTCTCGACAGCGTGTTGGCGAGCAGGGCTTGTGTGTTCACAAGCGCTGCGAGGATCTGGGCCATGGAAGATTCTCCCTCGTGCGATGAAACGGTCGGCGCGACGGGGCGTGCCGCGTCTTGGTTGGTGCCGTCGTTCAGTGACGGTGGCCGCGTCGAACCCGAGGACACCGTTATGTTAGCAGGGACGGAATGGTGCAGCCCGAGGGTTGAAGTCGTCACCCGTTCCGTTGGCAGTGAAGCGTTCTGATGGCCTTCGTGCAATGTCTCACGTTCACTCGTGGTCGCACGGTTAAGCTGGGCTCGCAGGCTGCTCAGTTCAGCGCAAAGCCTCGCGTTGTCGGCGGACAGTGTCTCCAGGTGTGCCTGCTTGTCGACGTCATAGGCAGCATGGTCCTTCGTTGACGAGTCCATCGGCTCTAGGGCTTGGCAAGTGATGTTGTCGCGGATGATTCTTGCGATGAGCTTGAGCTCGTCCTTTCGTTCGGAGCACCATAGACCTCGTCCTCTCAGCTCGTCGACGAGTTGCTTTTTCGTTGCATTGGCCATCGTGCTGTGGTCGAGGGTCGTGAACACCCTTTCGACGATGGTCGTTTCGGAGTCCCGAGACGATGTATAGCGTGGCGTCGCTCCTTCTTGTGGCGTCGTTTCCTCCTCCGCATGCAGCTCGTTTCCTCCTCCGCATGCAGCTCGGTCGATTCACATCCTGTCGGCTGCGCCATGTCAGCGTTGTCCGAATGAATGTAGTCAAGGGAAGGTTCAAATTTTAAGAAAAACTGTATTGTGCTAAGTTACAGGTGAATCGGCAGTGGTTACATGTATAAGGAAACTGGACTGGGTGCAGGAGCTCGATATGCTACGTCCGACGCCACTGGCGTCTCGGCTCGTTCTGCGATGCGTTGCTCTGTGGTCCCGGCTCGAATCTCGGCTCGTTCTCCTCTCTCTCTGGCGATGCGTTGCTATGCAGTCCCAGCTCGAAGGTTCACTTTTGTTTTTTGAATGTTCGTTGAACCAATGGGCAACCGCGCCGAGTGGACGCGCTCAGGGCTCGGAGTCCACGTTAACGCAGTGCAGCGTTTCCCGTGCAAGCACGGAGACGCTGCCGGAGAATGAGACGCTGCCGGAGAATTCAGCTGTGCGAACTCGAGTGCCGCTGACACTGCAGTGTGTCGCTATCCGTGGAAGCTTCTTTCTGTGCGAACAGTTTTATGCTTCAGCATGCCCAGTTCTGCTTTGATTTTATTGCACGTTTTCATCATGCCCACATGTTGCGTTCCCAGCTGTACAAGTGGCTACAGGAAATGAGAGACACCAAGACATTTCTTTTGTGCCTCGCATGAACTTGAGCAGCGAAAGGCATGGGACATCGCTATTCCTCGTGCAGGTAAAAAACTGCCTAGCACATCACGTGAGTGTGATATGCACTTTCATGCGGAGGACATCCTGAAGGCTTTCACTGACGTCATCAACAGTAAGGAGGTACAAATCGCCAGAGAAATGTGGGACCACATTGAAGGATGCGTTCCACAGATATTCCCAAATGTGCCCGCTTAGCTTTCAAAACCCATCCCAAAGAAGCGAAAGCTGCCCGAGTACTTTTCAGAATATCATCGGCGAAAAAAAATGGACTATCTCCGAGCACTGAGCTTGAATACAATGAAATAAGTTCCGACATGTCGTCAACGAATGGTGTCCAAATTTCGCTTCAATACATAGAAAACGTTTGTTTTCCTGTTGAATGCTGGCGGAAAGTTGTTGAGAATGGCGAGACAAGAGTCTTGTGGTGTTTCTAGTGCTCAAAGAAAAAAAAAAGAGCGTCATTTGTGGAGAAATGCATAGTCGTCGCAGAAGACATGACAGTCACCATTAGCAGCCGTCACTATCGCTTAGCCAAGTCGCCCGGCAATGCAGATACCATCACCCAATTGGCCGAACTTCTGGAGGATATAGAAAAGCTGAAAGTGTGTTCATGTTGTCCCAATGCATCAGCAGGCAGCCTCCAGAGTAATGACTACAAAGTGCTCATCGATACCCCAAAGTGCGGTCTCGAAGCTCTGGCTTCAGCTGTGTTAACAGATTTCATTAGAGGAACTCAAGAAGAAGCAGAGGAAAGACATGCTTAATAAAAGCACCGCACACGCAGCTTTTCGACGATCTAAGTTGCTAAAGAATGTGACTGATATGAAAAAAAAAGCTGACTACAGAACCAGACAAAAGCCACAGCATTGTGCCACATAGCGATTTATCTTAAGGCACGAAAAACACAGTCACAAGAGAGGATACAATACATTGTAATTCGGTTTTTCGTGCCTAAAAACAAATTGTGAACATACACCAACTAGCAACTAATGGACAGACTCCTATGCTATGCTATCAAGCATGGTTTATCGTGGACAGTTCAGAAAGCCATAATTATAATGTATTTGCCTTACATCGGTAAATACTACGCATTATTATGTTTCTGCAGCAGCACAACAAGAAACCCCAATAATATACTGTTGGCAAAGCTCTTTCAGAGTGGCCGCCACGGCGTCTTGCCAAGACGGCTGCGTGTTATCGTCTGCTAGCGGAAGCTTGTTGCTCCGCCAGCGCCACCAAACCGGCCTCGACGCCATGTGACGAATTGTTTGACGCGGGGAGTTTTGTAACTTACTTAGTTCTAGAAATGTTGCCTAAGACGTAAACTTTAACGTACGTACGTAAACACTTGCCTTTACCTTTTCGCAAACAATAACTGGTGATACTAACTGCATTTAAACTATATTTAGCTTTAAGAGGACTGAATCACCACTGCAGCAAGATCACAAGGCATTTTTTTATCGTGTTTGGTATCCTGGTAGGAACAAAAAGAAGAATACAAGGTTACTCCAAGGATGGTGTCACAGCCATGCCATCGAGGTCTTCTGATTTGGAGCAATTTTAGGAGCAGTGAAATTTTCATTTCGTAGCACTTTACAGCAGCACAAGTTTCTATTCTGGAGCACAATGAAGCAGTAAAATTTTCCATCTTGGAGCAATTTGAAGCAGCTAACTTCACATCCTAGAGGAGAAGCAAGTTGCATTTACATTCATGGGCATGAATAACTATTTTGGGGCTCTTGTCTTCTGTGAAGAGCTTGAAATATTTACATTCATTTTAAATCTGATGAAGTGAAACTAACAAATAGTATCTTTTGGACAAGACGTTGCATAACTCAGATGAATGTTGGCTAAAGGGACAATGATCTCTCCAATTGCCAAAGCGGTTTTCGCACCAGCAGTTATCTAAATACGAAGCAGAGATTATATTAGGAAAAAAAGTTTATGAACATGTCTCATTAGGCCACGAGATAGCGCGTTCGCGAATGCGCCATTCAAGCGATGTAGCTTCTGCCCTCTTCCTCTTCTATGCAATGCAGCTTCTGCCCTCTTCTCCCCCCCCTCCAAAATAGAAGCAATAAATGCGATGACGTGGTGTTTAATTTTTTCGACCGTCAGCTTTTGACCTTAAAAAGCGAGAGGCGGTTGTGTAACAAGGCGTACCTGCTTCACCGTAGGTCTTCCGACCCCAGAGCTGCCAGCGATAGCCTTCGTATTGAAAGCTGCACATATTAAAACTGGATTCCAGCTTCCCACCAGGAAGCATGCCTTTAATAATGAGATGACATTAAAAAGAGCATGCGAAAATTTTGAATTTCGGACCCTAGCAATCTCAAGTTCAAAATGGCAGGGTGTTTTAGGAGCTTTTACCACAGCAGCGATTACAAATGCAGATGTGCTGGTTGAAGGATTTACGAAAATAAATTTCTGAATAAAGATACATAAATAATAAAGTATTTTAAAGGAAAAGTGTCAACGCATGTACACCATACACGTGTTCTTCTGTGGACAGGAAGAAAATAGACTGCGATATCAAAAAGTCCACCGACGAATCACCGCCACAGTTTTACACACTGATTGGACTAGACGTCACGAGTCCCTGCAAAGAGCGCGTTTCACCGTTAAGCGGACTTGAACAACAGAAGTTGCATCGGCACCAAAGATAGCATTGTGGATTACTTAGGACGCACTGGTGACCGCCGTTAATTCAGCAGAATAATTCTAGGCACGCGATTGTAACTTTGGTGGCCTCGAGAACAAGTTGCACATCTTTTGCGCGCCGGCATGGCTACTGCCGGTGATAGAAGCTCTCAAATCCGACTTTGGCACAGTTTGGCGCAATTTTCGTTGATGTTATTAGAATGGCGCAGTAAATCTGACTTGGCGCACTTTGGCGCAGGAGTGTGATTTCTGGTGTTGACATCTTGTGACACATTGTGCGACCACGGTCGTCAACACGTTCGCTTATGCATATTATTTTTCAGGTGAAAATGATTAAAAAGGTAACGCATTCATAATAACGCCGCCGCTATGCCATTTTCGCACTGCGCATACATTGCCCTGAGCTTCAGCAATAAAAATTTTGGGATTGCCTGGTTCATTTCAATTCTGCTAGATCCAGCCTATCGGGGGCTTGCATGTTTATGGCTTCGATGTTGTAGGCGAGCATGGCCATTTCTAGCTTTGGTGATTTGGCTGAAACAATATAATCGCTGCTGGTGCTCGCACTATGGCTTATTTTGACTTGGCGGCTGGAGTCTCTGCAATGCTGATATAGCGAGTTCCTACGAACAAAGGTGGACTTGCGAGATCAGGCCTCAAACATAGAAGCGTAATATACTCGTCTATCCAGCGGATAGATTACGCTACATAAAGGTTTACGTTTTGCAGAGACCCGTGCATGCGAAGATTCTATCTGGTAACACGGTAACGTAAAGAAGTATAGGTACAAGCTAAAAGCCCCTATTGTCCTCTGTTTAACTGGTGCAAGACCATCCACAGGGCAAAATATTGGTGCCATGACAAGCCATTCTAAATAAAACGATTCATTTGCTGGATGACAAGCAATTCTAAATCAAACGATTCATTTGCTGGATGACAGTGACCTCAAGACCGAACAGTGCGAGCAGACGATCGAGAGGGCGACGCGCAAGCTGCCATTTTTTGTGTTTTGGTGCTTGACGTCATCACAACTTGCCAGACTGCTGTGTGAAGTCACCAGGATTAATACTGTAGCCTGATATCAAGTTAGTGTCGATCTCTGTAGGTGTGCCGCGAGAAATGTGATCAGAATTCCCTGAGCATCATATTTGCTTTTAACCATCTCTGTATACAGAAGATTTGTATGGCAGAGTAAACTCGCTTCCGAAAAAAGGTGTCAGTACTCCTTTAAGGTGCAAGAGCAAAGCGCTTAAAGTCTACCCTTTAAACACGGGGAAACAGTCGTGCCGATAGCGTAAGAATACCCTTGGATGTGGCGTGAAACAAGACAGGGCATGGCACCCTGCTAACTCCACTTCTGAATTCACTGCTGTGACTGAAATCAAAACTCCCATTATAGTGCCATGAATTTGTTAGAAGAACTTTTGGAGCTTGAGGTATGTGTTGCTCAGACAAAAATTTGGAAATCTGCTGAGATCTGGAGCCTCAAGTGTTATTTGCAAGTTTTTTTTCAGTGCGTGAACATAAAAAAAAGGAACAGGGTAGACAGAAAGAGTGTTGACTTCCAACTAACTTTATTTTGCAGAGTGTTAAAATATATATGTGTCGAAAAGGATCATACAGAACAGGAGCATAAAATACAAGTGTGACGTAGGGTCAAGTTTTGGGCCCAGGACCGCTAGCCAAAAAACAATTGAGCCACGAGAGCACACACACACAAATAATATTTACACGGGAAAAGCAACTATTAATGGAGCATTTCTAAACATAGTCTGTCACATGCAGTTCTATGGGAAATCTCTCACTAATTAAAAGTCGCTCGCCGTTTTTTGCTTGGGCTTAAACGCTGATCGCTCGGGGTGACGTGCTGTCTGTCTCGTTGGCGTCTTCAACGTGAGTTGGCCCACGCCACCTCATGGCCTTCTGCCGCAGTAGCAGCAGGAGGGTAGCGGTCGCTCAAAAGCTCCGCACTAGAGCAACAGCTCTCAGCCGCCGCGTTCATCCCAGTAGCACACCTGGGTCGTGCCAGCCACCCGGAACGGCAGCAGGACCAGCGGCCCACAGCAAACGAGTACTCGTAACCACTCAGGATGGCAGCCGGAACAGCGAAAGCTCACCTGGTCCCTGGGATGTCACCCAGCCGGAGTCGAGGCCTCGTTAGCCGGTTGTCCAGCTGTCAGCAACGGCAGCCGGAACAGCAGCGGATCGCCTTGTCGCTGGGCCAGTCACCCAGCCGGAGTCAAGGACAGTACAGAGCCTAGAGGACGTCTTCTAGTTCCCCGGACCGGTCGTTCAGTCAAGAACCGTCTGTCCTTGCCCGTTTCGCTGCTTCGAACGCTGTCACGCGCTTCCTGATCCCGGGCGCGCTTTTTTGTCGTCTTCACTCTTCTGCCCATAGTATCACAACAAGTCTAATCTATGCGTCAGTATTAAAGCACATGTGGCGGTTCCTCGATTGCCTCAAAGCCCAGCCAGGTAATCACGTTCTAACATGATAAAGCAACAGATAAGGTGCTTACATATTTATCACCTAGTAGGTGTATTTTTTTCGCTTCAATAATTTCGCGAGTAAGCCTATTCTTATGCCTTGCCAATATAGAGCACTGATCGAAGAGAGGGGTGGAACCACAATCCCGGCAATGGATGCCAAGGTGCCCTTGTACCACATTTGTGCATGTTATTTCGGTGTTCTCTGAGATGGTCATTTATGCACCTGCTGGTTAGGCCGACATAGGCGTTCCCATGTGTCAGCGTAATCAAGTAGATGACTCCCACTGTGCATGGGATGTAACATGACACTCTGCGAAATAAAGTTACTTGAAAATCAGTGCTCTTTCTGTCTACTCTGTTCCTTTTTCCTATGTTCGCACGCTAAAAAAAACTTGCAAATATGACTACGCACCAACTAGCCCAAGCTTCCACCCTCAAGTGTTCTTCTTTACCAAAGACCTGGGTCCGAATCGAGCGCGTCAGTGCAGACCTTGACAGTGAAGTCAATGGGTACAGTGGTGTAACGTGACTTCCCATCAAAGGACACTAGGACTTCATCATCATGTAGGACCGCGTCGTGAACTTTTTCAACATGACTTTCCGTCAAAGGACACTAGAATTTCATCATCATGTATGACTGTGTCGTGAACTTTTTCAATGAAGTGGTGTGAGTTTTAAACAGCCGTTTCAGTTTTTGCCGACTACAGGGAGATAATTCTATAAAGGTAACTGATAGCTTGTGTATAAGCGAGTGGGTGAAGTCGATGATTGGGTGCATAGGGATGCCCTCCTTGTGGGTCTTGAGTAACGCGTAAAGAGCGGCAGCAGAGCCATCGTTGTAAAGAAGGGAAAAATAAATGGACTTCTGCTGAGGAGGCACAAGGCGAAACATGTCAGCCAACAGCTTCTGCAAATCCCTTTGCAGTTTTGCAGTGAGATCATGACTCAAGGACACAAATGTTCGATCGTCCTCGAGCATAAATCGAGCTTATTTTCATAGTCTCGCTTGTCTAAGACAACCATTCTTAGGAGAACTTGTCTTTAGGCGAGTTGGTGCCTTAATCTGCTGAACATTTCGTAACTGCCGCTATTCTAAGAACACAAAAAAGAGAGAAAGAAAGAGACAGACGGGAGAGAAACTACTAATTGTTTACTGCTGGTATAGGCTGAAAAACAGGGAAACATCCACCCATGTGCAGTGGCACGGAATAGTTACCACAGATGTGTCATCACGTGAGCAGTTGATTAAAGAAGGACAACTCACACTGATAGAGCACAATAGGAGTGTCACTGACACATATTAGCAATGGGTCTGCTTAGAGGTTATGGATCCACTCACACGACCACACTTTCCACGACCGCACTTTTCACATCAGGTTCTAAAGCCAGGTCGTAGCTGACACCTAGGCTCAACACCAACCACTCAACATCATTGAGTTTGTGCTTCTAAAGATTGTGCACAGAACTGCAGTTTGCAGCCTTCAAAGAATTGTTGCAATGAGGAATCCTTTTCACATAACCAAGCCCATAAAACCGACACCCCTGAAAAACTTTCATTTTTTGTGAACATGACCTCCATAATGGGCCAGAATGTTGATTCCCATTTTATTTCTGCGAATGGTCGGTGCTTACTACTTCCCGCCATGGCAATACAGTTGAACACAGATATGTCGAACCCACATATATAGAATTTTCGGGCATATCGAACTCTCAAGTTATCCCCTTGAAATTCTTTTGTAAAAGTATAGAAATTCGCACGTTTATATCGAACGGTATTTTTACCAGGCTTCGGATATATCCAACACCGTGGGAGCTGGAAGGTGCGTTCCAGCACTCGTTGCGCCCCGCTATCTCCGCGGTAGCGTGGCTCCACACGCAAGTTGGAAGTGTTCTACGGCACTCGCAGCGCCTGGTGACCTCCACGCGGTCAACCAAATCTGAAACGCTGCAAAAAAAGATAAAGGCGAGAGGGCTCGGACTGCACGGTCTTCTACTTGCGGACTGCCTTTTTTTACGTTTCTGTTTCAAGAAAGAGGAAGACGACGACGGTTGCTGGTTGTTGATGAACTGGCGCCATCTTGTTGGCCGAGCTGGGTGCATCGCATGTAGTTTAAGGGGAGATGCTACTCGAAAAAGGTTTTTTTTTATTTCATAACCCAGCTCCTTGAAATTTTAGGTGTTAATAAAGCTTGCAGCGCTGATTTCATAACTGCAATTATTTTTTTGATAGCTATAGTAGTTCCGGAGTTACTACAACTTTGATATCAAAATATAGTGTTTTTTGTGCACATAATAAAGCTTACTAAAAATTTTCACACAGAATTGCAAAATGGCTTATTCTGCTGCACTTGAGCAGTACAATACAGAAAAGTACCTCAAACAGAAAATTTATTTGCTACATAAAAAAAAATTAAAAGTACTAAATGCATATTTTACATCTCTCTATCAGTGTATCAAGTTGTGTAATAAAAAATCTGTGATGTATATTGCAACCTAAAGTAGATACTTGTATTTTAGAGTGGCTGATTAAGCTCTGTGCAAAATTTCATCAAGATAGGACTATTTTATGCCTAGAAAGATTGTGCACAAGATGAGAGAATTACCTCAAAATGGAAATCGAGAAAAATGCATTTGAAAGTTGTAAATATGTTTACTCATGATTACACAGTGCGATTTGCACAAAACTTGGTGATATCATAGAAGGGACACAGCTAGAGCACCTAAAATTGTCCTGCTCCATATGTGGATCCTTCTCGCCGCTTGAGAAGGGAGTCATCAAGGCGCGCTTTCTTTGCCACGTTCCGCCGATGGGCCCTTGCCTCGGCTGTTTCACACGCAGACATTCTTTCGATTCTCCTCTGGTCGTGGGATTGGCCCAGGGTGATCAGTTGATCTGGTGGGACTACACCAAGCTCCTCTAGCACGTGTTCAAAGCTTGATTGTCCTTTATTAAACCACAACACGGCCATAGCAGCTGCAGTTTCCATTGTTGTCCGGGAGGCAAACTTAGTCTTCGGACAAAACAACCAGATTTTGCTGTTCAAAGATTCTGCAGCGTTTTGGGTCTTCCCTTGGATACAACGCACCAGCAACTTTTCATCTGTGAGCCGCTTGTAAATGGGAAGCACAGCCAATCCTTGAGCCTTGGTCAAGATTGGTGTGTGGTCGGGTGGGGCCTCCCCAAGCGCTTCGGCTCGCCTATGCTTGCACCAGGAAGTCGCCCCTTCTGGACAATATCGGTGGCTGCCTGCTGTGTTGCTCGATGATGAATGGAAATATGAGGCCCAGATGGCACGATGCATTTTCAGAATATCACCTCTGTTGTTTGTGATTGCAATACGGTAATAGTTCTGCAGCTTCTGAATTGTGCCATCTGTCAGCTTTTCCCCTCGTGGAAGTCGTCTTGGCAGTTTCCGAAGTGCAGTGCCTAGACGCTTGGCCACATGGTTTGTGCACTCCTCCTTGTCCACAACAGCTTCATCATATACCTTGGCCTCAGCGACAGCGGTATAAGCTTTGCTGTCCCCATCCCTGAGGAACTTGGTGAAGCGCAATGGTGTTGTGTATGAGGATGTCCTGCCCCATATGCGCAAAGCTGCCTCAGTCTCCATGGCATGAGAGGAGCACTCTGTATTTTTTTCGCAGACAGGTGTGTGGAATGCTTGCCATATTTCTTCCTCATCACCCAAGTCCTGGTGCCGGCTACAGGCAAGGCAGTAATTCGATAGCACTTCAAAATCTAGGCACAAACCAGTGTCCACAGACACAGCAGTGCCGATGCCATTGTGGCTCTTGTGCCCTCTTTTTTGCCATGTGCCATCATACATGACAGCAACATCAGCCCCATCCACTTTCTCTTTAGTTATCATCCGCGCTTTCGCCAGGTTTTCTTGCACAGCTTTGGTAGCTGCAGCATGAACTTTTTTTTGCCGATTGCAATAAAAGTCTTATGATGCATAGGTATTGGCAGTCCAAGAATAGCGCAAAAACGCGACAGCTGTTCATGCCCAATGCCTATTGCACGCGCAGCCACAACTACCTTCACATTGACAGCGAAGCTGTCGCGCGAGCTGCCGCTTCGGTAGCTCCAGTCATCACCGGCATCGGTGGGCTGTCTTTCCGGCAGAACACGCCGCGAACTATGCGCGGCAGAAACCACTGACTCAGGACACTCACTGTTATCACAGTGCAGCTCGAGGAACGAAGAGAGGCCCTTACGTTTACTTGCGGTGTCGCGAACGACGAGTCCAGCGGTGTGGCATGTTGGACAAACAGCACGGCTTACCATCGATGTCAGTGCGCCGATGTCACAAAATACTCCGCTCACAGAGCCACAAACACTCTTCGTTCTTTCGCTTTCGAACTGTTCAATCTTTTTTTCTGATGCGCTGATGAACTTGATCGCGGCGTCGATTTCGTCAAAGTTCCTGCAAGCCGCCGTATCCCCGCTGCCTTGATTAGGCCTAGTGGCCCGCGGCTCGCATTCTTCTACCGCTGCTTTGCGCTTTGGTTTACGTCGACGCCCTTGGTACTTGTTCTTACTTGCAAACTTTCGTGCTCGGAAGTCTCGCTTCTTCGAGTTATCCATGGTGAACTCGGGAAAACATAGAAACGCACGGTAAGTGCCGATCGTCGCAAGCGCTCAGCGAGCGAGGCCGATCAGATGTAGCCAATGGCGGCCTCGGTAGCGTACCATGTGACCGGTAGAGATGCGCGAAGCGGCTGCAGCTTGGCTGTAAACCGACTTGGAAACGACTGTTTTGTGAAATTCCTCACTAAAATACAAAACTAGGGGGACGCCTGTACACTAGAAGGAGCCTTGATCTACACCACCGAACAAACCCCGATGGCGGACGTCATCGTGTTGCCAAGTGGCGGATTTTCAAAAATAGCCGTCGGAAGCGTGAATTCGCGACTTCGGCAGCTACCTTCACTAGCGCAAATCGACTTTTTACCACTTTCTTGTTTGAATTCAGCTATGACCTTTGGCGAAATGATAGTTGATTGATCAAAAGTGATTTTAGAAGCAATATCTCAAAAGTGGAAATTTTCGCAAAAAACGCGATTTTTCGATCCGCATCTCCCCTTAATAAATATATTACTCGTAACATTATTGGTGAAAGTGGACGACTTCCATACCTTGACGGAGACGTGCAGCGGTTGCAACACCGGGGACTCTTCGGTTACTTCAACTGCCAGTACATCACCACCGGCATCTCCAGCCAAGTCGACAACCTACGTCACCCTGACGCCCCTGCGGGATCCTGGAACTTTCTCTACTGACGGTGCCATCGAAGTTGACTCCTGGCTGCATCGATACGCGCGTGTCAGCGCTGGAATCGCATGCTTATGCTCGCGAATGTTTTGTTCTACCTCGACGGCACGTCGCGGACATGGTTTCAAACAAATGAAGCCGAAATCTCGAGCTGGGATCTCTTCAAAATGACGATCCGTGATCTTTTTGGCGATTCATCTGGTCGTCAGCTCACTGCCAAGAAGACTCTCGCAACTCGCACCCAGACGTATACTGAATCGTACGTCTCATACATTCTTGACGTCTTGGCGCTTTGTATCAAGGTCGACCTGTGCACGTCAGAAGACGAGAAAGTTAATCGCGTTCTTAAAGAAATTGCTGACGATGCCTTCAACCTGCTGGTTTTTAAGAATGTCACGAGCATCGACACGATCCTGACAGAGTGCCGCCGTCTAGAACAGACTAAAGCCCGCCCCGTCACTTACGGCATCACGCGCCTGCCGAACACAGCGGCTACTATTTCATGCGATGATGCCTTCCGACAAGTTCCCTGATGTGACAACCTCGCCCGCATAATTCGTCGAGGCAGCCCTACCAGTAGTCACTCCATTACCAACGCCTGATTCTTCACCGACCACGATCTCACTGATACAAGCCCTCATTCGTCAGGAGTTATCGAACCTGGGCCTACATCCTCTTCAAGCAGTCTGCTCTGCCGAGCCTTTTTATCGTCGTCCCTCCGCTCCTCGCTTTGGTTCAAACTACTCTCGACAACGCAGTTTGTCCGAACGGCGTACACTGGACAACAAGCCCATATGCTTCAACTGCCGACGCGTCTGTCATATCGCTCGCTACTGCCGCAATCACTGGGCTCCGCCGGCTCACTATGGGCCTCCCCACAGGCCACTTCTGTCCACCAGTCATCCTCAGCATTTGATTCCCTATGCCGACCACATTCTCTGATTCTGCCGCACCTCTGACGAGAGCTTGCTACGCTCGCTCCCCATCCCCAGCTCGCCGTCAATCTCGTTTGCTCCCGCAATGCCGTCCTGCCTCTGGATGGATATGGCTGTACCCTTTAGATCGGGCGGTGGCTAGCGCCACTAAGCCGTAATACCTAATGAACCAAAAACTATATTTTTTTTTTCCTTAAAAAAGAGTTTGAGGATTCGTACTTTGCAGTGAAGAGTTTAATTTTCACTCGTGCCTTGACTTTAGCCACCAATCAGATTACCTCCTTCTAGTTAAGTCTACCCGCTTAAAGTTTATTTTGCCCTCCCGGTCCCTAAACCCCAGTGCTTTGAAAAGCTCTGCGCCATCATCCTGAACTATAGGGTGAAGCCCTTTACAGAACATTATCAAGTGTTCGGCAGTTTCTTCTTCCTCTCCACACGCACTGCATACTGTGTCTACCCCTTCGTATTTGGCCCGATATGTCTTGGTTCGCAGTACTCCCGTTCTGGCCTCAAACAGTAGAGAACTACCCCGAGTATTATCATAGATCCTTTCCTTGGCAATTTCCTGCTTAAACGTTCGATAGATCTCTAGTGCGGACTTCTTTATCATGCCCATTCTCCACATGTCAGTCTCCGTTTCCTTCACTTTCTTCTTAACCGATAGTTCTTTTTGGTTTGGCCACCTGCTGTTTTCTAAGTATTTACCAGTCAACTTCCTGGTTCGCTTCCTCCATTTTGTATCGACATTCTTCATGTACAAGTAGCTGAAAACCTTCCTAGCCCAACGCTCTTCCCCCATTTCTCTCAATCGCTTCTCAAATTTTATCTTGCTGCTAGCTTCCCTGCCCTCAAATGATGTCCATCCCATATCACCTTGTACTCCCTGATTTGGTGTATTCCCGTGAGCTCCTAAAGCAAGCCTACCTATTCCACGTTGCTTAATTTCTAATCTTGCTTGAACTCCAACCTATTCGCAGCGCCCCCTACTGGACAACTAGGCAGTGCAGCTTCTGGAGGTGGAGCTGCATTGACGACAACCTCTGCAAGAAATTTCTGTGTAACATTACCGACCACCCGAAATATTTTGAACGTTACTTTAGACAATGTACCTGTGCGCGCGTTGATCGATATCAGCACGCATGTGTCCATCATGAGTGCTGCTCTTCGTCACCAATTAAAGAAAGTTGTCACACCAGTCTTGAACTGAGCCGTTCGAGTCGCCGACAGGGGAACTGCCCCCCTTATCGGCATGTGCCATTGCTGTGTGTGACTATTGCCCATTGTGTGATAGAAACACAGCTGTTCTTTTCACCGCTATCAAAAATTGCCCTCATGATCTAATTCTAGGTATGGGCTTTCTAACTGCTCACTCTGCCCTTATAGACTGTTCAGCCGGCTGTCTTGACTTTAAGATGCCTCTACTTTCAGATCCGACCGACCCACCCCAAAGCCGTCTTTGCTGCATCGAATCCATATGCCTTCTGCCTAACTGTGTTACACACATTGATCTCTCCTCTACGCCACCTGCACCTGACAGCGATTACATTGTTGCACCAATTCATGCCGTGATGCTTACGCGTGGCGTTGCTGTTCTGCACACAATTTTGACAATTGCTGGAAACCGCCCATGTCTTCTTATTGTCAATTTCGCCCTTACGGCCCAAATTCTTCCCCAAGGTATCTCACTGGCCGAAATTACTGCCCTAAAAGACAATAGGATTGAGCCCTTCAGAGTGGATGATTGCCGCAGCTCAGACCGTGATCCAACTCTATCATGTTTATTGGGGGTCAACGTTGACTGCAAGGTACCATCAGACCTCACTCCTGATCAAGCGGGAAGCCTTCCGTCTTGTCCTGGAGTCCTATCGTGACATTTTCAACTTTGCCAGCACGTCCTTAAGCAGAACTAGTGTTGTTACTCATTGCATCAATACTGGTGACGCGAGTCCCATTCACCGACGTCCATACCGGGTTTCCGCGTCCGAGCGTACAGTCATACAACAGGAAGTTGAAAAGGTGCTCGCAAAAGACATAATCGAGCCCTCGAGCAGCCCCTCGGTTTCTCCTGTCATCCTGATCAGGAAGGAGGATGGAACGTAATGCTTTTGTGTAGATTATCGGCATTTCAACAAAATTACAAAAAAAGATGCTTACCCCTTCCCTAGAATCGATGATGCCTTAGACTGCCTTTAGGGTGCTACGTATTTTTCCACTATCAACCTTGAATCTGGCTATTGGCAGATCGCTGTCGACGAGATCGACCATGAGAAAACCGCATTCGTCACTGCTGACCATTTTTATCATTTCAAAGTTATGGCTTTTGTTCTGTGTAATGTGCTGACCACATTCAAAAGAATGATGGATTCATTACTCCAAGGGCTGAAATGGTCAACCTGCTTATGTAGACGGCGTTATCGTTTTCTCGTCCACATTCGTCTCCCATCTCGATCCTTTATTGAGGATTCTTAAGAGTTTTTCGTCGAGTCGGACTTCAACAGAACTCTTCAAAATGCCCCTTCGCTCATCGTCAGATAACCGTACTTGGCCACATCGTCGATGCCGCAGGAGTCCGCCCTGATCCCGAGAAAATTCGCGCCGTCACGAACTCTCCAGTTCCGAAGTTCACAAAGTACGTTCATAGTTTTGTGGGATTGTGCTCCTATTTTCGATGCTTTGTTAAGTACTTCGCAATCATCGCACGCCCACTGACAAACCTCCTGAAGAAGAACGCCCTGTTTTCCTGGGGCGTTGATCAAGCCTGTAGGAATTGAGGCTAGCCCGCTGCCTTTGCGCGGGCTTTGCCGCCTTTTCTGCCGTTCTCACGTCTCGACATGTCTGCCCTCCTTTGCTGTCTGCCGTGGTGGGTGAGCGGAGTGACGTTTAACTCCCTCACCTGGTAGCGGATGTTGACTGTGGCGCCGCGCGCGGGGACTCCCGAGAGGTTTTCGCGCGCTGCGTCGGGAGTGGTCAGGTACTCTCTGGGACAGCAAACGGTGAGCCACGCTATCTTTTCCGTCCGTCACTCGGGTCTCGTCGGAGCAGCAACAAGCCATCAGTGAGCCCCCTCCTGTACCTCTGACCTTGCACTCGGGCATCGCCAGCGGACACGTTTAGCGGACACGTTTAGCGGAGCGGAGTGACGTTTAACTCTTTCACCCGGTAGCGGATGTTGACTGTGGCCAAGTAGTCACCGATCACCCCGCACTCTGCTGGCTGGCCTCACTGAAGGATCCCACAGGACACATCGCTCGTTAGGCCCTACGTTTACGAGCATACACATTCACCGTACCATACAAAAAACAGGGCGGTTGCATCAAGACGCGGATTGTTTATTCCGCTACCCTGTGGAAGAAGCCACCCATACTGACACCTTTCCAGACCCTCTGTCTGTGACGCAGCTACTCAACCTTAGCCACGAACAACGCCGGGATGCTTCTCTGCGTGCCATCATTGAAAAGCTTGAGTTAATGCCTCACGACGCATCTCTACGAATGTTCCTGGTCAAAGATGGAATCCTGTATAGCCGTAACCTCGATCCATATGGCCATGACTTACTCCCCGTCATACCAGCACATCTTCATGCGACTGTCCTCAACCAACTTCATGACGCTCCTTTGGCGGGCCACTTGGGAGTTTCTCTCACATACGACTGTGTACATCGTCGTTTCTTTTGGCCTGGTCTTGCCCGCTCTGTTCGACGCTGCATCGCCGCTTGTGAGCCCTACCAGCATCGCAAAAAGCCATCTTCCCTACCAGCTGGATTCGTTCAGCCAATCAACATTCCCACAGAACCTTCTTTAACGTTGGCCTCAACCTGCTTAGCCCATCCTTGATCTCCAGCTCAGGCAACAAATGGATTGCTGTCGCCACTGACTATGCGACACGGTACGCTATCACACGAGCACTTCCGACGAGTTGCGCGACCGATGTGGCAAACTTTGGTATACAATATTATTTCAGTACATGGAGCTCCGCGTCAACTCCTCACTGACCGGGGCCGGACCTTTATGTCAGCTGTTGTTGACAAAATTCTGCACACTTGCTCTGCCAAGCACAAGTTTGCCACTTCGTACCATCCGCAAACGAACGGTCTTACGGAGCGCCTCAACCGGGCCATAACTGACATGCTTTCTAAATAGGTAGCAACTGACCACAAAGACTGGGACGTTCATTTGCCATTTGTGAGGTTCGCATATAATTCGTCGTGTCATGACACTGCCGGCTATTCGCCATACTATCTCTATACGGCCAAGAACTTGCCCTACCTTTGACACTTTGCTGCCCTCAGTCACTGAATATGCTGGCGAAGCCATCGCGCGAGCCGACCATGCACGCTAACTCGCCCACAGTCATCTGTAGGCCTCACAGAAGCACCAAAGACAGCTCTACGATTCATATCATCGAAATGTGCACTTTTCACCAAGTTCCTTTGTGCTTCTCTGGTCCCCCATTCGGCGTGTAGGTCTTTCTCAAAAACTGCTGTCACGCTACACTGGACGCTATACTGGACCATACCGCGTCGTCCGTCAGATGACTGACGTTACATATGAGATTGTTCCAGCCGATCCAACGTCATCATCATCAGCTTCGAGGGGCATCGTGCACATAGCTCGACTCAAGCCTTATCACCCTCCTCCCACCGCATGCAAGTAGCTCAAGCACCAAGACGGTGCTTCTACCGCCAGGTGGTTATGATACAGAGCAGCCGACGCAGCCTTGCTGCATAAAAGAGAAAGAAGACGACGGTTGCTGGTTGTTGATGAAGTGGCGCCATCTTGTTTGCCGAGCTCTGTGCATTGCATATAGTTTAATAAATACATTACTCGTAACATTATTAATGTTAGCGATCTTGTTTGCCGAGCTCTGTGCATTGCATATAGTTTAATAAATACATTACTCGTAACATTATTAATGTTAGAAGTCTCAATAATACACTTCCTGATTTTATACACTTGCTTGCAACTTATTGTCCCCACATTATTGGTGTGACAGAAACTTGGCTTCACACTGACATTTACAAGTCGGAAGTTACTCCACCAGGATTCAATGATGTTCGTGCTGATAGACAACATGATCGAGGTGGGGGCGTTGCCATCTTCTTGAGGTCTGATTTGAGTTTTTCTGTATTGAAGTCACCTCCAGACATTGAAACTGTTTGGTGTAAGGTCCATATCGCGAATATTGTCAGTGTATTTTATTGTCCCCCCGGCTCATCATTGAATCCGTTAACGGCACTCGGCAGTTTCTTAAACCGGAAAGGGTTTTCTTCAGGCAACCTAATTTGCATGGGTGACTTCAATGTGCCCGGCATCTTATGGCAATCGCTGTCCATCCTGGTGCTGATTCGCCAATTCGCAGGAATTGGTTAATTTTTTATTAAACTTAGGACTACCGCAAGTTATGATTGATGTCACAAGAAACAGTGCTCTCCTAAACTGTGTTTTTCTGAGAGCGTTACTTCATACAAGGGGCTTTACATCTCAAGTCATTAAGGGCATTTCTGATCACAAAGGCGTATTGTTATGTCTTAACCACACAGTTACAAAACGTCGACATGAATACAGTGGACTCCCAATAAACGAAACTCGCTTAAACAAAAATGCCTCAGTAACGGAACTAAACGAGCTCATATGGCTGGATTTCTATGTGTTACGCAGTAAAATTCATTGGTTAATTGAAACAGTGCATATTGGTCACCTACAGTTAAACGGCACAGACTCCAAACACAGCATAGACTCGCTCATGCTAAAGATAGTGTAGTCTCACTGCTTTTCGCCTGATGGACCCCCCAACTGGTTGTAAAAGACTTGTTGAACATAAAGAATGAAAACGAAAAAATGAAAGTGAACCACAACCATAGCATGGCAACACCTCAAGATCGAGACAAGACAATCCAGTAGTCATTCTCGCTCATGGCTGTGGGAGCCAGGTCGACGAGTCAATTGTGCATTAGGCCTATTTGTGCGGCGAAGTGCGGTGGATCACGGTGTTAGTTAAGTCTGAAGGAGAGAAAGCGGCCGCACAATACACTCTGGCCTGAAAAAAAAACTGCAAATTTTTCAGGAGCTCGATCGAAGCGGCCTGCCCAAAATGGAGGTGGCGAAAAAATACATCCCGAAATCGATGCTGTTGCTGATCTGGAAAGACTATTAAGAACGGGACCTTTACATCTAAACAGATGCGGACGATGCCCTACAGCAACTAGAAGAGTTTTTTTGTGTGGTTCAAGCATGCACAAAGTTCCAATTTGCCCATAAGCAGACCGATTCTCGAGCAGAAAGCTCGAGAGATCGCCATGCGAATGAATGTTAAGAACTTTGTCTTAAGCAACGGATTGCTCAGCCGCTTCACAACACGCCATGGCCTAGTCTTCAAATCAATCTCAGTTGAGAGTGGTGCAGTCAACAGAGACATTTGCACCGCCTGGCAATAGGGGTGGTTTAAGGAAATTTCGTTGGGCTTTGAGCCACGAGACGTCTTCACTGTCGACGAGATGGGTCTTTTTTATAAGGCGTTTCCATCAAAAACTTTCACCTTCAAAGGCGAAGCCTGTACTGGAGGAAAACGCAGCAAAGATCGCATCACTGTGCTGGTGGGTGCAAACATGGCAGGAGATGAGAAATTGATGCTGTTGGTAATGAAAAAATCAAAGCACTCACATTGTTTCAAAAGAATTCTACACCTTCACGTTGCATGCCATGGGAACAGAAAAGCGTGGATGACCATGGCCATTTTCGAAAACTGGCTTCGAGAGGAAGACGCAAGATTTACGAGGCAAAGCAGGAAGGTTGTCTTCATCATGGACAATTGCCTAGCCCATGGTTAGGTTCAAGTACTCCAAGCCATCACTGAAGTTCTTGCCAGCCAATGCAATAGCAGTGATCTAGCCAATGGACCAAGGGGTTATTCAGAACATTAAAGTTCACAACTGCAGACAATTGCTCTATCAAATGCTGCATAGAGCAGGCAGCAGTAAATGCTACAGCATAGATTTATTGGCAGCCATCCACATTTTGGCCTGTGCCTGAGAGCAAATGATGGCAACAACAATACACAGATGCTTTCACCATGCTGACTTTCAAGTGCAAGAAAGTAGTACTTGATGAAGAAGACAGCCCTGCTGATGCCGACATTGAGACAGTATTAAATCAGGTTGTACCCTCTGCCCCTTTCACGCTGCAGGACTGCGAATCAATTAATGAAAATATTTGTGCCTGTCGTGAAGAGACTGTCGAGGAAATGATTGCCGAAGTGCAAGATGAGGATCAACCTTCCAGCGATGAACGTGATGACAATACTGCCAGTGTAGTGGTGCCACCAGACCGATCAGCTAAAGAAGCTGTTGAACTTTGGCAGCGCTATTTTGAGCATGAGGCTTGTTCAGAATTTCTAGCTAGATTGTCAGGCATGGGTGTGTACCTTGTGAAAAAACAACTCAAGCTTGACAAACAAACCACTCTTCACTCCTTTTTTTCTCCTACTCATTCTTATGAGTAAGGTGAGGTTTGTGCAATTTGAATAAAGGTCTTGGTTCACTAAATAAGTGTACTTTGCTTAAATGAAACTTCTGATAAATGGAACAGTTTTGTGGATCCCCTTCGAGTTCCGTTTAAGAGGAGTCGACTGTACATAAGTTACCATGACAATAGCATGGCTAATGATGTGTCCATAATTGACACTTTAAGTACTGAATTCGATACATTTAATGAATTTAGCTATACTGGAGATGTGAATAGCTTGGTGTCTTATTTTTATAAGCTTGTTCAAAAACGTGTTGAAACTTATGTTTCGATAAAAACTAAACAAAAAACATTGAACTTCTATGAATAACGAGAGAAATACTCCATTTAAAGCGTCATCTAGCAAGACTAAGACATGCAAGTTGTAATGGCAATGTTCTGCGAGAGCCGAATTTGATGCAGTAAAGCAAAAGCTTTGCAGTAAAATGAATGCTGCTAAGGACTCTTTCTACACAATTACTTTACCAAATATGGTTAAGAATATCCCCAGAAAACTTCGGAGCTCGATTTCGCCGCATCAATCGACCACTAATACATTCATTCTTGGCGGAACTCCCACAAGTGAGCCACAGGTCATTGCCAACTCTTTTACTCAAGATAATCATGAAATTTTTTCTTAGTACATTTTGTGCCTCGCTTGTTTCTCTTGGTGATGTTTTTGTGTCTACAGAAGGTGTACTCAATTTGATTTTACATGTTGATTAAAAAAAGTCGTCTAGTCCAGACAATGTTAACATGTTTCTCCATCGTTATTCATTATGGACAGGCCAATACCTGTCAGACATTTTCGAAAAATTATTGTCTATATCAACTGTGCCATCATCATAGAAAAGTGGACAAGTGCTTCCTATACACAACTCAGGTACTAAGCGATCTCTTTCAAATTACAGGCCTACATCATTAACATCGCACTCATGCAAACTGCTAGAAAATATCGTCTTTAACCACATAATCAATTTTCTTGAATCTAACAACGTCCTCTCCAGTGCACAACATGGTTTTCGGCGTGTATTCAGAACCATCACTCATCTCGCAGACTTCACACATGATGTTTCGATCACTCTTGACTTAGGCTTTCCGGAGAACGCATTATTCATTGACTTTTCTAAAACATTCAACACTATTCTTCATTCCAAACTGCTATATAAGCTCAATTTTTTGCTAAAGAACCCTCTCCTTGTTGACTAGATTGATAGTTTTCTTTCAAATCGTTGCCAATATGTGTCTTATAAAACATTACACTCATCTGAAACACAGGTATTTTCAGGAGTGCCCCCAGGGATCAGTGCTAGGGCCCTTACTATTATTATTGTATATTAATGACCTACCAAGCATAGTTTATACTAAAATTCGTATTTATGCTGATGATTGTGTCCTGTATCATGTAATCAATTCACCTGGTGATCATACACTCAACGCTTCATTCTTAAACTTTTGTACATGGTGTCAGAATTAGCAGATGAACATTAATTTCCAAAAAACTGTTGCCATGTGTTTTACGAGGCAGAAAACACCATCAGCATTCAATTATTCATTCAATAACTACGTTGTACAGCAGGTCCCACAATACAAATATCTTGGCTTCTTTTTCACCACAAACTTATCATTGTCTCAACACATCGACACAACTTGCAACAAAACTTAAAAAAAACTCGGATATCTTAACGTAAAAAAAACTCGGGGCTTAACGTAGTGAACGGTTGTTCACTACGTTAAGCCCCAAAAGAATGAAAATTGTTAACGTATAAAACTCTGGTAAGGCCAATACAGTAAAAGCTCGGTATAACGAACTTCAGGGGGCTATGGCAATTTATTCGTTATTTTGAAAGGTTGTTATAGCGAAACCTTGAAAATTAACATTAAATACTTATTTTCCACCAATCAAAGTGACTTACATTTCGAACGGTGGGTCCTTGAACTCGTTTGTCACGAGAAAAGCATGCACAAGTGAACACTAAAACATACACGTTTACTTGAAAAAGTCTGTTTGTTGTTTGTTTCTTTTGACATGTGCAGCACAAGCTTTGCAGCGCGAAGGTCTCCAGCTCATGCACATTCCTGTGCTGCGGTCCACACTGTCGCTTAGGAAAAACTGCTTCCGCTTTTTCGTCGCAAGCAGAGATGAACTCAGTAGCACCGCAGCGTGAACGCCGACTTGCTTTGCAAACGCAATAAGTAATCGCCGAAAAGAAAAGAAGACGACTGACAAGGCCTCCTGGAGCACATATAGAAATGACAAAGATAAAGAAACCTGAAGCGTCACAGCTGTCACCACCTCTTCCAATGAAAAGAAAGAGCTAAAAAAGAAAATTCTTCGCATTTCCCGCTCCCTCACTGTCTCAGGTTTTCCGCGCCCATGCTTCCTGCTTCACAACTCCCACTCTGCCACCGACCTTGCCCTGCCGTGTTGCCCTCGCCCCTCGCCTCGGCGCTTGTAAATCTGCAGCGTCGGCATTTTAACAAAAAGAAAGAAAAAGTCGTCGTTTTGTTTTTTTTTTCCCTTTCACACTTGTAGCACTACTTCACACCGTCGCGCGTGTTCCGAGAAGTAAGGCGTCTGTTCGCTGTGTGGTCTGCTTGTGTACCGCTCCGGTGGTCCCTACGGATGGATTTCAGAACATGAGTTTGCTGTAGTGAGGCATTGTTAATATAATCCAGAACTAAATTAGTGCTCATTATTCTGAAATGTTCGGTATTTTGTTCAAATACGTAGTAGTGAAATAACTTCACAAAGAAACTATTAGCAGTTGGCACGGGATTTTTTAAAAGTTTGTTAATCTGAAAAGTTCATTAATATGTGATTCATTCTACCGAGATTTCACTGTACTTGAATATGGCGCCACTGTATGGTACCTATACAGAATCAGTGACATAAAATGCATTGAATACATCCAGAAAAAAGCCATTCGTTTCATATATAAATGCTATGACTGCAATTTCTCACCAACATCCCACCTAACGCACTTTAGTTTAGCTTCACTTTCTAAAATATGTGACATAAAGTCTCTCAAACTTTTCCACTTTTTTTTCAATTCGCCGCAATATTCATCGCACAACAACTACATAACCCCTGCTAAAACAACATTCACCAGAAACAGCCGTACACTCAACATCTCATACACTCAACGTGTTTCATCATCACACAGACTTCTTCAATTACACTTTTTTTCCCCAATGTATTGAAATGTGGAATACCATACCAGGTGACATTCGCTAATTAGAAAAAGATGAATTTTTGAAGGCACTAAAAGACGTCTTCGAGCTTTGCAATGTTTGTGTAATTATCTTTACAGCATTTTTCACAATTATTTGATCTGTCATTGTTGGTATTTATTTCAATTATTCGCAGTTTCTTTCTTGTATTTTTACTGCTCTGTACCCTTTCCTGCGGTAGCCCTGTAATCAGACTGCAAAAATTTGAAAATAAATAAATAAGTATGTAAAAATAAATAAATAAATTTTATATAGTTGCAAGCAGCGCGAACGCGGACGACATCAATTAAAATTTGAAAGTCGTACCTCGTACGACAAAGCGCCATCTGTCGAATGCAGGAGAAACCTCTTTGCTGATAGTGCCACGCAAACACAGCGGCATAAAGACAAAGCGCGTGGCATTAAAAATGGCGCACGCGCTGCGTCATGGAACACGCCGCGCGCTTGCTGCACTCACCACCTCAGACCTATGCAAAGCGCAACGGCACCCACCACACCGACGGCGCGTTGTGCATGCGCAACATGTTTGTGTGCCGCCATCCGACACTGCGTTTTCGTTGTTGGGTTTGTCATTGTAAACTTAGTTGGGACACTTGCTGCGCAGGGAGCGTTCAGCCGGAACGCTAGCTACACGGCTGGTTACTAACAGCATGCACTGGAGCATTAAAACCAAGTGGCTGGGCGACACTTCGGAGTCAATCCATGCACTTTCATTACGAGACAAAACAAAAAGAGCTTGGGGCTAAAAAAAATTTGTTGCGCATTTCACGGGTCAAAACAAGCAATGTCGTCACTCGAAATTTTCGCTGTTATAACTCCCGTGACTTTTTTTCGCCCGCGTAGTGAACCCTCTTCCTAAATTGGCAACAACTTTTCTGGAAAAAAAAAAAAAGGTGAGTTCTTTACGCGAGTAAATACGGTATGTGCCCCAAAATATATTACAACCGAACACACACATGGTACCGTAAATATATAATTAATTTCTTTTATAGCATAGAATGTTTATGTAAGAATCATCATTGATAATGCTTTCTCATTTTAAGCATTGACAAGTAAATTAGAACCTAGAATGAAAGAGGTTAAGAAGTGCTACTTTAACAACATCTTCGCTACTTTTAAGAAAAAAAATCTATCCATAGTTTAAGGTCGATTAGTCTTGCATTGTCTATTGCCTCATGGTTTATTCTTGATGACCAATCCTCCTTTAGTCCTGGAGCTGCAGAAAATGCCATTAATAATTACTTCAAATCTGGTTTTGCACTGATAACGGCATCACTCCCTCATTTTTCGCATGCAGCAAAGTATATGTATACCCGCTCTTTCTCATCTGGAACTAAGTTCCTCTGGAGTGCATAACCTGAAACTAAATCTTGAGGTTTCAAAATGGTCAGACCCAAACAGTATTCCAAATATGTCACTAAAGTGGTATTCAGAATGGTGTGCTATTTTACTATAAAATTTGAAATATCAATTATCTCTGCAGCAGTCCCCCTGCTATGAAAATTAGAAAACATCGTGCCCGTATTTAAGTCTGAAACAAGAAAATAATACCAAAATATTGGTTAATACTTTGCCTTCTACCAGCTCTAAAGCTTTAGAGTATATTATTAAGAAGTAAATTGTATAATACCTAAATGCACACAATACAATATTCTTTCACGATCTCATCAGCACAGCTTTCGTGCTGGCTATTCTACAGTTAAACAGTTGTTTAAATTTACGCACGACATTGCTTCTTACCTCAACACCAGAAACAGGTTGGTGTCACATTTACTGACTATTTGTAGGTCTTTAACATGGTTTGCCATGCTAAACATTTAGCGTTTTCACAAATTTTTTTGGTGACAACAAGCTGCTTGATTAGATAACAGATTACTTGCTGTAGCGCTCAAAATTTCTAATGGATGACCACGTGAAGTCATCTGATGTACATTTTTTTTATTTTTTATTTACAAAATACTGCAGGCCATGTGGCCCATGCAGGAGGGGCAGGGTACAACATAAATACATGTACCAAGCAGAATTGAGTATCATAAACAAGTCAGGTAAAGATAAAAAACAACTCTAAATAAAATATAATTACGAAATAGTGAAGAAGTAATTCTGTATTGATTCAGTCGAGTCCAGATGATCAAAAGGCATTAGGTTCCATTTCTCTATGGTGCGGGGAAAAAAAGAATATTTAAAGAGTTTAGATCTGGCAGCATAATGGGAGAGTGTGAGGGGATGGGAATGACAGGTTTTCCTAGTCTCAGAAATGGTTATGTAAGGACTGGGATCTGTAAAAAACTTACGATTTAACAAAGAATGGAGGAGTTTCAGACGGGATATTTTACGCCTCATTTGAAGTGTGTGAAAACCGTTAGAAGGTATAAGATCAGTTACAGAATCCTCGCGGCTGTATTTAGAAAAAATGATTCGCATGGCTTTTCTCTGTATTCTTTCAAGATAATTAATATTGGTTTTGGTGAAAGGATCCCAAATAATGCAGGTGTATTCTAACTTGGGTCTGATAAAAGTGGTATAGGCTAAAGTTTTCACATCATGTGATGCATGTTTAAGCTTGTGTAGAAGTAGACATAATTTTCTGAAAGCTGAAGAGGCGGTGTTAGAAATGTGGGTGCTCCAGTTGAGGCTGTTAGTAATGGTAACTCCAAGATATTTGTACTCCTTAACTTCAATCAATCAGACTTGGCCAATAGAGTATGAAGACTTCTGGGGTAGTTTTTTTTTTAGTTATACGCAGGAGCACAGACTCAGAAGAATTTAGTTTCATGCCCCATTTATTGCTCCACCTAAATATACTTTTTAAGACTGCACTAAGCAAGAATTAGTCTTCAACTGTATTAATTTTGTTAAAAATAACACAGTCTTCTGCAAAAAGACGAATATTTACTGGGGCTTGTATGACATCTGTTAAGTCATTGCGATAAATAAGGAATAATAGTGGGCCAAGTACACTTGCCTGAGGGACCCCTGAGGTTCACATCATGAAGGTGCCTCAAGGCTGGGTGCTTGTTCCACTTTTGTTATTATTTATATATAAATAACAGAGAAGAAATTATCAGTAACACTCAAATAAAACTTAGAATGTGTGGAGACGACTGCGTTAACTGTAGAACCATCTCAAGATCAGGATGGGTTGAATAGTGCTTTTTTTTTTCATCCTTTTGTAGCAAGAGTAAAACATGGCAAACTTCAAAAAGACTGTAGTCTTGACCTTTTCAAATAAGAAACAGCCTGTTCATTTTCATATACTAAAGACGGTGTGAGTCCAGTAGGAGTGATTTAGTTTAAATACATTGGTGTAACTCTCACAGCAAATTTAAAATAGCACGCACACATCAAAACAATCTGCAACGAGCTCTTAGAAAACTTTGGTGTTTCCAACGCATGTTAAGCAACACGACAAAAAAATGCTGACTGACAACGCGTAAGAATTTGGTTAGACTTGATTATGCGTCGAATGTTTCGTCGCCTCACCACAAACGTGACATAACTATGTTATAATCTGTTTAAAAAGCAATACTGCTGATATTTCGTTGCTATAACCAGCGTTTCTCGCCTGCTTCACATCGGCAGGTTTAATCCTGGCAGCCCCTCTTGAACATCGGCACACTTGCGATCGTGTCATCTTCCTGTATGATAGTTCATGTTGGTTCGAGTGTTTTATCACCCATATCATTTTCTTGAAATATTTTGCCGGTTAGATCAACTCAGGATTGTTTTCGTTTTCTTTTTACATTTCTGCAGAGTGTGCATTTTTGGAATGCGCATGATGGGTATCTGCACAAACTCGATGCTGAGCAGTTGGAAAAAAGAATTGTGGAAAGATTAATTTTGCTAAATTAGATTTTTTCAAGGCGCTGAACATTTGTATTAGCACCTGCTATATGTCTAAAAAAACTGAGACAGCAGTATATATAAATAAATAACAAAGACATGCTGCTATCACGATAAATGATTAGATTTTTCAGAGAAACACATTTTTTTTTTTTCAAAATTCGACGTACAAGTTGCTTCGACACCTGTTCGATTCACTCGCAAGCATGCATGCCCCATGCACATGTCCACGGACAACACACAAAAAGCCAGGTCAACCAAACTGCTTATGGGTGGTGTATATCTGAACAGGTAGCCGGCTCTGTTGTCTGCACAGCTATGCAGTGATTGGTACCTGAATATCGTAAGCAGAGATGTATAGCTCCTCCTTAAAGAACATGCATGCTTCTTCTGCAGCATTTTTTTGGTGTGCCTGCTTAGACCGCATCACCAGTAAAACACGATTTGGCACACCCAAGGAGCGCCAAGACTCTTGGCATATTTTCATTTGCCTCACCATGCTGCAACAAGTTATGTCAAGTGAAATACTGCGGATACCTGAAGGTTCTGGGCAATGTCAGTGACAGGGTCATGCACAACACGGACGGCAGAATTGCCCCCGTAGCACAGGTAGAAAGCCAGCTGAGCCATGGCCCTGCCCACACTGCGTGATTCGCCAACGAGTGAGGTGGTCAACAGGTACGACTGGTAGCCTGTCTGGCGAGCCAACAGACACACGGCACGAGACATCACCTGGCCAAGAAAAGGGCATTTCGGCAAAACAGCTTATCAAGCATAATGTTAAGAGTGGAAGGATCTGTGTTTTGGAGCAGGTTTAGAGCAGCTGTCTGAGGCAGCAAAGTTGCGTGCTGCCTGAGGCAGCAAAGTTGTTAAAATAGAAAAAAATGGAGGACTATTTCAAGCACAACTAAGCTAGCTTAGTAGTATTTAAAATTGGGCAAGTTGGTAGCGATTCATTTTTTAAAGTCTGTCTTCATTTT
The DNA here is from genome assembly GCF_043290135.1 of Rhipicephalus microplus. Taxonomy (NCBI): domain Eukaryota; kingdom Metazoa; phylum Arthropoda; class Arachnida; order Ixodida; family Ixodidae; genus Rhipicephalus; species Rhipicephalus microplus. The sequence goes on from NC_134704.1 coordinate 221,048,380, forward strand.
TCATGCTGTTTACATTGAAAAACACTAGCTTAGTCAAGAAAGTGCTTTTATGAATGATATGTGAGGTTATGACGTCCAATTCTTTAGCAAGCTTATTTGAATTATGCCCTACATCGAACTGACACGCGTTTTTTTGTGAGTTAAATATATTGAGGTTTGACTGTATAGCCCATGGAACTTTATTATCCACGTAAGAAGCTTAGTTATGCTGAAGGCAGCCTATCTGTGCCATGTCCCTGTCATGTGGTACTACGGGAGTAGTTATCTTCTATATTTATAGAAGGTATGTCGTTTTCACGATAAAAAATTGTTAAGAGTCAGCGCTGTGAGATCTTTCTTTCTGTGCATCCTGTGCCTTTCTTATGCTGTTTTTAGGCATGTACAACCAACAAGCCCAGCTCTTTGCATTTTAATAATTACCAGTCTCCTGCAGATGTGCCGTCAATCATAAAACAGAGGCCCTCATCTTGGGTATTCTTTTGCTTGTTCTGCCTTTCTTTTTGCGCCATTTTTCCCATTTACAGATCGGCTTCACGTGCATCATGAGCTTTGCAAGCACAGCCTTCAAGGAGGCCTATATGAATATAAACACTCGAGAAAAAGAAGGCAGGGCCCGTGCACCACAGCGGAATGCAAGGCGAGCTAGAGTCAGATATTACCGTCAGTTTAGCAAGCGAATGGCAAGCGCTGACATCAGCAAAAAAACTTGAACCATGGTGCCCTACTGCTGTGCGGGTGCGCTGAGCTTGCTTCACACAAGATGATAAATTACGCCCTTTGCTAATGCATAAGCTTAGGAGTGTTTTAAGGCCACCAGCATGCAGAGATATTCTTTTTTTGTGTGGCAGTGAGCCACAAACTATGACGAACGAATGAAAAGACAGTGTGAACGGGGCTCAATGATACTATCACATTTCACTTTTGAAAGCCAAACTGAAATGTTCTCAACATTCTTTTTTCTTGTGTTGTGAAATGCAAGCTGACCTTGTTGTTGCCAATGAGGACATTCAGGGACTGCGTGATAGGTGGATCTAGGTGGGACACAACGCGCTCCAGCACTTCCACCACGACCGGAGGCACTTTGTCCCGGATGTGGTACTTGTCGAGCAGCCGCAGCGGTAGGCCTGGATCATCCTTGTTGGGCACCGTTGGACCACTGGCGATGCTCGCCAGCGGGTCATCCACCTGGCGAGTGCAACACAGCCATCAGAGGCATAAATATCACCTACAGTGCACTTTTGGCTCATGTAAGTTCAACCAATTGTAGACATAACAGCTTCACCTTTGGAGTACATAAAGTAAAAAAAAAGCATATATTTCTGATTGCATACTTTCTATGAATAGTTAGAGCTCGTATTAACTTCAGTATGCATCACTGTTTGCAATAGTTTTTTTTTTCTATGGATGCTAGCGAGTATTTAGCCAATCTGTGGCTAGCCTTCAAAAATATTTGAGAAGAGAATGTGCCAGCATGTATTTTAAATGTGACAGCGTTTCCTTGACTACCCACTTTAGCCTGTATGAACTCAAGCCCACGGTGGTTCTCAAACCACTCCGATCAGTCTGTTGCACTGTATAACAATGACCATTGAGAAACAAGAACATCTGGTCCCTCTGCAAATCGAATGTGGAGTTGCAGCATGGTAAGCGAGTAGTCATCTATAACAGTCATAATTGACCCTCATGAAGAGAAAAGTCACAGTTTTGCCACAAAGGTGAAGCAATTAATGCAACAGCAACAAATTATAATGACGCACGATAAACGAGATGCAACTCAATACTTGCAGAGCATCCCTCAAGCGTGATTAGCACATGAAACGCACACACACAAGACAAGTGCGAACTATCAACTGTCACAGCCCTATACTCGCACCACGCTGCTCAAACACAGAGCAGGATGCTCCAAAAGAATAGACGGGTACACACAGGATAACAGCTACATTTGTTACTTCTATGTGTTATCCTTTGTTGAGCACTGTGGTGCATGGTGTAACCCCTCTGCATTTCCTGCATCATGCGGCATTTAAAGCGTTGCTTGCCCAGTAATCTACATTGTGAATGGGCAGAGAAATCGGTCGCACGCCTGAAAAGCAGTTGAAACAAAATCTAGGATTTACAGCAAGCCTTTCATACCATCTCGCAGGTGGTATTGAACATGCCAGAGCGTGTCCTGCCTGCGATAAATTCTCACTGTTAGCACTCCAAAGAACAAGGGCCATCTAGCAGAGTTGTATAACTTGGCAGGGTGTGGAGCAAGGGGTCACAGTTTCAAATAACAGTGGTGTATTTTGCATTTTCTTTTCTGCAGTTCAATATTTTTGGGGCTTTTATTTATATATGCATACACACATATACTTAACTAGAATATTAAAGCAGCAGCAAGAATTCACCATATGTCAATATTGACAGATAAAAAAAAATTGGACACATCACCGCCGGATCGATAATAGTGACGCAAAAGATTGAGATAGCAGACGAGTTCAACAGGTTTTTCCAGTCGGTGTTCACGATGCCGTCAGATGTGCGCAGTGATAGCAACGTGCATTCTTCATGCGCATGTCCTATGGAACCCTTATTTGACCAAAAAGGCGTACTTTCTCGGTTACTAAATCTGGATCCAAAAAAGACTAGTGGCCCGGACAAAATACCAACTGTCTTTCTGAAAAGATACGCAGAATGAGTATCGTTCTTTCTTGTTATTATCTTCGAAAAATCTTTAGAAACTCACTCTCTTTCACAGGATTAGCTCTTCGCAATTATCATACCTTTGTTTAAAGCCAGCAACCGAATGGTTATTAGCAACTATCATTCGTCACTCACGTCCGTTTGCTGCAAGGTTATAGAGCATATTATAGCAAAGTATATCATGGTTCACTTGGAGGTCAATCAATTACTTAATGACTGTCAGCATGGATTTAGAAGCGGCAAGTCTACAGTGACACAGTTGATTCAAACGATTAATGATTTCAGTTTGGCTACAGAAGAACGCAAATAGGTTGATGTAATTTGCATTGATTTTGCTAAAGCTTTTGATGTTGTCAATCACACTAAGCTGCTTTTTAAACTGAGAAAAATGGGATTCAGTGATGATATCATAAATTGGATTGGAGCATACTTGAGTAACCGCAAGCAAGCAGTGAGGATCGATGGTTGTCTTTCAGCTATGCTAGATGTGTTTTCAGGTGTGCCTCAAGGGTCCGTTTTTGGCCCGCTGTTGTTTTTATTGTACATCAACGATATAAGTACTATTGTAAAGCCACCTGTTCAGATGAAACTTTGTGCTGATGATTGTTTGATTTATATGCCTGTAAGCTATACTGATAATCAGCTTGAGTTGAACAAGTGCCTTGAAGACTTGGAATTGTGGTGTCGTGAATAGGATATGCAAATTGACCCTAAAAAAAACAACTTATGTACACATTACCAATAAGAAAAATGTTCTCAAATTTCAATACAGCATTGGGAGCAACACCCTCTGTGAAACAATATATTTTAAATACTTAAGGGTGACAATTACAAACAACTTAACTTGGCACTGTCATATTGAATCAGTTTGTTCCGGGTCATTTAAAAAACTTTGTTATCTTCGAACGAAGTTGCATAGAACACCGCAACACGTTAAGCTGCTTGCATACCAAACATATATTAGACCCAGACTGGAGTACGCCTCCATGGTTTGGAGCCCTCACCAAAAACACTTAGTTACTAAGTTAGAACGTATTCAAAGGCATGCAGTACGGTTTGTATGCTCTAGATATAGAAGGCGGGATTTAGTAACTGACACGTTCAATTCACGCAATTTAGAACCACTGGAAATTCGAAGACAAAAACAAAAACTTGAAACGTTATATCGTATAATGCAAGGGATAACAAAAAATACCTAAATATGAGTACATACGCCTTCCCGAAAACGTAGCGCTAGATTGAATTATGACGCTCCCATTAAACCTTTCAACGCTTGCACTGACATCTTTCGGTGGTCATTTTTTCCTGATGCTAAAGAACAATGGAATCAGGAACCCCATCATGTTTTTAATAGTACCAATGTGCAATCTTTTGACAGAGAAATCGATGCTTATTTTGGTCATGGTTGAATTGAACTAGAGCCAATTTCGGTTTCTTGTGTGCATTGCTATTTGAGTGCCAGTTGTTTTGGTTTTCTGTTTCTACTTACTATTGTATTCCCTCCCTGTTATGACCCTCAAGCGAGGGTTGACAGTATTAATAAATAAAAAATAATAAAAAATAATTGCTATCGCAATAAAATTGCTTCTGCATCTTTATACAAAACTTGCCTATACAATTCATGCATGCAGCTCTTCATAGGTCCACTGTGTGCTTGGGTAATAAAGGATTATTTTAATTGGCTGTAATTGCAGTTTAATGAAATAATCCCATGCACATTTCTTATTTTCCATTGCTTCATTCGGTTTCTGCCCACAAAGCCTGTCAGGAATGCTCAGCGCAACCTACACCTCATTGTTCAAGAAGATTTCATGACTATTGTAGATTGTTCTGTTAAGATTGCACACTCCGAGAGTATTCCAGAGCTTGCACGAAAACCAGTGATAAGGCTGGAATATTTGGCAACACATGTATAAATGCCCACGCGCTTCACCACTTGTCAGTTGATCGACGATTGACGCTCTGTTCAGTGCCATCAGTGCCAGTGTAAATCGCTGTAATCTGACTTTCAGTTCACTGGCCGCAAGTTCGGTCAAATAAAGAGTTTCATTGAGGACAAGCCGTCTCTACCTTCATCAGCGTCAGGACCCTGTGACATTTGGTGGCGGTGCTGCTTCTTTCATGTCCTGGACACCCTCATCAAGCAGTGAACCCAGCCATCATTACGGAGAAGTCACCAACGCCAACGACTCACCCGTAGGCAACAAGGTCTTCTACTGGAGTACGCGCATCTACCCGACAATACTCAGAAGACGAAGACCTTTACGTCGGCCACGGTGACACTGACAGGGCTTGTGCCACCAGAACTGATCTTGCTCCAGCAACCAAGCCAACTTTTTGCAGTTCGCCACTCGAAGAACCGAAAAGCTGACTTAAAAGGTTCGACCGAATTGCTGCCTTTAACAGCTGGGACTCTAAGAAAAAACTTGACCACTTCTACTCCTACCTAGAAGACGCCACGAGGACATGGTTCGAGAACCGAGAATTGACACCCCGAACCTAAGACCTCTTTCAGACGACGTTCCTAGGCACCTTCACGAGCGTCGTCCAGAAGGAACGTGCCGCTACAATCCTGGAGACACATGTGCAGCTTCCCAATGAAAATATTGCGATCTACATGGAAAAAATGACCAGCTTGCTTTGGGACACCAACCCCCCATGACCAAAGAGAGGAAAGTGAGCTATCTTATGAGGGTTATCAAGCAAGAACTCTTCGCCGGATTAATCAGGAACCCGCCGAAGACTGTCGCCGATTCGCTTCAGAAGCATCTGCAATTAAAAAGACGCTCGAGATGGGGACACGGCAATAGAACCGCAACTTCTCGGCTACACGCTACGCAGGCACATCTCGGTTCTAGAAACCACCGACCTGCATGAGATGATCCAAGCAATTGTGCAAGAGCAGCTGGGGAAATTGCTACCTTCAGCACAGCCTCAAGTGGCTCCCATCGCTGACTTTGTACGCCAAGAGATCCAGCTATCGCTGCAAGCCGTGAGCTACACTGCAGCAGCCCCACGTCACGCTCCTTCTCCACACTCACGCCAAGACGCCACTGTTTTACCTAGACCCCACTGCTGCCCTCACCGTCAACATACTGCCCACCCACCGGCCAGCGATACACGCCGAGGAAAACTGACGTTTGGCGTGCTCACAACCACCGACCACTATGCTCCCACTGCGGGGAAGCTGGCCACACCAACCGCCACTGCCAGTACTGCCAAATGGGCTTCGTGGTTTCGACGTGAGTGCGCCGTGTCCACAGCAGGATGAACGACCTCAAGATATTGCGAACTACCTTGCAGGAGCGCAGCAGATACCCCGATTACCTTCATCACAACGCCAGCAGTACATCGGCCCTACTTGGGGCTGTTCCCTGAGCCCATTTTTGAGGTGTGGTTTCTGTATGATGAACTACCAAAGATCCTCCGCTGCCGCTGCCGACGATGATGAAATGAAATCGAAAGCCCCCGCTGCAAGAAGAAAAGGGCCTTGACGTCCAAACTTCACAGCCCAAAGGAGACCTCATGATGCAACGTGGAAGCAGCGGAACACACTGACATAGTAGTGATCCGACATCATGACTTTACTGCACCGCACAACCTGGAACCAGCGACCTTGACGTAATATTTGACGGCCACCACATTACTGCGCTCGTCGACATTGGAGCCGACTATTTTGTCATCAGTGGGCCTTTCGCGACGGAATTAAAGAAAATGAAGACTGCAGGGCAAGGCCCCGAAATTCTGACCGCTGAAGGTCATTTAATAATGCCGACTGAAACCACACAGCAAGCATCACCATCAATAACCAGACACTAACCTTAGAGAACACACTGCTGACTCCCACAACGCCAAAAATTCGACGAGCAACGCCCTGTTCGCCGCCTTGAGTGCCAGTGTGTATTGCTGTTATCTGACTTTCGGTTCACCGGCCTCAAGTTCGGCCAAATAAACAGTCGAGGGTGACGATTTTGGGCTTGCTGGTACGGTAGCACGATAATTAATAGTAGCGCAAGACCACACATTCAAGACAACACAGCGCTGTGTTGTCTTAAATGTGTCTTCTTTTGTCCATGTTCTTAGTCTGGGTTACAATCAATTATCATCTAAATAAAAAGTTTAATTTCAAACAAGCTATCTCTGCTTTCGTCAAATCCTGGCCGCTGTGACCGCATTCGGGTGGAGACTAAAATGCTCAAGATCCATGTAATTATGTTAAGATGCATGTTAAAGAGCCCCAACTAGTTGATGTTACAGAAGCCCTCCACTATGTCATCTCTCCATGATATTGTGGTTTAATTCTGTCTGAGAGGTGATTATTAAGCAGATTCAGACCCCATTATGACCCATTAATGGGTCACTGACATTACAAAAAGAAAACAGCGCAAAAGATGATCATGGTGATATATGGTATTTTATGCTGCAGGGGCCATTCGATGGCCAAAGAGTGCGAGGACATGACAACACATGCGAACAATGGTAGTGTAAGTGGCTGTAAAGGGGCCCAAGATTCGTCGTGCTAAAAGCAGGTAAAATATACATGCATTAAAGAAAATGAGGCTGACGTGACACATGTCCAGTGAAGATCAATGACCAGTGGTGCATGATAATGAAGCTACAGGTGCATTTCATCAGCACGAATCCTGCGTCAACTGCCTTTGTTGCCAAGTGATGGGAGGTAGGTGCTTTTCTTAGTGTAGCAGCAGCAGCTTCTATACAAAGCTCATGCTAAGGGTTGCCTGAAAACATCACATGCAAACTATTTACATCATTTAAAATGCAAAAAGTGATTCGTGCTTAAAAAAAAAAGTGCTTCACTACCTATGAACATCGATGGATATAACGATATCTGCTGTCGGTAAGGCAAGGAAAAATTTTTTTTCCTGATGGCGTCTCTGCACTATATAAGAATGTGAACCATGCTTAGCGGTTCTCCATAACATCGCAGACGATAGAGCACCAGAAAAAAAAAAGGAGCATGTAAACAACAGCTTTTTTTCCTGGTGCTTGGCCTTTCACACTCTATTCTTTTCCTTATGCCAAGCGGACACCCTAGCATAGAGCGGTAATTTTTATAAGCATTTAGAGATGGGCAATTATTTAAGCCCGCCTAACGCTGATTTTGCTTATTTTTTTGAAATAATAACATATAAAAAAATTAGCGCAACTTTGCCCCAGTGGCTAAAAACTGCACAGCTGGACAGCCTTCGTTAGTCTCTTTTTACTTCCATCTTCCTTGCTTGCTTTTTTTTTTCTCTCTTCGTTTTTTTTTCTTGGTTTCTTCAGTATGCTCGCTTCCCTTCACTTCGTTATATTTCTTCCCCTTCTGTCCTTCTCAACTTCCTTCTGTCTCTCTGTCTGCCATCATTCCTTCTATGCTGTGCGTCTCTCGCCCCTGTGCAAGACTATGCCATGCTCTGCCAGTGTGCCTGAACAGCAGAGTGCTTAAGGCTAATCTATGAAAGTTACAATGACGTAAGTTATGCAACAAATATCCCAGTAGTTTAGATGCCTTAGTGCCAAATGTGGTTATGCGCCTTTTCCAAGAGAGGGCAGAAGTGAAATTTATCCCTAAATAAGTGTATGGGGAAGCATGAGGCAGTAGTGTACAATGTTTACAGAATAAGAAAAGTTAGATGTACTTTGGACAAGAAAGGGAAACATTTTTGCCCGTCGCACGGAGACGTCACCTATCGTGGCAATCTGTCGAGAAAGTGATCTTGAAAAAGTTAGTACCACTTAACAAGTGAAGCTTTTGAAGTATTGGGTGATGGCTCTTTTTACCATGTTGTCGGCTAGTTATATCCCCGCTGAGGACATTCAGCGCATTGTGAAATCTAGAAAGAACGCCCGTAGTCTGTTCAAAGTGATGCATTTAAACGCCCAATCACTTCAACCAAAAAAGGATGATATCACTTCGCTGTTGGAATCGTGTGGCACAAACTTTGATCTTTTAATGTTCACAGAAACGTGGTATACTAATGAGTCAGAACATTTCATGCTACCAGGGTACAATCACTTCTTTTCAAATCACATGGAGAGTAGAGGGGGAGGCGTTGCCATTCTAACACTCAAGTCTTGTGAAGTAATCGAAGAATATAGTCTTATCACAAAAAACTACGAATCATTATGTCCAAAGAAGGGCACAATTGTACTTGCTGTTGTCTATCGCCCTCCTAGTGGTTCTACGGCTGATTTCTTAACATTTATTGATCGCCTTTTGTCCCATGAAAGTGTCATGAATTATATGCTTACCGTAGGTGGCGATTTCAACATAGATGTCTCGAAGAACTCAGCCACAAGTACTGAATTTTTATCCATGCTTGAGTGCAACTTTTTTAAAAAATGTCATTACTATGCCTATGCATATTACTGAATCTACAGTGTCACGGCTAGACATGTTTGTTACAAATTCTACCGCAAAAGAAACAATTTCCAGGGTGATCAGTTCTGACATAAGTGATCACTTGTCTATATTCATTTTCCTAAAAATGCATGCAAATTTGGCTTATGTAAAATTGGAAAAATTCATGTACTGTTGAATAACACCAAACACATTGGAGCATTTTAGGCGCCGCATCACGCAGACACATTGGAATAATATAATGGCTGATGAGGATGCCAACAACTCATATAACAACTTTATTGCAACATTCAAGGAACTTTACTTCGAATCATTTCCTCTCGAGGCACATCACAGGTCGAGCAAATCGCGAAAGCCATGGATAATAAACTACCTTAAGCGTCAGATAAACCATAAAAATAAACTTTACCAGCAGTTCGTCAATACACGTACTGCGGACTTATGGGTTGAATACAAGGCTCTTAGAAATCGGCTGAATAAAGAAAAAGAAAGGGCGAAAAGAGACCACTACAGTAATATTTTTGACCAAGAACGTCCAGAGCAACGTTCACCATGTGGAAAAAGTTATATCAAGTATTGAACAGAGGAGCCCCTGCCACGAAAATAGATAATCTTGAAATACATGGAAGGATATTAAATGGCATCGACCTTGCTGAAAAATTTAATGACTTCTTTGTGAAAATAGGAAATGCCAGCCAGAGCGTGCAAACAACAACTGACATTACCCAATTATCAAACACACTTTTTCTTAAACCGACTTCCACATCTGAAGTAATTACACTATGCAATAAAATAAAAAATAGTCGGAGGTGTGACGCTGATGGCATACAAATGCGACCAATAAAGTATGTATTAGACCTCATAGCGGAATTGCTAGCACATATGTACAACTTAGTGTTATCAACAGGTATTTTCCCAACCAACATGCACATAGCGAAAGTTACTGCAATATATAAGTCCGGAGATAAAAACAACTTGGCAATTATTGCCCAATATCTATACTACCAGTTTTCTCGAAATGCCTCGAGAAAAGTAATAAGCGATAGAAATGACAGTTTCTCGAAAACGCACAATCTAATAACAGAATGCCAATATGGTTTCAGAAAGAAACTTTCAACAGAAAGTGCCTTATTAGCACAAAAAGAAATCATACTTTGCAATATCGAAAAGAGACTTCTGACACTTGCATTGTACTTGGACTTTATTAAAGCCTTTGATCGTGTATCTCATGAACTGTTACTAAATAAATTAGAATGCTATGAATTTAGGGGAATATCACTCAAACTTATGCAGTCAAACTTATGCAGTCAAACTGAGTGCGCGATCTCAGTATGTTGAAATAAATGGCTTCAAATCGCGCACACAACCAATTAAAACCGGGGTACCACAAGACAGTATTCTGGGGCCTGTATTCTTTTTATACTACATAAATGATATAGTCAGAATTGGTGAAAATTGTAACTTCATAATATATGCTGATGACTGCATATTATTTTTTCCTGGAAAAGATTTCAGTACTCTCGAGGCTTTAGCGGCCAACACATGTTATAAGCTTCATGATTGGTCTACCAAGAACAAGTTAATGTTAAATGAATCAAAAAGAAAATGTGTCCCTTTCCGAGTTCTCGGCATATCCCTGCATGTACCAAATTATGTTACCCTAGGCCCCTACAAAATTACAGTGACCAAATCAAATAAGATGCTTGGAGTAGTTTTTAATGAACATATGTCCTGGAATGAGCATACAGACCATATTAGTTTAAAGTTGAGACGCGTGGTTGGCACTTTGAATCATTGTCGACGTCTTTTGCCCATTACTGTAAAGCAACTCTTATATCAGGCTCTTTTCCATGCCCACTTGAACTACTGCACTTTAGTATTGGCAAACACTACGTTGACAAATTTAAATAGGCTAAAAATACTTCAGGAAAGAGCGGTCAGGGCAATAGAAAACATACCATACCTTGAACACACAGGACAACTATTTGTTAAACATAAAATTGTTAAGGCAAATGACATATACAAATTCAGGTTGTTACAATCCTATATTAGCGCAAACAGAGGGAAACTCGACACATTTCTGACACTTGCAAATCTTGAACATACACAAACAATTTTCTTCCATCGATATAAATCCCCGTAGAAAATTCCGTTCTCTCGCACCAATTAGGGCACCCAAAGGCTAAGCCACATGCTACCTACTATACTTAACTCATATGAGCTGCAAGACATAAAAATTGACAAATTAAACAATATCGATGCTCAAACACTATTCTTGTAGATTTGTACTGTTTACATAGGTCACTGTGTTGCTTTGCATCATTTTTTGTGTACCTTTATTTTTTTTATTTATTTCTTTTGTGCAACCTCATTGTGTACCTTTCTCGTGTACGAAAGCGATGATACATACTCTGCAAATCACTGTGCTCATGTGTTTATGAAACATTCCTTTTTGTTTGTATACCTTGGCCTGTCATTTACTTTGCCTTCTGCTTGTATTGTTACTTGTTTTATAATATTTTTTTATTGCATTTCGTTTTCACCCTGTCATTGCTGACGTAGGGTGGACGATGCTTAGTCAAGCTGCAATGACTGCAGCTTTTTTGCCGTCTCCCCATTTTTCGCCATTGTTTCTGTTTTGGTGATAATAAATAAATAAAATAGAATAGAAAATAGAAATACAGTGCTTACGACAATGAAGCTACAGTCGAATCTCATTAATTCAAACATGCTTAATTCGAACTTCCAGCTAATTCGAACTCATGATAAGGTCCCGTCAAAGCTATGTGTATTCTAATGGACGAAAAGGCCCGGTAATTCGGAACGCGCAAGCACTTGCGACGGTAAATTCAAACATACCGTGCTCGGTAAATGCTTTCAGTACGCCGCCCAATCGCACAGCGGCACTTGCAACAACGTTTTCGTTTCCTTTGCGCGCAGCGCAAAGGAAACGAAAAGGGAAGAAAAGGCTGCAGTGGAATGTTTGCTCTCTCTCAAATGCCGATCTACGATGTGCCTGTGTCACCATTCTCCTTTTTCTGTCCCTGCCACGAAAAGACCCTTCTCCTTCTAACGCGCGAAGAGAGGGAGGGGAAAAAAAAAAGCTGTCACTGGGTTGAATGAATCTGTGGTTGAAGGAAAGGAAAAAGGCACTATCTTCTGCAGCCTTTGCCCCTTGCGGCAGCATGGCTCTGCACCTTGAGGGGGGGTGGGGCGGGTCTCTTATGCCTTCGTGCCATGCTTACCCCTTCTTTCCCGTCCCAGCCACGTAACCCTTCTCCTTTCAATGACGTGCGCGAAAAGAGCAAAAAAAAAAAGCTGCTGTGGAGTGTTGGTTTTCTCCCAAATGCCGATCTGCTTCTCTCCACGTGGAGACGCTCCTCCTTTCTCATCACGTGCTGGTCATGCTGCGGCTGCGTAGCAGAGAGACTACGCAGTCGTTGTTGTTGTCGTTTTTAGAAATTGTCAGCGCTGGACATTTTGGTGCGCAACTTCTCTTGCCTGGAGAATGCTAAAGCTGAAGTAGAAATGCTTTGCAAGCTGCGTGCGGAATCGATTGACTTGCTGCAAGGCAAACGTGTGCAGATGCGCATCACCGAATACTTCAATTATTAACGAATGTCCTGTGATTTGTAATTGAATCTAAGTCTTCTGAAACTTTCCCCTCGTGTGTTAGCTCAATGCACATGCCTCACTGCATAGAGAGCCCTTGGTTTATTTAGCTTTCATTAATTCGAACTTCTTTTAATTTGAACAAATTTTTGGGCCCCTTCGAGTTTGAATTATTAAGATTCGACTGTACCTTGCCTTTAGTTGAGATAAGGGTCATTAGCCATCTATCACCAGGGGCAATGTCAGCAGAAAGCACACCGAGGCGAGGGCGGGGGACTAGAGCTTCTGTTTTTCCAAAGTAGTTTTTCACTCGCTCTCTCTCCATCCTTCCCCTCCCCCACAAGAGCAAGCATAGTCAAAACAGAGAAGACAAAGTGCCCCCCCCCCCCCCCCCTCCTGAAGGAACCAATGTGTCATGGATGCCCCCTTCAGTACGAAAATCCTGGCACCGCCCCTGTTTATCGCACCACCGTTAAGATTGTTTTGAAGAATATGATCATCCTCAGTATTTTTTGAAGCCCGTTAAGATCCTTACACTTGAAGTTATGCTACTGCTAATACCAATTAACATACATTAAAGATAGTAATGGGCTCAGAAAGCTACCCTGCGGTGCACCAGATATTACGTCAGTCAGAGAAGAACACAAGTTATTTGCAACTGTAAGTTGAAAGTGGCTAGATGAAGTATCTTATATCCATGATAAAGTTAGACTGTCCATTTCAAGTGATGATGATTTTTCCATGCAACAACAATGTGCTATGCAGAAAAATGCTTTAGAGTAGTCCTGAAAGATGCAGTCAGTTTGAAGGTTATCATCTATATTGGAAAGTAGGTCCGTAGTTACCATATTTATTCGCATAATAGGTGCACTATTGTCCAGAAAATCCGGCTCCAAGTTCATGGTGCACCTATTACGTGGGGCCAAATTTCTGAAACTTTTATATCAGACTGCAGCATTGACGGCTGATAGCATTAGTCATCAAAGTGCCAATATTTGCACTACAGCCGAAACAACCTTCATTATAGGCTACACTAACGTTAAACGTGTTGAGCATGCAGTCTCGCACGTCCAAAAATCAAGGTTTGCTTAAAAGCATTCAAATTTCCGAATATTAACATTGAAAGACCCACAATGCAACAGTAAAGCTGTGAAAAGAAAGCACCATCGCACAAATTCCCCGTTTGTGTTTCAGGTCACCTAGAATATAAGCATTAGCACGACCGGAACTTTGTGCTCTTAACTGTGTCGATCATTTGATTTCACAGGCTCCCAGCCCATAGCCAGGACATTTGTATCGAATCGCCAAACTCCATTTGATTGCCACCCTTGGCCTATTTCCTTCAAGTACAACCCTGTGGCTCTATTTTGATGTTTGTGGTACCGTAAAGAGTTACGTTGATTCCGCACAAAACCGCAACTTTGATCACCCACGACTGCCACTGAAAAACAACAAATGCTGATTAGGCTTAGTCTACTCTTTGGCATGTTGGCGCAAGAAGTTTGTACGAGAAAACATGAAGGTCGGGCGTCGAAAAGATCACACTTGAGCACTGATCCAAGAGCAGCGCCCATAATGCGATATTTAGGTTCACGGCCAGGAAATCAGTGGCGACAAAAGTCTGCCAAGCTTGTGCAAGACCACGTGGAGGCCACAATGGTGAAAACTCGCGTCAATAAGCCGAAAAGCTTTCAAATTTCAAGTCAAGTCAAGTCAAGCCAAGTCAAGTTTATTAAATAGTTCAGTTGAGTTACATGGTTAGCGTTATTACAGCAGGAGGTTCCAAAGTTTCAGAGAAACTGACAGGGGGACCTCCTATGGCTACATGGATGGGGTAATTACAAAAAATACAGCAATAGTATACGGACTTGTGAGTAATAATGAATAATCTTGATTAACAATAAAAATACGATCAATACACAACATAATAGTAATACTCACTATTGAAAAATAACAAGGAAATAGTCAAAAGCAAGTGAAGACAAAAAACAATATAATGAACTTTACGTGACAAATGCAACACATTTCATTATCAGTGTTATCAATTATACAAAGGCAAATTGAAGTAGTAAGATTGCACAGAACTGTGGAGAGCTATTAACAGTTAATTACACAAATCGGATGAGTTGATCAATTCCTGAACGTAATATTTCTTACTGCGCGAAGTGAAAATATGGATGTTATGCGATGATTTCAATTCGAAAGGCAATGAATTCCAAATGGCTATGCTAGTAAATAAGGTTGAGAACTTGCCATAGTTTGTCCTTACGGCCGGCAAAAGAAGATTATTGCACTGGGAAAACGGGGTGATGTTACCATTAGTTAAGTGACGATGATCAATGCATGCAATAAAAATGTCATGCGTGATGAGTCTAAAGGCGACAATGGACATTCTATGACAAAATAATTGTCTCAATAGGAATATGTTAAGCTGAGGAAACAACGAGCTGCAGGAGAAGCAAAATGGGCTGAAAGTCGTTAATCTAACTGCTTGATTCTAAAGTGGCTGCAAACGTTCGATGTGCGTGAAATATGTGTTGGCCCAAGATGATACGCAATACGAAATATGGCTATGAATATAAGCAAAATACAAAGTCCGTATGATGTGAGGCGGAAAATAAGTTTGTGTCTTTATGATAACGTGAATACCAAATGCAATCTTTTTAACGAGTGATGCTGCATGTTTATGAAATTTTAGTTCGCTATCTAAGATGACGCCAAGAAACCGCGCTTCACTGAAAATGTTTATGACGGTATTACCAACATGAAGGGAAGGTTATATGTCAAGTGAAATGCGCGGGGAATGGAACAACATAAACACGATTTTAGTAGCATTGATCTGAAGATAATTGGCCTGGCACCATAAAGTTATGTTATGTAAATCTGTGTTGAGGTCAGACTGGAGTGAAGAAACTGATTTAGATGACTGAAAGATGGCTGTGTCATCAGCGTAAAGTATGCACTTGGTCCTTGTAAGAATGGTAGGTAGATCATTAATAAACATCAAAAATAAAAGTGGGCCTAAAATTGATCCCTGTGGAACACCAAGGTTAATTAACTTTGGTGTCGAAAGATGGCCATTAACATGAACCATTTGAGACCGGTTACTGAGGTAGCTCTTAATAAAACTTTGTGGCAGACCAGACATACCAAATGATTCGAGTTTAGCAAGTAGAACGTGATGATTTATAGTGTCGAAAGCCTTCGTCAAATCGATAAACACAGATCCCACAAGTAACCCTCTATCAATAGCTTGTTTAATTTCCTCCGTTAAGATAATTAGTGCCAGCTCAATTGAAGATCCTTGACGGAATCCGAATTGTTGTGGAGATAAAAGATTAAATTTTTTCAGATAACGCATTATTCTAATGTGGAATAATTTTTCAATTACCTTACCGAAGAAAGGCAGGATACAGATTGGCCTATAATTCTGTACAAAAGTCTTATCACCCTTCTTAAAAACTGGAACTATTTTATCAGCTTTAAGGCAGTTCGGAAACACACCCGCTGAAAACAGCTTGTTAATAATTACTGCCAAAGGTGGCTATATTAAGTTTGAAACTAGTTTTACTTTAAAAGGATCAATATTATCTAAACCAGCACTTGTGGTCTTTAGTGATGTGATGACCTGAAGGACTTCATCTGCAGACGTGGAATGAAGATAAAAAGAATGAGTACACCGTGGTATATTGCGTAAATGACCTGGTGATTGCTGCGTATCGGCAGATGCGCAGAAATGCTCACTGAACGTGGCGGCCACTCTTACAGGGTCGGTATACATTTCGTCGCCTTGCTTTATTATTATTGTGGGCTCTGAGCAGTTTTTCATGTTCAAAAATTCTTTAATGATTTCCCAGCAGCGTCTCGTGTTACCTGTGTTTTTTACAATGAGATTCCGGTAGTAATTGCGCTTAGCACGTCTAAGTAAGGAAGATAATGTTGCTGAGTATTTGTGAAAGCGTCATTTTAATGCAAGGTTATAAGGCTGCGACTTTAGTTTCTTATGAATTTGTGGCCAAGGTAGCAAACGCGTTAACAATAATGTCTTTCTCGACAGCAAACTGTTAGGCGCACTTGGTAAAGATGGAATCGCACGTGCCATGTCGAGCCTCGCACGGCCAGAGCACTGCTAGCGATGCTAATACACCGTCAAGCCACGTCGGCGCTAGTGCAAAGGCTTATCCATGGCTGTGGCAACCGCCCTTCTCCTTCACTCAGTGTGCAGCGTGCAAGTCTTTTTGTTCCTTCCGCCCTTCGTTTGTTCAATCCGGGTCCCCTCGTAATGACCTTGTCGCTCAATCCTCAGCGGCCCGCGCACCCAGCGTGCCTCCTTTCAGATGCGCACTCGCTACTGTGATGGTCACAAAGATTATCCGGCAACCGTATGATAACCGGTCTAGGTCTCTCATTTTGAGGGACAGCACAGAAAGCGGTATGCGTGTACATGGGGAACATAGGAGGGTGAAGAGGAGTCTAAAAAGACTGCATCGTAACAGATTCTGCACAATAAGCAGTTAAGTGATAAGTGATCTACACTGCATACACAACTGAGTGTTCATTTTGTCAAAAATGGTACATTAGTAAAATGAAATAGCCAGTTAACGTTATATTAAATGGGCGTCATGTGGACATGAGGAAGGAATTCCCAAAAGTATTTTAATGTGGTAGGTTACAATTTCCGACAATCTTGGACATACTTCAGTCACAATTCCAGTTCCTCGATAAAAAAAAAATGAGTCGCATCTTATCTCCAAGTTTGATACACTTCAGCCAACACGCTTAAAAGGAGGCTCTTGTATTTATTTGATATGATATATACACAACGAATACCAGCAAGAATACAGCCTTTCTTCCAGACATCGTTAAGTATGCTTGTCATAGTGAAATTATCATTGTCAGATGGTGCTTCTTCTTTATTAACATAGTTTAGAGAAACGTCTGCCTGCTTTTCTATCTCTGTGCCCTCACATTTCTCACTTCGCCTGACCTGACCCAATTTAAGCCCTCCTTTCTCACTCACCCCCATTTTGGCAGTTGCTCTTTCCTTCCATTTTAGTCGGGTTGGAGGAAAGGGTACCAAGCACTAAAGATTGCAGCTTCGGACAAGAGGTAATGATGGCTCCACCTAGACACCACATTCACGAATTTTTTTCTATCTCTTCAGGCATCCACCTATAGCCCTCAACTTCTGCCATTTTCTGGATTTTCAGTGCCGGAAGATCATGAAACATGTCTGTAGTGTGCCGTAGTATTGCCAGGTGGCAGTGCAGCATGTACCGGTTTTTATAATAAGGAAGGGCAACCAATAAACATGACATGACTTCTCCACCCGCCTGGTGACTCGGCTGTCGTGTGACTTACTCGCTCGATGCGCTCGACATGGCTTCAGATGCGGGCGGCATCGATCTCCACTGATCTTGTGCTTGCACCCTCATGACCCGACCCCGCTGCCGCCACCACTTCCATCATGACAACTACAAATGTTGAAAATTCCGCCGGGATGTCTACGTCGCTGGCCACTCCATTTCTACTAGGCATGGCTCAGCTGCGTTCACTATTGCCATTTGACTTCGATAACCTTAGCTTCTGGCCCACATGGCTCCTACAGTTTCAGGACTCCTCGTTCGCTATTGGACCAGCTGTGATACAAGTGCACTCCATGCTCTACCATATGGGCCCACAAGCCAGGGTTGTACTCGCACCAACAACACTAGGCAAGGCAGATATGAAGGTCATAGCCACCTGGCAAAAAGCGTTCACCAAACACTTTGTCTACCCACCCAACGAGCTGTACGAGTCAGTGCGCTTCAACCGTCGAATGCAGCAACCAGATGAAATGGCAGATGCATTCTTTACTGCGCTTCCTACAATCGTCAAGTTTTTCAACTATCTATCACCTGACGTCAAATAGTGTCTCGCACGAGACTGTTTTTTTAGGGCTTGCTCAACTGCGAGCTCTCGAACAAGCTCCCTCGGAAACCAGAAATGACACTTTAAAAAGGGCTGAATACGTTCGGCAGCATGAAAACGCGGATAATGAGTGCACAGCACTGACTCTGCAGAGGCATCGTCGGCCACAGTTGACGCTGCTTGTGAAGGCAAGCAAGCACCAGCTGATAATAATGCAACAGTTGTGTGCTATCTGCGGGCAAGCATCACACCTTCATGCCAGCTGTCCAACCTGCCGACTTTTCTGCAACTTTTGCCACAGGAGTGGCTATTTTCAGAATGTGTGCCGCAAAAAAAAGCAAGTAAATGGGAAGCACACACAGATGCCTTCGACCAGCTCCATGGAGTTGCATGCAATAGCGGGAGAGCATCCGTATGCGAAGTTTGTCGATATACTCATCGATGGGCGCCCACTTTCCTACAAGGTGGACTTGGGCGCCAAAGTTCCTGTTGTACTAAGTACATTTTTCAGTGTCCCCTCGAAGCTACAAGTTCCGAAGGTCGAGTTGAAAGGCCCTCGCAACCACATCCTGCTGAACATTGGCAGTTACGTTACTACCCTTCATGGTGTGGCAAATCAATCAAGCAGCTTCTCCTACGCCCTGTGAACCAAGACGGTCTCACTGCTAGACTTCCCAGCATTCCAAGCCCAGGGCGTTGCACGTATGTAGACGAAGTGGCGAGGACTTCACAGCACTCGGGAAACTCGCGGCTCAATCCCAATCTCTTCCGAGAACTTGGGACGCCCCTTTAAGTATACAGGCTGCAGCCCAATGCTACACCTTTCTTCTTGAGCTTACCACGGCGCATACCACTCCCTGTCCACGACATCGTCAAGACTGAGCTAGATAAGCTAGAAGCAGAGGGCGTGATTTGTCGAGTGGAAACACCCACTGACTGGTGTGTTGGACTGGTTGTTGCCCCCAAGGTCTTTGGCAGTTATCGGCTGTGTGTGAACTTGACTCGCTTCAATGGGGCGATTCTTCGAGAGCCTCACGTGCTCCCTACAGTGGAACAATCTTGGATTGCTTGAAAAAACTAGTTTTCTCCAAGTTTGCCACCACGTTAAGCTTCCACCAGGTCAAGCTGTCGCCGGAGTGCCAAGATCTGACCACGCTCATAACCTCGTTTAGATGCTATTATTTTCTATAACTGTAATTTGGGGTCATGCCAGCAACTGAGTACTTTCAGCAGCAGATGTCCCGGATGTCATGAAGTGGAGCAGGTGTGAAATTGATGACACCTCATCTTTGGGCAGACACGCTCCAAGCATGACCACTGTCTCCGACAAGTCATGGACTGGTGAGCAAAGGTAAGAGCCACACTCAACGGTGAGAAGTGCTTGTTCACCATATCTAGTGTCAAGTTCCTGGGTGTCCTGATCAGCTCAGAAGACATTTGTCCTGACCCAGACAGGATTTCAGCGATTCAAGCCATAAATCCACCCAAAGATGTCGCAGGGTCCGTTGCCTACTGGGCCTTGCGAACCACATCAGACACTTGCTACCACACAATTTGGAGGTGGCTGCACCGATCTGAGAAATGCTGCTCAAGAACTTAGCCTGGAATTGGAGCCCTGTGGAGCCGTCTGCCTTTTCTAAACTGATGAAGCTAAGCTACTAAAAACCTTGACAGCTGTGTGGCTTGGTACACCACCACATACAAGACCACGATCTCGGCTGATGCCGGCTCCTACGGTCTTGAGGCAGTACTTATTCAAGAGCAGCTGTCCAATGAGCGCCAAGCCGTTCCGTTCACATTGTGCTCTCTCCCAGCTACAGAACACCAGTACAGCCAAAAAAGCAGCTTTGGCGGCAATTGTTGACCTACTGCCACCACAGGTCCAGCGGTATCACTTGAAGCTCAAGCGTTCCTTATGCTTGTCCAATACCCCTTTCACACGTGGCAATTTAAGTGCACGTAGAGCAAGTACACTTCGCTGCGAGTGTCATTTGCTTGCTGTCACACAAGAAAGTTTAGGGTCACTCGCTGCAAAGTACCCTTCTGGCAAGGGTGTTCTCCAACTTCACTTCGCTGCGATGAAGTGTGCAGCCTCAGTACCAGTTGTTTGTACAGAAATACGCTGTTGCCTAAAGAGGCGCTCATACTACTTTTAAACCATTGTTTTTGTTATAAAGAACACTGCCATGTATTAAAACAAGTCATAATATCACAAAAAGCCTCACTACTCTCACCTTCGGACAATTAGCGGCCATGTACACTGGGGGGATGCAGCAGCACATGCTGTGCAATTGCTGCGACTGTCGCATTGTTTATTTCCAGGCACAATTGCACATGTGTAGCTGAGTCATTATCTAGTCATTTAATATAGAATGTGCAACTAGCCCTACTTCCACAAAGACATAGTGGTTCGATGACGAGACACAGGTGCTAAAATAACAAATATATGTTGCACTAAATATCTATCAAGTGCCACTGCCATCATTTTCTAGGTACACCTTGCTTTCTCGTGTAGCATCAAACCGCCCAAATGACACATAGTGAGCATAAATACACTCACTCAATGTGTTACCACGTGTGACAGGGTGTCTTTACTTTCCCCTCTTCCCGAATGAGTAAGCAGGCGTTGTGCCCCCTCAGCTTTCTTTTCCTTGTGTATCCCGTGCATGCAAATCAAATAAATAAATACTAAGTACTCTACATACTAAAGAAGCTGTTGCCGATGGCCAGTACACTTTTGCATGCGCCCCTGGATTCCCCTCCATCCAACCAGGTGAATTAAGTGAAGATTTTCACTAATGAGGCGATTTGTTCTTAGACGTCGCCTCATCACAGCTCGAGCCCATTCACCAGGCCCAAGCCAATGACAGTGAGTGCAATCAGCAACATCAGTGCTGCGCCAACGGCTGGCCTCATCAATTCCATTAGAATATTTATGTAAGAGGTACTGACAGTACCAAGGGGACCTCAATGCCTAGAAGGGACTGCTTCTTTAGGGTTCCCGTTGTGCTGTCTGCCCTTCAGTGCCGCACCCTCAACTCCTTCATGACATTCATTAAGGCATCAACCGATGCAAAGCATCAGCTTGAGAGTCAGTCTGGTGGCCTGGCATCACCAACCAGATAGAAACACTGGTGTCTAATTGCTCCATGTGCGATGAAACCAAGGTGCAGTGCTCAAAGCCCATGTTGCTGTCAAGCACTGCAACTCTGCTCTGAAAAGGGGTCAAGACTACGTCCTTCTGGTGGATTACTGGTCACTTTTTTTGGAAGTCATCAGCCTACGTTTGACCATAGCACCTGCGGTCATCAGGGCCATCAAGAGCATCTTCCCATGCCATGGGATTTTGAGACTGGTGGGGAGCAACAACGGTTCTCAGTTTGCTGCAAAAAAGTTCACCTTTGGAGAGTCCTATACGACTCCTGCCACGTCAGCAGTAAGCATCATTTTCCAATCAAACGGGCAAGTGAAATGCATGGCATGGACAGTCAAAGACCTCCTACCCTGCACTTCTCGCATGCCAGGACACACCTGGTGTAAATGTAGCGAGTCCTGCTCAGCTGCTCATAGCTAAGCGTCTACAGACCTGACTGCCGAAAAAGTCGCCAAGCATCCGATTTCAACCGAAGAAATGCCGCTCACACCTTGCAGCCTCTATACTCCGTTTCATGAGTTCTGTGCAGCAGTGCCAAGGCTCCACGATTTTCGAGCACAGATTCTTGCGAAACAATATGTAGTGCCCATTCTCAGACCTCGTTGCATGTCCTCGTGACATTTACAAGCGGTCTCATCAGAGAATTTTTACATCAGGGTTTCTCCGCGTTTTATACCTATGATGTTTCCAACAATTTCGACCCCATTTTTCATATAAAACAATTTTTTTTTCTCTGTGATACTGAAGAAAGAGTTCTTGCTTGATCATGTTACGACATAAAAGTGGTAGAAGAAATAACGCTACTGTACCTCGTGCGCAATAAAATCTCATCCCTAAAGTACAAGCTATCGGTATTACCTTGCCTAAAATTTGCTTTGAATTCACGTCCTTAAACTTCAACAGCATGGTATTCATGCGAACTGGGCACCGCTTTTGAAAGCCACACTCATATAACCGATTTTGTAGGCTTAGCACATGGCAATGGGCACTTCCCGCATCTCAGAGGGCATACATTACGTGTTTGTGAACATTTTCTAATCTTCGATAGGTGGCGCTATTTCTCCCAGCACCAGCTTGAGGACTTGTTATTTGTTTTTACACAGCACTTTTCAAATACCAGGCAGACTAAGACGCTCCATTGACTCCTCAAACTATGCCAGGCAACAACCAACGCAGACGACAATAGCATGAAAAACGCACAGCAAGAAGCAAGCAACTTTAATTGTGCCGCAACAGAGGCAGACACGAAAAGCCGAAAGCAGATGATGTGGCTCGCCAATGTAACTGTCACCCAAGACACTGTTTTGCGGTGTCAGGGAGCTGCGATTAAGAAAAGCTGCTGGACGACTGGACGACTCTGTGTGTTGCACATAGTCATGCACAATTTCTGTCACGGGAAGGAAATTCTGGCGGTGGCCTCGCTTGTAGACGATAGGGTTGGAAGGATACATTTAGATGTGCTCACCATTTGGATTGGTCGAGAACTGCAGTTTCCACAGCACTGCATGGAACTCAAGAAACAAAGTACACAGCCCGGAGAATGGGTCTGGGTACAAAACGTCAACTCCCCAGCGACAGTCTTAGGGCCAGCTCAACACCCATGCTCCTACGTGATGAAGACTGATGGGTGTACTCCAGCGCTACCGGAAGCACCTACTGCCCGCGATGGGAGGTCCCGGGGAAAACAGGGCTAGCCCACCTGCAACTCCCATGGCGGCCCAGCTCGAGCTGACAAGAACTCTCGGGGCTGACCAAGCAGCCCAACACCAGAGAACTGCTTAGCCTCCGGAAAGCACTTCCACTACATAGGAACCTCGGGGCTCTGCTTCTATGCCACCTGTCTCGTGGCTCGGCAGGAAGATCGGCATGCCACAAAAGACTCGATCTGTGAACATTGTTTCCCTTCAGATCAAGTATTCTGGTGGATGTTAACTGGGCTTGGTGACTGTGCTTGGTGGTCTGGGTGACTGTGCCACTGTACGGATCACTAATCGGTTCGCTCTCGCTATGCAGATGGTGCGTTACGTCATTGTTCATCTGCTGCTGCCTGTCCTTGCATATGTGGCATTGGCAACACCAAGGAAATGCGGCTTCAGCTCTCCTAGAGACAACGAAAGCAGCGTTCAGCTCCTATCCATTGACAAGTGGCTGGATCAACCAGGAGAGGGTCCTTGGTCAGCTGAGCTCAACCAAGCCTGGACTGTCGCATCATCATAGACAGCAACAAGCCTGTCATCTCTAAAAGAGCAAGCACCTTCAGCGGAGCGCTGTGATCTTGGTAACTGTGCCACCGCACGGATCACTAATCGGTTTGCTCTCGCTACGCAGATGATCCGTTACGTCATTGTTCATCTGCTGCTGCCTGCCCTTACGCATGTGGCATCAGCAGCACCAACAGAATGTGGCCTCAGCTGTCCCGGAGGCAACGAAAGCAGCACTCAGCTCCTGCCATCGACAAGTGGCTGTACAACCAGGAGACGGACACAGGACACCTGAGCTCTACCAAGCCTGGACGGTCACATCGTCGTTGACAGCAGCAAGCCAGTCACCTATAAAACAGAAAGCACCTTCAGCAGAGCACCGTGACCTTGGTGACTGTGCCACTACACGGATCACTAATCGATTCACTCTCGCTATGCAGATGGTCCGTTACATCATTGTTCACCGGCTGCTGCCTGCCCTTGCCCTTGTGGCATCAGCAACAACAACTAAATACGACTTCAGCTGTTCCAGAGGCAATGAAAGCAGCGCTCAGCTCCCATACATCGACAAGTGGCTAGAACAACCAGGAGAAGGACCTAGGACAGTTGAGCACGACCAAGCCTGGGCGGTCGCATCGCTGTCGACAGCAGCAAGCCAGTCACCTGTAAAAGAGCAAGCACCTTTAGCGGAGCACTGTGACCTTGGTAACTATGCCGTTGCACGGATCACTAATCCGTTCGCTCTCACTATGCAGATGGTCCGTTACGTTGATGTTCATCGGCTGCTGTCTGCGCTTGCGCATGTGACGTCGGCAACACCAACAAAGTGCAGCTTCAGCTGTCCCGGAGGCAATGAAGGCAGCGCCCAGCTTCTATCCATCGTGGCTGGTACAACCAGAAGAGGGACCCAGGACAGCTGAGCTCAACCAACTAGATAACTACATCATGGTCACCAGCAACAAGCCCATCACCACCTTCAGCGGAGTGCTGTGGGCTTGGTGACTGTGCCACTGCATGGATCACTAATCGGTTCACTTTCGCTATGCAGCTCAGGTGAACCCCAATATGTTTTCAAAAATATCTGGTGATTACTTTCCAGTACAACTGCCAACACTATCAAAGAACTATTGTAGAAATCTAGGCGGTGGCAGAAAATTGGGACACCTTTTGTCATTTCTAGAAACAATCTTTTACATTAAACTGTTTACACTAATATTCATAGTTTTCTTAGCAAGCAAGAACCTGTATCAAGTACTGTATTATCCTCTCAAAGTAATGTACTGATACTAACCGAGACATGGCTGACTGATGACATCAGTGATGATAAGGTTCTGTCAGAATTACTAAATTTCGCTAGTACCGAAATGACCACTTATTTCACTCGTTCATCTGAAAAAAAGTTCGGTATTCTGAATTACATAGTAGTGAAATAATTTTACATTGAAACTATTAGCAGTCGGTGCGGGATTTTTCAAAAGTTCATTAATCTGAAAATTTCATTAAAGTGGTATTCGTTCTACCGAGATTTTACTTTACTAGGGGTTTGTCACCGATCACCTCGCCCAACTTCCAAGCTTTGCAACCAACCTAATCAGGTTGTGCCAGCTTATGCCTGCTGATCCAAACGCGCACATACTTTTATTTGGCAATTTCAATTTCCCACAAATAAACTGCCGTACAAACAATTTGCATTCATCAACAGGTGTAAGCGAAGCTAATGCTTTCCTTGATATTTGCCTAAACTTCAACATGACCCAACTTGTCACGGAACCCACACGTGTGTTTCGCAAGATAAAGCGAATGTACTGGATCTGATACAAATCAACAATCCCGAAAGCCTGTCACACATTCACTACTTACAAGAAATCAGGGACCACAAGACAAATCATGCCACTTTTTCTTTTCAACCACTCAAACAAGAAACCTGCAAGAAAACTATTTATCTGTATGACAAAGGTAATTATGAGGCAATCAACGAAGGTCTCAGCGAATTCTCCCCCTCATTTCAGGAAACTTTGCATCAACATACAGTGGACATGAATTGCACACGCTTTAGTGGTAAGGTGAGAGCTGAGAGGTACGAGGATCGATACCCCGCACTTCAGATGTCACGAGGTCGTGACGTGGTCGAAGACAGGAGATTTTGCGTTTGAACTTAACTGTTTATTTGGGCGAACCTGTGCCCGGTAAACGGAAAGTCCGATTACAGTAGCAGTCTTGAACTGATAGCGGCGAACGGAGCGTTGGCCGTCGATCAACTACTGACAAGCGGCGAAGTGTGTCGGCATTTATACTCTTGCCATCGAATGTTCTAGCGTTATCGCTGGCGGTGGCGTAAATTCCAGAATAATCTGTACAGTTCGCAGAGTGGGCATGATCTTATCGAAATGATTTACTAAAGTCCGGAAGCTTCTCGAAAACTGCACGTGCGTTTTGCGCTGAGAATTGTGTAGTGTTTTGGGGCGATAACAAAACTTGAGAAATAGAACGTGGCATTGCCCCCCCCTCTGAAAAAGGCATCATCCCGATACTTTAACAAAAGATGAAGTTACAACAATAATGCAAGAAAGTACAATGAATAAATTACGATACAGTAATAATACAAAAAAACCACTGTTTAAGTTTTAACGCGCATGAAACGGCTTGAGGCGCGCGACATGGACGACTTCAGGTCGCGATCGGCATCGTTGAGAGTTCGTGATGCCGTCGGGGACAACCTCGTAATCAAGTGGGCCGAGACGTTGAACCACCCTGTATGGTCCGAAGTACCGTTGCAGCAGCTTTTCACTTTGTCCACGCCGGCGTATCGACGTCTATACCCAAACACGTTCACCGGGCTGGTATTCCACGAAGGGTCGTCGAAGATTGTAACGGCGGCTGTCGGTCGTCTGTTGATTCTTGATACGGAGACGCGCGAGTTGTTGGGCTTCTTCGGCGCGTTGAAGGTACTCACTCACATCGAGGTTTTCTTCGTCGGTGACGTTGGGTAACATGGCATCGAGCGTCGTTGCCAGGCTCCTTCCATAGACCAATTTGTATGGAGATATCTGCGTCGTCTCCTGCACCACCGTGTTGTATGCGTAGGTCAAGTACGGAAGAATGGCGTCCCACGTCTTGTGTTCGACATCAACGTACATTGCCAGCATGTTGGCAATCGTCTTGTTAAAGCGCTCGGTGAGGCCGTTGGTCTGTGGGTGGTACGCTGTCGTCCGGCGGTGGTTTGTTTGCCTGTATGCCAAGATCGCTTGAGTTAAGTCGGCAGTAAATGCAGTCCCTCTGTCAGTGATAAGGATCTCCGGGGCGCCGTGACATAGGACGATATTTTCGACGAAGAACTTAGCTACCTCGTATGCACTGCCTTTGGGAAGGGCTTTTGTCTCGGCATAGCGGGTGAGGTTATGGATATAGTCGGTAGCTACCACGATCCACTTGTTTCTGAAAGACGACGTCGGGAACGGCCCAAGTAGGTCCATACTAATCTGCTGGAAAAGTCGGCAAGGTGGTTCAATTGGCTGCAGAAGTCTCGCTGGCCTTGTCGGCGGTGTCTTGCGTCGCTGACCATCCCGGCATGTCCTCACATAACGAGTGACGTCGGTGGTAAGACGTTGTCAGTAGTACCTTTCTTGTATCCTCACGAGCGTGCGAGAAACACCGAGGTGCCCTGCCGTCGGATCGTCGTGCAGGGCCTGCAGGAGTTCTGGTCGCAGAGCTGAAGGCACCACAAGGAGGTACATGGCTCGGAGCGGTGAAAAGTTTTTCTTTTGGAGGAGACTGTTTCACAGGAAGAACGACGCAAGTGCGCGCTTGACCTACGCTGTTCGCGTCAGTGTGTATTTCTGTCTCGGCGAATTCGTCGAAGTAGGCAAGTAACGGAGGCGTCTGGAGGCGATGTTTAAGCTCCTGCAAAGCATGTTCCTGCGGCGTTTCCCACTTGAACGCCACGTCGGCCTTGGTAAGGTTAGTGAGAGGATCGGCGATGCGGGCAAAGTTTTTTACGAACCGCCTATAATAGGCACACAGACCCAGAAATCGGCGCACCGCCTTCTTGTCAGTGGGCGGCGGGAAGTCAGCGATGGCGGCTGTTTTCCAGGGATCGGGACAAACTCCAGAGTTGCTAATAACGTGCCCCAGAAACAAGAGCTCCTCGTACGCAAATCTGCACTTTTATGGCTTCAGTGTGAGCCTGGATGTCTTCATGGCTTGTAGTACAGCTTCAAGGCGACGAAGATGCTCGTTGAAACTCGAGGAAAACACGACGACGTCGTCCAAGTACACAAGGCAAATCTGCCACTTCAATCCTGCCAACACTGTATCCATAACGCGTTGAAAAGTTGCAGGCGCTGAGCACAGACCGAAGGGCATCACCTTAAACTCGAAGAGGCCATCCGGTGTTATAAACACCTCTTCTCTCAGTCTCTTTTGTCGACTTTTGCCAATAGCCAGTCTTGAGGTCCATTGACGAAAAGTACTTGGCGTTATGGAGCCGATCAAGTGCGTCGTCTATTCGTGGGAGAGGATACATGTCCTTTCTTGTGATTTTGATCAGGCGGCAATTATTGACACAGAAACGTAGGGTCCCATCCTTTTTCTTCACTAACACCACGGGGAATGCCCATGGACTTTTGAACGGCTGGGCTGGATAATGTCATCCCGCAGTATTTCATCAACTTGTCTCTTCATGGCCTCACGTTCTTGCGTCGAAACCCTGTACGGACTCTGATAGAGTGGTCTGGCATTTTCTTAGGTTATGATGTGATGTTTCATGATTGGGGTCTGCCGAATTTTCGATGATGACGAAAAGCAATTTTCGTATTGCATGAGCAGGGCCTTAGAGCTGTTTTTGCTTATGGTTCGGAAGTCTGGGATTGGCATCGAAAGCTATGGGAGGGGCTTGGTTCCTCTGAGCAGGTTCCGCAGAATCGGCGAGGGCGAAAGCACTGGTGGCTTCGACAATTTCTTCGATGTATGCGACCGTTGTTTGTTTGTTCACATGTTTGTACTCATTACTGAAATTCGTGAGCATAACCATTGCTTTGCCTCCCCGCAGCTCTGCAATTTCTCTTGCGACGCAAATATTTCGGGTGACCAACAGATGCTGACTGCCTTCAACGACGCCTTCTAAGTCAGGTGATTTAGGAGCGCCGACTGAAATAATGACGCTTGAGCGAGGCGGAATGGTGACTTGTTCTTCCAGCACATTCAAGGCATGGTTTCCCGACGGCGTGCGTGGCGGTAGTGCTTCTTCTGTGGATAACGTTATCGAATTTGTTTTTAGGTTGATGACAGCACCACGGAGGCATAAGAAGTCCATGCCAAGGATGACGTCTCTCGAGCAACGCTGTAGGACTACAAAGTCTGTAGGATAAATACGGCCGTTAATGGTGACTCTCGCTGTGCAGATTCCTGCAGGGGTTACAAGATGACCTCCGGCTGTGCAGATTTCAGGGCCTTCCCAAGCTGTCTTAACTTTCTTTAACTTCGCGGCGAACGACCCACTGATGACGGAGTAGTCAGCTCCAGTATCGACGAGAGCGGTCACACTGTGGCCGTGAATAAGAACGTCATGGTCGCTAGTTCGCCGTCTCGCATTACAGTTAGGGCGTGGTGTCAAGTCACGGCTGCGTCGGCTTGTTCTGTTGCTTCCATGTTGCGTCATCAGGTCACCTTCGGTAAGTGAGGTTTCGCCGTCAGGGCTTTGCGTGGTTGGCGTTGTGATTGGGGTTGTGTTCGGAAAGCTCCGTCGTGGCGTCGGCGTCGGAGGAGGATCTTTGGTAGTGTCGCACAGCAACCACACCTCCATCGGTTGCTGCCCTTAGTTTCCTGGATACGGGCTAGGAGACCGGCCCCGCGTTGGACCAGAGTACTGCCGGTGGTGAGGTGACGTGCGGCGGCTGGGCGACGGCGAACGGGAAGGGCTTCGTGGTGTCCACTGAGTTCCTGTCAGGTAGTCAGCGATCTCACGTGGCCGTGTCCAGAGCCAGGATCTCTCCTGGCTCTGGACACGGTGCATTGACGACGAAGCCACGCAGTCCCATCTGTCGGTACTGGCAACGGCGGTATGTGTGTTTGGCCTCGCCGCAGTGGTAGCAGAGCAGGCGGTGGTCATGGGTGCGCCAGATGTCGGTCTTCTTCGGCGCACTGCGATGGGCAGCTGGCGAACGGTAGGACGTCGATGGGGGTGATGGCGGCGGTGGCGTCTAGCGACGGAAGTGCGATAGGGCAGCGTTTTGGCGTGCGCGTGGAAGAGGGGCGTGGCGGCGGGCTGCAGCAGCATAGCTCATGACTTGCAGCTGAGGCTCTTGAGACAGAGGAACGCCCAGCGATTGCTGGATCTCCTGGCGTACGACACCCGCGATGGATTCCACGTGAGGCTGCGCTGAAGGAAGTAATTTTCACAGCTCTTCTTGCAGAATCGCTCGGATCGTCTCACGCAAGTCAGTGATTCCAAGCCCTTGAATGCCGGCGTAGCTTGTAGACGAGAAGCTACGGTTATATTGCCGCGTGCGCATCTCGAGCGTCTTCTCTATCGTAGACGCTTCTGAAATGAATTCAGCAACCGTCTTTGGTGGGTTTCTGATCAGCCCGGCGAAGAGTTCCTGCTTTACTCCTAGCATGAGCAGACAGACCTTCTTCTCCTCGGACATGTCGGAGTCAGCGTGGAGGAAAAGTTCAATCAAATCTTCCGTGAATAGCGTCACGTTTTCGTTTGGTAACTGTACGCAGGTTTCGAGAAGAGCTGCGGCCTTTTCCTTGCGCACCACAGTTGCAAAAGTGGTGAGGAACCTGGCACGAAAGACGTCCCACGTTGTAAGACTTCGCTCTTGATTCTCGAACCAGGTCCGAGCAGCATCTTCTAAGGCGAAATACACATGTCATAGCTTGTCATCGTCTGTCCAGTCATTGAAGGCGGCGACGCGATCGAACCTTTCGATCCAGCTTTCTGGGTCTTCCAGTGGCGAACCGCGGAAAGTTGGCGGCTCTTTGAGTTGCCGGAGCAAGAGTGGTGCAGGCTGCACGGGGCGGTCATGGTTGCAGTAGTTGATGTCGGGATCCGGGTCTGCCTGGCTGCTTCAGGAAGGGGCCCGTACTCTGGTTGTAGTCCCCTCTGCCTGCGGCTTGTTCGCTGTTCAGGGTTAGCGTCCGTGTCTTCTTTGCCACTTGGGCTGGGGTCGCGGCTTGAATGGGGCGTCCGGAACATCAAAGAAGCAGCACCTCCACCAGATGTCACCGGGTCGTGACGTGGCCGAAGACAGGAGACTTTGCGTTGGAATTTAACTGTTTATTTGGGCGAACCTGTGCCCGGTAAACGGAAAGTCCGATTACAGTAGCAGTCTTAGACTGATAGCGGCGAACGGAGCGTCGGCCGTCGATCAACTACTGACAAGCGGCGAAGTGCGTCGGCATTTATACTCTTGCCATCGAATGTTCTAGTGTTATCCCTGGCGGTGGCGTAGGTTCCAAAATAATCTGTACAGTTTGCAGAGTGGGCGTGATTTTATCAAAATGATCTGCTAAAGTCCGGAAGCTTCTCAAAAACTGCACGGGCGTTTTGCGCTGAGAATTGTGTAGTGTTTTGGGGCGATAACAAAACTTGAGAAATGGAACGTGGCAATACATACTACACGTTAGTACACACGCATTGAGACAACTTTGCAGTTATTTTTTTTTCGTAGTAGTCGTTTGTGGAGCTGTGTCTGCTTTCTGTGCACTTAGGAGACGGAAGAAGACGACGAAGCTGTTGTTGCTTGTCTAAGTAGCTCTGTCTGCCTTTATCGTTTATTTTTGTTTATATTACAGCTCAGCACTGCTCAAGACATCGGACGACACGAAAAGGTATCTGCCGTATCGGCGACCGACGGGTGCTGCGCAGCTCGCCGCGTCGAAAGGTGATAGAAGAAACGAAACAAGCATCAGGGAGAGCGCCGCCATGACCTCCCAAGGTGTGACACGAGGTCAGAAGCACCAGCTGGTTTGCGCAAGCATACCTGACAGCAAGCGACAACACAGCGTTGAATCAGAGGACGAAACAACTGTCGTCGGGGACCACAACGGGGCGAACCTCACAGATGTAGACATGGACGAGGGTGGTTCCCGCCTTGTGCGACATCGCAAAGACAGGACGGTGGGCATTCCTGTGTTAA
The DNA here is from genome assembly GCF_043290135.1 of Rhipicephalus microplus. Taxonomy (NCBI): domain Eukaryota; kingdom Metazoa; phylum Arthropoda; class Arachnida; order Ixodida; family Ixodidae; genus Rhipicephalus; species Rhipicephalus microplus. Next base: position 221,080,447 of record NC_134704.1, read on the forward strand.
TTGCTCCAACATCCGAAGGAGCTAACTTGAGGCAAGTGAATCCTATTGACCTATACTTGGAAATTGCAACGATTCTCGGTGGAGCCCCAGTTAAGAGCCGTTTCACAGCACAGGAAGCCCTGCTCTTGGATATAGAGACAGAACACCAAGCTAATATGCTTCTAGAGACCAACACTATCTGCGGCCTTGCCATATCTGCCCGTGTACCACGCAGCTACATGAAAAATACATGCATTATAAAAGGGGTCCCAAGATGGTACTCGGACGAAGAGCTGTTAACTTACCTCCTGACACCTCAGGGAGTATACCACGCAAGAAGAATCATACGACGGGTCCAAACCTCATCTTCCGAGTGGGAATCAAGGCGCACTGACTCTGTGGTTCTCACATTCGCTCCCAATTCGAAACGTCCAAAGAAGATCAACCTTGGCTTCAACAGACACGAGCTGGTAGACTACGTGGAGATGCCGCCACGCTGTTTTAAATGTCAGCGTTTTGGACATGTTGCTAAGCACTGTCGTGGGGAACAAAGGTGTAAGTGCTGTGGGGGGGCCTCATGACTTTAAGACGTGTACAAGTAAAGAAAAAGTTGTATGTGCAAACTGTGGTGGCGACCACCCAGCTAGCTACGGCCGATGTTCAGCACGAACAGCTGCGCAGCGAAGAAATAAGACGTTTGTCCTCGGCCCGAAGACTGTGAACGAACCATCGCTCACAAAGAAGACGTATAGGCGCGCCGCAACATGGCGGTTTGGAAAACGAGTACGCAGGAAATTTTCCGTGCCTAAATCCGACAAGAGCTGGTACTGAATCAACGCAAGTGCTCAACGCTGGTGAGAAATGTATCACGAAAGAGTCCGCCAAGCGCACCTACGCTGATGCACTGAGCCCACCTCAAGTACCATCTGGAAGCAAACAGCAAGAAAACCTCGAGCAGTCCTGGCTCTAGAGTCGGTGTTACTTTGCTTTGCTTCCACAAACACACAGTAGAATAATGGCAATGTCTCGCCCACCTGGTCTAGTTCGTCCTCCAAAGTGCCCTTAATGATGCAATGCAACTGCGCCGGTTTTCTAAAACGTCTGTGCGAACTCAACGTTTTCCTGCGCGACATTCTAATACCGATTCTAGCCCTCTCCGAAGCCGGTCTACCGAATGCAAGGACGCTCCCAGGGTACACCCGACACGGCAACCCGAGCTTAACGTCATTTGCAAATGGAAGCCCAATGATATACATAAGGCGGGAAATACCTCACATCGCCGACACGCCAACCCGAGCATAACGTCGTTTGCAAATGGAAGCGCAATGATATACATAAGGTGGGAGATACCTCACATCGCCTTACCAGTGCAAGACCTCTGTTCCAACTCACTGGAAGTCGCTGCTGTGCAAGTGTGCCTGGGAAACCGAAAACTGAGTGTGGTATCGGTGCACATAAGCCCATGAAAAAAGATCTCCATGGAGACTTTCCTAAAGGACCTTTGCACTCGATGTCCCGCTCCTCGAATAATTTGTGGTGATTTTAACGCGCACCATCCACTCTGGGAAGATAAGAGTGTAGATTTTCGACGCAAGGAACTTCTAGCAGCTGCGGATGCTGCCGACTTATGTGTGGCGAACGATGGCAAACCTACATTTTTCAGGCCACCAGATTTATGGAGTGCAATAGACCTTTTACTTCACTCCACGGACCTTCTGGTATCATTGACCACGGCTCCAGACAGGATGGGCAGCGACCATTTCCCCATCTTCACCAATATCCTGGGATTTTGAACTGCTGGTCGACAATTCTGCAATGTAACACGCTGGGACACCTACAGAGAAGCGTTGGACAAATCCACTGGTGAGCTGTTTGCAGATATGTTGCAAAGCAAGCGAGCAGCAACTTCGTTGCTGAAACTGCCCGACCATTTTCCTGCTCCTGACTTGGAATTGAAAAACCTCTGCGCAGCACGTAGACGGGCGGAGCAGAAAATAATGAGAACAAAAGGAAATCCGTCTGCGAAAACCGAATATAACAGGATAAACGCTGCGATTCGTCGCCATACAAAAAAATTAAGACGAAATCAATGGGCCACTTTCTGTGAGAGTTTATCAACGTTTACGCCCTCGACAAAGATATGGGCAGTAATAAATAGTCTTTCTGGGAAGATCCGAATACACAGGCCATTTGAAGCACTTGCTTTGAAACAAGGGATAGATTTGCAAACCCTTGCAGAGGATTTCGCAGACGTGTACACATCTGGTAGATCAGCAGGAGCGGCGATTCCTCTGTCACCCCAGTTTTTTCACACGATGGATACGCCATTCACCTTTCGAGAGCTGGATATGGCACTTAACAAATTAAGAAGACGCTGTGTGTGGGTCCCGATTTGATCAGCAATCAATTGCTGACAAATCTACCATATGAGCGAAAAAGGGCCCTTTTGGACATATTTAATCATGTCTGGAGCACGGAAGAGATCCCAATTGTTTGGAAGACAGCATGGGTGGTACCAGTCCTAAAGTTCGAAAAGGATCCTACGAGCCTCGCGTCATATCGACCGGTATCTCTTACATCATGCATATCCAAGTTGATAGAAAGATCAATATGTACAAGATTAACTTGGTATCTTGAATAAGGAAGACGATGGCCATCGTGTATGACCGGTTTTCGCCCACGACTGAGTGCCCAGGAGAGTTTTTTGGACCTATTAAGCCACATCGAGCACCACCACGTCAGCGGACTCTCGACACTCGCCGTCTTCATGGACGTTGCCAAGGCATATGATTGTGTGCTTCAGGCAGGCATCGTGAACGGGCTCCAAGCCATGGGTGTGTCGGGAAATGCTCTTCGGTTCGTACATGAATTTCTCAGAGACCGCTGTGTCCGTGTTAAGCTTGGAAATGTAACGAGCGAAGAGAGACGCGTTTCCCTCGGCGTCCCACAAGGAAGTGTTCTATCTCCCTTGCTTTTTAACGCTGCCATGGCCAGCCTTCCCGACACTCTGCACTTAGCTCTGAAAGCAGTTAAAATATCCATCTACGCCGATGACATCTGCATTTGGATCTCAGGGTACCAGCACAAACGTTTGGCCCGGATAGCACAGAGCGCTATTTCAATCATTGAGCATCACTTGTTGACACTTGGCCTATCTTTATCAGCGGAAAAATCGGCCTTCATGCTCTTCCCGGGAGCGCGGCGGAAGTCAACACGTCTGTCGCTGAATATTCGAGGCCACTCAATTCGTTATGTAACAAGTGTCCGTTTCCTGGGCATTACCATCGATAACAAACTATTATGGCGACGTGCAGTTGATGGTACAGTCACTGCATCAGTGCAAAAGATCAACGCTCTTCGTCGAATGGCAGGGGTTCGTTGGCGCAATAATCCTATGTCCATGCTTAAATGGAATGATGTGCTTATAACAAGCCGCATTCTTTATCAGCTGCCCCTGATATCACCATCACCAAGCCAGTTCGAACGCCTAGAGGCAGTGCACAGAAAGGGTCTTCGCTTGGCGATGGGAGTCCCTCAGGCGGCTTCAAACACGAAGGTCACCAATGAAGCCGAGTCTCTTCCACTCCGCCTTTTGGCGTCTCAGGCCTTATTGACGCAGCTGTCAAGACTGGGCGAGTCCTTCGCAGGCATGGCGCTTCTCCGGCGGCTAAGAGCAAGAACTGGCTCACATTTACACGTGGCACTAAACACATTTCGATATTCAGGCTTGAAACTGCCTAAACGGCGCCCTATGGGCCCGCCATGGTCTTTTGTGGATGTTGCGTGTAACTTCAGCGTACCCAATCTACCAGCGAAGTGCACCATTCCAGCCGCGGAAGCAAAATTTCTTGCGCTGGACCACTTGAACACCATGTACCGCAGCCACCTACAAGTGTACACCGACGAATCAGTGTGCACACAAACGGATAGCTGCGCAGCGGCTTTCTGCATACCCTGCCTTGGCGTGTCATGGTCGGGCCGCCTGGATCGCGTGGTTTCGTTCACAATGGTAGAAAGCGCTGCAATCACGGCGGCTTTGCGAAAATTGCAATCCTTTTCTGCACGAGATGTTGTAGTGCTGACGGACTCCAAATCGGCGCTACAAAGACTGCATCGTGGCCTACCTCAAGAAAAGTTCACCAGGCAATCTCTGGCACTAATCAAGCACCTAAATGGCAAGAGTTTTAATATAATGTTCCAGTGGATCCCCTCCCTGTTGGCATTGAGGGCAATGAAAAGGCTGACGCCCTTGCATGCGAAGCACGTACATCGTTTCCAAAATTAAGAACTCCCAAGACTTACCAGAACAACAAAGATGTGATACGCAATTATTTCAAGGCGATCTACAAGTTTCCACACCAAGCATGTGTAATTCATGGACTTTCTCGTGAAGAAGCGACGCTGTTGTACCGCATAAGAACGGGCTCCGCATACACCCCGGCCTGGTCATTCAAGAATGAGAGATACGATTCCCCGTTCTGTGCCTTCTGTGGTGACATCGGCGATATTGAACATTTCATTTGGCTTTGCCCACAGTTTGATGTGCAAAGAGCAGCGATGATTCGCACCTTGCGAAAAGGCTGTCATAGGCACCGGACAGTTGATGACATCATCTTTCCTGAAGGACCCGCTGCAACTAGGAGGAACGTGCAACGAATTTCGTTGGTCTTCCTGCGAGACACTGGGCTGTCTGACACGTGGTAACATTTTCCAAATTCAGGAGATGCTCAGGCGGAACAATTGCCGGCCATGCAGGCCAGGCTAACCCCGCCTGCTGCTGCTGCTGCTGCTGCTGCTTGCTGCTGCTGCTTGCTGCTTGCTGCTGCTGCTTGCTGCTGCTGCTGCTTGCTGCTTGCTGCTGCTTGCTGCTTGCTGCTTGCTGCTGCTTGCTGCTTGCTGCTGCTTGCTGCTGCTGCTGCTTGCTGCTGCTGCTGCTGCTTGCTGCTGCTTGCTGCTGCTGCTTGCTGCTGCTTGCTTGCTGCTGCTTGCTTGCTGCTGCTTGCTTGCTGCTGCTTGCTGCTTGCTTGCTGCTTGCTTGCTTGCTGCTTGCTTGCTTGCTGCTTGCTTGCTGCTTGCTTGCTGCTTGCTTGCTGCTTGCTTGCTGCTGCTTGCTTGCTGCTGCTTGCTTGCTTGCTGCTTGCTTGCTTGCTGCTTGCTTGCTTGCTGCTTGCTTGCTTGCTGCTTGCTTGCTTGCTGCTTGCTTGCTTGCTGCTTGCTTGCTTGCTGCTTGCTTGCTTGCTGCTTGCTTGCTTGCTGCTTGCTTGCTTGCTGCTTGCTTGCTTGCTGCTTGCTTGCTTGCTGCTTGCTTGCTTGCTGCTTGCTTGCTTGCTGCTTGCTTGCTTGCTTGCTTGCTGCTTGCTTGCTGCTTGCTTGCTTGCTGCTTGCTTGCTTGCTGCTTGCTTGCTTGCTGCTTGCTTGCTTGCTGCTTGCTTGCTTGCTGCTGCTTGCTTGCTGCTGCTTGCTTGCTGCTGCTTGCTTGCTGTTGCTTGCTTGCTTGCTTGCTTGCCGCCGCCGCCGCCGCCCGCCGCCGCCGCGCCGACCACCACCACCACCACCACCACCACCGCCACCGCCACCGCCGCCGCCGCCGCCGCCGCCGCCACCGCCACCGCCGCCGCCGCCGCCGCCGCTCCGTTGCGTGTGTGCGTATGTGAACCTGTTAGAATCCTGACTACTCGATTGATCTTCGATGGTGATAGAAGGCCCTAGATCGGAACTATTCGTGATGCTCACTGGTCGCGAGCGGTGTGCGAGCCCATTTCTATTTATGAGCCAGTATATGTGGTGTGATATTATACGACACGGCGTGAGAAAAAAAAAAAAACAGAGAATGAATTCAGAAATATATACATCCTTTCGTTGCCTATTTCATCATTGGCATCTTTTTTCACCTCTTTATAATAACGCTGTGCAGTATGTACTATAACCTAGCAAGTAAAATCAAACTTGATAAACATGACATTCGTTAAGTGCCACTTAGGACTGGAAAACAGGTCAAGGCAGGTTCTAAAATGGGTCGAGAACGTGTCATGCAAATGTTAATTTTATATACGACGCGCACTCGTAGTACCGATACCTGCGCATATCGTGAACTTTAGATAAAAACGCAAGTTGGTCAATGTGTGTTTGCGACGTATATTACGCGATAGCTGAGTAGGTATATATATATCCTTGAGCGCTTTTGGGGACACGATCACTTTCGCGTGACTTCGCATCGTGTTGTGCAGTGATTGATACATGTACTAAAGAGACGTGAGCTTGTCCAGCCGTCAGCGTATCGGCAGCTCGCCTTGCATCTTTCTTGAGGCAGCGTGCGCCAGCTGGCTGTTTGTTCGCGGCGAGTGATCGTGCGAGTGTACAAAGTCGTACCTTAAATGCGTACGCTCCAGGATATCATTTCAGCTTTTTTGGTGAGCTTAGCTACGTATTTCCAAGTGGACAATGCAGAAAAAAAAAAACAACATACACGCGGTGCATTGTTTTGTTTGCTGCCATGACGGTAGAGTTTGTTTACATTTACGCTGGCTGTCCCAGCGTTCGATGTTGCGATCTTCGGGCAGCTTCGGGTTGTCTCGGGTTCCCCACACACGTGACCACGATGCTGTTTCCTGTCCGGACCGGAATTAGCTAACTGACTCTCTGGCTAGCTCTGGCTGCCAGAGAGCTGCCAGAGGCCTGAAAATCGAAGAGCCCCACTATAAGACCGCAACGCTGATGTTGGCGCTTGCAATTGAGACCCCTCTCCCACCCCCTTTTGTTTTTCGAGATGTTTTTTTGTTTGTTTGTATGTCCTTGTTTTTTTTGTACCGCGTGCACCCCCCCTCTCGTCGCGAAAATCTCGCGAATTTAGAATCTTTGAGCTAGGCAGGTATAGAATTTATGGTATTTCCGCACGCTTTTCACCAGATGCAGTAGAGGGCAATTGTGGACGTGCCATTTGACATTCGACAGCGTTCAAGAAAGAATTCGGATAGCCACAGACCGACAATTCACGCCCCACCAAGCATACGTTGGCTGCATAGTCTTCTTTTGCAGGTTTCCTGCGTGCGTCATAGAAGTGTAGAAACCATGGATTTTTTGTGAGAAGCGAGCTGCATGCTATCAAAATGCGAGTAACGACCTGTGTGGGTTGTCTTCCTGAACACGCCAAACGACAAAGTGGGCCCTTTTCTTTCAATGAGCATATCAAGGAATGGGAACTTTCCTTCGACTTCCATCTCCACCATGAATTGAATTGCTGCTTCCATGCAGTTCAGGTGTGAGATGAACGCCTGAACAGCCTCTTGGTTAATGATGCGAAAATGCCGTCCTCATAACGGAAAAACACCTTCGGAGCTGGACTGAATGAGAAGAGGGCTTGACTTTTAATCGCTTCCATAGTCAAATTAGCAGTGTTCACTGATATAGAAGCACCCAAAGCTGTACCGTGGATCTGTTTGTATAACTTTTTTTTGAAAGTAAAGTACGTATTCGACAAACAGAACTGTAAAAGCCGAACTAAGTCCGGTATGTCCACTGGCGATCTTTCCGCTAGATTCGCATCCGACTCCAGAGCTGTCCTGCCCACATCCACAGCCAGTTCTGCAGGCACACTGGTAAAAAGTGATTTCACGTCAAAGGACACTAAAATATCATCTTTATCGAGGATGACGTCATGCACTTTGTCCATTAAGTCGTATGAGAAATTGAGCCCGAGGCTAAGGACAGAAAGTTCAGCCTCGTCTGGTTTGTAAAAAGACATGTTTAGAACCGTGCATTTTGCTGCTTCGCGTTGAATGCCGTCTTGCTGAACTTGAAGGGCGATTGCAGGTCCACAATTGCCCTGTGCTGCATCTGGTGAAAAGCGTGCGAGAACACCGTATATTCTTTCCATAACGAAGCCCTAGGACGTATTCTGCGTATTCTGCATTCCTACGGCATTACATGCCGTAGGAATCCAGGACATGTGCCGTAGGCACATGTTCTGGACCAAAAGCTACAACGATCGCTTGTAAATGTGAAAGACAGATTAGCCAAAGTGAAGTTCCCCGGTGTGGTGTACGCTGTCCCTTGTGCGGACTGTGACGATGTGTATATCGGTGAAAGCGGTGACTTTGAACAGCGCCTCAAACAGCACATTTACGGCGTTAAGAAATGAAATGTTACATCCAGTGCCTTGGCCGAGCATGCGTCACGTGGTCACACAATCGATTGGGGGAAGGCACATGTTCTCGCTAGAAAAAAAGGACTGTCATGGCGCCTTTATCTTTAGTCACTCGTGATACAAACTACTCCGCGCACTTTGAACAAGAGCGATGGTAATCTGCCGTCAGTATATGCGCGCTGTCTGCGTGATATATTGAAACATACATAAGGCGAACTGCTTAACACATGTTTTGATTTCACTGTGAACAAGGCTTTCGTGTGAGAGCCGAAACATCTTTTCTCTGTGTCTTCTCTTTTTAATTTTTTTCCTTTGCTCGGTACAGTGCCTCCAGGTTTTTTTACCTTCAACAATGTATCATCCCGACCAGACGGGCTTCCGTCAATTCATAAACCATGGTTTACGAAACATTTTAAGTGCCTTGAAAATAAAAAGAAATGCCTATTCCTATCTGCCAAACCTACAGAATAAGCAGATGCATGGGACAGGTCTTGTGAAGCTGCCCAGGGCTACCTTTAGTCCTGCATCAAGCGAATAACTCCCTTTATAGTTCAGACTTACCCAAGCTATTGCAAACTAATGGCAGACAGTTTTGAAAAATACTTAGAGCTGACACACCGCGTGGACCTGTACGAACCAATGACTCCGGTGAAGCGGTCACTGGCGAGGATTGTGCGAATATATTCAATACTACATTTGCTACTGTTTTTACTAAAAAAACATACATTCTCACCTACCTTCGCTTCGTTTTAATCATAATCGTGAGATGCCAGCAATCAATTTTTGTGCGAATGGAATCATGGCCAGAATAAAAAAAACGAAATAGTCTTCATCTGCTGGCACAGATGAAATTCGTTACAACGCACGACACTGACTCAACAGAACATAGATGGCACGTTGTTTATTCCAGGTCAGCCAGAGCTTCGGCGAACCCAAGCTCCCGCGCAGTGCGAGTGTCACGAGACCGGTGCATTGCGCTTCTTGCTGGTGATGATGATGTTAGACTTTGATGCCACAGAATTAATTGCAAAATCCTAAAAAATGTGAAAGAAAGCACCTCACTTTTTCTTGCGCTAATATTTTCACAGTCACTTTCTTCAGAAAACATTGCATATGGCTGAAAGATGGAGTAAGTCGTTCCGGCCTACAAATCAGGTAATAAACACTCTCCACCAAACTACCGCCCCGTCTTACTAACAAGCGTCCCCTGCAAAATCCTGGAGCATGTCATCTACTCCCAGGTAATAAATTTTCTTGACAGCTATCACTTCTTTCATCCTTCACAACAAAGCTTCCGCAAGGGGTTGTGTGAAACGCTGCTGGCAGCTTTCTTACATGACATTCATACCAATCTCGATACTAATGTGCAGACTGACACTACTTTTCTTTAAGATGGTGAACTTTAAGATGGTGAACTTTTAAGATGGTGAACTATGCCCGGGCAGGACCAGGCCAGAGGAAACTCTGGTGGAGGTCCGAAGCGATTCTGACGTGCAAATCGATCGTCCGATCCGGGTATAGGGGCGAAAGACCAATCGCACCGTCTAGTAGCTGGTTCCCTCCGAAGTTTCCCTCAGGACAGCTAGCGCTCGATGGGAGAGCAGTCACACCTGGTAAAGCGAATTATTAGAGGCATTGGGGTCGAAACGTCCTCAACCTATTCTGAAACTTTCAATGGGCGTACGGGAGGCCTTCTGGGTTGAGGCCTCCTGCTGCGATGAGAGTGCCAAGTGGGCCACTTTTGGTAAGCAGAACTGGCGCTGTGGGATGAACCAAACGCCGGGGTAAGGCGCCCGAGTTGGGACGCTCATCAGAATCCATGAAAGGTGTTGTTGCTTAAGACAGCAGGACGGTGGCCATAGAAGTCGGAATCCGTTAATAAGTGTGTAACAACTCACTTGCCGAAGCAACTAGCACCGAAAATGGATGGCGCTCTAGCGTCGCGCCTATCCCCGGCCGTCGCTGGCAGAAAAACACGAAATGTGGGGGTGCTAAGCCGCGAAGAGCAAGAGGGCCGCAGCGGTGTGCGCTAAAGGTGTCAGGCGTGAGCCCGCCTGGAGCCGCCACTGGTGCACATCTTGGTGGTAGTAGCAAATACTCAAGTGAGAACCTTGAGGACTGAAGTGGAGAAGGGTTCCATGTGAGCAGCAGTTGAACATGGGTCAGGCACCCATGAACTTGTGTGAAACGGTGCTGGCAGCTTTCTTACATGACATTCATACCAATCTCGATACTAACGTGCAGACTGACACTACTTTTCTTGATTACGCTAAAACCTTCGATAAGGTGTCTCAATAACAATTGCTTGCTAAACTTGGCCGACTAAATTTACAACCCACCATCTTAAAATGGTTAACCGAGTTCCTTACTAATCGATCACAAAACGTCGTTGTAAATAACTACCTATCTACTCATGTTCCAGTAACATCAGGCCCACCACAAGGGTCTGTTCTAGGCCCTCTACTATTTTTAATCTATATCGACGACTTACCCTTGGATGTAACTAGTAACACACGTATGTTCGCAGATGACTGTGTTATCTACCAAACCATCTTAACCAATTCTGACAAGATAACTTTACAGAATGATCTTGCAAACAATTGCCAATGGTGTAGTACCTGGTCGATGACATTAAACGTAACTAAATGCAAAACTATGTAATTCACACGCAGCATTATTCGGCTCCAGTTCACATACACCAATAATAGCCAGCACCTGGAACCGACTAACTCTTATAGATACCTTGATGTCACTGTATCCAGCAACTTGATCTGCTGTACACGTATACAGTTACACCTGGATATAATGAAATTGATGAATTCCCGGGAAAGTTCGTTATAAAGAGGACTTTGTTATATGCAGGTTCAGCGTGAAAATTCAAAAAATAAATGCACAAATAAACAAAAGGGGGACTGAAGGCAGAGCTAACCAAAAGCACTTATTTTACAGTGAATAACTGCATTATTATTGCGATAGCAATTGCATGGACACTCTCGGTGGGTAATTGCCGTCGTCGCCATGTTTCGTAAGGTGCCCCCACGCATAGTAACTTACACGAGTGAGTAAAAGTGCCAGAGTGCAGCTGAAGCAGAGATGAAGAGTCAGCACATCCTATATCGCCTGAAAACTGCATAAGATAACATATCCCGTGTGTTAGAACTGCCGTCGAATGCTCAAACTCCCGTGTGTTAGAACTGCCCTCGAATGCTCAAACAAAAAGTAAACCACCCGTCTTGACCGAGCACTTTTCCCTGGAGCAACCGTAATTGCTCACACCAGCGTTTTGTACGAGTTCCGCGATATCGGATCCAAAAGAGTTGACTGCCAGCCTTACTTCTTACAACAATACAATTATTCGCTATCGCTTTCATAGCATTGCATTCAAAGCGCCGTCATGTTACCAGAACTAATCAGGTAATTGTGAAAGCTGTCAGATTGCAAAATAGCGGCGCAAGACAGAAGCGCGTTACGAGCCAACCTCCGAAGATCTGTCGTCACCGTGGTCACAGAGAGTTTCCATCGCCTAATCTGACATCCCCGCGGTGGTAAGGACACAGTTGTCCAAAATTAAGAAAAGTCCCAGTTTCGCCGCAAGTGCGAAGCATTGAATGTGATAGCAAAACTTGGAATGTAACACTGAGAACGGCAAGCAGATCGAAACATGCAGCGCGCGGCTCACACACAAATGATGCACGAAAACAACATACACAGAACGAGAACAAGGTAACAACTTTATCGCTCGACACTTAATGCGCTGTTAAACAAAAACGAGGCAGAAACCTAATCACATGTGCAGATATTAGTGCGAACTATCAAGTTCCCCAGTTATTTTGTTACTGTGCTGTGTTTGAAAAGCGCACTCTTTTGGCAAACAGCGCCTGCCCAGCGAGCAAAGGAATTTTTGTGCGCCCTACAACTAAACGCAATTGTTCCTGTCAAAGACGAAGGCGAGCGATTTTCCCCACTGAAGCTTAGCATAAGCGCGCGCACGCACGCACAAACATCTACACCCCCCCTCCACCATCCCAACTCGCGGGGCAAAGTACACGTTGGAGATAAGCGCGCGTCGGCGCATCCTGACAAGCTGCAGGGCGCTGAGTGCAGGCGGCTTTTTGATTTCTTTTTGAGTTTTCATATATATATATATATATATGTATATATATATATATATGTATATATATATATATATATATATATATATATATATATATATATAAACTCAAAAAAATTGAACTGTATATATACATATACATATGTATTAATATATATATATATATATATATATATATATATATATATATATATATATATATATATATATATATATATATATATATACCAAAAACAAAAGTAATGCTGGGTCCGGGTAAGATTATCCGTATAGAGAAGGAGACGCACGTACAAAGTAATTTTATTGACGTTTCGGCCGCGGGTCCGGCCTTCATCAGAATTTGATGAAGGCCAGGCCCGCGGCCGAAACGTCAATAAAATCACTTCGTGCGTGCGTCTTCTTCCCTATACGGATGTGTGTGTGTGTGTGTGTGTGTGCGCACGCACGTGCGTGCGTGTGTGTGTGTGACGCTACAATGACTGGGCGAGGAAGCCTGGCTCATACGCCATGTTTATTCCATTCTGACTTCTTCCTTCTTGGCTTCTACTACAAGTCACTGCCTTCCTACGTCACAGGATTCCCCCTCTCCCCGAAAGAATGAACGAGTTACAATCAACAAAACAACAAAAAGCATAAAATGTCAAAATGCACAGTAGTTCAATTTCAGAAGGAAGTTTCTTAACTCGCACAAAAGCTTCACAGCAGAGGGCAGCAGTCCAGTCATATCTAGGGTAGCTCTGGTGGACGAGGCTGGCTGTTGCGCCTGGGATAGCATAGCCTGCCCTGCACATATGCATTGATGATGACACGACTTGAGGTCTTGTGAAGAACGAATAAGGCTTTAAATCTGTGTAGCATTGGATTGATGGATGTCTTTGGCATCAAATCTAGTGCCGTCATGGCAACAGACGCTTCGCTTCTAGTCGGCGTGCGTGAGAACCAAGGCTGATGGGACAAAGTCTTTTTTTTCTCCGTTGTATACGTGGTAGCTTCATGTCTCTTTCGTAACTTTTTGTGGCGTTTTCTCAGTTTGTTGGATCGCAGACACGGCCTTAAGAACTGGTGCAGAAAATTTTGTCGACGTTGCTTTCTGCGAAGATGGCTTAGGCATTGACTTTGTCTTTGCTCATTTAATTGCTGTTGTCTCTCATGACCTTTAACCCACAAGTGTACTTGTGAGGAGGTTTCACTTGATCGTTGTTCTTGTTCGAGCAGCCGTTGTAGTTCCTGGAGTTCGTGGAGTTGCCTTTGTTGAAATTGCTCGTTTTGTTGCGAAAGTTGGTCCGATGGGCATCTTTCAGGAATGCGAGTCTGCTTTTCTTTGCATGGTGCTGTGATCAGTAAATAGCCGGTAGTTGATACTGTACTGCTGGGCTCGTCTTGCGATGAAAGCATCGTGACAGACTGATGAGAAAGCTCCCAAGATGGTTGTGAGTCATCATTGATTGTAAATGCTTCTGTCAGTTGACAATGAGCCGGCGTTGGTGGATTCGAAATTCTTGCAGTGCTTTGACTCACATGTGTGTTATCACTTGACGATGAGAGCACAACAGACATGGCTTCGGGTGGTTCTGATGGTGTATGTTTTTCTTTTTGCAGCGTGATTAGGCTGAGAATGTCTGTCGAACAACCCTGGTCCAGAACGTATGGGCTGGTCACGCCCACAGCTCGTCACGCGTAAATTCTGTCGCACGTTCGAAACCGTTTGGCCCTTGTGTGTGACACGAAGCATCAAGGGATTCGGGTGGTTCAGTAAAATGTGAAGTGTTGTGGTGCAGTGAACACGTTGAAAATGCCGATTTCATTGCTCTTGGGAAAGCCGGCTTTAGGTTTCGTCTTTTGGCGAAATAGCCTAGATTCCTTTCGGTATATGGAAGCTTTACCTTGTCTGTTGCGACGTGCAAGTTACCAGTCGGTGTTCGAATGCGTGACGTTTTTTCAGAAGAGTCATATGATGGTACAATGGTGGTATATTTTCTCTGAGGTCTCGTTTGAAAAATAGGCTTACTGTGGGAAGACTTTACGTAACTGTGATGGGTGAGTTGAAAAGCCTTCCGCTGATGAAGTATGGACAGGTCTTCATAGTATTCTTTGAAACGGGTGATCATTTATTCTTTGATCTTTTTCCAAGACTCATCGTTCTCGAAGATGTGGGTGAGGTAAAATTTGAATGCCTCACCTGAGATGTAGTCAGTGAAGTTGGTAATCATCTCCCGTTCTGACCAGGATGCAGCAGTAGCGTGGAGCTCGAAGAGGTTGAACCAGTCTTCTACGGGTCTGTCGTCCGCTGATCCGGTGTACTTGGGGATGTCAAGTTCAGCAGATGGTTCTGACATGATGCTGGTCGATACTTAATACTAGGTGCTTGTACAGTAGTCCATGTGTGGTCAGGGTGTCTTGCGGAAAACTGCGTCGATGCTGAGCGACTGATGAAGGAGCAGGCAGATCTCCATCCTGTCAACTCGTGTGACACTATTGATGACTGGGCGAGAAAGCCTGGCTCATACGCCATGTTTATTCCATTCTGACTTCTTCTTTCTCGGCTTCTACTACAAGTCACTGCCTTCCTACGTCTCTCTCTCTCTCTCTCTCTCACACACACACACACACACACACACACACACACACACACACACACACACACACACCTATATATATGAAAAAGAACGTGTCCTTGGAGCCAGTGGAAGGCCGGTCCCCGGCTGAAACGTAGGAAAAATAAAAAGTTTTTGTTTCGCCCGTCCTCCACTTTTTGGTATATATATATATATATATATATATATATATATATATATATATGAGAATAAAAGGAGTTTGACTCACAAGTGAAAAGATTTTTTACTTGACGTTTCGACCGTGGGCCCGGCCTTCGTCAGAATGAAACAAAACACAGCAATGGTAACCACTTATATGCCAGTTGGTCACACGGATTGTAGATAGGTACAATCAATACACGTGGAAAAAATGCGTTCAAAATGTATCAACATACTGTTCGTCAGTAACATACTCGCGTAACAAGAAGATTCAACAGCAATTGACAGCTCATGTGGTGACGAAAAAAACACCGATAACAGAAGATTAACACGTGAAAAACAGCACCTACACTGTTACGGACAATTTTCAAGGATATAATAATAAAAGGTGATCAATGCGCATGACATATTACTGGCGCAAGAACGTTAAGGTGCCGGGATTTTCGTTGAGACCGAAAGCAATGGTACTGAATTTGTGGATGAGATATGATTCCCGGACTTCTCTGTCACGATGGGAGCTAAAGCCTGACTCTAGAATTGTAGCTTTTATCTTGCTGAAGGAATGACCTGGAAGCGCAACGTGTTTCGATAACGGTAAGTTAGGAAGGGAAATCGCGTGTGCTTTATGATTATTAAAACGTAGACGAAAGCTGGTCTCGGTTTGTCCAATGTATTGCATACCACATACAGAGCACTCCAGAAGATAGATTACGTTCGATGTGTAACAGCAAAAGTTACCCTTTATTTTAAGACTGAAACCGGAGGCGGTACTCTGAGCTGAAAGTGATGTTGTCATATGTGCACAAATTTTGCAGCGTGATTTATTGCATGGATGGCAACCCGAATATTGCGGTTTAGTAACTTTAGAGGATGTGACTAAGTCGTGTAAATTTTTAGAGCGTCTGTAGATTACTTTAGGTGGAATCGGGAAGATTGTTCGGAGACGTTGGCTTTGCAAGAGGATATTATGATGCTTTTGAAGAATACAGTTTACTCTGGGAGCCGAAGCTGAATGAGTGAGGACCAGGTTGGTTAGGCGTGAGGTGGCAGTCTTTTTCGGTGCCTTTAATAAGGTCTTGCGTTCGACGAGGTCAGCCTTTTTGAAAGCGTCTTCTACGAGACGGACAGGATAATTCTGTTTAACTAAAGATTCCCTCAGGGAAGTGCAGTTCTGGTGATAATCAGACTCATGTGTACAAACGCGTTTGAAACGGAGTGCCTGACATTCCACACAAGGACGGAATCGAAGCTGTTCGTCAGGAATACGAGCGTTCGGCCTCCGACCATTCTATAGATGGCGCAACATTAGCAACATTATTGAAATTAATTCTTCAATACAATAACTTTGAATTCAACGATGACCATTTCGTACAAGTGAACGGGACTTCCATGGGGACTAAAATTGGCCCCAATTACGCTAATATCTTCATGGGTGTGCTGGAGAAAGAATTCTTGAGTAGTCAAACATTAACGCCACTTTTTTATAAAAGGTACATTGACGACATCTTCCTGATTTGGGAACACGGGGAGCATGCATTACTTTCATTTATAACAGCGTTCAACAATGTTCACAGTTCCATATCATTCTCCCATTCATTCTCGGACAAGCGCGCAGATTTTCTTGACATTACTGTTTTTTTGCGGAACGGCAGACTAAGCACCACGCTTTTCAAGAAGCCCACAGACAGGCACCAATATCTTCATTTTCACAGTAGTCATTTAAAGCACTGGAAGACCAGCATTCCATACAGTCAGGCACTCCGTTTCAAACGCGTTTGTACACATGAGTCTGATTATCACCAGAACTGCACTTCCCTGAGGGAATCTTTAGTTAAACAGAATTATCCTGTCCGTCTCGTAGAAGACGCTTTCAAAAAGGCTGACCTCGTCGAACGCAAGACCTTATTAAAGGCACCGAAAAAGACTGCCACCTCACGCCTAACCAACCTGGTCCTCACTCATTCAGCTTCGGCTCCCAGAGTAAACTGTATTCTTCAAAAGCATCATAATATCCTCTTGCAAAGCCAACGTCTCCGAACAATCTTCCCGATTCCACCTAAAGTAATCTACAGACGCTCTAAAAATTTACACGACTTAGTCACATCCTCTAAAGTTACTAAACCGCAATATTCGGGTTGCCATCCATGCAATAAATCACGCTGCAAAATTTGTGCACATATGACAACATCACTTTCAGCTCAGAGTACCGCCTCCGGTTTCAGTCTTAAAATAAAGGGTAACTTTTGCTGTTACACATCGAACGTAATCTATCTTCTGGAGTGCTCTGTATGTGGTATGCAATACATTGGACAAACCGAGACCAGCTTTCGTCTACGTTTTAATAATCATAAAGCACACGCGATTTCCCTTCCTAACTTACCGTTATCGAAACACGTTGCGCTTCCAGGTCATTCCTTCAGCAAGATAAAAGCTACAATTCTAGAGTCAGGCTTTAGCTCCCATCGTGACAGAGAAGTCCGGGAATCATATCTCATCCACAAATTCAGTACCATTGCTTTCGGTCTCAACGAAAATCCCGGCACCTTAACGTTCTTGCGCCAGTAATATGTCATGCGCATTGATCACCTTTTATTATTATATCCTTGAAAATTGTCCGTAACAGTGTAGGTGCTGTTTTTCACGTGTTAATCTTCTGTTATCGGTGTTTTTTTCGTCACCACATGAGCTGTCAATTGCTGTTGAATCTTCTTGTTACGCGAGTATGTTACTGACGAACAGTATGTTGATACATTTTGAACGCATTTTTTCCACGTGTATTGATTGTACCTATCTACAATCCGTGTGACCAACTGGCATATAAGTGGTTACCATTGCTGTGTTTTGTTTCATTCTGACGAAGGCCGGGCCCACGGTCGAAACGTCAAGTAAAAAATCTTTTCACTTGTGAGTCAAACTCCTTTTATTCTCCTATTATTCCCGGATCCGGCGACAAACGCTCCTCCAATATATATATATATATATATATATATATATATATTGTCGCGGTACAGCACGAACCAAAGGCAGATAAATGTTGACACAGTGACTCTACGCAGCCGAACAGCAAGATCAGCTTCTTTATCTGCCATCAGCCATAGCTCCACCACCTGGTGTCCGCCGAATCCTTCTATCGTCGTTTTGGTCCACCAGTACACACGTGCCATTTTCCCTTATCTTGGTGAGCATCGCCCCGATGCTAACCCAAAAGTGCACTTTTTTGTTTTTGTTTTTAAAGAAATGCCTTGCGCACTCATTACCTTTCATAAGGCTTCATGCGCACAACGTGAACTAGTTCAGGACAGTGTTGGCGAAACCTCTGTCGCCGGTCTGGTAAACGAGTGTTCTGCGGCGAGAATTGTAGTGGCTCGCGTCGTACTCTTGTTGTTGCTGGATTCGCAAGCGTGCTAGTTGCCTTGCTTCTTCCACTCGTTCTGTAAACATCTCGGCGTCCAGGCGATGTCGTCGCATTCGTGCGCTACCATCGCATCTAACATGGTTCGTACTTCCCTTCCCTGAATTAGGCTGAACGAGGTCATTCGGGTTCTTTCTTGCTTGGCCGTGTTGTATGCAAACGTGATGTATGGCAAGATTTCGTCCCAATTTTGTGTTCGACGTCTATGTACATTGAAAGCAGGTCTTCAATTGTTTTGTACAGACGCTCTGTAAGCCCATTCGTTTGCGGGTGGTAGGCGGTGGTCTTACGATGGGTTGTTCCACTCAGCATGAGGACTTGATTCAAAAGAGCTGCCTTGAATGCGGTTCCTCTGTCCGTGATTACGACGCTTGGTGCTCCATGCCGCAGGACAACCTTCTCAATGAAAAATTGTGCCACCTCCGCTGCTGTACCTCTCTGGATAGCCTTTGTTTCAGCATAACGGGTAAGGTAATCAGTCGCGACAATAATCCAGCGGTTCCCAGCAGTACAAGTAGAAAGTGGGTCCGAAATAGCCATGCCAATCTGGTCGAATGATGTACTTGGGACCTGCACGGGCTGCAGGAGGCCAGCTGGTTTGGTCAGCGGTTACTTCCATCGCTGGCAGTCGAGGCAAGTATGAACATGATGTTTTAGGGCTATGGTAAGTCTTAGCTAGAAGTAGTGCTGCCGTACTCTGGCCAACGTTCTCCTGTAACCTAAGTGGCCTGAAGTCACCTCGTTGTGGCATGCTTCGAGTACTTCGGAGCGATGGGCCGCTGAGATGACAAGCAAATACGCAGATCCTGTCGAAGAGAAGTTTTTTTTGTATAGTCCTCCGCCCCGTAAGCAAAATGATGACAGCACTCTTACGAAAACAGTTGGTGCCTTCTGAGACCTTCTGTCCAGGTAATTAATTAGGGCAAGTAACTCAGGGTTGCCACGTTGCTGCTGCGCAATAGCGGTCGAGTCAAGCACACCGAGAAATGCTGTTTCCTCCTCATCGGATAGAGTTGCCAATTCAATGGGTGAGCGGGATAGACAGTCGGCGTCCATGTGGCAGTTCCCTGACTTGTGTATGACCGTCATGTCGTACTCCTGCAGCCTGAGACTTCAACGCGCTAATCTCCTGGTAGGATCTTTAAGGTTTGTCAACCAACAGAGTCAATGGTGGTCGCTGATGACCTTGAAAGGGCGGCCGTATAAATACAGGCGAAACTTTGTGACCGCCCATACCATGGCGAGGCATTCCTTCTCAGTCGTGGAGTAATTAGTCTCGGCGCGTGTTAGTGTTCGGCTTGCATAGGCAATTACGTTTTCTATGTTTTCTTGCAGCTGCACAAGCACAGCTCTCAAACCAACATTGCTGGAATCAGTTTGTAACATGGTTGGGGCTTTCTCATCAAAGTGGGCAACCTCTGGAGGCGTCTGTAGTCGCTGGCGGAGCTTCCTCTTCGTTGCTCCATTGGAAGACAACGTATTCTCTCGTGAGGCGGGTTAACGGTGATGCGATGCGTGCGAAGTCCACGATGAATCACCTATAATACGCACAAAGTCCAAGGAATCGTCGGACAGCCTTCTTATCAGTCGGCACCGGAAACTGTGCAACAGCTGCGATCTTTTCAGGATCAGGATGAACGCCTGCGTGACTGACAACGTGACCAAGAAATTGCAGCTCTTCATAGCAAAAGTGGAACTTTTCAGGCTTCAACGTCAAGCCCGCGGACCGTATGGCTTGTAAAACTGCCTCAAGTCTTTTAAGGTGCTGGTCAAATGTTGCGGCAAAAACTATGACATCATCAAGGTAGACCAAGCCGGTTTTCCACTTCAACCCAGAAAGTACGGTATCCATGAGTCTTTGAAAGGTAGCAGGCGCTGAGCATAAACCAAAGGGCAAGACTTTAAATTCATATAAGCCATCTGGTGTCACAAAAGCAGTCTTCTCGCGGTCTCTTTGGTCTACCTCGATTTGCCAATACCCACGCCTTAAGTCCATCGATGAAAAGTAACGAGCATGCCGAAGTCTGTCGAGAGAGTCATCTATACGAGGAAGTGGATACACATCCCTCTTTGTCACCTGAGTTTTCGGTAATCTACACAAAAGCACAGGCTGCCGTTTTTTTTTTTTTAACGAGGACTACAGGTGACGCCCAAGGGCTTTTTGAGGGCTGAATGGCCTCATCTTCTAGCATTTTCTCGACTTGCTCTTGTATTACTTCGCGTTCCTTTGGAGCCTAGCAATAGGGGTTTTGATGAATTGGTCTCGCCACATCCTCGGTAATTATCCGATGCTTGGTTAGAGGCATGCGGCCAACTTTTGATTTTGTCGAAAAGCAGTCTTTGAATTCAGCCAGCAGCTCATGAAGCCTCTTTCGCTCGTGCTTAGGCAAAGTAGTGCTAACGTCGAGAACTGGTGCTGAATCAAGTTTTGGCGCCTCGTCAACTACTGCCAAGCAGCCTTCTGCCTCTGTGATATCGTTGAAGTAAGCCACGGCCATGCCTTTTGGAAGGTGCCGGCGCTCATCACTAAAATTTGTCAGAAACAAGTCCGTGCATCCAGCGGCGACACTGACGATACCTCTAGCAACGGAAATGCCGTGTGTGAGGAGGAGCAAGCTTATTCAGTCTGCTAGTCTTCACCGTCAAACTGGACAGCGGCTGCCACAGAAACAAGCGTGCATGACCGAGGAGAGAGAACCACATTGTCATCAGTTAGACGCAATTGGTTTGGTCACGCCTGTGTACAAGCAGGTGCGCCTGCACTGTTGCGGAACGTAATCAAACTGTCTGGGATATTGATGACGGTGCCGTACTCTCGTTAAAAGTCCATACCAATAATTAAATCCTTGCAGCATGCGGCGAGAATGACGAATGACTCAACGAAGGAAGAACCTCTTATGTCAATTCTTGCTGTGCATCTTCCAGAGGGCATCAATAACTGACCACCTGCCGTCCTTATTTGAGGGCCTGTCCACGGCGTCTTCACTTTCTTGAGGCAGATGGCGAGGTCCTGACTGATAATAGAAAAGTCGGCACCGGTGTCGACTAAGGCTGTTACTTTCTGGCCGTCAAGAAAAACAATAAGGTCGGCGGTCACGATGTTGTCGCTTTCATGTCTTGTCAGATTTACAGCGTCGTGTGATGGGGGCTTTTCATCGTCATCTTCATGGCCTGCAACCTTACCCCCAGAGGTCGCCGTCCTCAGTTTTTCCGGTGCGGACTGGGTGACCTTTTTGCGTTAAGGTCCGCGGAGGTACGTCGGTGTGACGAAGGTGAATGAGCGGGAGAAGGAGAGCGGGATTGACGTCCCAAACCTGGCTGGCGGGTAGGTATTGCCTCCTTGTCAGGAGTACGGTAGTCGTAGAAGTGAGAACTGGCTCCGTGGAAAGAGGTGTGCTCCCGGCGTGGTATGTATTCTTCGTTCGCACGTCGATCGTCAGACCATGTTCGAAGAGGGCGGAACGAATCACTGCGGTGCCAGCAATGACGGGCAATATGACCTGCACCTCCGCAGTTAAAGCATAGTGGACGTCAATCGATTGCGTCTGTTCTTCGGAGTGGTGGACGTCTGAGCCTCCCTTCTTGCGACGATGTCCATGATGCTGCTGTGGACAGCTGGTGGTACATCGGTTGACTAGGCGGTCGGCTCAAGGTCTGCTCTGAGGGGCCGTCGGGTTGAATAAAATACTAAGTCAATGGCCATCCGAAACAAACGGCAAAGCAATGAAGGTGCTGCAACACTTCTTCAAAGAAACGAAGATTAGTGACTATTGAGCGGACAAAAGTTAAAAGTTAGCGTGTCGTCTACGTGTTTGTTCTGCCGCCCATATAGGAGAACTTTTGCTCTCACCCATGTAGGACTGTATATATGTATATATGCCATTGTTTATTTTTTCATATGTTTATTTGTACCAATTAAGTGGAAAGGAATAGCTGTCGCAAAGTAACGGTGACAAAAACTCTTTCGTTTATTTTCTATTTCGATAAAGAAAGGGGGCCGTCAGCACTGGGTGGTATGGCGGCGATGTACCAGATGGTGAACGTCGCAGAGCGGCGGTGTAGCTCATGGGACGGTGCTGGCCATCAGGACTAGCGGTAGAAAATGCATGGCGGATTTCGTCGCGTACCAGTTCAGCGACGGATGCAACGAGGGTTTGAGCAACTGGAGTCCGGAACTTTTGCAGTTCTTCGCGAACTAGTATCTCGCTAATGAGGTCTCGCAGGGAGCTTTGATTCTCAGGTATGGCGGCAGCATTGATTGGGGCGCTACTAGACATTCGATGATACTGCCCGCATCATTGATGGAGGGCTTGCTCAATAGCCGTAGCCTCCTTGATAAAGTCAACTACGGTACTTGGAGGGTGGCGCAGTACCGGTCGCAACCATGACTTGAGTGGTGGTCCCGAATAAATTCTGCAACCTTTGTCTTCAGCTCTAGATATGCTGTGGTCTATCATTGAAACAATGTTTTCTTCTGAATGCTTGAGTTGTGATCTGATCCTTCTTCGTCTGCCAGCAGTTAACAGTGCACTCGATCTGCCTGCTGATCATAGCCATATGTTCCACTGTTATCACACCAGTGAGCATTGCAGGAAGCAATAAGGAAAGAGTATCTGACAAGATTTGAGCAGCAAGAATATCTGTACAAAGATCTTTCAGTTATTGTCTGCGATTCACAGCTCTCAGTTGCCTTCCTGTGCACTACCATCCCAGAACATGTTTCATACACTTCAGACTAGCTTTCTTTATGCCTTGGTGAACTCGATCACTCCTTTCTTTAACGCTATCGTGAACTGCTGTTAGCTGCCGGTTGACAGTTGAGTATGAGAACAAAAAAAAAAAAAGAGCTCAGGTTACAGATGAATTCAAAAGACAAGAGCAAAACGCAAAATGGGGCTCAACTACGGCACAAGGTTGGTAATAAACAAAGTGATTCCTATCACTGGGATGTCGACGGTTGACTTCACTTGACCATAGTGGGACATTTCATGACTGTTTTTTTTTTTAATTCGGCCTATATTCCGGTTATACGTATGCCATCATTCCTATGAAGGAGGCATACAAAGTACTTTGGTTTGAAAAGTGGTGCCACGACACATGACATTAAAAATGTTATCGCCACTGAATCAAGAGACATAGCAGATCTCCCTATTCAAAGAAGTCTTGTGGAAAAAGGGGTGCGAATCATTAGGAGAATTTTAAAGAAACAATTGAGGTGAAAAAAAAAGACGTTGGGCTGCGATTAGTTGCTTACAAGATGGCACCAAAGAAGGGTGCCATCCTATAAGGTGTTACTAAGAAAGGAGACTGAAAATGATGTTGCCCAATGCCTGTGCCATTCTAAAAATTAAGGCCTGTGAACATCACCAGAGATGAGGACACTAGTGTCACTAGGAACAGGCGACACTGTTCAAGTTAAAAGAGGGTCATAGGTAACCACAGCACACAATACTTCCAGGTCCTATCATAATAGAAGGAAGGGTCCTCTGCCCCAAGCACCAGCACCTACTTCTGACCGGTGAAGGCTTTCAGCAACACACACAAGATTTCAGCAAACACACTGAATGCATCCTGTGCGGCAAGCACACCAGCAACTTTGGTGAGAAATTCGAAGAGACGATGGCGGTCACCACAATGGTTGAGCTACAGCAGAACCTCTCAGCAGTTTGCGTGACCGCCTCCTGGTTGCTGGATATTGCAAGAGCAAACTCTGCAACCTTCCTGGGTTTGCTCTTGGTATATCAAACAGTACCTGTGCCCGCCGGATCTACAAGGGATGTGCGATTTCCTCAAGCATTCGGTAGCACATGCTTGAAGAATAAGCCACATTTTGTGCTCGGAGGCAGGTTCATTTTTGGTGGTGGCCTGCTCGACTGAGCCAGCATACAGACCACGGTGCTGCTTGAAAGAATGATGACCAAGAGAATCACCAAGTTCCTTCGGAACACTGTGCGACCGACGCTCAGGAAAAAGAAAAGACTGACTCAAGGTGAAGTGCATCTTCTTGGTGATTGCTTTATGCCGGATGAAGTTAACAAGGTTGCTTTTTCAAGAGGCCTTTCCCCATATGTGCCTGAAGGTGAGCAAATAAGATGAATGTCTGACTGTATCAATGTGTGCGCTCAAAGGTCGTTGGATAAGCGAAGGCCCTTGGCTGAAAAGTTCGTCGTAGAGAAATAGTCTTAGGGTTTGCTTGTCAGATAAGGAGGGAATGTTTGTGGTCATTAAAGAGGGCATTTTTAATAAAAAATCTGAGGCAGATGTTTAATAATTTCAAAAGAGTGGACGTTCAAACAGGGAGGCCGAAACAGGGAAGGTCACTGCTATGCTGCAAGATGTGTGTGGTCTCGTCAATAGAGTAAAAAAGGCAATAAACTGTTAAACTCCGAAGTTTTTCTTCGCAATAAGAACCCATAAACTCAATTCTCCGTCCAGAGCCATTATTTCAGAAAACGGGACTTGGCCATCTCAGATATTATGTCTGTTTTTTTCCCCGTAACAATATCGACTTACTTGCAGATGCACCTGGGAACCCTCAATGTTGCCAATCCTCTTGCAGTCAAGAACTCGAAATGTGTAGTAGATTTTTCTCAGAACTAGTAACCAGGGTTCATGTTCAGCATTCAGCATCAACATCAAGGATACATTACTGGGTGGTGAACTCCTGCAGTGCTAAATCTTCTGTTGTTGAGTAAATTAAGTCAAGTTCGTTGACAGTTGTGACATTTCCTTGGAAAACTTTCCAGAATTACTGACGTTTTACTTGCAGTCTATGTTTGTAGAATGGAAAAGGGGCATTTACGTCCAAAAATCTAGGGTTTGCATTGAATCTAGGGTGGCACCGATTTAGGGTTATATTTTCCTGGGTCAAGTCGACAGGTTTATTGCCAAAGTTGCACAACTTGTCCTGCCACCTTTTTCAGTATGTAAATGATTCCTGAAATTTAATCAAAATTGGCAGTCAGCATTGAATAAGAACTGATTAGTATTAAACATTTTTAAGGATTCTTGCCATGGATTAAAGTTCACCTACGAGCAACCAGAAAAAAAAAAGTTTTACTTTTTAGATATTAGACTGCACTTTCATGAGGAACATTCGTGTTGGCTCTACAAGCTTGCCGTTTACTGGCCATTCTAAAATAGTCAAGCCCGCCATTATTGATGCCGCACTGCAAGCTGCACTCCAGAAAATGTGCACACATGCGACAAAGAAAAGTTTCCTGAGCCGAGTTGAAAGGCTAAGTTGACGGGCTACCATGATACGGATATCTTGAGGGGCTGTCAAAAACTAACCAAGTGGGTCAAAGGCGTTAATAGGATGCGTAGAAAAAAAGAGCGCATGCAAAAACTATGTACCATCTCCCCGAAGGAAACCCTGATGGAATGCGAAGCAGCAGCGGTGCGCATGGCGTTGACCTGGTTGAAACGGGCGTGGAAGCGGGTGCTGAAAAAACGCTTTGAAGCAAACTCGGTGCAGCGTTCACTCGAGTTAACGCTTGTTTGAAACGCAAGGACACGGGAGGCAGGTCCGGTTTTCTGTAAGTTTCATCGCAGAAAGACGTTGCTACGGAGAGAGTGATGTTAACGCGAGTGCAGTGTGAGGAATAGTGTGACCTACTTGGCACCGCCCCAAAACCTGCGACCAGAGAAGCATGGTGCGGATGGAGGGCAGCGTTACACAGACTAGTCAAAGAGCTGCTTCGCATCTAAAATCAGTTGTAGTCCCCTACTTGCACAAGTTTTCCCTTTGCTCGAGGAGTGTGGCCAGTAGGTATGGGGTGTGTGTTGTACTGTCAGCTCCCAATAAGATGTCGTATATTTGCTCCCGCTTGCTTAGAAGTTCGGATTTGCGCACTCTCTCCAGAAAAACAATAGATATGTTCAATGTGAATCACACGTTGTACTGTATTTACTTACGTAAGAAACCCACTTTTTTTTTTCAGAAAAGCTCATGCCAATTTGGGGAGAGGGTTCAATATGCGCAAGAAAAAAAGTCACGGGAGTTACAGCAGCGAAAAACTCGAGTGACGGCTTTGCTTGTTTGGGGTCATGAAATGCATCACAAATCTTTTTTGTAGCCCGAAGCTCTTTTTTTTTTCCTCCCGTAATGAAAGCGCAGGGATCAACGCTGAAGTGTCGTCCAGCCGCTGGGTTCCAATGCTCCAGCGCATGCTGTTTGTAACCAGCCATGTAGCTAGTGAAGCAGGTGTCCCAACTAAGTTCACAACGACAAACCCGACAACAACAAACTCAGAGTTTCACCACAAAGGCGAAGCAATGAGTGCGATAGCAACAACTTAGAGTGTAATGCTGAGGATAGCAGATTGAAATGTGCAGTTCCCTATTCGCGCACACATAATGCACAAAAACAAGACACACAGGACGAGAGTGAAATAACAACGTTTACCGCTCGACACGTAACACGCTGTTTAAACAAAAACAATGCACTAAACGTAACCACAGGTACAGATGAGGGCGAACAAGTGTCCCTGTTATTACTTCAGTATGCTTGAAAAGCACACTCTTTTCGCAAATTGGGCCTCCCCAGCGAGCAAAGTGATTTTTGTGCACCCAGCAACTACTAAACCCAATCACTCCGGTCAAAGCCGTAGGCACACGATTCTTCATATCAAAGGATAAGGGTGTGCGTGCAAGCGTCTGAACCCCCCCCCCCCTCCCAATTCGAGCGGCAAACTACGCGTGGGAGATAAGCGCGTGTCGGCGCATCCATCCAAGCTGCACACACCTAGCGCGGGTGGCTTTTTTTTTCTTTTTTGAGTTTTTGTATATATATAGATACGTATACATATACAGTGAGTGACACCGACTTCGGCAGCAAAACCCAGCTGAGAGTGTTCATATAACTGCAATAAAACGCAGCGTCGGATTTCGGCGCAGAAACGTTGCGGGTGCATAACGCGCAGTCGGCAAATGGTGAACGCGCGGTGTGTTTCTACATCACGGGCGTGCCAGTTTGAAGGCTACGCGTTATAGAGTGTCATATAATAATGAAACTCTATGCATGGCCTTCAAAATGGCAGGAGTGCGGAACGTTTTGGCGCGCTCGCCATCTTGGAGGCCATGCTCTATGCCACGCGCCTTGTTTTCGTGCCGCTGTGCTTGCTTGACGCTATCAGCAAAGAGTTTTCTCCTGCATTGGACAAATGGCGCTTTGCCATAAAATGTAAGGGTCACGACCTTCAAATTTTTACGGACGTCGTCTGCACTTGCACTGCTCGCAACTTTTTAGCATGGTTGCAAAACTATGTTTTCAATTTTAGTGCATTCTTATTTTGTGATCTAATGTCTTGATTTATTGTTGTTTCAACCGTCAATGGCACTGGCTATCACACCAAAAAAAAAATGAACAGATACATTAGAAAAAAGTTTTTTTCTTTTTTGAAGGCTAAGGTCAGGGGTGGGTTTAATATGCGAGTAAATAAGGTATATTGGTCACACTATCATGCGGGGGGGAGGGGGGGGGTGCTTACATAGAACACACCAGGATGCATCAATGTAAAATTAAGAAAACAGTTAGCCTCAATAACGACTTCCGGTTATTTGAAATTGCAAGCACATTGCAGAGAGTGCAGCTGCCAGCCGATGGCAGAGAAAACCACTTGTTTGTTTGGCATGGGGACAAATGCACTAAAAAGGTGATGGAAGCATTTTACATTGAAAGAGAGGAAGAAAGGTGCATGAGTGAATGGCCTATGGCTCTTGGTGAAATGTAGACACAGCAATGTTGCGTTACAGCGATTATTTTTTGTGAACAACTAAGCATGTTTTTCTCAGTAGAAGGTTTGTTATTTTCTCTCGGGTGTTTACACACTAAAGTGCAACAGATAGCTGGGAGTGTTGGTATGTTTTTTGTGCGTGCTAAGAAATTTATTAATAAAAAAATTTATAATATGTTTACACACAAGTTGCATTTCGTCATAAAGGTAATCTTTGTATCCTACTTGCTCTGCTGCACAGATGCCATGGTGTGCTGCATAAGTAGAGCCTTGATATATGTGCATGTGCCTTCCAAAAAAATTTTTAGTTGCGACTTCAGCGCCTGTGTTTTCTCTTTTTTTCACTGTTTTTACATCTGAAGCATGAAGGCAGGCCAGCCATCAGAGGCCAAGCCCTAACTGGTGCCAAGCAACCCAGGCTTCATTCTTCATTCCCCCCCCGCCCCCCCTGCATATTGTGCACATATAAGTATGAAGTGGTGCCCAGTATTCAATGGCACTATACACAACCTGACATTACTCATGTAGTGCATTTTCAATCTTTGATTAATTGATTGATATGTGGGGTTTATGTCCCAGAACCATCATATGATTATGAAAGACGCCGTAGTGGAGGGCTCCGGAAATTTCGACCACCTGGGGTTCTTTTACGTGCACCCAAATCTGAGCACACGGGCCTGCAGTACTGTCACTTCCATGAAAAATGTATTCGATCCCACGACCTGCAGGTTCGCAGCCAAGTGCCACAGCCACTAGACCACTGCTGCGGGGCCACCTTCAACCTTTCTACGTGCACTAACGTGCTGCAAGTATTTTTTTGTTTCCATGCAATCGTTCCAGCCTCAGGACAATGCTTTTCCACAGCACACTTCGAGATGCAAACTTTTTTTTCTCTTTGAATGTGACAGGTAATCTCAAACTAAATGTTTTACATCTTATCTATTGCTTGGCTCACCTGAATGTCTTAGAACAGTCTGGAATGCCCTTGATTATTATTGCAATTAAATAACATGCCCAAAACAAAGGATACAGTATGTATGTGGAATTGGGAATGCATGTGGATACAAAAGATTTGTGCTAGAATACAAGTGGGAGACACATTTGATCTGGAGGTAACTTCATCAACAACTACAAAGCTCAGCGCTGCTCTTGCACTGTCAGTATTACATCTTTTGGGGGGCACAGGTCTGACTAATATGAACTTCTCCCTCTACCGCTTTGACTCATGGAATCATAAAAACACACTAAAGAGCACAGCGATTTTTTATGTATTAGTGAAATACAATTTCAAAATACCAAGAATGCCACCCTTACCGCCACACAATGCTTGGTAAGTGAGAAAACAAGCGAAAAGAAAATGTGGGTGGAGACGCCCACACCAAACACCATGACGTCATATATTTTTAAGGTGTATACTGGGTCCAACGTAGGCCGATGAAATGAAGTACATTGTCATCTGTGGGGGTCACAGATCTAGGATATCAACTTTCAGAAAATTTTATCAAGCCGATCTTATGAAAAATACATTTTGAAAATTTTTCAAGTCCTGTGCCAACATTTCGGCACAATAATTAACAATAAAACTTCAAACTTGATTTTTTCCTCAATAATTAATTAGGATGCTGAAACATGACTATGGAGTTCTAAGAATACAGTTTGTCAATTTAATGAATGAATGAAAAAACTTCCTCAATGGTCCCGCAAATCGATGTCCCGACTCGGGTCTCCCATGTCAGCACATGGAAAACCCGAGCCGGGACATCTGTCCGCTGCTTCAAGGGCCTGCTCAACTGCCCAGAGTTGGTCAATCAAAACGAAGCCATAGTTTCATTTTAGTGTGCCTTCAAATGTCACAACCACATCTATCCTAAAAATTTTGCTATCCAAGCACTGCTGGAGCAAGGACAGGAGTAAAAGAAAGCTCTCTGGATCAACTCACTACATCGGACAGAATGAGTGACAGCATCTGAGCAGTGGTCTGTCGCAGCAGGCCCCCGCCCTTGACAGCCGATATGCGCTTGCGAACTGCGTTGATCTCCGTGATGCGAGCCCCATTCGACTGCAGCAGCTGCGTGGTTCGAGTGACATCTTTCAGGGTCAAGGGCGGCACTGGGTATGTCAGCAAAGCCGAGCCACCACCTGCACAACAAGTGGGTGAGACAACAATGGTGATTACAGAAAAACACATACGTGTTGCAAGTGTCAACTATGCAATCAATCAGACCAGACAGTGTCCACCTCAGTGGCCGAGTGATGCATATGTACTTACAGAATGAGGGGCAAAAATATGTGCTTTTGAACAGACACAAGAGATGGTGCAAGCAGTAGAATCATGAAATATACGCCAGTCTTGCACTCGGGCACAAATTTTTGATCATGTAAGGAAAGATGTATCAATATGTCAGAAACAGCAAGCGTTACGCGAAGTCCAGCATGACAACAATACAAAACCGGCTTGATAAACCCACTGCACAGAACAGTGGCTGTGGCTCCGTAAGCCAGCGCGTAACTTTCAGAGCAGTGAGGTCGTTGGTGCGAATCGTGCTACAAACTTCTTTCCTTTTTTTTTTGGGAGGGGGGAGCAGTTTTAACATAGCAACATTAGCATTAATGCTCCAAGGGTGCCACTTCATTAATATCATCATCATCATCAGCCTGACTACGTCCACTGCAGGACAAAGACTTCTCCCATGTTCCGCCAGTTAAACCGATCCTGTGCATGCTGCTGCCAATTTATACCCGCAAACTTCTTAATCTCATCTGCCCACCTAACCTCCTGTCTCCCCCTAACCCGCTTCCCTTCTCTGGGAATCCAGTTTGTTACCCTTAATGACCAGCGGTTATCCTGTCTATGCGCTACATGCCCGGCCCCTGTCCATTTCTTCTTCTTTATTTCAACTATGATATCTTTAACCCCCGTTTGTCCCCTAATCCACTCTGCTCTCTTCTTATCTCTTAAGGTTTCACCTACCCTTTTTCTTTCCATTGCTCGCTGCGTCGTCCTCAATTTAAGCTGAACCCTCTTTGTAAGTCTCCAGGTTTCTGCTTCGTAGCTAAGTACCGGCAAGATACAGCTGTTATATACCTTCCTCTTGAGGGATAGTGGCAATCTACCTGTCATAATTTGAGAGTGCTTGCCGAATGTGCTCCACCCCATTCTTATTCTTCTAGTTACTTCAATCTCAGGGTTCGGCTCCGCGGTTATTAGCTGCCCTAAGTAGACATAGTCTTTTACAACTTGAAGGGCACTATTACCTATCTCGAAGCGCTGCTCTTTTCCGAGGTTGTTGTACATTACTTTCGTTTTCTGCAGATTAATTTTAAGACCCACCTTTCTGCTCTCCTTGTCTAACTCCGTAATCATGAGTTGCAATTCGTCCCCTGAGTTACTCAGCAATGCAATGTCATCGGCGAAGCGCAGATTACTAAGGTACTCTCCATTAACTCTTATCGCTAACTGTTCCCATTCTAGGCTTCTGAAAACCTCCTGTAAGCATGCGGTAAATAGCATTGGGGAGATTGTGTCTCTTTGCCTTACACCCTTCTTGATTGGTATTCTGTTGCTTTCTTTATGAAGCACCATGGTAGCAGTTGATCCTCTGTAGATTTCTTCCAGAATGTTTATACATACTTCATCTATGCCCTGATTCCATAGTGTCTGCATGACGGCTGATATTTCTACTGAATCAAATGCCTTATCATAATCTATGAAGGCTATGTATAGTGGTTGGTTATATTCTGAGCATTTCTCTATTACCTGATTGACAGTATGAATGTGGTCAATTGTTGAAAAGCCTGTTCGAAATCCTGCTTGCTCCTTTGGTTGATTGAATTCTAATGTTTTCTTTACTCTGTTAGCAATTACCTTTGTAAATAGCTTGTATACTACAGAGAGCAAGCTGATCAGCCTGTAATTCTTCAAGTCCTTGTCATCTCCTTTCTTATGTATTAAGATGATGTTAGCGTTCTTCCAAGACTCTGGTACTCTTCCCGTCAGGAGACACCTCGTAAACAGCGTGGCTAGTTTTTCTAACACAATCTGTCCTCCATCTTTCAGCAGATCTGATGTTACCTGATCCTCACCAGCAGCTTTGCCTCTTTGCATGCTCTCCAAAGCTTTTCTGACTTCTTCTATCATTACTGGTGGGGTGTCATCTGGGTTACTGCCAGTTCTTATAGTATTAGGGTCGTGGTTGACTCCGCTACTGTACAGATCTCTGTAAAACTCCTCCGCTATTTTAACTATCCTATTCATATTGGTAGTTATTTTGCCTTGTTTATCCCTTAGTGCATACATTCGATTTTTGCCTATTCCGAGTTTCCTCTTCACTGGTTCGACGCTTCCTCTGTTTTTCAAAGCGTGTTCAATTCTCTCCATGTTATACCTTCTTACATCGCATACCTTACGCCTATTAACCAGCTTCGAAAGTTCTGCCAGTTCTATTTTGTCTGTTGTACTTGAGACTTTCATGATTTGACGCTTCTTAATTAGATTCTTCGTTTCCTGGGAAAGCTTGCCAGTGTCTTGTCTAACTACCCTGCCCCCAACTTTCACTGCACACACCGTAATGGTACTCGTCAGATTATCATTCATTGTATCTACGCTAAGGTTGGTTTCCTAAGAGCTGAGTACCTGTTCTGAAGCGACACTCTGAATTCCTGTACTTTCCCTCTCAGTGCTAGCTCATTGATTGGCTTCTTGCATATCAGTTTCTGTCGTTCCTTCTTCAAGTTTAGGCTAATTCGAGAGCGTACCATTCTGTGGTCACTGCATCGTACTTTGCCAACCACTTCAACATCCTGCACGATTCCTGGGTGTGCACTCATTATAAAGTCTATTTCGTTCTTATTTTCGCCATTAGGGCTCCTCTATGTCCACTTGCGGTTTTCTCGTTTTCAGTAGAAGGTATTCAAAATCGGTAAATTATTGTGTTCTGTGAATTCTACTAGTAGTTCTCTTCTGGCGTTTTTAGTACCAGTGCCATAATCTCCTACTGCCTGGTCGCCAGCCTGCTTCTTCCCTACCTTTGCATTAAAGTCGCACATCACTATAGTATACTGTGTTTTTATCTTACTCATTGCAGATTCCATGTCTTCACAGTAGCTTTCAACTGAAGCGTCATCATGGCTGGATGTAGGCGCGTAAGCCTGTACCACCTTCATCTTGTATCTGTTATTCAATTTAATGACGATACCTACCACCCTTTCATTAATGCTATAGTATTCCTCTATGTTGCCAGCTATATTTCTGTGAATTAGAAACCCCACTCCCAGTTCTCTTCTGTCTGCCAAGCCCCGATAGCAAAGGGCGTGCCCATTCTGTAGCACCGTATAGGCCTCATCTGTCCTCCTAACCTCACTGAGCCCTATTATATCCCATTTAACACCCTCTAGCTCCTCGAATAGTACAGCTAGACATCCCTCACTAGATAAGGTTTTAGCGTTAAACGTTGCCAAGTTCAGGTTCCAATGGCGGCTTGTGCGGATCCAGAGATTTTTAGCACCCTCTGCAGATCTGAACGCCGCCGTTGCAGATCTGACCGCCGTGGTCAGTTGCTTCGCAGCTGCTGGGGACTGAGGGCCGTGAGTTAATTGACGTATGCATGTGGGAAGTAGTGGCCAGATACTGCACCAGGGTGGCCAATCCTTCTCTGGTGAGGGTGTGCGTTCCCAGCGGTGGTTATCGGTGAGGCCGCACACCAGGCCTCTTAATGCAGTTCCATCACCACGCGGATTTTTTTTTATCCGGTTTGGAACTGCGCGGCACCGCGTTTTGAGCCACGGACCTTTGCATGGAGGCTGACGCTCTAACCACTACGCCATCGCCGCCTTGCGATGGCCTAGTGGTTATTTATAGTGGCGTAGTGGTCATTTATTTGTATATATGCCCACAATATATATATATTTATTTATATATAATGCCCACAATATATATATATATATATATATTGTTGATTGATATGTGTGTCTAACGTCCCAAAACCACCATATGATTATGAGAGACGCCGTAGTGGAGGGCTCCGGAAATTTCGACCACCTGGGGTTCTTTAACGTGCACCCAAATCTGAGCACACGGGCCTACAACATTTCCGCCTTCATCGAAAATGCAGCCGCCG
Organism: Rhipicephalus microplus; assembly: GCF_043290135.1. Classification (NCBI taxonomy): domain Eukaryota; kingdom Metazoa; phylum Arthropoda; class Arachnida; order Ixodida; family Ixodidae; genus Rhipicephalus; species Rhipicephalus microplus. The sequence continues at coordinate 221,114,698 of NC_134704.1, forward strand.
CAGTATATATATATATATATATATATTGTGACGAGCGAGACAGAGAACAAGAGACAACACCCGATCCTGGGACAGCTGTTCTTATTCTGACTTCATCTTCCTCCTCCTTGCTCTAGCTATCCGCGCGCCAAAGCCCCAGTGTCTTTCTTGGTCATAATACTCGGCCTTGACTGCGCGCGCGGAGCTGGCGGCAAAGTTTTTATGGGCAGGCTTGGCTGCATCGTGGTGGTCAGCCCGGACCACAATGCAAGATGGAGCGACGGTCTGGGGAAAGCGTCTCTGGTGGACGGCACTGGCTGCCTCGAGCCGGTCGCTCTTTTCCACACCAATGTCTCTTGAAAAAGTGCTGTGGACTCAGGCGGCCGGCACTGGCTGCCCCGTTGTGGCCAACGCTCTCGGCCATGATGCGATTTTGTCCAGGTATCTGCCAGAAGTCTGGTGGTCGATACTGGCTGCATCTCGGAGGTCGGCTTCGACCACGCTGGAACTAGGTGCCGGAGTCTGCCACAAGTCTATCGGGAGTTTGAGACTGGCTGCATCCTTGTGGTTGGTCTCGACCATGCAGAGACTTTCTGTGGGAAGCAGCTAAACATGCACCTGACAGCGTGCTTCGGACGGGCCGCAAAATCAGCGGCTGACGTAAAACGCCGGACGAGGGTTGCCGAAAGCGTATCCCAAGCTGGTGTCAAGAGTGGGTACACAACTTCTGTGATGTGTGGCCGAAAACATAATTCATGGCTGGTCTTGGCACCTGCGGCAGGACATTCTGTGAAGCTGTCATCGTATTGGCTGCGTCTGTGGGGTCCCTCTCGTGGACGCAATGCCTCGCCTTGCGGGGCTGTCGAACACTCTGGTCGGTGACCATGGCTATCTCGTAGCGGTCGCAGCACGCTTAGCAGGCAATTCCGTTGGTACAGTTTGGGGCACTGGTCTTCACTGCTGTCGGCGTTCTGGACAGGCTGCGATGCCAATTGCTGAGACTCGAGGGTGGTCTTGTTGCCTTTTGTCAGGCTGGAGGACTGCGATGAGACATGGAGCTGCCGCCCCACTTGAGCTCGATATATAGTAGTGGGCGCGTTGACGAAGGGTGCAGCTACCCTGTGCCCCTCTGTATCTCTCCCCACAAAAGAGGACGGGGCGGCCGATGGCTGACACGAATTTGGGTCCGGTACCAGCAGCGAGTCTGGAAGCTCATGTGGAGAACTGGAGTGCTCAGCTGCAGCCTCGAGATGGAACCCTTCTTGAACTCCATCCTCGGTACTGGTCAGGTTGGACTGGGTGGTGGAAGGGAAATCGGAAAGTGTCCGGCCAAAGGCAGCTATGAGCTTGGAGCTCCACTCTACCCAGGACTGTAGCTTGAAGTCTTCATACCGGTGCCACGCCGCTGCACCTTCCCGAAGACGGTCTATAGCCACGGTCCATTTCTGAGATTCCGTCTAGGCCTCGCGCATTGCTATGGCGTTGACGGTTGCCACCAGCTGTCGGCGTCGTTCCGGACCCCGTGGAATTCCGGTAGTTCGCAGACGGCTGGTGATTGTGAGGTGGCAGGTGGCAATGCAGAGATCACTGACAGGAAGCAGTCGAGCTGGTGTGAGAGCTCGATCAGAGAAGACCGAAGCTCCCTGCGTTGCTCCGGTGTGCTAGCCTCAAGGTTGTATGAGGCAGCTACATCCAACACTGCGTTAATGCCACACAATGCTGGCAACATTGTAGGAGCTCGCTCGGCGATCAACGGTGTCAGTTTGCTGGTCTCGGCGCGGAGCAGTGTGATGGTACGCCGCAGTTCCACAGCACTGTCGCACGAGGCTTCTGAACCGCTTTGGTTCGCGTCCATGAAGTACGTGGTTCTAGTAGTATTCACGGTGGTGACACGCACGTCCAAGGAAGCATGAACAGTGTTTCTTGGCGGCTTATGTGTTGGAAGAGTACCGGACAGGGAATGCGGGCCGTGGGAAGCTTGAACAGCATTCCCAAAGGACAGGAGCCCGTGCGTATTACGGCCGCGAAGTGGTAGCATAGTGTCCATTGGGCGATGCCCTGGTACCACAGAGGAGGTATGGACACCGTCCACTGATGATCCGATGGGCAGCTGAAGCGGCGGCCGGGTTATTGACTCCATCGCCAAAGAAGCGTGAACGGCGTTCCTGGATGGAGAAGCCCGCGCTGCCGACGAACCACGAAGACACGCACCGGTGGCTTCCCGCAGTGAGTTCACTTGTCGGCTTGCGCTGACGGCAGAATCCATAGCCAAGGACGCGTGGACAGCGTCCCTTGTGAAATGGTACCGATAACGTGTACTGCAGCCACCGAGAAGGTCTTGACGCCGTTCCCGAACAGTGGTGGCAGTGGCGGCAGGTGAACAGCTGCCGAGGAGGCCCTGACGCCGTCCTCAAGCGGCGCTTATCACAGCTGTCCTGGATGACGAAGCCGGGACGTAAGACTTCTTCTTCGTCGACTGCGTCATTGTAATGTACTAGACAGAGAACAAGAGACAACACCCGGCCCTGGGCCAGTTGTTCTTATTCTGACTTCGTCTTCCTCCTCCTTGCTCTAGCTATCCGCACGCCGAAGCGCCAGCGTCTTTTTTGGTCATGACAATATATATATATATATATCCGCAGTAAAGAAGACGCACATACGAAGTGATTTTATTGACGTTTCGGTTGCGGATCCGGCCTTCATCAGACTACAGTTTATGGCATGAGTGCTGTTTATATACATGTGCATATCAATAAGATAAATATATGAAAACCGGCATGAAAGGTGATATATGGGCATATATAAATGCAAGTCACACAATTTAAAGGGCACCTGATGCACGTGTAAAAAGATATTGTTTCCATGTGCGAGCACATTGTTTACGAATAAAAGATAAAGTGCTTAAGATAAAGCACATAACATGAAGAGTAGTCCGACCGGTGATAGCAAGGTGAAAAAAAGAAGAAAAAATTAATAACAAAAAAATCACAAAGAGCTATATCAAAGACGATACAAAGCTGCTACGTAATCAACCGATAAAGACAATGTAGTGCGACTTGCTGAGCAAGGTAGAGAACAGATAGACAGGGTGATACATGTTACCCAGATAGGCAACTAAGTTTTTCTACAATTTCATTTAGACCAGACGCGACGGCGTCGAACTTATAGATGAGGAATGATTCACAGGCTTCTCTACCATAAGTTGTGTGGAAACCAGATTTAAGTAATATGAAATGTGGATTTTCAAAAAAGTGGTCAGGGAGGTGCACGTGTCTTGAAATGGGCAAGTGGGACAAGGTGTTAGCATGAGATTTATGGTTGTTGAAACGCAGTTTAAAAGGCCCTTCTGTTTGACCAATGTACTGTATTTCACATAGTGCACATTCTATCATGTATATCACGTTCTTAGAATGGCAGTCAAGACTGCCTTTGATTTTTAAGGGAAAGTTAGAACCAGTAATGGTGACTTGTTGGCATGTGCGCATATATGGGCATACTTTGCATCGTGATTTTCGGCAAGGATGGCACCCGATCGTGTCAGGACTGTCTGCTTTTGACGATGATGACGACGAGAGTATGTCTCGAATATTTTTAGCTTTGCGATACACTGGTTAAGCTGGTTCGGTGAAAATAGATCGTAAGCATTCACTTTGCATTAGAATATTGTGGTGCTTTGTCAGCACATTCGAAACATGCGGAACTGACGCAGAATGGGTAAGGACTAAGTTTGCCTGCGGTGAGGGAGTCGAGTTTTTAGCAGTGCACAACAACGTGCTGCGATTATACATGTCGGCACGTTTTATTGCATCATCAATTAATTCGGTGGATGTTTTTGCTTGACTAGAGCATTCTTTAGTGTTCTGCAATTTTTTTGAAACTGTGATTGCTCTGAGCAGATTCCTTCAAAGCGTAAGGCCTGACTGTAAGCGATGCTAGTTTTGCAATGTTTCATGTGGCTACTGTCAAAGTGCAAATACTGTTGCCGGTCTGTAGGCTTCCTGTATAGAGCAGTGGATAGTTTATCATTTACAACCGAAATGCTTACATCAAGAAAACTAAGCGTTGATGTGGAATAGGTGTGAGAAAAGATATTGATGGATGGCATCATTACAGTCAGATATGAAAGAAAGAAACTCCTGTACCCCATGCGGCCAAATAAGGAAAATGTAATCGATGTAACGTTTATAATAAAAAGGTTTCAGCATGCGGGTTACAAAAATTCACTTTCAAGCTGGCCCATGAATATATTGGCGTAGTTGGGTCTGATACGCGTACCCATTGACGTGCCACAAACTTGGACATAACGTTGCCCTTCAAATTGAAAGTTATTTAGATCTAACATGAGCCTGAGCAGTACTGCTAATGTGTTGCTGTCGATAAATTTACCAGGTGATGCTGCTTCATAGGACCTGGCGACTGCCGCTATTCCATCTACAAGCGGAATGTTGGTGTATAAAGACGCTACGTCTAACGTGACCAAAAAAGAACCTTGAGGAATAATCAGATCAATTATACCAGAAACAAAGTCGGTAGTGTCCTTTGCTTAAGACGGAAGTGATGCTAGGATACTACTGATGAGAAAATCGACATAGCTGGACAATTTTTCTGTGACAGTACCTATACCTAAAATAATGGGACGGCCGGGGTTGTTTATCTTGTGTATTTTAGGCAAAAGGTAAAAATGACCGAGAACAGGATTTAGGGGAATAAGAAAATAAATCGCACTGTCAGGCACCTTTTTGTTTTCTAGAAGCTCTAGCAAAGTGCTCTGGAAAAGAAATTTAAATTGATCAGTGGGGTCATGATCTAGACGCTTGTAAAAACTCGTGTCTGCTACCTGTCTTTGGGCCTCTGCTTCGTAATCAGACTTGTTCAATACGACAACAGCCCCACCTTTGTCCGCAGGCTTGATAGCGTTCTCGTTACGAGAGGACAAGGCATTTAGTGCTTTCATTTCACTGGTGGATAGGTTACAGTGAAACGGCGTTTGCTTTCAATACGATTGTAGTACATCTTTTTGCACAGCTTTGATATACATATCTAAGCATTTGTCTCGTTGTGAAGGAGGTACCCAACGTTTTCCAGAAGGTAATGCTTGTGGAACCATTTGTATTTTGCTGGTCATGAAAAAACTCGCATAAGGATAGGTGGCGGGCAAAATTATCCAAGTTTTTCCGTAATTGAAATTCACTGTGTCTGCCTGTGGCAGAAAGAAATTGAGACCGCGGCACAGAACACTGCGCTCCTCAGCAGTTAGTACAATGTCCGAAATATTTACTATATTGTTCTGCTCTTTGATGATATGTTTGTCAATGGAAGGTGACAAAGAAGTATCGGGGTAAGCTTGTACCAGATTCGTTTGCAAAGGGACGTAATTACATGCATTGTTCTGGCTAGGGCACCAAACACCGTCACGCGACATTATCTTGACTTTCAATGCGTAGATTTCACGATGCTTTTTAGATGTGAATGCCTCTAATGCGGCGGACTAATTAGACGACAGGCATATATTTGCTGAAATTTGATTTTGTTGGTGCAAGATTTTTTTGCTTGAAGAACGATAATGATCAAGGATAACTCGGGTGAGTTGTACTGAAGCATTTCTTAATATGTTGTCCCACCTATCTATATTTTGCTGAGACACGTTAGATAGGGCTGGTTTCACAATGGCATGTAGACCCTTAAGTGCAACAGACACGGTTAAGCAGGTGTTCAATGTATCTACATGTAGGTCGTTTTGAACGCGTTTTTTCTACGACCTTCCTTAACCTTAAAAATTCCTTTGAACAGAGGCAAGAAGTGTTTTTACCGGGAGACAAAGTCTTTAGTCAATCGGCAGGTCCCTGTTGCATGGCTTGAGTATGGCTGCGAAGCTTGTAGCGGTGACCACTGGCTGAGGGACTTGTAGGGTCCTTTGCTGAATGCAAAGGTCCAATTGACGAACCTCTCGTAGCGGAGTCTGTCCGGTAACTTTTCGAAGCAACCTTGTTGCGATAGTCCTGCGTCACTCGCTTGTGGGGTGATGGAGGCTTCTGACGGGAAGCACAATTTCTTGTTTGGCCAGTCACCAGCGCTGCGACACACGACTCACGCACAACCGTAGTCCTCCTTGCGCTGACAGTCAATGCATGTTCGGACGTAATGTTTTACCTCTGCTGCGATTCTTGGCCAGTAATATTTTTTTTTGACGCGTGTCAGCGTTCTTGTGAAACCGAGGTGACCCGCAGTGGCTTCGTCATGACAGGCTTGTAAAATTTCTCTGCGGAGAGCTTCAGGAACTACCAGCAGATAGCTTCTCCTTGTTGATGAGAAATTTTTTTTGTACAGAATTCTGTCCTATAAACAGAATGACGATAAGTTCTTCGAAAACACCCTTGGTGCATTGTTGGCTCATTCGTTCAAGAATTCTATAAGCAGGTTGAGCTCCCGATCATCTTGTTGTTGCCGAGAAATGATACCTGCATCAACAACTCCTGAAAAACCTGTGAATTCATCATCCTCTGTAGCCGGTGATTCAATCCGTGACCTTGACAAACAGTCAGCGTCTAAGTGTTGCTTTACGGTCTTGTAAACTATGGCCATGTCGTACTCATGAAACCGTAAGCTCCATCATGCTAAACGTCCAGATGGGTCTTTCATGCTGTTTAACCAGCAAAGAGAGTGAAGTCACTTACGACTTGGAAAGCGCGGCCTTATAAGTACGGGCATAACTTCGCAACTGCCAAAATGACAGCTAGACACTCCTTCTCCGTTGTTGAGTAGTTGGACTCGGCGGATGTCAACATTCTGCTAGCGTAGGCAACTACTCTTTATACACCATCTTGGCATTGGACAAGAACAGCACCTAGGCTCACATTGCTGGCATCTGGATGGATGGCTGTTGGTGCATTCTCGTCGAAGTTAGCAAGGACGAGTGGAGTTTGTAGACGCTGTGGCAGCTAATGACATTGAACGAAGCTTCTCGCTCTTCACCCCATACAAACATAATGTCTTCCCTTGTAAGGTGGGTGAGTGGAAAGGCGATGCGTGCAAAGCCTGCTATAAATCACCGGTACTAGGCGCAGAGACCCAGAAAACGCCGGACCGCTTTCTTATTAACAGGCCTTGCGAACTTTGCGACGGCTGCAGTTTTATCTGGGTCAGGCTTCACACCTTCGCAACTAACCACGTGTCCCAGGAACTGTAGTTCTTCGAAGCCGAAGTGGCATTTTTCTGGCTTGAGTGTGAGTCCAGCGGACCGTATGGCTTGAAGGACTGACAGTAACAGCTTTAGATGTTCTTCAAACGTGGCCGAAAAAAACAATCACGTCGACGAGATACACAAGGCATATTTTCATTTTAGGCCGGGCATAATGATATCCATTAGTCTCTGAAACGTGGCTGGGGCTGAGCATAGACCGAAAGAGAGGACTTTAAATTCATAAAGCCCGTCTGGCATCACAAAGACGGTCTTTTCTCGGTAGCGCTCATCTACTTCTATTTGCCAGTATCTGCTTTTAAGGTCCATAGACGAGATGTAGCGCGCTTGCCGTAGCCTGTCCAAAGAGTCATCGATCGGTGGTAATGAATAAACGTCTTTTTTTGTAACGTGGTTCAACTTACGATAATCGGTGCAGAAACGCAAGCTGCCATCTTTCTTTTTCATGAGTACCACTGGTGATGCCCAAGGACTCTTTGATGATTGGATTACATCATCCTCTTTCCGTGTAGGCGGAAATGTTGTAGGCTCGTGTACTCAGATTTGTGTGGACGTTAAAGAACCCCGTCGAAATTGGTCGAAATTTCCGGAGCCCTCCACTCTAGCGTCTCTCATAATCATATGGTGGTTTTGGGACGTTAATCCCCACAAATTAATCTATCATCAATCAACATCATCCTCTAGCATCTTCTTGACTTGCTGTTGGATTACCTCCCATTCTTTCTGAGCGACGCGATATGGGTTCTGTCGGATCAGTCTTGCTGTGTCTTTCGTAATGATGCGATGCTTAGTCAGAGGCATTCGACCCACTCGTGATGTCAATAAGAAGCAGTCCTTAAACTGGTTGAGCAACTCCATAAGACGGCATCTTTCAGTTCGTGTTGGACTCTGACCGATATCGACTGGTGGTGTATGCCGAAGTGATTGGGCTGCGACTTCCCCTTGTATAAGAAGATGGCCGTGCCATGAGTCGAGCTCTTCAAAGTACGCCACAGGCGTGCCTTTACCGATGAGCCGGCGTTCATTCGTGAAGTTGGTCAGAAGCACCTCTGCGCACCATCCACTAAGCTGAGGATGCCCCGAGCGATGGCAATGCCTTGACGAAAAAGAAGGGCAGTGATGCGTTCAGCTATGGCGTCTTCATTACAGTGCACGCCACAACACACAGAAATAAGACTACATGACAGTGGTGGCACACAGACGTCATCATCGACCACACGTAACACCCTGGATTCTCGGTCTGGATCATGGGTTACAGGCTTGTCAACGGGAAATGTAATCACACCATCGCATACGTTGACCACAGCACCGTACTCTCTTAAGAAGTCCATTCCCAGTATCATAGGTTTGCAGCACTCCGGGTGGATCAGAAATGTGGCTACAAAAGCCACATTCTCAATCGTGAGTCTTGCTGTACATCTTCCCGTGAGAGTAATTACCTGGCCTCCAGCGTTTCGGATATAAGAGCCCATCCATTCCGTCCTGACTTTCTTGAGTTCGTTTGCCAATCGTTCACTCATTATGAAAAAGTCTTTACCCGTGTCGACAAAGGCTGTCACTTCGCCATCAGTCGTCACAGCGAGGTCGGCAGCCACAGTTTTCTCAGCGGAGTCTTCATTGTTGTCTGTCATGCGTTTTAGCAGCAGTGGGGGATTTTCGGCAATTCGATAGCTTGCAACCTTTTCCCCAGATGTCGCTGCTTTCAGTTTCCCCGCCGTGGGCTGGGAGATCGACCTCTGATGGCGTCAGCAAAACTACGGCGGCTTGGTGAACCAAAACAAGCCGGGGATGATGAGCGCGTCCGGAAGATAGCAGAGCCTCCCCGGCTGCCAGCCTGGTCGTTGTCGATAGAGGCACGGCTTTCATCGAACTTTCGGCACGTAGCGGTAGGTGCACATCCACGGTATTCAGCTGAGTGATGTGGGCAAAAACGGTGAATGTGCCCTGGCTCTCCACAGTTGTAGCAGAGTGGTCAGCGATCCGCAGAGCGCTATATGTCAGTCTTCCGCATATAGGATCGCCTGACAATCCTGCTGAGCCCAGGCTGCTACAGGATATGGTTCGAGGTACTGTGGCGCTGGCATGGGCGTGGGCCGACGAACATCTGCATAGCTGTATTCGTTCGGCTGGTAGGATACTTCTGAAGCCAATGGTCGACGCAGAGCATCTGCGTAGCTAACGAGTTTGAATAGTACGGTGGAGCAAAATATTGCTGAGGAGAGGCAAACGTCTGGCGAAGTTGATGGCGAACGACCTCAGCGACAGAGGCTAGCTACCGTGAACTCCTGCTGCCTGTGACTGCAATGTGTACAGTGCGTTCTCCTTTGCGATCCCCTCACGCACGATCTGTCGAATCAGGTGGCATAGAGAAAGTCGTCGTTTGCGGTAAGTGCGGCGGCATCTGCAGCTGCGCCGGTGGCCAGGCGATCAGACTGTCGGTACCGTTGCTGCAGCGCACACTCTATTGCAGTGGCCTCCCTGGTTAACTCGTCCAATTCGCCAACAACGGCCACTGTTGTTGGTGAATTGCGCACAAAAGCAACAAATAGCTGCTGTTTGACGCCCCTCATGAGATGACTTAGCTTTTGAGCCTCCGGCATGTTGGGGTCTGCGCGGTGGCACACAGATGCCCCATATTCTCAGCAAACATGGCGACGCTTTCACGCAGCTGTTGGGTGCGTCCTTCAAGAAGGCGTTGCGCGTTTTCGCGTCAGTCCGCATTACCTAAGGTGTCAAGAAACCGACAACAAAACTCCTCCCATGTCGTCAATGTTGCCTCGTGGTTTATAGACCACGTCTTCAAGGATGAAGTATACGTGGAAGAACTTTCCATCGAGACTCTAGTAGTTCGATTTAGCTACCCGTTCAAATTGCTCAGCCAGTCTTGCACATCTTCTTTTGGCTGGTCACGAAATGGTTTAGGAATGCGTATATTCTGGACCGTCACTTGAGCAAAACTCCTTGAAAATACCATTTCTTGAGTAGAGGCGGCTGTCAGAAGTGTTGCTCCTTCTAAATGGCCAAATTCTGGTTCAGGACCTTGAAGGCGACGGCTTGAGCGGTGCACAGGCGTCTCCACGCGTGGCTGTCTTGTAGGGCTAGACTCGGGGCTTCTCACAGGGGTGCTGATCATGAGGCGGTAGTACCCAGCCACTTCAAAAGTGTCGTGGGTTAAAAATTACAGAGGGTTTATTTAAAAGCACGGACAGTGGAACTCGTAGAGACGCTCTCAAAAGAAAGCCGCTAAGATTGTCGTCTTCTTCACTTGCCTGCGCTGTGCCTGTCGGGCAAATCGAGATCTTCGTTGTCGTCGCTATCTCGCTGCTAAATGCAGCTATGCATGCGGCATATATATATATATATATATATATGTATATATAAAGGAAAGAAGTGTATACATAAGGGCTCGTTTTTCCGTGTTTTAACACAATAATAATGAGATCTAACAGACAGTAATGCCAAGGAATGTACAGGGGAAGTTATTAGAACCAATGGAATGTAAATAAGAAGAAAGAAAAGTGGATGAAAAAATAACCAGCCGTGGGCAGGAACGCGGCTGGTTATTTTTCATCCACTTTTCTTTCTTCTTATTTACATTCTATTGGTTCTCATGACTTCCTCTGTACATTCCTTGGCATTACTGTCTGTTAGATCTCATTAATATATATGTGTGTGTGTGTGTGTGTGTGTGTGTGTGTGTATATATATATATATATATATATATATATATATATATATATATATATATTGTTATGGCAGTTATTAGCAGGCACACAGCGAGTATACACAATGGCGACAGTAACGGCCAAGCACGAACTCTCAGCGCGAGCGGCGTCCTTTTTGAATAAACCCACTAGAGAACACTTGAGAGTTAGACCCACTTCAGTGTTCGGCGGCTTCTCTACAACTACCCCGGGGTCGAAGAGGGAGACGCATGGGGATCTAACAGCTTGTCACTATAAGCGGGTCATAGTAAGCCTTGAGGCGCTCCACGTTGACTATGTCGCGCCCGCGACAGCGCATGTCCGAAGGTTGTTCAATTGGCTCGAGATGTGCGCTTGATCACACGGTAGGGGTCTTCATGTTTCGGGAGTAGTTTGGAAGAAAGGCCAGCTACAGAGGTCGGGATTGAGAGCCATACAAGGGAACCAGGAAGGAACGTGGGTTCAGAAGTGGCGAAGCCATCACGAATACTCTTCTGCCGCTCTTGCTCATGCGTCGTAAATGTCTTGGCCAGCTCGCGACACTCTTCAGCAAGCCTGGCTGTCTCGGAAATAGGTGCACACTCAGATAGATCCGGCGTGTACAGGAGTATCGTGTCGATGATTTGTTACGGGTGCCTTCTGTACAGCAAGAAGAAAGGTGAAAAACCGGTCGTGCTCTGAGGGGCGGTGTTGTAGGCATATGTGACGAAGGGCAGTATAGTATCCCAATTTGTGTGGTTGGCGGCGACGTACATCGAAAGCATGTCGCCGAGGGTGCAGTTAAAGCATTCGGTCAGACCATTCATCTGCGGGTGGTAAGCAGTTGTTTTGCGGTGGACAGAATGGCACTCAGTGAGAATGGCGTCGACGACTTCTGACAAGTAGACACGGCCTCGATCGCTGAGAAGCTCCTGGGGTGGACCGTGGCGCAGTATGAATCGATGCAGTAGGAAGGACGCAACATCACGCGCAGTAGCCACAGGGAGAGCGGCGGTTTCGGCGTATTGCGTTAAATGATCTACGGCAACGATGGCCCAGCGGTTGCCAGCGGACGTCAGAGGGAGTGGTCCATAAAAATCTATACCTATGCGCCCAAACGGACAATCAGGGCAAGGTAACGGTTGCAGACCGGCTGGTGACATGTGTGCGGGCGGTTTGCGGCATTGGCAAGCAAGGCAAGAGCGAACGAACTGCTGGACGTAGCGGTACACCTGCGCCAAAAGTAGCGTCGTCGAATGCGATGGTAGGTTTTGAATATCCCAGAGCGCGCACATTGCGGATCAGAATGGAAGGATTCACATATCTCCGACCGCAGACTGCGGGGTATCACGAGTAGCCACTGCCGGCCATTGGCGTCGTAATTGCGTCAGTGTAGGAGGCCGTCACGAATAGTGAAATGGTGAGCTCGACGATGCAAGGCACGCGTGTATGGCGTTGCGGATGGATCAGAGAGCAGGTCTATCAGTGGGGCGATCCAATTATCCTTTCACTGTTCGGTAGCGATGATGTCAGCATCAATGGTAGAAGCAGCAACCGAGGATACAGAGCAGAGCACGTCAGCTTCAGGCAGAGGGGAGCGCGAGAGGGCGTCGGCGTCAGCATGCTGGCATCCGTTGCGGTAGAGCACGCGGATGTCGTAGTCTTGTAAGCGAAGAGCCCAACGGGCGAGACGGCCGTAATGATGACAGCCAGCATAGTGCATGATGGTCGGTGACAACATCGAATGGGCGAGCATACAGATAAGGTCGAAACTTTGTAAGGGCCCAGACGATCGCCAGGCACTCTTTTTCGGTGACGGTGTAGTTTGTCTCAGCTCTCTTGAGCACACGGCTTGCATATGCCACGACATAACCAGGGAATCCGGGTTTGCGCTGCGCCAGGACAGCACCGAGGCCAACACCGCTGGCGTCCGTGTGCACCTCCGTTGGGGCCGTAGGGTCATAGTGGCGTAGAATGGGAGGAGACGTCAACAAATGGCGGAGCTTTGCGAACGCGTTGTTGCACTCGGTTGACCACAAATTAAGGGGCCCGTTACCTCGAAGGAGCTTCGTCAAGGGTGATATGTTCGTGGCAAAGTTTCGTATGAAGCGTCGGAAGTACAAGCACAGGCCCATGAAACTACGTAGGTACACACTTCTTTCCTTTACTTCATTGAACAAGGGTCTCGTACTGGCAGACTTGGTGTATTTAGGTTGTATAAGAGGGACAATTAATCAGCTGCCCACTCATAATAAGTTCACGTGCTACGTGACGCCAAACATGCGCACAAGAGTGTTTTCACACTCGTCATTTGGCTTATAGATGGCGCTGACTGTCACTCCTACTTCTAAATTCACATATAAACCCAAAAAAGTGGATGGAGGGAAGGCCGCTGTGGTAGCTCAGTGTAGAGCATCGAATGCGTTATTCGAAGGTCGTAGATTCGATTCCTGCTCACGGCTGGTTATTTTTTCATCCACTTTTCTTTCTTCTTATTTACATTCCATTGGTTCTAATAACTTCCCCTGTACATTCCTTGGCATTACTGTCTGTTAGACCTCAATAATATTGTGTTAAAACACGGAAAAACGAGCCCTTGGGTACACACTTCTTTCCCCTAAATATATATATATATATATATATATATATATATATATATATATATATATATATATATATATATATATATATATATATATATATCTTTCTTGAAGGAAATCACCCGGTGGCAGAGGCGAATGCCCCAACGTGCGTTGCAGCACCCTACTCAGGAGAGCTGCATGGCCTCTATAGTTTAACACTAAGCGAATGGGCAGGGTTCCGCTATAGAGGCTGGAAACATTCTAGCCTCTATAGTTCCGCTATGTTTGACTCAAACATAAGTTGACTGCTTCAAGGAAGTTAATGAAAAAGCAGCACCAAAGACGGAGGCTGTAGGCAGAGCAGCTAGCATGGCTACAGCAGAGGCTGAAATTAACGTCTTTTAAAAGTGCGAAAGCTGCTCTGTCTCAATGAAGCTGCTGATACACGAAACAGTTTGGAAATATAGATTATGCACATTTTAACACACAATGCCGGTACACTGATGATACGACAGTGAAACTGATATGCACATGACTGCTTAACCCATTTTGGCCCGGCTTCTTTTTTTTTTACGAGTCTTCTGAAAAGAGATGCAACTTTCTATTGTATCTGCATCTGTATGGATCACACTAAAAATTTAATCGTGAAGGAGCTCTTTGGTTACAATATAGTATTGACCATATGGCTACGCTGGACCCAAGGCTACAGCAAAAATGACAGTGGCAAGTTTTATTTCAGGCCTTGGCACGTCGCGGAAAATATAATTAGAGATTTATTAGGCACTAATTGTGAAATTTTATGAAGCCCACGATGCACACGCCGACATTACATTTACTGCACTATGTGGGCGCCGTGGTGGTCCCCAGTGCACCTGCACCTTTTGCCATCACGCTAAGTGTCCACGAAGAGGTCTGTTTTTTCATTCATAATTTGGACCACAAGCCATCAACATTGTTCGATGCCCTGTTTCTTTTGGCTTGTTATCCCATTTTTTTAGGTATTTTAGAGGGAGTTGCCTATGGAAGTCAAGGTGACTCGCTTCAAATCATATGCTGTGAATTGGCACAGCACAATGTTTATGACTATGTTGATAAGTGAATATCGCTTACAACCATTTCCTGCAGGAAGCTGCAGCCCAGTAGGCGCTTACGTTTCTATTCGTTTGGTCGATGCCTCCAGCAAATCAGTTATATTGACTAATGGCATTAGGTCGAGACATTTGAATCTTGTGCGCAATTGAAAATAACTTCGCATCAGGCATTTTATTCCTAACACCCGAGCAGATATTTGATGATTCATCACCTCGTCCTTCATACTCTTCTTCAAATTCATCACAGTCGTGCACCTGCTCTAAGCTGCCTACTGCTTAGATTGACTGCTATTTAGGTGAACAGAACACCAGAAGCGCTTCGTCCTTCATAATCATACAATAGCAGTTTTGGGACGTTATAATATATAACATTACTTAGATTGTCTATGAGACTATCGGAATCCTTGTATGTGAAATCTGCGTCCAAGTAGGTGGCAGCTTCTAATAGCTCACTGTAGATGATCGACACATATTTATCACCCTCTTCAAGTATTCTGGCTGTTCTGTTTGAGATAAACTTGAGTATAGTACAATCAATTGGCACTTGGGTGTAGCGGAATCATCCTACAAGGAACGTATAACGAAGTAACCAACTCAACCAAAATATAGAGCCTAAAGGCCTGGTGTGGCCATATGGCAACACATTAACTAACATGTTTGTTTGCGAGCAAAACAACGGTTAATCTATTTAAAAATTTCACCACAGATATCATAGTACAAGTACTCAGCAGGGACATGTGCATCACGCTATTGCAGAAAATAATACAACAAAGATGTTGGCTCACTCGAAAAAGCGTCCCATGCTGACCCGCAGAAACGTAAACCACAATTTGGCGAGTGTTTAGTAGCTCTCCAATTGAAATAGAAAACTTCTGCCACATGATGTCTGTAAGGGGTACCCTAAGCTACCGTAAAGCCTATTGTTGTGATTCTGGTGTGGTTTTCAAAATAAAACCTTCCTAAATTGAACGACTCCGTCGGGATTCGATGGGTTAATTCAGCGAGCTACAGCACTGAAGGATACAGTACCGTGGCTGGGTGCGACTTCGCCAACGTATGCGATATCATCCCTAAGTTATGTCAAACAAAGCACTTCAGAAAGTATAGATTTTCAGAGAGTATAGAAAGTATAGAAAGTTACTTGCCCGTGCAAATAGGGCATAACCACGAATGAAAAATAGCAACGTGAACGTAACTCTACCCTAAACGCTACTGGTGGTTATAGTTACGTCTAGAGGTAGCGCTAGCGTTAGCTGTCCTTTTGGCTGGACGTTACTATAGCGGATGTTAAGTTACGTCTGGACAAAAACGACGGTTGCGGTTCCAGTTACGCCTGAATGTAACCATAGCCATACCGTTTAGAATTCCCTATACTTAGAGCTGGTATAACATATTTTTGTTGGTCTAACAACCTATAAAATGAATCAATGAGAGGACATCCTCATTTACCTTTGAAGTGAGATTTCGTGGCTGTGCTGATTTTTCCTGAATGTGTGTTTTCATGGCTTTGCACTACTTTACTGAGGTGAAAGCACTTTGACAAGGTGCTTTGTGTAGACTGATATGCATCTATTCATTGATTTTGAATAATTTGAAATTTTCAATCATTGAAATTTGATTCAAATCAAGTCCAAATACTGTATATTATTTGTTCAAACATTTTATATCAGTGTTTATGTTTGCATAATAAGTTGTAGCACTGTGTTCTTAGAATTTTATTTTTTTAGCAGAAATGCATTACATATTTGCTGATAATCCTATTCCTCCATTCTTTCATTTTTTTTAACACGGCAGCGAGCAATAACAGAATAAATAACAAGACACTCCAGAATCTAGACGAACCATCTCTGAACGCTCTCTTGAAATATATCAATGAATGTTGGGACAGTGGTAAAGTACCACCAAAATGGAAACATTCTGAGGTGATTACAATTCCTAAGCCGAACAAGCCTGTTAAGATTCAGAACCTAAAACCTATATTCCTGACCTCGTGTGCTGAAAAACTTTACGAGCACATGGTGCACAATCGCATGGTCGAATATCTCGAGGTCATCGGACATTTCCCAAAAACCATGTTTGGTTTCAGAGCTCACCTGTCCACGCAAGACACGCTACTGCAGATCAAGAAAAAAGTCATAGACAGACTGGCCATGCACACTTAGAGAGCCCTACTTGCACTAGACGTGAAAGGGGCTTTTGACAACGGGTGGCACGAAGCCATACTGCAGCACCTTAACATCTATATCTGCAAAAAGAAAAAAAGATCTTTTCTGAAAGAAAGGACAGCTACAGTGGGAATAGGCGACTTGCGCTCTGAGAAGTTTGAAATACCACCGAAGGGTACGCCCCAACGCTCTGTTATTTCTCCAACCCTCTTCAATTCGGCGATGAGCCCGTTACCAACAGAACTCCAACAAATAGCAGGGATTGACCATGCAATATATGCTTAAGACCTCACCATCTAGACTATGGGGGGGGGTCATCATTTATAAGGGTATAGCGCACCCCGACAAGGACACAAGAAGAGAGACGCACACGCACACAGCGCTAGCGCTATGGGGGGTGATCCACAGGCCAACAACAAGATGCTCTGCAAGAAGCGGTCGACCGAACAGAAAGATATCTGGAAGCATGTGGACTGACATGCGCCTTGAAAAAGCCTGAACTCTTAATGCTAAGAAAGCGCTCAGGAGGCCGACAACTGCCGCAGACACAGGACCCGGGACTGAAGGTGGGAGGCATCATAATTCTTCAGGTTTCAACACTGCGCATCCTCGAACTGCTTATTCAGAAGAATGGGGCTGGAGGAGCAGAGTTATTATAAGGTTCAGAAAACTGTGCGACAGGTCATTAACCTGAAAAAAATGGTGACAAGCAAAAGCAACGGACTGAAAAAAGAAGACTGCACGAAAATGATCTAGGCACTAGTAAAAAACATAATCACGTATGGGACCGTATGGAGATATGAAGAATAGCAAGAGGATTAGAATTAACACTCTTATCAGAAATGTCCACAAAATTGCCATGGGCCTGTGACCTTCCACGTCTACGGAAAAGTTCCTCAAAATCTGAGTGCACAACACATTAAAAGAGCTCACAGAAGCACACCATGTCAACCAGCTGGAGAGACTGCAGCTGACGAATACAGGTAGAGCCCTACTCCAAGATTTGCGTTACCACGTCGAGGATGACATGCACATCCCTCAGAGTATTCCGTACGAGATCAGAAATATCTTACATATAAGCAATATACTAAAGAACATGCATCCCGAATGCGACCAAGGAAAAAGACAAGCCAGGATAAAACTACTCAAGCAGATATACCGACGCAGCGGCTTACCTTACAAATGACCGTTTTGCTATAAGCGTGGTCGACGAAAGTGGCAAAGAATTGACAGCAGTATCTATACGTGCCGAGGATGCGAGTACAGTGGAAGAGCTGGGCGTAGCCCTGGCCATCGCTATCTGCAAGAAGACGTGGGCTACTGTGATAACAGATTCACTAGAAGTGTGCAGAAGATACATGAATAGAAGGATCGGAAAGGCAGCACTACATGTCTTAAAAAGCACCAATATGGACAAAACAACCATCCTTTGGACACCGGGACACGAGTCTTTCGCGGAGAACCAGGCGGTGCACACCCCGGCTCAAGATCATGCATGCAGAGTCATCTCTGATACGCTGGGAACACGTACCAACGGCTCTCACGACGAGCATGAGTGCATACAGAAGAAGTACGCAGACATTTTGGCTCACTACACGAAACAGAGAAGTGGGATCCGCCCGAACACAAGAGTCTGAGTAGGGAACAAAAAGTAATATGAAGAAGACTACAAGCCGAAACTTACCCGCACGGAACATTAATGCACGCGATGTATCAAGGGACCTTCAGGTGGGACTGCAAGCTTTGCCCTCTAGACACGTGCAACACTCTGCGCAACATGGTGCTGGAGTGACGCAACCATTTGGACATACCCCTGTCCTTACCGCCCAGCGCAAACCAAGAGAAAGAAACAAATCCAGAGGAAGTATTTGAAGACCAGTGGGAGGCTTTGCTGGTGACACAAGACCCTGACAACTAGCTACGATTGGTGAACTGGGCTCAAGCGGCGGTAGTTAGCCATGGCTACCTGGACTGAGGAGGCCACCCACCTTGGGGCTGAAATACAAAGAGCCTGGTCCAAATAAAGTTCATTTCATTAATTTTTTAAGTTGCTGCTTATTTATCTTGTCCAGTGCAAAATGTACTTTTCTGGGGGGGGGGCTAGATAAATTTATATGTGAACACGAAAACATATGAACATACTAAGTGCAGTAAGACGGTAAGTTGGGCCAGTTGGTTAGGATCCATCATGAACTTACTTACTTACAGCGCAACACCAGAAAAATATAAGACAGGGAAGGAGCAAAAGAGAAAGTAAAGCGCCGTCTTTTCTTTCTCTTTTGCTTCTTCCCTGTCCTGTATTTTTTTGGTGTTGCGCTGTAAGTACGTTCACGATGGATACTAAGTGCATTTTAGATGTCTGGAAGGTTTGAATGCTCGAACACACATATACATAAACAAGCACAACTACTCGAGTACAGAACAACCACAGTTGTTTATATTACAAGGCTAAAAGTCATTGTTAGACACAAGCGTGCCTTGCGAGGTTGCTACCCCTAACAGAGGAACACTCTGTTCGATTGACGATTCTCAGCATTGGAAATGCCCTTTGGGTCATTCCATGCCAAATCATCCAGTGTTTTCTGACCATCACGAATATGACTGAAAAAATTTCCACATGTTTCTCAAAGTTCCAAACTCATCCTGGTCATTCATTTCCGTTGCCATAATTTTTTCTGCCTGTTTATGAGAGTATATAGTTTTGCGCTGACAGATCTACAGAGCATCAAACAATTATTTTTTTTCCAAAAGACATTTTTTTGATATACTCATTAAAATAGTATTTGTGGATGGGTAATGAAGTGATCTGACTATAAAAATAATGACTTACGTACATCAATTCTTTGAGGGCTTCTCGAACCAGCAATATTAAATGAAGTTACCAAAATCAAAATTTTTTTTTGGAAACATAGCAAGCTCAAAAGACAGAAAGTATGTGCTGAAGTCCTGTTTGACGTGCTGCAAATTAAAAATAATTCAGGCGCTTAAGTTCTAGTAGATAGTCTGAAAAAAAATTTGTGCATATCACTTTTTTGGGTAAAAGCTCTGTAATCAGCATTAGAAAACTCACATTGGTGGTTGGATTAAAAATATGCATAATATTTCATTCAAAACCTCTTTGTATTGGCTTAAAAACAGGTGAAGTTACTAGTGAGTATCATTTTTTAAACTTGAATATTTTTTTTTAAGTTATGTATCTCCATCAGCTTTTCACCCATGTAACTAAAGCGGCATGATGCACTCGCAAGGGCAGCCTGAGGCCACTGACCTGGTATGTGGATCCTTGATGCTCTGCATAAACTGTATAAACTTGGCGCTCTGTATAAAGCAATTGAAATGGGATGGGGTTATCATCTGCATTCCATTGCCAACATAAGTGTGCTACAAATAATGCAGCCAGAGTGTGGAGACCTGTAGCGTAGCAAAAAATATATATTTTTTTCAAGGGACGGGGGGGTGAGGGGGAGGTTACTTCAGTTATACTTTATCAACATTCGTATGTGGGTTTGTATGTACACGTGTATGTATGCACATGCACAACTAAAGACATCATGACTGTGAGGGGGGAGAGAGTCAAGCAGCTCCTCCCTCGTTCCTGGCTATGCCGCTGGTTATGGTTCCAGCCATCAAGCTGTTAAAAAGTATACAGTATACAGTATGTTAAAAAAGCTGTTAAAAAGTATACAGTATGTTAAAAAGTATATAGTTTACAGTCTGTATCGCAGGTCAGGGGGCTTCTAAAGAATACCCTCGCGAGTGCGTAAGGCCGCTTGAGTTACATCGGCGAAAAGCTGGTGGAGATATATTAAAAAAATTTTCAAGTTTGGTTTGGTTTGGTTTTTGTGGTACATAGGCAGCTTAGGCCATCATGCACCAAACACATGGTATGATTCTTTTAAAATGTTAAGATGCCTCGCCGAGTCCTTGCCTAGGCAAGGGCCTTGAGGATACCAACCAGTTCTAAAAAAAAACCTCGATCGTCTTCTCAAAAGTGAGAAGCCCTACGAGGTGTTCCTGTGTATTTAGACGATGCAGTGTATAAGTTTAGAGTTTGTCTAAAAAACCTACTTCTTTTAGGAAGCTAAAAACTTCTGAGTTATCAACAAGCGCGTCTTCACTTAAAAGCAGTGCAGGATGAAGAGGTATATGTTGATTGTAAAATATGATGAAATGTTTTTTCGTAATTCTTCTAGTTTAGTGCATGACATTAAAATATGATTTACTGATAGCTCGCTTCCACATTTCGGACACGGAGGTTTGTCCTCTTTTGCTAGTAAGTAACTGTGGGTGAGGTGTGTGTGTCCGATGCGTAAATGACATAAAACTACTTCTATGAACCGTTCTTGGTGTGAGCAGGACTTCCATTCTTCTACGGTGGGTTTCACTAGGTAGAGCTTGTTTTCTGTTTCTGAGTGCCATCTAGCCTGCCATGCATTTCTGAGTTCGTGGTGTACTGTTTTTACGACATCTTTGTAGGGAATGCTGACGTTCTTTATTTCTTTACGTCGTGCTTTTGCTGCACTTTCATCTGCTTTCTCGTTTCCACAGATTCCGACGTGGCTCGGTACCCAGAAAAGCTTTATATTGTGTCCCTGTTCTATAACTGTTATTATGTTGTGTAGGATGTCGCCTATCATTGGTACACACGCATTTCTCGAATGAAGAGCTCTTAGTAAACTTAATGAGTCTGTGTATATTATACTTTTCTCGGTGTTTTCATTTTTGATTTTTTTTCACCGCTATTGATACAGCGTAGCATTCTGCGGTAAATACCGATACACTTTGTGGTAACCGAACTGTATGTTCCCAGTGATTGTGTATCACCGCACTTCCAACATATCTTGTCGATTTTGAACCATCGGTGTAAAATGCTGTGTGTCTCGCATATTTTGCCTGAATTGCTAGAAATTCTTGTAGTATATGCTCATGCGGGGTTTCCTTTTTTTGAAATTGAGTCAGCTGCCTCCACAGAGGGGAGGCAGAACCAAGGAGAGAGTGCATTGGGTCTCTGAGCAATCATCAGCAACGTGTCCTTTATATTTAAATCTTGGCACATCTCTTCAAATCTGAGGAGGAGCTGCCTAATTGCTTGGGGTTTATTAATAAATAGTGTTCTGGATGGGCACTGAGTTTCTATAGCGTGAAAAAGGTGGTTGGGCATTGATCGAATCTTTAGAATGTGTGAGCATGTGAGCATGATTATTCTGTCTTCCAGTGGTGGTTCATTTGCTTCTACATACAGACTTTTTACAGGTGACATCCGAAATGCACCGGTTGCGAGGCACAGACCTTAATTGTGTAACGGATCCAGCTGTTTCAGATAAGATTTTCTCGCTGATCCATATACTACACTACCATAATCTAGGCAGGATCGTACAACAGAGCGGTAAATTTGTAGTAAGCCTGCCCTATCTGAACCCCAGCGTTTCAGTCACAGAACCTTCAGTATGTTCAGAGATTAGGATGCTTTTTTTCTATAACGCTTTTATATGTGGAAGGAATGTAAGCCTTTTATCAAATACTACACCCAAAAATTTATGTTCTCTCTTTACTGGTAATTCGGTTTGATTTAGATGTAAGGTAGGGTCTGTCTGTATGCCTCATTTGAGAGAGAAGAGAATGGCCACAGTTTTTTGTGCAGAAAAGCAGAAACCATTTCTGTCTGCCCATGTTGTTAGTTTATTAATTGCTAACTGTACTTGTCTTTCACATGTCGATGTGCTGCAGGATGTGCTAGCTATTTGGAGGCCATCGACGTAGAGTGAGTAAATGATGGACTTGGGTCTTTGCTGATCGAGTTCATTTTTATGACAAATAGTGTTGTGCTTAGAATGCACCCTTGTGGTGCACCATTTTCTTGAGTGAAACTTTTCGATGGTGTTGAACCTAGGCGAACCTGGAATGAACGGTTAGATAAGAAGTCTTTGAGGCAGTTCAACATCCTTCCGCGGATTCCTAGCTCAGCCAGGTCCTGGAGGATTCCGAACCTCCAGGTAGTGTTGTATGCCCTTTCCAAGTCAAAAAAGACGGCCAGACAATTTTTTTTGTGTACGAAGGCTTCACGGACGGTGTGTTCGAGTCGTACTAGGTGATCGGTTGTGCAGCATGATTTTTTAAAGCCGCACTGGTGAATATCGAGGAGTTTGCATGATTCTAAGACGAATGACAGCCTCATATTAATTTGGGACGTTAAACCCCACATATCAATCAAGCCTCATATTAACAACACTTTCGAAGGACTCTGCGAGAGAGCTGGTGAGAGCTATCGGTCTGTAGCTACTAGCACTGGTTGGTGGCTTTCCCGGTTTCAAAAAAGGGATGATGATGGCCTTCTTCCAGGCTTCAGGTAATTTTCCGGATATCCAAACTTGGTTGAAGAATGTTAAAAGTATTTCTACGGCGCGTTCGGAGAGATGGGCTAACATTTCGTAGTGTATCTCGTCGGGTCCCGGTGCAATTTTCTTGCCTGCTGTCAATACTATGCGTATTTCTTGATAAGTAATTAAGCAGTTGTATGGTTCGTTTGTGTTTCCACTTGTTGGAAGTCTTTGTTTTATGGCTGCGTGTTTGTGTTTTAGAAAGGATTGTGTATAATGTGACGAGCTAGAAACAGCACAGAAGAATTCACCTAAAATATTCGCCTGTTCTTCAATACTTGTCTGTACGCCAGGAGGCGTCAGCAACGATACAGTAAACAGAAAAAACAGCAACGATACAGTAAACAGAGAAAACTTGCAGTCTATCTTCCGGACCAGTTCCCACATTTCCTTTGATGTGGTGGTGCTGTTTATGAAAGAGATGTACTTTTGCCATGATGCTTTTTCAGCATTGCGACGGATGTATCTGGCCTTGGCTCTAGCTTTTTTAAAACTTACAAAGTTTTCCCGTGTCGGGTACCTGCGAAAGGTCCCCCAGGCTTTATTTTGCTTCTTTTTAGCTTCTCTGCATTTGTATGTATACCATGTTTTGCGATTTTCCTTTGCGAGTCCAGATGTCTGAGGGATAGATAGCCAGGCAGCTGTTACGGTACAGTTTGTAATACATTCGTTTTGTTCATCTATGTTGAGGCCTTCTGTCTCTAGTTTTTCCAGGCAAGCCTTTTCTTGAAATAGGGCTCAAGCGGCTAAATGTAGCTTCCAACGTCGTGGTTTTTGTTGAATGACTTGAGATGTTGTTTGGCTGATTAGTATGGGCAGATGGTCGCTTCCATATGGGTCGTTTAGTACATCCCACTTAAAATCCATAAAAACAGAGGGTGAACAAAATGATAAGTCTATGCAGCTCATTTTTCTTGAGCTAGGAGAGCAGTAGGTTGCTTTTCCTGTATTAAGTAGGCATGTGTTATTGCTCAATTAAAAATTTTCAATGATTCGACCTCTAGTGTCAGTTTTTTCACTACCCCAAAAAACGGAGAGTGCATTAAAATCTCCAACCACCAAAAATGGCTCTGGCAGCTGCTCTATAAGGTGTTCTAAATCAGAAATGGATATTTTAAGATGTGGCTCTAAGTATGCGCTGCACAATGTAATCGATTTAAATGTGTGTATGGTGGCCGCCACGGCTTCTATTCTGGTTGTAAGTTTGTGTTCTCGTGCTAGTACTCCGCTCTTGACTATAATTGCAACACCACCTGAGAGCCTACTTGCCTGCTCTCGGTCGTGCTGGAATACACTGTAGTTTTTCAAGATGTTTCTATGTTTAGGACCTAGATTAGTTTCTTGTAAACACAAGGATCCTGGTGAGAAAGTGGCTAGTATAACCTTTATGTCGTTTAAGTTATGTAGGATTCCCCTACAGTTCCAGTGTATAAAAGCCATGTTGTATGTTACGGGTAGTGTAAAACTTAAGTTTTGTTATCAGGCCCAGTGATTCTGGGCTTGTCTTTTCTCTGATCTAAGGAGTCCCGCCGTCGTTCTAATGTCGACGGTCCAGGACTACCCTGACTACTTCTGTACATCGCATCACCTGACACGATGGATGTCCGTCCTGACTGCATGGATTTTTTCTCGTTTAGCCTCGCCGCATGGAGAGAGGCTTTGATGCTCGCTGACCCTGGAGTTCGCACAGCCTGAGTTTGAGGTAGTGGTGCAGCGGGAGCTGCGTCCACTTTGGGCGCTTGGTGCCCTGCCCTGACGTCACTAGCTGTGCCCTGGGCAGGCGCTGAAGACCGCTGTGTTGACGTGCCCTGTTGCAGCACAACGGAGTAGCTTCTGCTTTCCATCAACGAAAGACGCTTCTGCGCTTCTCTGAAGCTGATGTTTTCCTTAACTTTGAGAGTAACAATGCTTTTTTCTTGTTTCCATATTGGGCAAGCACGCGAGTATGCAGGATGACTACCCTCGCAGTTCACACAGTGGTGTGGTTTGACTTCGCAATTTTTGGAAGTGTGTTCGTGAGAGGCACACTTAGCACATGTGTTTTGGCCTCTGCAGCTCTGTGAGCCGTGGCCGTATTGTTGGCATTTAAAGCAGCGTCACAGGTTTGGTATGTATGGGCATAGTTTGAGTTAGGTGTATCCAGCCTCCACAGTTTCTGGTAGCACGCTCGATGCGAAAGTGAGAACGAAGTGCTTTGTTTGTATTTTTTTTTTCTCGTTTGATTTTTATTCTATACACATTTGTGACGTTTTGGTCCTTCAGTTCATCCAGGAGTTCTGCTTCACTTATATATTTAAGGTCATCATCAGAAATGACACCTTGGACAGTGTTTAGTGTTTGGTGAGGTGTAATAGACACTGGAATATCTTCGAAGGCAGTGATTTTTGAAAGGTTCTCATACTGGTGCTTGTACAGTACTTCCAAAAGAAGGTCACCATTGGCTAGTTTCTTGATTTTACACCCTTGCCCTAAAGTGTCGGTTAGCGTTCTGGATACTTTGAAGGGGGAGACATGTCTCGCTGTTCGTTCTGAGTGCTCGCTGTGAATCACATGAAATCTTGGGAATGTGCATTAATTGTTAGTGAAAAATTTTGATGTTACATTGATGCGCGTCCTCTTTTGAGGGTGGCGATCATGTGAAAAGACTGGAGAGTCCATCTAGTTTGTGTGTGCTTCAGCCGCAGTAGCAGCCGCCCACCATGGAGCCCAACGAGAGGATGGGACAGGGTCTCACATGCAAGACCTGCCCACGCCAGCTGTATACCATGACTATAACCGAATATGGCTTAACTCAGGGTGGTTAGCCACACAAGGTTAACCCTTGCCGCCAGAGAACAAGGAAGCAAATAGAAGAGAGGAGTAGACAGGACAGACAAAAAGTATGAAGAAAAACGAAGATGTAGGGAGAGAGAGATAGGAAAAGGCAACTGCCGATTTCCCCTGGGTGGGTCAGCTCAGGGGTGCCGTCTACGTGAAGCCGGGGCCAAAGGGGTGTGTTGGCTCTGCCGGGGGACAAGAGTGGCGATGTGGGCTTGTTGGTGAAACATTTGAAAGAAATTTATGTAGCGTGAGGCGAAAAAACTAACACAGGAAAGAATAGACTGAGAGGACAGAGCGCTACTAGCAACGTGTTTATTTTCGACCTCCAAGCCGTTTTTAAGCCATAATCGTCAGGCGAGCAAGTAGATAAGCACGTGTATACAGATAAATGCACGACAATGTCATCTACCTACAATAAAAAACGATAAATAGGACAACAAAAAACCACAGATAAAATCACTTATCACTGCGTATGCAGGAATGCCACTTCCTTGGGTGACAAGGCAATTGAAGGCTTGCTAATACATACATCTCCAAGAGCATCAATAAGTTAGGCTTCTATGATCAACCGAGTCATCTCATCCTTATGTCGACCAACAATGATTGTACTCTGGAACAAACAGCGCTCTGTACTTTCAGTCTATTCTTTCCTGTGTTCGTTTTTTCACCTCGTGCTAGATAAATTTCTGCCGGGGGGCCTTAAAGGTCCAATCATCCGGCGTGGGCTAAACCCCCAGGATCCCCTTTTCCCCGGACACGGCAAAGCCACGCACGGCTAGGTGTAAGAGGGAGTCGAAACTCCCCCGTTAGCTCGGGTCCGTGGTGTCGCTACAGACTAAACGCCTGCTTACGCAGATGCCCCTGCAGGGAAAAAAAATTCAAGTGTAAAAAATTCAAGAAAAAAATTTCAAGAAAAAAATGGAAAAAATTTCAAGTGTAAAAAATAATACCCTATAGTAACTTCACCTATTTTTAGCTAATACATAAAACATTCATATAAGATATTGTGTCTATTGCTAGTTTGACCACCAAGACGAGTTTTTTGATGCTGAATACAATACTATTCCCAGAAAAAGTGAAATTCACATTTTCTTTTCAGGCTATCTGCTATACCTTCAGTTTTCTATATAATTTTTAATTTGTAGTATGTCAAACAAGCCACCAGCACATATTTTATTTGTGCCCTTTGAGCTTGCCTTGTTTTCGAAAAAAAATCCAGACTTTTGCAACATTATTGAATATCGCTTCTGCGAAAAGCTCTCAAAGAATTTATGATCAAGTGATAACTTTTATAGTTAGATCACTTCATAACCTTGCCCCAATACTATTTTATCGAATGCACTCCAGAAACGTTTTTAGAAAAAGTTGTTGTTTGATGCCCTCTTGCTCAGCTGGCACCAAACTACAAACTCTCATAAATAGGGGAAAAATTTTTTGGCAACAAAAATAGATGACCAGGACGAGTTTCAAACTTCGCGACACATGTGGGAATTTTTTCAGTCATATTATATTGTGATGGTCGGAAAAACGGTGGTTGATTTGGCATGGATTGACCCCTTTGAATAATATCTCATCAAGTATCCGTTTAGTGCAGATGACTGTGTCATCTACTGCCCTATTAA
Source organism: Rhipicephalus microplus (assembly GCF_043290135.1). Lineage (NCBI taxonomy): Eukaryota > Metazoa > Arthropoda > Arachnida > Ixodida > Ixodidae > Rhipicephalus > Rhipicephalus microplus. Next base: position 221,142,215 of record NC_134704.1, read on the forward strand.
TGACCCTAATGACTCCTGCATTCTTCAAAACGATCTATTAACAATAGAAACGTGGTGCAGAACTTGGCTAATGACTCTAAACATTAACAAAACGTCTGTCGTTTCTCTTCACCGTAGGAAACATTACCTGGCTCCAACATACTGTCACGGGGTCGTGACGTGGCCAAAGACAGAAAACTTCGTGTTGGTATTTAACTGTTTATTTGGGCGAACCTGTGCCCGGTAAAGGGAAAGTCTAATTACAGCAGCAGTCTTGCACAGATAGAAGTCTCGGACTGATAGCGGCGAGCGCAGCGTCGGCCTTCGATCAACAACTGACAAGCGGCGAAGCGCGTCGGCATTTATACCCTTGCCGTCGAATGTTCTAGCGTTATCGCTGGCGGTGGCATAGGTTCCAGAACAATCTGTACCGTTCGCACAGTGGGCGTGATCTTATCGAAATGATCCACTACAGTCCGGAACCTTCTCGAAACCTGCAGACGCGGTTCGCGCCGAGAATCGTGTGGTGTTTCGGAACGATAACAAAAACTTGTGAAATGGAACGTGGCATTGCCCCCTCTAAAAAAAGGCATCGTCCCGATGCTTTAACTAAGGATGAAGGTACAATAATAATGCAAAAAAATTACAATGAATAAATTACAATACAACAATAATACAAAAAAACACTGTTTCAGTTTGTTAACGTGCATGAAACGGCTTGAGGCGCACGACATGGACGACTTCAGGTCGCGATCGGCGTCGTTGAGAGTTCGTGATGCCGTCGGGGACAAGTGGGCCGAGACGTCGAACCACCTTGTACGGTCCGAAGTACCGCCGCAGAAGCTTTTCACTTAGTCCACGTCGGCGTATCGGCGTCCACACCCAAACACGTTCACCGGGCTGGTATTCCATGAAGCGTCGTCGAAGGTTGTAACGGTGGCTGTCGGTCGTCTGTTGATTCTTGATACGAAGACGCGCAAGTTGTCGGGCTTCTTCGGCGCGTTGAAGGTACTCGCTCACATCGTGGTTTTCTTCGTCGGTGACGTTGGGTAACATGGCATCGAGCATCGTTGCCGGGCTCCTTCCGTAGACCACTTTGTATGGAGATATCTGCGTCGTCTCCTGCACCGCCGTGTTGTATGCGAAGGTCACATACGGAAGAATGGTGTCCCACGTCTTGTGTTCGACATCGACGTACATTGACAGCATGTCGGCGATCGTCTTGTTAAGCCGCTCGGTGAGGCCATTGGTCTGTGGGTGGTACGCTGTCGTCCGGCGGTGGTTTGTTTGGCTGTATGCCAAGATCGCTTGAGTTAAGTCGGCAGTGAATGCCGTTCCTCTGTCGGTGATAAGGACCTCCGGGGCGCCGTGACGTAGGACGATATTTTCGACGAAGAACTTAGCTACCTCGGATGCACTGCCTTTTGGCAGGGCTTTTGTCTCGGCGTAGCGGGTGAGGTAGTCGGTAGCTACCACGATCCATTTGTTTCCGAAAGCCGACGTCGGTAACGGCCCCAGTAGGTCCATACCAATCTGCTGGAAAGGTCGGCAAGGTGGATCGATTGGCTGCTGAAGCATCGATTCATCGATTGGCAGAGCTGAAGGCATCACAAGGAGGTACTTAGCTCGAAGCGGTGAAAAGTTTTCTTTTGTAGAAGACCGTTTCGCAGAAAGAACGACGCAAGTGCGCGCTTGAATACCTTCGGGACTTCGGCGGTCCTGCCTTCGAGGTATTCTATTAGGGCTTTAAGTTCCGGGTCGGTCCGCTGTCGTTCAGCGAAGTTGTCGGTAGTTATCGTTCCCAAGAAGTAGTCGTCATCCGAGTCGTCGGGTAGCGGTTGGTCGACAGGCACACGAGAGAGACAGTCAGCGTCGGAGTGTTTTTTGCCGGACTTGTAAATAACAGTAATGTCATATTCTTGAAGTCTCAGGCTCCATCGTGCGAGGCGACCTGAAGGGTCCTTCAAGGTGGCTAGCCAACACAAGGCGTGGTGGTCGCTCACAACTTTAAAGGGCCTGCCGTAGAGGTAGGGGCGAAATTTCGACGTAGCCCAGATGATGGCGAGGCACTCCTTTTCTGTTGTGGAATAATTTGCTTCTGCTTTGGATAGCGATCGGCTGGCGTAACTAATAACCCTTTCAAGTCCGTCAGCCCTCTGCACAAGAACGGCGCCAAGACCTACGCTGCTTGCGTCAGTATGTATTTCTGTCTCGGCGAATTCGTCGAAATGGGCAAGTAACGGAGGCGTCTGGAGGCGACGTTTAAGCTCCTGGAAAGCGTGTTCCTGCGGCGTTTCCCACCTAAACTCCACGTCGGCCTTGGTAAGGTTAGTGAGAGGATCGGCGATGCGGGCGAAGTTTTTCACGAAACGCCTATAATAGGCACACAGGCCCAGAAATCGGCGCACGGCCTTCTTGTCAGTGGGCGGCGGGAAGTTAGCGATGGCGGCTGTTTTCCGCGGATCGGGACGAACTCCAGACTTGCTGATAACGTGCCCCAGAAACAAGAGCTCCTCATACGCAAATCTGCACTTTTCTGGCTTCAGTGTGAGTCCGGACGTCTTGATGGCTTGAAGTACAGCTTCAAGGCGCCGAAGATGCTCGTCGAAACTCGAGGAAAACACGACGACGTCGTCCAAGTACACAATGCAAGTCTGCCACTTCAATCCTGCCAGTACTGTATCCATAACGCGTTGAAAAGTTGCAGGCGCTGAGCAAAGGCCGAAGGGCATCACCTTAAACTCGAAGAGGCCGTCCGGTGGTATAAACGCCGTCTTCTCTCGGTCTCTTTCGTCGACTTCGATTTGCCAATAGCCAGTCTTGAGGTCCATTGACGAGAAGTACTTGGCGTTATGGAGCCGATCGAGGGCGTCGTCTATTCGTGGGAGAGGATACACGTCCTTTCTTGTGATTTTGTTCAGGCGGCGATAATCGACGCAGAAACGTAGGGTCCCATCCTTTTTCTTCACTAACACCACGGGGGATGCCCACGGACTCTTGGACGGCTGGATAATGTCATCTCGCAGCATTTCATCAACTTGTCTCTTCATTGCCTCACGTTCTCGCGTCGAAACCCTGTACGGACTCTGACGGAGTGGTCTGGCATTTTCTTCGGTTATGATTCGATGTTTCGTGATTGGGGTCTGCCGAATTTTCGATGACGACGAAAAGCAATCTTCGTATTGGAGGAGCAGGGCCTTGAGCTGTTCTTGCTTATCGTTCGGAAGTCTGGGATTGACGTCGAAAGCTATGGGAGGGGCTTGGTTCCTCTGAGCAGGTTCCGCAGAATCGGCGAGGGCGAAAGCACTGGTGGCTTCGACAATTTCTTCGATGTATGCGACCGTTGTTCCTTTGTTCACATGTTTGTACTCATTGCTGAAATTCGTGAGCATAACCGTTGCTTTGCCTCCCCGCAGCTCTGCAATTCCTCTTGCGACGCAAATATTTCGGGTGACCAACAGATGCTGACTGCCTTCAACGACGCCTTCCAAGTCAGGTGATTTAGGAGCGCCGACTGAAATAATGACGCTTGAGCGAGGCGGAATGGTCACTTGTTCTGCCAGCACATTCAAGGCATGGTGTCCTGACGGCGTGCGCGGCGGTAGTGCTTCTTCTGTGGATAACGTTATCGACCTTGTTTTTAGGTTGATGACAGCACCATGGAGGCATAATAAGTCCATGCCAAGAATGACATCTCTGGAGCAACGCTGTAGGACTACAAAGTCTGTAGGATAAATACGGCCGTTAATGGTGACTCTCGCTGTGCAGATTCCTGCAGGCGTTACGAGATGACCTCGGGCTGTGCGGATCTCAGGGCCTTTCCAAGCTGTCCTAACTTTCTTTAACTTCGCGGCGAACGACCCACTGATGACAGAATAGTCGGCTCCAGTATCGACGAGAGCAGTCACACTGTGGCCGTCGATAAGAACGTCGAGGTCGCTAGTTCGCCGTCTCGCATTACAGTTAGGGCGTGGCGTCGGGTCACGGCTGCGTCGGCTTGTTCCGCTGCTTCCATGTTGCATCATCCGGCCACCTTCGGTAAGTGAGCTTTTGCCTTCAGGGCTTTGCCTGGCTGGGGTTGTGTTCAAAAAGCTCCGTCGCGTCGTCGTCGTCGGAGGAGGATCTTCAGTAGTTCGTCGCACAGCAACCGCACCTCCATCGGTTGCTGCCCTTAGTTTCCCGGATACGGGCTAGGAGACCGGCCCCGCGTTGGGCCAGAGTACTGCCGGGGGTGCGGTGACATGCGGCGGCTGGGCGACGGCGAATGGGAAGGACTTCGTGGGGTCCATTGAGTTCCTTCCAGGTAGTCAGCGATGTCACGTGGCCGATCTCCTGGCTGCGGACGCGGTGCATTGACGGCGAAGCCACGCAGTCCTATCTGTCGGTACTGGCAACGGCGATATGTGTGCCCGGCCTCGCCGCAGTGGTAGCAGAGCGGGCGGTTGTCAGGTGCACGCCAAACGTCCGTTTTCCTCGGTGCACTGCGCTGGCCCGCTGGGGAACGGTAGGACGTCGGTTGGGGTAGTGGCGGCGGTAGCGTCTGGCGACGGAAGTGTGACGGGGCGGCGTTTCGGCGTGGACGGGGAGAAGCGTTGTGGCGCACTGCAGCGGCGTAGCTCATAGTTTCTGGCTCGGGCGGCGGTGTTTCGGGAATTCGAAGCGATTGCCGGACTTCTTTTCGCACAATGTCGGCGATCGAATCCACTTGAGGCTGCGCCGAAGGCAACAGTTTGCGCAGCTCTTCCCGCACGATCGCTCGGATCGTTTCACGCAGGTCGTTGGAGTCACTGGCTTGAGCAGGAGCGCATTCTGGAGTCAGGCGGCGATTATACTGTCTGGTGCGCATGTCCAGCGTTTTTTCGATGGTGGTCGCCTCGGATACAAATTCTTGGACGGTGTTCGGTGGATTCCTCATTAGTCCCGCGAAGAGCTCTTGTTTGACCCCTCGCATGAGGAAACGAACTTTCTTTTCCTCAGGCATGTCTGGGTCAGCGTGACGGAATAGGCGGGTCATCTCCTCTGTGAAAATTCCAACCTTTTCATTTGGTAGCTGAACCCGGATCTCGAGTAGAGCAGCGGCCCTCTCTTTGCGAGCGACGCTTGCGAACGTTTGAAGAAATGCGCCGCAGAAGACATCCCACGTTCGGAGCGTGGACTCCCGATTCTCTAGCCAGGTCCTTGCGGTGTCTTCCAGGTAGAAGTACACACGACGGAGCTTTTCTTCGTTGTCCCAGTGGTTGAGGGCGGCCACACGGTCGTATGTTTCTAGCCAGGTTTCCGGGACTTCACACGATGAGCCATGGAACGTTGGTGGTTCCCTGGGTTGATGAATGACGATCGCGGGCTGGGACGCTCCGGTTGTCATTGTCGCTGCAGTCGAGGTCATGGTCTTGGTCTTCCGCGCCTTGTCTTGTAGCAGGCCGTACTCCGGTGGGAGACCTTGCTGTCGGCGGCTCGTTCGCTGCTCTTGGTTGGCGTCGGTGTCTTCTCCGCGAAGGGGGCTGGGTTCACGGCTTGACGGGGGCGTCCGGTACATGAACGAAGCAGCACCTCCACCAGATGTCACGGGGTCGTGACGTGGCCAAAGACAGAAAACTTCGTGTTGGTATTTAACTGTTTAATTGGGCGAACCTGTGCCCGGTAAAGGGAAAGTCTAATTACAGCAGCAGTCTTGCACAGATAGAAGTCTCGGACTGATAGCGGCGAGCGCAGCGTCGGCCTTTGATCAATAACTGACAAGCGGCGAAGCGCGTCGGCAATTATACCCTTGCCGTCGAATGTTCTAGCGTTATCGCTGGCGGTGGCGTAGGTTCCAGAACAATCTGTACCGTTCGCACAGTGGGCGTGATCTTATCGAAATGATCCACTACAGTCCGGAACCTTTTCGAAACCTGCAGGCGCGGTTTGCGCCGAGAATCGTGTAGTGTTTCGGAACGATAACAAAAACTTGTGAAATGGAACGTGGCAATACTTTATTTTCGGCTCTAAGTTGTCCCCCGTGGACTCCTATAGGTATTTAGGTATACACATAACTCCCGATCTTAATTGAACACCCCACATAATAAACATTCGTAACGAAGCAAATAAAGTTCTTGGCTACCTCAGACGAAACTTATGCGTCGTCCCTCCTCCTGTAAAACCTAACATAAGTACGCCCGAAACTCGAGTACGCTTGCAGCATCTGGGACCCACACCAATCTAATCTATTTAAAATGTTGGAATCTATTCAGAATAGGGCAGCAAGGTTCGTTGACTCTGAATATTCATATCACTTAAGTGTCACTAATCTGAAAGACAAAGCCCAACTTCAGAATCTAGAATTGCGATGCAAGGCCGCTAGACTAATCCTTTTCCTCCAATTGTTTCATTCATTATCTGACGCATTCGGTATCTTGCCCGCAGATCGAATCTCTTCTCGTACTAGCCACCGCAACACTGTTTATCCTGCGCATACCCGCACAACTGCCCACATTCGCTCGTTCTTTGTTCAAACAGCAAAGGACTGGAATGATCTTCCACCTGACGTCGTGCACCACACAAGCCCAGTTCTGTTCAAAACCCACATCGAAAAAAATTTGTACCACAGCCCACCCCTCATGTAACACCCTGCTGAGGCATATGAGGTATAATAAATAAATAAATAAATAAATAAATAAATAAATGTTGACAATGCCCAGTTGAAATCAGAGTTTATCAGATAAATGTGATTTGTCAAATATAGTACTGACAAATGTTTATTGCATTTTTTCGAATTTATTCAAAAACCCGAAACCCCAATTATACCACTGCCTGTAAAGGTGGTTTCACTGCAAATAAGGGGTGCTAAACCGCAATAACACCCTTCCATGTGAAATCTACACTGCCGCAAAGCCCCATTCCAAGGTTAAATGAACATATTACCCTCGCACAGGACAGGGTGAAAATTGTGAGAGGACTTCATCCTGTAGTAGACTAACACAGGCTGACAATAATGATGATTATTACTACTCTCACATTAATTCATAAGTTTTCAAGTTTAAAAGCTTGCTATACCAGCTTGTACGCTCTAATTTTAAAATTAAACTTAGTTCACAGGTTGTTACTTTCATGCTCCTACTCAGACGTGTTTCCATTTTCTTCGGACCAAAAAAGAAGGCATTTGAATTGGCATAGTTTCAATTTTTTATAAATATTGTGAAAGTTAATTAGGTCATGACAAGTATACTCAATTTTCTTCATAGTATGCGACATATCCTATGAATTCGATTCAATATTATTCGACCAAAATTACTATTTTCTCCGAACCTAAAAGTTACTATTCGAGCAAGCCTATTGTTTTCAGTTTAATAGAGGAGTGCAAATATTCAAAAATTTCGAATATCAGTTTCATATTGCATTTGTAATATTCGTATTCGATTCCAAAACCACGTTCAATCTGTTCAAATATTTTTCTTTCGATTACTAAAGTGATTACTACAGCTTGAGCTTGAAGCTTAGTGCTGTGGTGCCTGCACAGAAATGTGTAGATGGGAGCATGATAACGGCTTTTGGGACGCGTGTACGCGCAGGAGGACCAGACACGCCTGCACATTATGTATCCCAAACATCAACTGGTTTTATTCGGGTTCTCTGGAGGTTCCTGAGAGCAGCAGAGGGTGGCGCTGCCTGGCAGCTTGGCTTGGCTTGGCTGCCGCCACAGGCTACTAACAAATGTGCCGACACCTCCTCACGACAAACCAACCAACGATCTTGACTTGCCTGCCAGGTAGTGCATGTGGCTTGGCAGTTAAGTACTGTCACCACTCGTGTAAGTGTACTGTTAATTAACCGAACAGGCCATTCACTGCCGCACCATCCTGCATGGGAGCACTTCAATGAGTGCGAGTTGGGAGCAGAAATTGAAGCAAATCAGCATTAGTCAGACAAAGTACTAACGGCTCACTCGCATGATCTGGTGCTGCATGAGCATGAAGAAATGGCACTACGCGAGGGCAAACACACGTGTACGTTACAGCAAGCGACGTTTACAGAGTAGGCTTAGCCAGCAATGCACTGTGTGCAACTAGCTAAGGGCGCTCGGCTGTGGCTGCAGCAGGTAACACGTTTCATTAGTAACTGATGTCGGGCCTGCTTGCGTTGAGAATAATAGTGCTGAATGACTGGACATGAAAGAATAACAATATCTGGCATTTTACGTAGCTTATCAGAGATGCCATAGTGGAGGGCTCCAGAAATTTGTACCACCTGGTGTCCTTTAACGTGCACTGACACCACACAGAACATGGGCCTCTACCATTTCGCCACCATGGAAATGAGATTGCCAGAGCTGGAATCGAACATGCAACCAGGATGCAAGAAGACACACAACGCAGGCTCTAAATTACGTTGGAAGTTAGTGCCTCTGTTGTTCTTCTTGTGTCCCTGTTCATTCAGCAGTACTTGTCTCATCATCGTATACTAACTGTTCTGTCATGCAACCCCTAGTGACATCAGTGCATTTAAGCTTGCTTTAGTTGCCTCTGGGAGGGGCTAGACCTCCACCAAACATATTTTCTTAGCCTACCCAGCCTGGCCACGTCAGTCATGTGACCTGTGTCATGTCGGTCAATCACCCTCTCCTTTCAAACATTGTAATAATTGCAGCAGGGGAGTCGCCTCTCAGTCTTGCCAAAGCTTGGTCCAGTGTCGTCACTTTAGGTACCCTCCTGTCGCTCGGCTCTACGCCAGCTTGCCTCCAGGGTTACGCATGCTCCTGCCCGACACAACACCAACAAGCCCAAATTTCAACAGTCATATTTAGCTCTGCTGGTTCTCACACGTGGATAGCCGTGCAAACATATGCGCACCTGTCAAAGAAAGCTAGACAAATAGTTTGTCCACTGTGCCATATATCAACATCTCTTATATCGTTCTGTTTTGTCATAGTCTTGAAATAATTTGATAGCAGCACAATGCCATACCAATGAGCTGAAGTATTTTCCGGCGAATGGCAAGCAGAAAGAAAAAGCGATGCACTATCGGTAACAACTTGCAGATATGTTTTTCTTTGATAATGGTGGTGCATGTCAGGCAACGGAAACTTCAGGAAGTTACTGCATTACCACCCGTGTTTTTAGGGCCATTGTGCGGAGTAACAAAGTACACACATCACACAAAAGTGGCAGCATCTCCTGCAATAAATTTTCTGGAACTCTGGCGCTGCGATCCTGCTACAAGAGTTGCAATATAGGCTTGTCGGTGATTCATTTGAAAATACTTGATGTAGTGCCAACCGACACACAGACAAGAGAAGACACATAACAACACCACACAGCGCTACATGGCTGTTTGGTGCCTTAAGTGTTTTCTCTAGTCTAGTGTCGGTTTGCACTACATCAAATATTTTCAAGCAATCTTGCTGTTTTGCCAACGAGTTTTATACTTCTTCTGGCAGCAAGTGCACCAAAGGTGGTCACAAGGCATCCTCACCGCCAAGAGTCGTGACTAAAGACAAGAAAGCAGTATTCTAAAGTTATTTTGTCACACAACAGTATTCGGCTATCTGGCGTGCTTTCCTTGCGTTATTGCTGTGGGCTCAGCGTTATGCAGTCACGGACTATGTGCATGATATAGCACTCAGGACAATGGCGAGAACTCAGTTCGAGAACGCAAGCAGGCCCGACAACGAGTATTGTTGTGCAGTAGGACGACGCCACAAATACTTTTCTTGACTGTCGATCAGTAAGAACAGAGGGGAAAAATAAAAAATAAAAACAGCAATATGTGGGGCGGTTTGAGCCAAAACTCCCTAAACCATGATGTGCCGATGATGATCGTGAACGAACCCGAATTAGTGGTGACCGCGTAAATATTGATGTAGTACATGGCCATTATCATCATATTGTAGCTTCCATGGCAGGCATCATGCAAGGTACAAAAAATGGGTGCTTATTTTTGTAATGCAGTAGTGCCACAGTTCAAGAAGATATATACAAAATTTGTCCGGCAGGTGAACTGAGCCCCAGATACAGTTGAACCCCTTTGTATGAAACATGTTCCAGAGAGCAATTGTTCTTTTCTATATGAAAGGTCTCTAATAAGCCAGGTCTTACATAGAAAAATCTCTTATACCCAACTGTCTGTTACATCAGTGTCTATAATAAAAGGGTTAAACTGTATTTAGCCCAGTTATCTTGCTACATGCATATTGTAAGGCTCCTGAACCACGCGCGTGTGCACGAGAATGAAGATCTGCTGAATTGGCCAGCTGTGCTACTGCTATAGTTAATATATCTCGTACATCATCTACAATGCAAGTGACTAGTCATTCACGAAACAATATGCTTCCTGCAAAAAAAAGAAGGTGATATTCCTTTGGGCAACAGCATGTAATAGCTCCTAAGTGTACTATTTCTGACATAAATATCAGGTAGAGTAAAAGATTACTGGTGAGAAAAATTGCACCTCTTGATTATTTTATATTTGAATCGTATTCAAAAAATATGATATCCGCATGTCCCTAGAGCTTATGCAAAAGCCAGTGATGCATTGCAGCTGAAAATGTGAACACGAGCTTTCAGTAAAACAGAGCGTCAACAATAAACAAGTGCGTGAGTGCTGACCCGATATGAGCACAATGAGGATGTCCGTGTCCTTAAGCTTCTGCATGAGAGCCACAATGTCCGCAGCTGCAGCCACAGCCCTGTCATCCGGCACGTTGTCCCTGGCCCCTTCCAGCACCTTGATTGGGCCACTAGGATCGGGCAGCATCTCTCTGGTGGGAGACACACACACTGAAATGGCACTCCATTTCCATTATAATTCATTTTTATTTCCTTAAGGACCCCACTGGGGGTATTACATAAGGGGCAGATACACAAGAAAAGAGAACATTTGAACACGTTAATTTTTGCAGCACAGGCGATTAACATTTGTCGCAAAGGATAATAGGCAGGTGGTTGAAACAATGGAGCAGAGAAGGTCGTTCCAATCCTTGACGGCGCGGGGAAAAAAAGAAGCGGAAGAAGTGGCAGTTCTGTTGCGATAACGGGACACTTGAAGTGGATGGCTTGTGTGGTGTGAAATGCATGTCGGGGGGAAGGATGTAAGGAGCTGCATTGAGAGAAGAATGAAAAAATTTATGAAAGAGAGAAAGGGTGGCGATACGGCGACGAACAGAGAGGGGTGATAAACCGGACTGTGCTTTCAAGGATGAAATGCTGATGTCGTATAAGTACTGGGAGTGAATGAATCGAACGGCGCGATTTCGGACAGATTCGAGGTCGTTAATGAGGTATGTTTTGAGCGGGTTCCATATGGGGGAAGCACATTCGAGTTTCGATCTGATGAGGGACTGATATGCCAGCAACTTCACGTGATTTGGTGCATGACGTAGGTGACGCTTCAAAAAGCCCAGAGTTTTATTTGTTGATGAAATGACGTTAGTAATATGCGCATACCAAGTGAGATCGCTATTGTTATGCCTGCGAGTCCACAGCGAATGGCCGTGCCTCTGAAAAAGGCAATCTGTGTCAAGGCCAGCCCGCCTGACGCGAACAGCTCAACGGCGTCAACAGGCGGACGGCGCCTTTCTGGCGTGCACGTGCAGTGAGTCATCCCAGCAAACGAGCCCGTCGAGTAAACAACGGGCGTCTTCATGTCTGGGGGTCTGACGCATTGCGCGGCGACCCCATTGGAGGAGTCTGCCCTGACGACCAGCGGCGCTTCTGGTTGGACATTTGAGTTGGACCCGGTGCATATAAAAGAAGCCCTGCGGCGCGTCGCGATCGGCGGTCCTAGGTGAAAGCTGACATGTGTGTCAGAGCGGACCCGTTTGAGAGCAGACCTATGTGTTAGAGAGGAGAGCTCGGCTCTTCGAGTCTCTGTCGGCCCCAGTGCCGAATTTGTAACGCCTCTGTATATATGCTGTACATAAACCTTGTTTAAACTCACCGTCGTCTCGTCCGCTCGTCTATCAGCTTTGCGCAGAAGCAGTCGCGAGCTGTGAAACCTACGCTACCAAACGGCAGGTGACCTTTCCGGCGGAGTTCGAAGCAGTGGCGCCTTCGGGACCGTGTTGGCGTCGCCGTCGTTCGCAACAGTGGTTGGCAGCTGCGGGATCGGCCGGCGTCAGCGACATCGATGCGGTGAGTGCCTGATGTTTTCCCCTCAGTTCACCAGACTACTCTAGCTCAGGTTGTAGTAGTTTAGAGAAGGGCTGTGTGAAGCATTAAAGGGAGCTTTGATAGTTTCAAGCAAAGTCGAAGTGCTTTGAAACCAAAGGCAATGCGGAGGGGGTAAACACGGGAGTGTGAAAAATTGCTCGCGCGTCTTGCTAGTTGACTTATAGTGGGTGCGGCAAGTAAATTGTTAACAGGGGCAAACAGCAAGAGGCTAGTGTGAACGATGGAGAACCTTAAAGTGAAGGAACTCGTCGAAATTTGTGAGGAACTCGGCATTACTTTGGGCCGTGCGAAACGAAAACAAGCGATCCTTGAGATCATGAAGGATGGGGGAGTGTCGGCTGAGGAAGTCGATGAGGCCTGGGTGGATATCAAAGCACGCCGCGAGGAGGCTTAAAGGCGAGAAGCTGGCGAAGAAGCTGAAAGGCGAGAACGCCGCGAGGAGGCCGAGAGACAGGAGCGCCTCGAGTTGAAACGAATAGAATTGGCAATCCTACAGTGTTCGCAGGCACCTAGCGTAGCTTCTCCGACGATTCAGGTCAGCGGTTTTAGAATTCGGGACCAACTGCCACCGTTCGTAGTAGGCGAGGACATGGCGAAGTATCTCGTCAAGTTTGAACACGTCTGTGAGCGAAACGCTTTGGAGCGGTCTCTTTGGGCGCGGAACCTGTTAGCTCTTCTTCCCGGCGAAGTGTCCGACGCGATAACTTGCTTGTCGAGGGAAGCGTTTGAGAGCTATGACGAGGTTAAGGAAGTGCTCTTGAGACGTTATAAGTTGTCACCCGAGGCTTTCAGGCAAAGGTTCCGGTATGCTAAAAAGGGGAATGAGTCACACGTTGACTTCGCGTTTCGTCTTAAAGCCGATTTAATTGAATGGCTCAAGGGCGAAGGTGTTTATGACGATTGCGATAAAGTGGTGGAATGCGTTGCATTGGAGCAATTCTACCGCTGCATCGAGGAGGATGTCAAACTTTGGCTGCAGGACAAACTTGATGAAGTACAGCTAAACAAGGCAGCAGAGTTAGCTGAGGAGTATTATACTCGCCGAAATTTGCATAGCAGGGCAGTGCGCGTTGAAAAGGATGAAAAGAAGGAGGGCTTTTCAAGGAAACCTGATCAACGAAAACCCGCTCCGCACCGTAATTTCAAGAAGGACCCGTCTCTTACGAAGGACAGTGTAGGGGAAGGGCAAACAGAAGCGGAAAAATCGAATGAGGTTCCTAAACAACGCACTGATACCACACGGGCATTTGAATCACGGGAGCCGCTAATCTGCTACAACTGCAAAAAGGAAGGGCACATCGCGAGAAACTGTCAGGAAAAGTTTGCCTTCGCAACAATCCGAGAATCAGAAAAAAACATGCGGTTGTTGGAGCCGTATCTCCAAGAAATTAGGGTGAATGAGAAAACGTGCCGAGCACTTAGAGACTCAGCGGCAACCATGGACGTTGTCCATCCTTCATTGGTGTCTCCGGATGACTTTACAGGAGAATGCGCGTGGATCAGGCAAGTCGCCGAGGAGCAGAGTGTTCGCTTACCAATCGCCACGGTTGTCATTGAAGGCCCGTTCGGTAGGCTTCGCACCGAAGCGGCTGTGTCTGCCGCGCTAAATGATCGTTTTCCTTATCTTTTTTCCAACAACTCAGAGCAGCTTCTCAAAGAGCAGGGCAAATCGTTTTTCCCCAACTTAGCGTGCATGGCCCTCACGCGATCGCAAACGCGGAAGCTTTCGCGGAAGCTTGACCTTGTTCAATGCGGTGAACTCTCAAGTGACCTTGTCGGCAGGTCGACGGAACCCCAGAAAGGAAATTTTCCGCGTGAGTCATGTGAGCAGTCACGCGAGCGGCCCGTCGCCGAAGCGACCGGCGCGGTATACGTAGAGGGAGACGACATGGCGCCATTGAGTCAGAGTGAGAGGGTTGCAACGCTCTCGCCTGTAGCGGAAAGTTGGAGCGAGCTGCCGAGAGTTGATCGAGAGACGCTCATTCGAGAGCAGCGTGAGGACCTCTCGATTGAAGCGCTAGTGGAAAGCCACAAAAACGCGGCACAAGTGCTGTCGAAGGAGCACTACGAGAAATCGGTGAAGAAGCGTGCTTTCGAAGTAGGAAGTCAGGTAATGCTGCTGCAGCCATCCAAAAGGAACAAGCTTGAGGTTGATTGGGAAGGGCCTGCCAATGTAATATCGAAGCTTCCCGATACGAATTTTGAAGTGAAATTAGGAAGGCGGCAGAACAAAATTTACAACTTGATGAAACCCAAAGTTCAACATCAAACGGTCGTAAATCAGCTGTTGAATGCTTCAGAGGAAGAGGAAGCAGAAATTTTTAGTTCTTGTGAGGTAATCGAAGGGGGATCGAAAGTAATCTGGGAGCAGATAAACCTAGAGCCTAGGTTAAGTGAAGTACAGAAGGAGGACCTGAGAAAGATTGTTTCCGAGTTTGGAGACGTGTTTTCAGACCGTCCCGGAAACACGAGGGTGATCGAACACGATATCGAGCTAAGCGATGAGGAGTCAATCCGTAGCAAGCCGTATCGTTGTTCCCCTGTGCAACGTCGCAAGTGTGAGCCGCTCTTGGTGCCGCATAGGTATCGTCGCCTAAAAGTGGCCGGTTACTGAGATGGAGCGTGTTGCTTCACAGCGCAACTTTGACGTTCGCTAAAAAAAAAAAAGGAAAGCTAAACGCTAATGCAGGTGCATTGAGCAGTGCGTTCTAGCTAGT